>NC_073381.1:16716612-17319112 GCF_028641065.1 Leucoraja erinaceus
TCTTGGAATTCTCTGCCTTGAAGGGCGGTGGAGGCCGGTTCTCTGTGTCCTTTTAAGATTTTGAAGAGCTCGGATAGGGTTTGACTTTTTGAAGATGGAGCTGGAGTCAGGGGATATGGGAGAAGGCAGGAACTGGGTCATGATTGTGGATGATCACCCAAGATCACATTGAATGGCGGTGCTGGCTTGAAGGGCCGAATGGCCTACTCCTGCACCTATTGTCTATTCCTCTGAACTCTAGCGTGTGCAGGACCAGTGCCGCCAAACTCTCATCATATGTTAACCCACTCATTCCTGGGATCATTCTTGAAAACCTCCTCTGGACCCTCTCCACAACCAGCACATCCTTCCTCAGATATGATGCCAAAATTCCTCACAATACTACCAAAGGTGGCCTGACCAGCACCCTTCTAGAGTCTCAGCATACAATCCTGTTTTTGTATTACTAACCCCCTGAAAGAAATGCTCGAAGCTGCTGACGTGCTGAGTTCTCCAGAGAGTAGTTTGTTTATTGTTCAGAAATGGACAATATGTTCGTTCCCAACCCAGCAACAGCAGTATGTTTGACGTCGAACAATCCCTGTTTAATACGTAACCAGGGCCCATCCCTGACCTATACCTCCGCTACATCTGACGACTGCTTTGAGTGCCACATTCTGCACTCACACACAACTGACTGACTTCGTCCACTTTACCACTAAATTTTTTTTAATTTGTTGATAAAGCGCTTTTTCCATCATTCCCACTTCAGAATCTAACAATTAACATTTCAACTGAATATCTCCTGACCAAATTTGCGATGTAGATGACTGACTGAAGAAGTAAAACAAGAGATAAATTACACGGTATAGTTGTGAATGTTGCTCATTAAATAACTACACTGACTGATACTCCATATTTAAGAGCCATGGTTTGCCATTAAAATGAATTCTGTAATAACGTTTGTTCAACATTAGCAGTGACAAATCGAACACTGCTGCTTTAATGTTTCACATGTTCACAATTTAATTAATCCATCTTTATGGATTAAACAAATCAAATAACATTGGGAATAAAACATATTGATTGCATTCCGTTATCAACGTCAATCCAGCAGACAGGGCTGTAAGTTAACCCTGGCGGGAACAGGCACAATTGAGAGCGGGGTTTAGCGCTGCTCTCTGCGCTGGCTGTAGACTGCCAACGCAACCCGTCTAAACCCCCAACGTCTGCTGACCACCCGGTTGTGGGAAAGATGCTAAATGTGGGCGTGACGGAGCTCAGTCACTCAGGGCTTGTGGGCTGGCAGCCCCTCAGTCACTCAGAGATGGTGGACTGGCAGACTCAGTCCACTCGGCCAGGCGGGCGGGGGAGACTGGCAGCTCAGTCACTAGGAGGCTAAGGTGGCTGGCAGTTTCAACTCGCGGGTATTCCTTGAAATTACATTTCAAGCAGAGCGCAGGCACCAAATTCAATTTCATAGCAGTTCAGGCCAGAGTGCAGGCAACTAAATTCAGTTTCATAGCGGCTCCATCTTTTACTTCGCGGCCACTGACGGACACCTCCCTCCTCAAGGGTCTGTTTTGAAATAGCCGTTGGCGGTAGTGGCAGAAGCAGCGGCCTTTATCAGGCCTGGCGCGTGAAGGCATGAGCCAAGTTTGCCAAGCCAGGGCAAAATGACTCCCGGTTAGGTGCGCGGGCGGCCACTTTGGGTGTCAGCGGCACCCGGGAAACCGATAACTTTCGAGGCCCTTTTAGGTTACACACAACACTCATCGTCCCCTCCCCCCCCCCCCCCCCCCCCCCCCCCCTGTCCCAATCCCCCCCCCCCCCCCCCCCCCCCCCCCCCCCCCCCCCCCCCCCCCCCCCCACCCCCCCCCCCCCCACCCCCACCCCCGCCCCCCCCCCGACCCCCCCCCCCCCCCCCCCCCCCCCACCCCCCCCCCCCCCCCCCCCCCCCACCCACTCGCCAACAAGGGCAGTCCCCTAGTCCTCACCTTTGCCCACCCCACTACGAGCCGTCACATACAAACAAGTAATCCCTCCGTCAGTTTTCGCCACCTCCAACTGGACCCCGTCACTCGCCACCATCGTTCCCATCTCCTCCCATGTCTGGCCCTTCCGACAAAGCCCGCTTCCCTCCGTAACTCCCTTGTCAATTCTTCCCTTCCCTCCAGTACACCCCTCTCCGGGTACTTTCCTTTTTTCACCATTTTTGTGTACCAACCAGATTATTTTTCGCTTGTTTCTAGCATTGTTGCTAGTTTGTATAAATCCGAGGTATTCTAAATTTCATTACTGGCTTTATTTTTTCTACCTATTTTATTGTTAAACAGGCATAGGGGTATATTTGAACACATTACCGAAAAGAAACAATTGAAAGGGGAAAAAAAAAGGGAAAGAGAAAGAAATTACGATTAGCATAATAAATAATGTCTGCGGTGTAGCGGCACCGAATGAGGGTGTTGGCTCGAGCTTCAGCTACCTGTCATGACTCATGCAGGTGAGATCTGCTTAAAGTAGGCTTACAACCTCTAAAGCACATGACAGTCCTCGTAACCACTGACGAGGGTTCTGACTTGTAAGTGGTCTGACCATTAGGTGCCGCCACAAAGGGAAAATACACACAATTAGAATAAAACAAATGGGCCTACAGAGTGTGAGAAATTAATAAGGAAGCAATTACTAAAGGTGAGCTGGCATAACATCATATTATTTAACCTAAAATTTCCCAGGATTTCAAGTGAATTTTGAAAACAATTGAATTCTGACGAAAAGCTCCACAATTAGAGTTGAGAAATCAATTAATTTGTGTTTGTTTTTAGTCTACCGCAAATTAACTCCTTGTTGTTATTAATAATATTATGAAATCGCTCTTGTCCACTTAGTTCAGCTGGATAAAATCTTGATGTAAGATCTCTTGAGAATTATAATGTTGTAATGGTGTGTGATATTCATGAAGGCCCCAAAAGAAGGATGGCTGAATTAGAAAGACTGTTTGCTGTATTTAAAGCCTAGGGTGGGGTGGGGGGGGGGGGTGTATAGGCAGGAGTAAAATATTCAAGATATATTCTGTATTTTTCAAAAGTTATATTTCCTCATGTTTTAAAAATGTTATTGTTTTTCTAGAATGTAATGAAAATGAGTCTTCTTGAAATAAGTGAAAACGTGAAGTTGGGCAGAGAATTCGCCTTATTGGGAAATTATGATTCTGCATTGGTATACTATCAGGGCGTGGTTGAGCAGATTCAAAAATATTTATCCTCTGTCATAGATCCTACATACAAGCAGAAATGGAATCAGGTAAAACAAAACGGGACTTTTTCCATTTTTTTTTTTTTAATTGTTGGATTTAGAGTTATAGGACTGCTTTATAGTTAAACTTTGCCAAGAGTGATGGCCAAGATCCCATAATCTGATAATTTTGAGGTTGTATGCTATACATAGATACATAGACATTGGAGCAGGGGTAGGCCATTCGGCCCTTCGAGCCAGCACCGCCATTCAATGTGATCATGGCTGATCATCCCCAATCAGTACCCCGTTCCTGCCTTCTCCCCTTGATTCCACTAGCCCTAAGAGCTCTAACTAACTCTCTTTTGAATGCACCCCAGTGAATCGCCCTTCACAGCCTTCCGAGGCAGAGAATTCCGCAAATTCCCCCCCCCCCCCCCCCAACATCGGGAACATGTTTCCTGCATCTAACGTCTTAAAGATAGCGGAGTCACGGAATATGGGGAAAAGGCAGGAACGGAGTACTGATTGTAGATAATCAGCCATGATCACATTGAATGGCAGTGCTAACACGAAGGGCCGAATGGCCTACTCCTGCACCTATTGTCTATTGTCAACCCCGTAATAATTTTTTTGTTTCTATAAGATCCCCTCTCATGCTTCTAAATTGCAGTGAATACAAGCCCAGTCGGTCAATTATTTCATCATATGACACTCCAACCATCCCTGCAATTAGCCTCGTGAACCTACGCTGCACTCCCCTCAATAGCTAGAATGTCCTTCCTCAAATTAGGAGACCAAAACTGCACACAGTACTCCAGGTGTGGTCTCACCAGGGCCCTGTACAACTGCAGAAGGACATCTTTGCTCCTGTACTCAACTATTCTTGTTATGAAGGCCAACATGCCATTAGCTTTCTTCACTGCCTGCTGCAGTACCTGCATGCTTACTTTCAGTGACTGATGTGCAAGGACACCAAGGTCTCGTTGTACTTCCCCTATTCTTAACCCACACCCTTCAGATAATAATCTGCTGCCTTGTTCTTGCCACCAAATTAGATAACCTCACATTTCTCCACATTATATCGCATCAGCCATACTTCTGCTCACTCACCAAACCTGTACAAGTCACACTGCATCCTCATAGCATCCTCATCACAGTTCACACTGCCACCCAGCTTTGTGTTGTCTGCAAATTTGCTAATTTTACTTTTAATTCTTTCATCTATACCATTAATGTATATTGTAAATAGCTGCAGTCCCAGCACCGAGCCTTGCAGCACCCTACTCTTTGTTTCCTGTCTGCCAACCAATTTTCTATCCATGTCAATACCCTACCCCCAATACCATGTGCTCTAATTTTGCCCACAAATCATCTGTGTGGGACCTTATCAAAGGCTTTCTGAAAGTTCAAGTACACTACATCCACTGGCTCTCTTTTGTCCATTTTACTTGTTACATCCCCACATAATTCCACAAGATTAGTCAAGCATGATTTCCCCTTTGCAAATACATGCTGACTTGGACTGATCCTGTTATTGCTCTCCAAATGCGCTGCTATTACATCTTTAATAATCAACTCCAGCATCTTCCCCACCACCGATGTCATGCTAACCTGTCTATAATTCCCTGCTTTCTCTCTCCCTCCTTTCTTAAAAAGTGGGATAACATTGGCTACCCTCCAATCAACAGGAACTAATCCAGAATCTATAGAACATTGGAAAATTATCACCAATGTGTCCACGATTCTAGAGCCCACCTCCTTGAGCACCCTCGGATGCAGACCATCAGGCCCTGGGGATTTATCAATCCCAATAGTCTACCCAACACCATTTTCTGACTAATGTGAATTTCCTTCAGTTCCTCCATCTGAGATTGTTTGTTTCTTCCTTAGTGAAGACAGTACCAAAGTATCTGCTCAATTTGTCTGCCATTTTCTTGCTCACCATAATAAATTCACCTGTTTCTGTCTTCAAGGGACCCACATTTGTCTTAACTAATTTTTTCCTCTTCACATACCTAAAGAAGCTTTTGCTATCGTTCTTTATATTCTTGGCTAGCTTACCTTCGTACTTCATCGTTTCTCCTCGTATTGCCTTTTTAGTTACCGTCTGTTGATCTTTAAACGTTCCCCAATCCTTTGACTTCCTGCTCATCTTTGCTATGTTATACATCTTCTCTTTTATTTTTATACTATCCTTGACTTCCCTTGTCAGCCATTACTACCCTTAGAATCTTTTTCCTCTTTGGAATGAAATCATCCTGATTCTTCCGAATTATTCCCCCCAGACATACCTGCCATTGCTCTTCCACCGTCATCCCTTCCAGTGTCCCTTTCCAGTCACCTTTGGCCAGCTCCTCCCTCATGCCTCCATAGTCCCCTTTGTTCAACTGCGATACTGACACTTCTGATTTTACCTTCTCCCTCTCAAATTGCAGATTAAAACTTATCAAATTATGGTCACTACCTGCTAATGGTTCCTTTACCTTGAGTTCCCTTATCAAATCCAGTTCATTGCACAACACTAAATCCAGAATTGCCTTCTCCCTGGTAGGGTCCAGTACAAACTGCTCTAAGAATCCATCTCGGAGGCACTCTACTAAGTCCCTTTCTTGGGACCTTACTCTTTTATCCCTTCTTGAACTTTCCATCCCATTAATTCGGGTGTCTTTTGTTACTTTTCCTGTACTCTCTTCCCCTTTAACTTCAACCGTATGCCAACCCCTCTGCCCCGCTATTTAGTTTAAATTCACCCTTGTATACCTATACACAAATGTTATTGTTACCCCTATCACTATTACAAATCACTATTCTATTTTGAAATCAGTCATCGATTCCTAACACAGATGATATTTACTGTGTACAATTTATGCCATATCATGTAGGTCCAGACTGATGGCTTCTATGCAAACAACTACAAATAAATCCATAGACTCAGCTTTATTGGTAAACTGTTGTCTTGTGCAGTTTAAACAATCCTTTAAGCAGGTCTTTTTCAAATGTACTTTTACAATGTTTTTATTTCTTCACTTAACAGATTGGTATTCTTTTGTTTCCCGCTTCAATTCTGTACATTAGATAACTTTGACTGTATCATTCTGGGAAATGCCTTCAAAACCTTTGGCTTGAGTTTCCCTTCAGCTTAGAATCCATTCAACTCCCGGCCTTCCTCAAATTTCCAGATTTTATTGAAAGATACATTCTGAATAAAATCCCCAAAAATGGAATTTTAAAACTTTAATTGCTGATGCTGGAAACGCAAACCAAAAAGGTCATGCAGCATTAGTGGAGAAAGAAACAGATTTGATGCTTCATGCCAATGACCCTTTATCGGAACTGTAAAGTCCATGTTAGGTTGCACAGAAGGAGAGGGACAGAGAGAACGTAGTGATTGGGTGCAGACTACCAAGTTATTTATGCAGTAATTAGAGACGTATGGAAAAAATAAAGGAAAACAAATTGAAGCAGTGTGATTTTCACCAGATCCAATACTTTATTCCTTGGAGAGTAGGAGGCTGAAGAGTGATATAAGATCAAGAGGGGAATAGGTCCGGTGAATGCACAGAGTCTTTTACCCAGAGTAGGGAAGTCAAGAATCAGGACATGGGTTTAAGGGGAAAGATTTAATAGGAACTTGGGGGGGGCAATTTTTTTCCCCCACAGTATATGGGTATATGGAATGAGCTGAAAGATTTAGAAGGATTTTGGCCAAATGCAGGCAGGTAGGACTAGAGTAGATGGGGGCATCTTGGTTAAGTTGGGCTGAAGGATCTGCTTCCCTGCTGTATGGCTCTATGACCATGACTAAAGGGCAGGGGGTTCTGAATTTATTAAATTCATTAACACGTCCCAAGGATCCAGATGGTAGATGAGACGCTGTCGTGTTTAACAAATAGCCTTCAAAATGTAGTGCTTCTTACCTTAATTCTTTATTTATTTATTTATTTGCATTTCAGAGGATAACATAAGGAATAGAAACAGGATTTGCATTCAGCTCCTGATACCTGCTCCATTATTCAATAAAATTATAGCTAATCTTTTACCAAAGAGCTCCTTTTTGCGCCAATGTCGTGTTTCGTGCTTCCCCCAAATTCTAAAAGTTAATGGCGGTGAGGAAGAGTAACTGATGTTTTGTAATGTGATTCTACTAATATGAATGAATTCTACCTATTTTTGTAAGTAGCATTAAGTTTCTTAACTGAATAATTCCTATGTTGTTTTGTTCCCGTAGATATGGCAAGAGATAAATGAAGAATGTCAGCACGTCAAAGAGATTATGGCAACGTTAGATGGGTTTAAGAATAACAATTCTCCATTGCAGGCTGTTCGGCATGAAAGAGGTCAGCACATGATTTAGATGTCTGGTCATTGCCTGTATAGCCTGTAGAGCTGCAAGTAATCGTGAGATATCTTGTATCTTCTGGTCAAGAGTCCACATCCTGTAACAATAACTGTTTCTCTTGCCACAGATGCTGCCTGGCCTGTGACTGGTCTTTATTTCAGATTTCCAGCATCTGCGAGATTTTGATTTTCATATCATACGATGTACTGATGATCTCAAAACTTGGTGGGAAAGTATTCTTCTAACTTAAGTTTTGAGAAGCAAAGTGTGCTTGAAATAATTATTATTTGCTTCAAAGCATAGAATTACCAGATACCTTTTTGTGTGGATGGTGAAAGAAAAGATCAAAATACAGTTTTAGTATCATTCCCTTAACAATTACAGCGATGTTAAGTGTCGATTAAGTGAAGTTAAGACTTCATTGGGAACTAAAAAATACATTTAACAAAATCCTAGTTTAAAGTTAGCTAGGTGTTAAAGATAGAATTGATGGTAAGATGCATTCAGAATTCCTAAATGCTTGCCAGAGGATGGAGTTCTATTTTGTTATAATTTTAACCTGCATTATAATTGCAAATCACTGTGAAATACATTATGAAATAAACCAGGACTCGCCTATCCTGTCATCAAAGGTTCTAGGTTTGCACTGTGATGACATTTGCTGACTTCTCGAATAATGACCCAACGCATATCCACCGTGTGCAACATTATGTTGTTTAGATCTCTTTCACCTGAGGCCAGAAAGTCACTTGCTCCGGTGAATTTGGGGGATCCAGAATGGACCAACGTTGCTATCAATGTGAGAACCACCAAAATTCCTTGATGTTCTCAATATCATTCGGAAGCTGCTTTTTAATTTTTGGCAGATGTTGGCCAGGAATTCCCATGAGTATGAAGATGTTGTTCGTCAAGGAGACTTTGACCATGTGGTAATCTGACAGAGCATGGAATAGAGTGTCTGTCTTTGGGTGTCTCAAAAGTGACCTACTAACAACACGAGTTGCTCAACATGACTGGCCAAGTATAACTCGGGCCTTCATGCTCCAGATGTTGGCCTAAAATAGATGACGGATGCTGTTTTATTATTCCAGTGAATTTGGAAAATTTTGCAGAAAGAACATTGATAGTATTGTTCCAGTACCTTAAGTGCATGTTGTACGTAATCCGAAGCACATCGGAGGCAGAGATCACTTCTGCCTAGTGTACCTTGAATTTTGTGCCAGTTCTGAGAAATGAGCTTCAAATGTCAATTTCCTCAAGAAACAAAGACACATGGAGATGAGGATAAAATATCAGCAGCTAGTGTCTTCTCACTGAAGATGGCTCTCAAAGGGGCGTGGTCCACGTGTTTCCATGGTCTCATGTGACACTTTATTTTTGAAGGGCAGTGTAATGTACAGCAGGAACATGTGGGAGTTTTTTGTGTTTGAATATTGATTTAAGGCCAGTCACGCGGGTGCTTCAACAAACCAATGTGATGGCATAAATCTTGATGTCCGAGCATGACACAAATGACAACCGTTTCCTCTGTGCTGCAGTTCATTAATGATCTTGCTCGAGTTGGTTTGGAGATTCAACTTTTCTCCAATAGATACTTTCATCGGAAGCGATATGTGCTGCCTTCGATAACATTTTGGCCAGACGTGGGCCCGGCATTTCCATAGTATGAAAAAGATGGTGTTCGTAACCAGAAAGAGAGATTACTTGATTCCATGTGGTAATTTGGACCAAACTCCAGATGCATGTGGTCGCAGCGAATTAGAGTGTCTGTTCTTGGGTGTCTCACTTCATCAGCCAGGAGGAACAGTGGAGCAACTACTCAAATTCATCTCCATCTTATATTGGTTGTAATGGATTGCATGCAAGCCATGCATTCTAGTCAATGGTTTACACCAAGCCAGTCTATGTAAAAATGGTAGGCGAATAAGACTGGATCAATGTCTATTAGTTAATTTAACCATACCCTACTGCAATTAGATATTTGAAATAAGGAGCACTAAAAAAAATATTGTTTTAGGAAAGCATTGGGCTTAGTCAATCCATTTAAAGGGATAGACTTCAAAAAACAAAATAAAATCTTTCAATATTTAAAGTAAGATGATTGGAGCAAAGAACAAATAATTAATTTTTGTGGGTTTAGGTTTATTGATATTGAAGTGTGGGAATATTGGCTGACTTACTAAACCAAATGGATTTTTATTTCTCTTTAAATAGACCATCGCCACCCCGAAGGAAAACGACAATCCACTCCTGCAATGACCTTAGAGCTCCTCAGAAAGATCGCCTAGGGGCTCCAGTTAAAGGTTCTACCCGTCCAGTATCTCGCAATGGAAACAATGACAAAGCCAAAGTAAACAAAACCAAGGAAAAGAAAGGGAAGGAGGACAAGGTTAAATTTTCATAACAAGAAACTAAAAAAGCTGTGCTAAAGCGTTGGGAAATAATGGAATATAGCTTGTAAAGGGTTTTTTAAACTTGCATTTTTTAATGTTCAGTGAACAGTTTCTCTCATTGAAATGTCTGTTGTGCAATAGGAATTGCTATATCCTTTGTTAATGACTTTTTACCTTTTTCTGTTTTCAGTGGGGGAGTGAGTTATGTTGTATCTCAGTTTCACAGTGTGTTGTGACCTTATGGACAGTCGCATGTTATCAAGACTTGCAAAAGCAAAAGGTTTTTGTGTATGTGTTATTTTTCAAACGCCATCTGTCCTATGCAACGCTTTTTACTTTTTATTTCGATTTTTTTTATTTTCAGGGAAAGCATAAACTGGAACATCAATTCCCAGTCATGTGGTATGCATGTCGCTCCAGATTGTTATTTGGTAGTTTGTCACCAAAATAAAGGAATGTATAAGAGTTTTATTTTTTAAGAAATAATCTTTTTAATCTATATGTTGATAGATCAAACAAACTGATGCCTCTGATAGTGAGCCAAAAAAATTTGATGGGTCTGGAAATGACCGGGGCTTAGTGGAAGCTTTAGAGAGAGATATAATATCACAAATCCCAATGTATCGATGTGGAGTATAAATCATTGATGTCTGTATCTATTGAAAGCAAATAACAGTATGTCGGGCATTGAATATGAATTCAACAACACAAATTTGGTTTTTTCAGGGCTGATATAGCAGATCTGGCACTAGCCCAAATAAAAATGCTGGAAGAAGCACTTGTAGTTCTGCTATGTGGATAATAAGCCACCCGCAACTCCTTTAAGGGAGACAGCCATGCTCTGGAAATCGTAAGATAATAGTTATGTCATCTCTTTCTCAAAGGTTATTAAGTCAAATACTGTACATATTTGGGTGTGTGTCTTTATTTATTTGATTTTTTATTTGCCCATTGCATTATGTGTTAAATGAATCATTATCCGAATCGCGAATAGCACTTTATTTGCCAAGTATGTCTTTGCACAACCATTACCTAGGTAATGTTCATTTGCCAGTTCAGTCATATCCAAACGTAAAAAGCAACAGATCATCCCCTAATAACAGACATTTTAACATGAACATTCCACCACAATGGACTCCTCACTGTGATGGAAGGCCGAAATATAGTTCCATTACTTCCTTTGTCTTCGGCGGTCGGGGGGGCCGAGCACATGACCCGTTGATGGGGAACGATCTTGACCCCCCTGTAGCCAGCGGCGTTTTGGGCCTTACGACGGAGTCGACGGCAACGACCTAGCTCCTGCATCGGGAGGTTGTCAAAACTCCCCGCGCTGGACACAATCAAACCTTGCGTCGCGACTTATGGTCGAACCTTCCAAGACGAGTGGAGCTCACGACTCGGTCCTCTCCCGAGACTGCGAGCTCTTGGTGGTAAGTAACACAGGCCGCATGTTGGAGCTGATCCCAGGCAACGGGACGCGGCTCGATGTTAAGTACGCACCCCCGGGTGGGGGCCACGACGCAGTCCGAGGAGGACCTACAGCTCCATCGATGGAAACGGGCAGAGCGCCTGGAGAATGCGATGTGAAAATCAATCGCCATTTCCTGCAAAGTAAGGCCGAAAAGAAGTTTCCCCCCACAACCCCCCCCCGAACCCCACCACCACATAAGACAAATGGAGGGAACAATTAAAACAAACTTTTAACAAACACTAAAAAAAATTTTAAAAGATGAAAAAAACGAGCAGACTGCCGGCGGACGTGCCCATGTACACGTGCCCTGGTGGAACCGGTAATGACACTACACAAAATTAGAAGAGCGGACTACACAAACCATACAAGGCATGTGTCATTACAAAGGACAGAATACAGAGAATTGACATGAACTAATATATCTATAAAGATCTTTTTAAGAATGCTATCTTATCTAAGGGATGGATACAGTGGCGTAGCTGCTACCGCGGCACCAGAGCCCCGGGTTTGAATCTTCCTTGGGTGCTGTTTGTGTGGATTGTGTGCGCTTTCTCCATCTATAACTGCATGGGCTTCCTCGCGTGCTATATTTTTCATCCAATGTCACAAAGATGATTCGGCTTTGTGGTTTTAAATTGGCCTCTATAATTGTCCCCGTGTGTGAGGGCCCCCCTCCACGGCGGGGGTGGATGCAAAAGTGCCCCCCAAGAGTGAGAAACATAGTGCTAGTGTGAGTAGGAGTGATCAATGCTCCGCAAGGACTAGGAGGGTTTGCGAAGGTTCTGTTTCCATGCTGCTCTTTACAATAATCAGTTTAGATGGGGTCTTAATAACACATTTACGTTGAATTACAGACTGGGTCTACCTGATCCAGACCACTTCTTGTATCCACGCCCTTTTCCCCACCACCATCAATGCTTTTCTCTCATGATACAATATTGTCCTATTTAAGTCGTTATTAATGACTTTCCATTGCTACAGCTCCATTTACCCCAGTCAGTCCCGTTCTCACCTTCTTCCTAGCCAAAAAACAAGCATAGGGATCCCCTTGTCCTTACCGTTGTGCGGTATGCCCCTATCACTGAATCATTTAAGAAACAATAGAAACAGATTAATTTTTTTTTAATTAATTCAAAATTAATTTAATAATCTCAAAAAGTGGAATGGTTCCAATTTTCCATTTGTTCAGCTTGAAGGTTGTGAATGAGGAAAGTCTAGACTATCTGCGGAAAAATAGTATGAATGTTCAATTCATCCAATTTAGGTAACTAATTAGAAAAAACTCTCCCATCTCCTCCCTTCCCATCTTTCTCCCGGCCCCCCTCTCTCTCTTCCTGTGTTCCACCTGGATTTGTACCCATTTCATTCTTCCCTTTCAACCTATATTCCTTCCTCGGGCTTCATAATTCACCCCCCCCCCCCCCCCCCCCCCCCCCCCCCCCCTCTTCAAATCCTGATCTCACACATTTTCTTTTCATCACATATCAGTCTGAAGAAGGGTCTCGGGCCAAAGGGTCACCTACCATGTTCTCCAGAAATGTGCCTTGCCCACTGACTTACTCGAGCACTTTTTTTCTGAAGAGATCTGCTGAACATTAGCTTTGTGCTAATTTCAACATGGGTAATACTGCCCATCTGCTTCCCTGGGGTGATTTTAATTGTTGACATTGCCCGACAGAATCAAATTCACAAGGAACTTAGGGGATACATTAAAATTTCTACAAACCTTGTTGCGCCAAAACTAAACTACATGATTCCTATCAACTTAATTTATTTAATCGGCACGGACTTGTAGGGCGAGATGGGCCTGTTTCCGGTGCTGTAATTGTTATATAATCCAATGTTCAGATCTTTTAAATTTGTAATTGCTGGTATTGTGTCTCTTTTGTAATGCAAGGATGAAGCATTGCCATTTGTATATAAACGTGTAGATTTTGAGGATATGTTCACTTGCTTTATAATTCAGGGAGTTCTGATGGTTGGCCCCCCAGAACTGGTAAAAAAACAATGTTGGCTAAAAAGCTGTTGCGACAGAATGTGTGAACAACATTTTTCAACATTTCATCTTCAAACTTACATCCAAGTATAGGGGAGAGGCGGAGAAACTGGTTCGCCTTCTGTTTGGAAAGGGTAGGTATGGAGAAATAATATGTTAATCTAAAAGCTGTTAAAGTAGGTGCAAGTTTGTAAATTAAATCGCTTTGACAGTTAGTGCTATAAGGTCATAAGTGATAGGAGCAGAAGTCTAGGCCATTAGGTCCATCAGTATACTGCCATCAATCGTGGCTGATTTACATCTCTCCAAACCTCATTCTCCTGTCTTTCCCATATATTCAAGAATCTATCTATCTGCCTTAAAATATCCATTGACTTGGCCTCCACGACCTATTGTGGCAAAGAATTCCACAGCTCCCCTCCTTCTAAAGGAACATCCTTCATTCTAAGGCTGATAGAAATTATTGGATGTTTGAACGTGACTTCCCGATATGGTACATAGAGGGGAATTCCAAGTGAGGGTAGAGCTGAGTTACAGAGAAACTAACCACATCCAGTAGAGGTACAGTGTACTATGCATTGTTTGTGTTAGATAGAGAAAAGGAGACAGCGTGTATTTAACAAGGTAGCTCCCTCAGCCCCCCCATGGAAGTTGTGAGTAAGGAGGAGGGAGCGGAAGCATAATATGGTAGTTGTAAGGAATTAATTTAGAGGGTTTGTAAAGGGTGTTCAGAAGTCGACATGGTATGTTTGCCCACCTGATACAATGAGGAACATCCTGAATAGCTTTAAAGGATTTTGAAGGGGAGAGTATCCAGTTATAATTGTACATGTTGAAACCTATAAACGGTAGGGAATGAATGTTTCAAAAGAATTTGGTCAGCGTAGAGTACTTGTCTTCTTTCATGACAAGGAGGAGGCTGGTCTAGATTATTCAATGGAATCTTTTGGTTAAAGGAAATGATTCGCCCAACTTTGGCATGTTGTCTGTGATAGTGTTGTCATTACCTCTGTTTGCTGAGAAAACTATGACAAGTGACCTATTCTGGTCTTCTGGTGACTGTAAAAATGGGAATAGCTTAGTCTTTTTATACACTATCAGAATCAAAGTAAATTAGAAAAATAATTAATAGTTTAGCATTTCTGAACTGCCAATAAGTCTGATAATACAAACTCCAGACTTCCGTTAAGTGATTATGTGACAGCAGTTCTGTTAGAACTTGCATTAGCCAGGGAAACCCAAGGGGGCTATTAATGGTTAAAGTGAATAAGCAGTGACTAATAACTGGATTGCACCGGGGAAAGTAAATTTGAAGATATCTGCGTCAGACATAAAGTTTAAAACGGGTGCGGTATTTGGTAAATGGTGAAAAAACTGGAAACGGTGCAAGGTCCACAGGCACTCGGTATAGTGTGTTGCCTGTGTATATGTCTCGGCTGGGATTACTGTAACTGCACTTTATTTGGGAGTTAGCCAATATGGTCCCTTGCATTGTCTTCCAGTTGGGTTCAGAATG
Organism: Leucoraja erinaceus; assembly: GCF_028641065.1. Taxonomy (NCBI): domain Eukaryota; kingdom Metazoa; phylum Chordata; class Chondrichthyes; order Rajiformes; family Rajidae; genus Leucoraja; species Leucoraja erinaceus. The sequence goes on from NC_073381.1 coordinate 16,731,544, forward strand.
CTGGCTGCTGCGCTTTTTAACGGAAATTGTCAATAAGAGGGAGCACATTAAAGCCTATTCTGGCCTACCTCCACTTGCTGCCTGTGTACTCTAGAGTTAATTAAAAGATTCTTTTATTTGTTTGTAAATCTTTAAATGGTTTCGCCCCGCCTTACCTCTCTGAGGCCCTACGCTCCTGCTCGGTGCTAGGTCAGCTGATCAGCTGCTTCCTGGAGGTAACGAGGTATCTAGGCGGAAGCTCAGTAAAAGTAGCCTTTATTGTCATTCAGACCTTTCGGTCTGAAAGAAAATTTCGGTCAGAGGGGATAGAGCCTCCTCTGGTTGCTGCTAAACGACATTATGGAACATTCTACCTTTGACAACATTAGGCCCCTGCACTGTCCATTTTCAAAACTAGTCTTAAGACCCTTTTCTATCCTGGGCTTTCGACCCTGCTGAGAGACGGTTGCTCCTGTTTAGTCGTTTCTATTGTTTTATTGTTGTTACTGTATTTTAATGTTTTACGTTTTTTCTGTTTTATGTTTAGTTTTTATGTTATGATTAGTCATGCCTTGCAACAGTTTACTTTCAGTGGGTTGTTTTTAAACTGCTCTATAAATAAAGTTCAGTTCATGATGGACTGCACACAAAGCCAATTATTTTGCACGTCTAGGATTATAAAAACAGCTGCAGATACTAGAAGTGTGAAAATTAACACACACAAAGGCTGAGGATTCTCAGGCGGTTCTGGCAGTGCCCAAAGATAGTCCAATGTTGGATGGAAAATTAAAATGAATATGTACCTGGGAAATCAGATTGCCATTGCAGACCTTGTGAATGCTCTGTTTTCCCCCACAATAGCACTGAGATAAACGCTCTTAGCCCATCAGACTTTGACATAAATCCTACACCTATCACTGATTGTCTTTCCGTGAGGACTCGTACTGGACTAAAACTCGTCCTCCTCATGGTTGATGAGATGGGAACTGAACCAGGGCGTCATGGATAGAAAGGTCCCTTCAGAATCCTCTTCCTCACTCGAAGGCTGGAAAGGGGCGGGGAGATGTATTGGGGGCGGAAGCATATTGAAACTGCTGGGTTGGTGTTGGGAGGACAAGGACAAGGGGAATCCCTATGCTTGTTGGCTGAGGAATCCTCTCGATGGGGAACTGAAACTTTTTGGCGCCGCCCTTCCTGGCAATACAGAACATTAGCAGTGGCAAGTCAAGCCACATAGTGGGAAGGAAGCCCATGATTAAGGAAACTAATAATATAAAACTTCAGAAGCAAGGTGTCGGGAAAGTTCACCTCCCATACCAAATTGAATGGAACCAGAGAAGCTGCATAGCATGAAAATTAAAGTCTTTGCTGCAAAGCACATATGGAGAAGAAAGATGTGGGTAGTCTATGGACAATAGCATATATTGTTTGCTGGCCTAACTTCTGGAGGATGGAGATATAGAAGTTCGGAAAAGGAAAGGAAATGAATAGGCCTGTTAGCACTGAGACACAGAATGGAAAATTGCCATTGAAGGTAATGAAACTTTTCAATTCTGCTACTGAATACAAGTTTCAAGGATGACAATAGTCTCTGCTGTATTCTGAAATTCCAATAGATTTCAGGTTTCAACGCAAAAATAAAGATAATGGTTGAGAAACAGCTTGGCGACTAAACCGTTCACAATTATTTTAAAAAAGAATACAGATGCATACTCCCAAATTGAGAAAAGAGTGGTGTGGGTGAAGCTTGGGGATCTTCTAGAGAATATCTGTGATATAGTGGGAAGGAAGGGTAGGTTTGATTTCGCAAAAGTTCACCTTACTGACTTTACTGTCACTAAAATTAAAAAAAAACGCGGGGTTCAACGGTTTATGTGTAGTGTTTCCATGGCTGAAGGAAAAACAATAGAAAAAGTTTCATGAAAAATGGTTGGAAATGATGCTGAGGAACATCACTTGATAATACATTTTGTTTTGTGTTTGAGGCCAGATTTTATGCCCGGAACACAACCATTTTCATTGAGGGAAAGTGACGCCATTTGCAGCGTAGAGGAACTGCTGAAAGAACATGAAGCGAGCAGAAGAGTGAAAGCAAATTAGCCTCGTTCAGATGGATTGGTAATTTTTCCATTTTCTTTCCTTTGTTAAGCATGCGGGCCTTTATCAAATAATCATTCTTTTATGCGCTCAAGGGTTAATTAGCTGCAGGGTGATTGGTACAGACCTTGGTTACCAAGCTTTAATGTGTTGATGGGTTAATGTCCACTGTGCAAACATTCCAAAAGAAGTTCACATTAGCAGTAAGATTTGTTAGAGACCAATTGAGGTTTTTGATTGTGTTTATTTTTCTTCAGTTCAATTTGTACTCTTTTGGGCTGCTGAAATAAAGTACGGACATGAGAAGAAATACAGTGTGCCATTAATTCTTTTATACCAAAGCCTTGCGGACAGAGTCATCTGGGTCGGATTTCGGACATTTTTCCGATTTCGAATGAAAGAAATTTTTAGCGTTTTAGAGTGAAGGTATTGGTAGGTAGCGCGGGGGCGGCTGTGCAAATGTCTGGAGCGATCTGCCTCCTCCCCGGAGACGGGGCATCATTGTAAATCATTGCAGTAAATGTTAGTCAGTTAGTTTGGAGGATTTTATGTGGTGGGGGGTGAAGGGGGAAACTTTTAATTCTTAGTACCTACCTGGGCGGGTGACGGGGACCACAACATTAGCGGATCATGGGGCTACGTCCGGCAGCGCCGGCGGCAACGGTGGAGCTACGACCCGGCAACTCTACCCCTGGACTGCGAGGCGCTCCAAATCCAGCTCCGCCCGCGGCCCCAGCTCTCCGCGGCTGTGGGAGGGAAAGCGCATCCGCGGCCTGGAGCTTACAGCCCCGCACGGCGACCGGGGAAGGCATTGCCAGCTCCAGCGATGGTATCCGGGCTGCACTGTGACGCCGTTGCGGGATCTCCCAACATTAGCTGGAGCTGGGACAAGTGGTGGGCGTCCTGGGCACTGCGGGCGGCGGGCCGCGATGGATTTGGAGCCTCTCGCAGGCCAGGGGTAGAGTTGCAGGGGTCAGCGGAGCTACAACCGGCGCGCCGCCCGCAGCCCCAGCTGGGAGTTGGCGGCCACAGCGCTGCGGAGCTTTACTGCACGGCGACCCCGGTAAGGCATTGAAACCGCTCCCGCCTCTCCGACCAGGTGGGGGACTAAGAATTAAAGTGCCAAGCCAAACACAAATTGCCATGAAATCTGTAACCACCTTTAGTATTACGAAAATAGGGGGAAAAAAACTACAGATGGTGGAAACACCCAGCAGGTCAGGCAACACCAGTGCAAAGAGAAACAGTTATTGAGCAGAAGGGGAGTTTTACAATGTAGGCCTTTCTGGAGGAGAGGAGTTTTAACTTTATAGTTGGCATTCCTGGACACGGGTATTAACTCTGTTTCTCTTTCCACAGATGTTGTGTGACCCGTTGAGGGTTTCCAACCTTTTTTCTGTTCATTACTATTCCCTTCCAATTTGAAAAACCCTTGTGTGTCCGACCTTTGCCATTTCTTTTTGAAATGTGTGTATTTGGTAAATATTCAGGAGAACAATGCTTTTACTTATCAGTGGATGTACATTTGCATGTATCAGGAGTTTGGTTTTATTGCTTTTTATCCAGTTTCCTTTGCTGTGAGCATTGCTGGCAAGGTTAGCATTTAGTAGCATTCCAATGTGTTATTGAGAAAGTGGTGGTGAGCAAGCTTTTTAAACCACTGCAGTTCCATTGGTATAGTATTTTTTGAGAGAAATTACAGCATTTAGCTGATGACAATGAAGAAACTATATTTCCAGGTCAGGATGATCTGTGGAAGGGAATTTGCAGGTGGTGGTTTTCCTATGCATCTTTATGCGAGTAGATATGCTATCCAAGGAATGGCAGTGTAGTTTATGAATGGTGTATGCTGTGGTGTACAGATGCTAAAGGGAATGAAATATGGAAAAGCTGTGAACGGGATGGAATCTTAGAAAATAATCAACTAATCCGCAAGGCATTTTGCTTTGCACTACGCACTTAATACCATTTAATAATTAATCCGCTTAAAAGAAGACTAACAGTTACTGAATATACATTGGACAAATGTCATTGCAACTGCTATGGGTAATTTATTTTTAACTTTTCATTTGAGTGCTAAAAATTGTAAGTTCACTTTGCAATTCCTTTTAACATTTCTACTTTGAAATTCAGTGTCAGCACAGAAGCACTTTTTAAAATAGAAATTACTGTTTTGACTAACAGCAAACTTGTTTTGATCTATCATTCCGCCTTCATTGATTATTGACTGGAGAAATAATTCGGTCAATGCAGTGTGATTTGTTCAGTTTATACATTCCCTTTTAAATATGATGTGTTATTTTTGGAAATTTAAATCATGTTTTGTCAGCATAAGAAAGGAATTTGCTCGGCCAGATCTCTTGATCTCTTCAAGGAACGTATTTGTTTTGAATCTATTTGTTCAAGAGAAAAAATGTACCTGACCATCTGAGCGTCAGTTTAAAATTAGGTTCATGGATTTTTTTTGAATTTTTTTTTTTATTTTTTTTAATTGATCATTTCGCTTTAGGGCATTAATGTTCAATAAAAATAAATGTAAAGTATTCTCAGATAGAAAATTTAAAGGAATCCCAAAACATATTCCCTAACTTGTTAGAGATTTTACTTGTCCAATTTTTAGCTGCTGCAGACCATCTGTGAGCCAGAGCCTCTATGGTAATGAGAGGAAATGAATAATTACCCTATTTCCCATTTAGATTATGTTATTTGCTTGGTTCAGTTGGCATTTTGTTAAAGAGAATCTGGAACTTGAAATGATAAATTGACTTTTATGTTTATTGTGCTGTATTGTAGGCGTTGGATGTGCATCAGATAATGATGAATCTTCCAAGATGGTTATGGTTCTGGCGGCAACTAATTTTCCATGGGATATTGATGAAGCTCTAAGGAGGCGACTGGAAAAGCGGATTTACATTCCTCTACCTTCAGGTGCTGATTGTTTTACCCCCCCCCCCCCCCCCCCATTTAAAATGCAGTTATTGAAAACAGTTTGAACTTGATGGAGATTAAAGCATGTTTCTGCAATGACCACATGATCTATCCGATCTTCATTTAAAGGTTTGATGTATGCCCTTACATACATTTCATTGAACATAATGGTATCTGCTTTAGTTATTTCTATTTCAGCATAGTTCTGAAATTCTCAACCAGTTTATTTTGTAGAACTATGAATATAACCATATAACAATTACAGCACGGAAACAGGCCATCTCGGCCCTACAAGTCCGTGCTGAACAACTTTTTTCTCTTAGTCCCAACTGCCTGCACTCATACCATATCATACCATAACCCTCCATTCCCTTCTCATCCATATGCTTATCCAATTTATTTTTAAATGATACCAACGAACCTGCCTCCACCACTTCCACTGTAAGCTCATTCCACACCGCTACCACTCTGAGTAAAGAAGTTCCCCCTCATGTTACACCTAAACTTCTGTCCCTTAATTCTGAAGTCATGTCCTCTTGTTTGAATTTTCCCTATTCTCAAAGGGAAAAGCTTGTCCACATCAACTCTATCCCTCTCATCATTTTAAAGACCTCTATCAGGTCCCCCCTTAACCTTCTGCGCTCCAGAGAATAAAGACCTAACTTATTCAACCTTTCTCTGTAACTTAGTTGTTGAAACCCAGGCAACATTCTAGTAAATCTCCTCTGTACTCTACTTTGTTGACATCCTTCCTATAATTGGGCGACCAAATTGTACACCATACTCCAGATTTGGTCTCACCAATGCCTTGTACAATTTTAACATTACATCCCAGCTTCTATACTCAATGCTCTGATTTATAAAGGCTAGCATACCAAAAGCTTTCTTTACCACCCTATCTATATGAGATTCCACCTTCAAGGAACTATGCGCGGTTATTCCCAGATCCCTCTGTTCAACTGTATTCTTCAATTCCCTACCATTTACCATGTATGTCCTATTTTGATTTGTCCTGCCAAGGTGTAGCACCTCACATTTATCAGCATTAAACTCCATCTGCCATCTTTCAGCCCATTCTTCCAAATGGCCTAAATCACTCTGTAGACTTTGGAAATCCCCTATGCAAAAGTTATATGAAGAGACACAAATATTCTTATGATATATAATTCAATTCTTTGTTTAAAGGTGTTAACAGCCAAATGTATCTATTTTCAAAAGAGACCTCTCTCTCAATTTGTAGCAATACCGCTGGAATGAATCCCAAATTATCCTGTTGGTATTATCACTAGTTGAAGAAGTTGATTAGTAAAATGTATGTGAAAAAGAGCTATCAAAAAATCTTCACAGCTCAATCAAAACCTTAACTTCTCTGTTTGAAATCGAGACCTCTTTTTAGGTGCCACTTTGGCAGTATGTGTTGTCAAAGTAATTTAAAATACCAAATAACATTTGCTTTTGCCAATTTATATTTCAGCATCCGGCAGAGAGGAGCTTTTGCGGATAAATCTGCGAGAACTGGAAGTGGCAGATGATGTGGATGTCAAAAAAATAGCTGAACAAATGGAAGGGTATTCTGGAGCAGATATTACCAATGTTTGCAGGTTTGTTTTGGAACACCATCTATTTGGTTCCCATTTGTTGATGCCATTGATATGATGGAAAAATCTACTTTTAAAAATGAACTATGTCAAAACGTAACGTTGTATCTCCATTGCAAAATGTTTGTTTGGATAGGTCAGATGTTTTAAATAAAAAACAATGAAAGCCACTCAATGCACACAACTGATTAGTTGGTCGTATTTCATGCTTTGTTGAATGAGAAAAATGAATTAGCATTTTTCTGCAAAGCAACATTGGCTACAGTTCTAAAATAAACAAAAAAACTGCACTGGGATAACTTGAATCTAGGAAATGCAAGTTCTTTTTTATTTGCACCTTTATATTTATTGTAAATACAATGTTTACTTGTGTAAAACAAGAACAGATTTTCTTGGTAACACTTTGGGTATTTTACAGTTATCGTTCTAAAATAGAAACTCTATGCACATTGTACACGTGAATACATGTTTAAGAAAGAACTGCATATGCTGGAAAAATCGAAGGTAGACAAAAAATGCTGGAAAAACTCAGCGGGCGAGGCAGCATCCATGGAGAGAAGGAATAGGTGAAATTTCAGGTCTGGACCCTTCCTCACTGATGTCGGGGGCCTCCCCTCCGACATCAATGAGGAAGGATCTCCTGAACACCTTCACTCAGTCCTCCTGGACCTACCTGAACTCCCGGTTGCTAAACATTTTAATTCTCCTTCCTATTCCCACATTGACCTTTCTGTCCCAGGCCTCCTCCATTGTTAGAGTAAGGCTAAACGCACATTGGAGGAACAGCATCTCATATTTCGCTTGGGCAGCGTGTAACCTAGTGGTATGATTATTGATTTCTCTAACTTCCGGTAACTCCTGCATTCCCTCTGTCTCCATCCCTCTCCCACCCAATTCACACCAGCTTTCATTCTCACCTAGCTACAGCTGCCAATGACCTGTTTCCTTTATCATTGTTACTTTTTTGCATATCTTTCAGTAATTTGTTATAAACCTCTCTACATCATCGTCTATATCTCTCATTTCCCTTTCCCGTGACTTTCAGTCTGAAGAAGAGTCTCGACCTGAAACGTCACCAATTCCTTCTCTCCAGAGATGCTGCCTATCCTGATGATTTACTCCAGCATTTTGTGCTTATCTTCAGTTTGAACCAGCATCTGCAGTTCTTTCCTACACAATCTGACTTTGTCTGCAGACCTCTCAGTCAGGATGTAGATGAAGAGCCAGTGCAGAATTTTAGTGTTGAGATATTAGGTCATTAATGTGAAACATTAATTCTGCTTTGCTACCCACAACACCTGCCTGCCAGCATCTATAGTCTTTTGCTTTTTAAAACCTGTGGTATGGTGGGGAATATGAATTTGAATGTGAGCCTGCAGTGTGGTCAAATTATTAATGGAGAATCATCTGCGTCATTTGAACAAAAAGGGGAATAAAGCACGGTGGAGAATTATGCAACTTGCTTCTCTGACCTCAAACCTGAATAGTATTTCTTTTCTGCAGGGATGCCTCCATGATGGCCATGCGACGTCGCATCCAGGGCCTCTCTCCTGAGGAAATACGAAATATTTCCAGGGATGAATTACAGATGCCAACAACCATGGAAGATTTTAGAATGGCATTGAAAAAAGTTTCAAAGTCTGTTTCTGCTGCTGATCTTGAGAAATATGAGAAATGGATTGCTGAGTTTGGCTCCTGTTGACCAACATAGACATCTTTTAATTAGTAGGAGCTATATATTTTGGGTTCCTCGGGTAAAACAAAAGATTGCCTTCTCAACTACAGGCCAAAAGTAATTGGCAAGAGTGCCTTACTTACAATGAATGTCAGAATCCGTGCTTATTTCTTTGATGTTTAACTTTGTAGATTTTTTTATTTAAACCACAGATATTGCAAAACCAAAGTAAAAGTTCTCAGAGAATCTTGCCATCAGGATTTGTTTAAAATTTAACAAGTGTGAAAAATTCTATTTAAATCTAACTCTTTTGTTTCCAGCAATGTTAATGTGCTTCGAAAATGTATGACTGTTTTCTGGATCATTTATAACTAGCTTAACAACTGTTAAAACAAAAATATTATAAGTTTTCATTTTACTTGTTAAATTAGCTCCCTGTTGCAATCACCCTCATTCAGGCTAATCAAGCATGTTCATTTTCAAATGAAATAAAAAGAAATAGAGGAAAAATAAAGTAAAATAAAGCTAATGATATTTCAATATAATTCTTTTAATTATTTTTATTAGATTTTGAAGGTGAGTGTAATGAGTCGACTCGAATAGACATGAAGATACAACACGTGTTTATTAAATCTACATACAGCAAGGATCTGCAGACATCACATCTCCGAGCTGCTACTCATTCTAACTAGCGTAAGCAGGCACTTGATAATATGAAGCACCTAACAGGCAGAGTCCAACTAACAAACTATAATTGGCTAGTATGAAATAGCCAATCTACATCCTTCCTTGTAGAAACAAAAGAAGCATCGGTGGCTAAGCAATATAGGTGGAATGTTAATAATACATTTGCAAAGTTACACAAGCGCCATATCTAACGGGTGGCCTGCAAACCCATCCGGCCCGTGTGCGGTACGAGTCATTGTGGAGTAAGGAGCAGCACTGTTAACAATAAATACCGTTTGTTCACGCAACTTTGTGACCTGTGATTCTTGGCTGGACTCCTGCGAGTGAGTCCCTGCTACAGATTCACTGATTAAAGTCCTGATTTAATTCAATCAACTTGTATAGATAGGTTCTTTTTATTTGAATGGATGGTTAGCTTCTGGCAGAGATCCTGTTTGGGCAATCGACTGATACTACTTCTTGGGTATAAAGGGGTTGTTCTTTGTAGATCTTTATAGATCTTGTTATTTTTCAAGGCAGAAGAAACTTTGAATTACTGGCATTTCCTTTTTTTCAATCATGTTTGGAAACTTGAAAAATAAATTCCTCAGATTGTGAGGCACAATGAGACTGAGAGGGGAGACGACTGGCTTAGAGGTCCATCACAGCAGGCAATCTGGTAATAATCAACACCTTTTTTATGTATTTAAACAAAAATGTTGGAAATTGAGTAATTGTCAAGAGTCTGGTAATTCCTAATATTAAACCAATTCCTCTCACTGGTGCACTTTTAAATTGCATCTTTTTACCATTAGCATGGAGGCCTCAACCAAATGTCATATCTCATGGGGGGGAAATGATTTTGGCTACAAAATATGAATACATTCTTCTGGATATAGAAGCGGTGTTTAGCATCACCCCTATACCCATGTAATTGTGCTGAATGTTCAAGCTGGCTCATGAGATGCAGACAACTAATGTTACAGCTGGACAATGCTCTAATGTGAGGTGATGCCTTTTGGGGCGTCTAAGTGGCAGGACTTACACAGTGAATGGTAGGCCTCTGGGGAGTGTTGTAGACCAGAGGGATCTAGGAATGCAGGTGCATGGCTCCTCGAAGGTCGAGTCACAGATAGATAAGGTGGTCCTAAAGGCTTTTGGCACATTAACCCTCATCAGTCAGAGTATTGAATATAGACGTTGGGGGGGTCATGTTGCAGTTGCACAAGACGTTGGTGAGTCAGCAAGTATTGCGTTCAGTTCTGGGCACCATGTGAGCGGAAAGATATTGTCAAGCTTGAAAGAGTTCAGGGAAGATTTACGAGAATGTTGCCAGGACTAGAGGGTCTGAGCTATAGGGAGAGGTTGAGTCGGCTGGGTCTCTATCTGGGCCTCCATGGATTGGACAAGTTTGGAGGGATATGGACCAAGCTCAGGCAGGTGGGACTAGTGTAGCTGGTACATGTTGGCCAGTGTGGGCAGGTTGGGCCAAAGGGCCTGTTTCCACACTGTATCATTCTATGCCTCTATAATGCCAATTTTTAACATCCTTGTTCAAAATCTTAAAACACCAAAGGGAGAAATGTCGTAGATGGTTTTCCACAGCAACTGTTTTAAACTGTTTGAGGTACAATGCCCTTCATCTTCATGTTTGATCCTTCATTTGATTTGTGTGTGCAGTTTGGAGGAAATAATTACACCAATTTAGTAATTTGATTTAATCAGAAGCGGGGTATGGAGTAAGTCACTGCAGGATTTTGGATATTTTGGTATAGGTTTCTTTGACTTTTTCTTGAGCAAACCTGCATCTGCTTTTACCAGCCTTGAACCTCAGTTTTTGTACTGCATACTGGCCAAAGAATCCTCCTCTTGTGAATCTTTGGAAATGGGAAGAATGCACCATAACTGTTTATTCTTGTCCTTTTGTCTATCTAAGTGTCTGACACCAAGGTAAATGTTCCTTCCAGTTAGAAACATAGAAAATAGGTGCAGGAGTAGGCCATTCAGCCCTTCGAGCCTGCACCGCCATTCAATATGATCATGGTTGATCATCCAACTCGGTATCCTGTACCTGCCTTCTCTCCATATCCCCTGATCCCGTTAGCCACATGGACCACATCTAACTCCCTCTTAAATATAGCCAATGAACTGGCCTCAACTACCCTCTGTGGCAATTAGGTCAGTTGATTTTATTTTCTGCACATAACTTGTATTTATTGGTTAAACGCTAAATTGAGGTTGATTTTTCTTGCATGAGATCATTTCCAAATTATGGTTTATAATCATGAAGAGATCATTTCAGGTACCAAGGCCATGAAGAAATTGAGATGGTACATAAATCATGAGTGGTAGTACATGTCTGAGATGGAAGGGGGTGATGCTCATTCATGGACCAATTTTCCAGAGACCATCCACGAGTAAAAATTACATGGTCGAAGCCAGTCTTCAACATAGTTGGAGGTAGGTCTTCTTCATAGTCGAGGGAGGCCTTCAAAGGAAGTCAAAAAACCACAACAGAGGATGTACTTCCTACGGCAGCTGAGGAAGCACAATCTGCCACAGGCAATGATGGTCCTATTCTATACGGCCATCGTAGAGTCTGTCCTCACCTTCTCCATCATGGTCTGGTTTGGCTCAGCCACCAAGCACGACACCTGGAGGCTGCAGCGAATCGTCCGATCAGCAGAGAAGGTTATTGGCTGCAACCTTCCCTCCATTGATGAACTGTACACTGCAAGGGCCAGGAAGCGAGCGGGCAAGATCATCTCTGACCCCTCTCACCCTGGCCACAAACTCTTTGAATCACTTCCCTCTGGAAGGCGACTCCAGATTGTCAAAGCTGCCACAGCCAGACATAAAAAGTTTTTATCCACGACTAGTTGCTCTACTCAACAGCCAAAAATCTGTAGCCTCCCTTTGATCTGGTATTTTGTTGGTTCACATGCTTGATCAATGGTGTTTTATCATGAATGTTTTATTATTATTAATGTTTAGTGTTTGAGTCATTCGTTACTGTATGTCATGTTGTTACTTGTGGGTGGAGCACCAGGGCAAATTCCTTGTATGTGAATACTTGGCCAATAAACTTACTTACTTCAACATAGTCATAGGTGGCCGTGCACATAGTCGTGGAAGGTCGTAGGTCACCGCGACCTTGATTTTTTAAAAAGTCGTTTAAGGTCGCCAGAGGTCGCGGTGGAGATCGCCCAAGTGGGACAGGGGCTTTACTTTCCAAAGTGCTTTTAATACTGTCAGTTTGCGATTGATAATTCAATTGACTAACAGCTGACTTTCATAAGGTATGTTTGTCCTTGGGGTGTGAGAACTAAACTGCAGTTTTACCTGAGGTACACAAAAATGTTGGAGAAACTCGGCGGGTGCAGCAGCATCTATGGAGCGAAGGAAATAGGCAACGTTTCGGCCCGAAACATTGTCTATTTCCTTCGCTCCATAGATGCTGCTGTATCCGCTGAGTTTCTCCAGCATTTTTGTGTACCTTCGATTTTCCAGCAATTGCAGTTCCTTCTTAAACACAATGCAGTTTTACCTGAATCTCTATTCTTGCTCTGTAAGAAGATACTTGCCACATGGGGTTTAACAACGGTTTTTAAATAAAGATGCCTTGACATCCAGTCTAAACAATGCGGATGAGCTGCGTTGTTAAATGAATCATGGAGGAATTGCCATTCCACTGTTGACACAGCTCGTTGCAGTTGGCTGGTGAAATTTGTATTAACTGGTAATTTTTAAACTGCAGACACGGGCACCCTTCTTCTCAAGGATGAACTCTTAATGTAAAGGCTTGAGTTGCTAAAATTAATATGTCAATGACATTCACTTATTCTGTTAATGTTTAATGAATTGTTGTAATCAGTAAGGTTAAAACAAATGGTGTATTGTGGAGATACAAGTTCTAAGTGTTGGTTGAGATGAGTGCTGGAAGCACTGTGGTATTCTCCATAGATTGTGGGACAAGTGAAAGTTCTCTTGGGAACAACAGAATGTCAATCAGCTGAGAAGGCGAGCCAAGGAATGGCAAATGCAATTTAACTTTGACAAGTGTGAGGTGATGCAACATGGTATGTCTAACCAGGGCAGGACTTGATAGAGTCCTGGAGTGTTGCAAACTGAGAGACCTGGAAGTACTGTTCACTGAAATCGGTGTATCGGGTAGATAGTGCGGTGAAGCATGTGTTTGGCATGTTTACCTTCATTGGGAAGGGTATTGAGTTACAAAAGTTGGCGTATCACACTGCAGCTGTACAAGTTGTTGATGAGAGCACTCTTGTGTGCAGGACATTTTGGCTGAACTGGTCTATGCCACTGTTTATGAACATGAACATGTTGCACCTCCATCTCAATTAGTATATACATGCGTTCCTTGTGTATTTGCCAAGCTTGCCCTTAAAGAGACCTAGAGTTAGCGAGCTTTACATTCTCATTGCTGGGTAAAGACATTTCTCTTGAATTATTTGTCAGTCATTTATGTTCTCATAATGGCAAGTCATGGCCTTGGGGGAAAATAGTTACAGCTTGTGGAGAAAGTGCACAATAGAGGCTGGAAAGAGTCAAACACCAAACAGGCACTTTATTTTCATCATCTCCCCCTTATCAATACAAAACATAGATCAGAATCTAAACATAGATTAAAACTTGACATCAAAGCTGTTTCACATATCCAGGCGAATTACAAACAGTAATGAATCTTATTTTAATTTCTTTGGTTAAATTTAGTTAATATCACAGGCACCAATTTAATAACATAGTTAAAAAATAAGTAAATACTGTGTATTAGGAAATCAGAAGCTTCAGACAAACTGGTATTGTGTCAACCTCTGTTATACTTGGTTATCATTGAAGCTGATTTACTCTTGAGGCAGCTATTACTGGTCACAGCAATGTAACAGGGCTGGCATTAGCAGAGGACTGTGCACATAGATGGACAGGGAAGCATTACAACCAGCTAGGGAAGGACAGGACCAATGCCCATGACTACTCAGTGGAGAAGCACCAGTTGGGCTGGCAGTGAGAACTCTAAATTTGTACATCAGGAGAACACAGAAACCCAGCTTGCATGGTGCAAATACAAAGCTTCAAACTACCTAACCATCTGTCCCGTGAGGTATCTCGTGCCTCAACTGCGATGTTCTCATCAGCCACTTCAAAATCAACTGAGATCCACATGAAGAAAGTCATCCCCGATTGACTTCTTGAGAAAGAGGAGGAGATCAGGACAGCACAAGCATTCGGGTTAATGGATATGTTTGGTTAACACACTATGGATCTTCAGGTCTTCCCATTATGTCTGATGCCGAGTGCTTTCATACTTGTTGATCTGGATGTTTATGGCTGTGTCCCGCAGGATGTTTCTGCCTTTAATAGCATATTGACACCCTGTATTTTCCCCCTTTGTTCACATAAAGGAACTACAGGATGGACTAATTAGTTTTCGAAATATATAATTGTTCAGCACCTCATTATTTTTAACCTATGAGTATAACCTGGTAGTACACTGAGGAAATGTTGGAGGACATGGAGAATTTAGCTCAATTGAACAGAAACCACACTAAGGTCAATATGTTTTATGACACTACTGTATTAGCACCATATAGATTATGCCTCAAACATGATTGATTCCAATCTGGTTACAAACTGATCAGTTCTCATCTGAGAAAAACAAGACTATTACGCCAAACTCAAATTTTCACAAAATAAATTAAAAATATCTTAAACTACATTTCACTCATGGACATTACTGCATGAACAGTCTATTTTGCCAAATTTTGTTATTTATACTTCAGAAAGTCTCTCTACCCCAACCATAATTCTTCCATTTCTTCTTCCCTTGTCTTTATCTAGCTTCTCAAATGCACTTACATGGTTTACCTCAACTATTCTTTATCGTGGAGTGAATCTATTCTTTCCATTGCACCTTCAACATGAGTAGGTTTGTCATAGAGTAAACAATTAGTGATAAAAGGAGGAGACGAGGAACTGCAGGTGATGGTTTACAAAAAAAGAGCATCCCTGGGAAGGTGACGTCTTGGGTCGAGACCCTTCAGACTAAAAGAAGGGTCTTAAAATGGTTCTAGATAAAATGAAAGGTGGGAATACTTGGCTTGTTTATGGCCAATTGAGAAAAGGATCACCAGGTGCCTACAGGGGAAGCCTCTGAGCCGGCAGACCGCAGCAAACGGTGCAGGACCCGGTGTCCCATGGCCTGCAGTGTGTAGACGTAAAGCCAGCCAATACTAGGAGGACTTGGTAGACTGCGGCCTGAAAGGGGGAGCCCACCAAGCTGATGCTGCTGCTGCTCATCCCCCAAATACCAGGGACCAGATGGAGGGAGCCTACCGCGCCCTCTAGGTCTGCTCTAGGAGCCCCCCCCCCCCCCCCCCCCCGAACAAAGGTAGATGGGCGAGGAGAGGACGTTGCTTGCTGGTGGATTAATGAAGGTAATGGCTGGAGGCCCATTGCAGCCTGGGGCCTGCCTGGATTGGGCACCGCTCACACCAACTGTAGCAGGGACTGGGCTTGGAACATGGTGCCTCTTGCATATGGCGGCAGTAGACTATTTCTGTGGAATTGCTAAAAGCAAAAAAAGAATTTCACTATGGATGTGCACATTGCATATGTGACAATAATACACCCATTGTACCATTGGAAATCCTAGAAACAGCCCCAACTCCCTTAAAGGAGGGGCCTGTGCTATTATCAGTCATTTAACAAGGGTACATTTTTGTTGTTTATGAATAAGGAACTTTCTGATTGGGGAACAGAAGGAAACAACAGAAACAGCCCAATTGGCCCACATGGTTGACCTCCACACAGGCAATTAATTTTAATCACAAAATGTCCACAACCCTTTACTAATGTCTTAGTAAATTTAGTAACCTATATTAGTAACCTATTTAAACAAATCATGAATTTAGAAACTTTCTGATACAATTATTAACCCTGGAAGTGTATGCGTCAAGTTCTGTAAATAGCTTTAATGGGGGGGAGTTAAGGTCATGAAAGGAGTTGTATAATGGGACAATCTACGTACTTGGAGTTCGAGAGTAAAGATAATATATTGGAGACGGGTATTGTTGAGTGGCCTAAAGTCACCAGAGAAAGAGAATGCTAAATGATCCATGTACATGAGCTTCAATGGGGGAATTAATGAAAAGAGCAATAGGATCCAATGCTGGAAGGTAGCAGGAAATGTCGTTTACTTACAAAATGGAGGAGTATGAGACAGCCCCGGAGCAGATAACTTTCCTAGAATTGTACCTTTGGTAGCAAGTATATTTGCCAAAATAGTTCCGCCAAAAATGCTCGTATATAAAAGTATTATTCAATAAAAAATCAAATGCAGAGAATAAGGCCTCATTCAGTTACATATGGCACCCAGCCTAATGTGGAAACTAAGATCAGTTGTAAGTAGTATACACTGACACACAACAATATTTCATTCAGTCTTCTGTTCAATTTTCATATGTTCATAGTCAGGAAGAGCCACTGTTTTTTGGGAAAAAAAGACAACATGGGTTAAAAGGAGTGGAAAATAATCCAGTTCAGATGGCAATGTCTGACCATTAAGTAGAGCATATTTCAGCTCAGTTGGGGGCAGGAGTCTATGAGTCTGAGCTCCACTTCAGAGACTTGAGCATAATGCATGTTGACACTCCCTGTGCTACACCGAAGCACTGCAGCACAAAGTGGCGGTGTCTCTTGGTAAAATATTTATAGTTTTCCTTTATCCCACAACAGAGACAAAACAGTGCAGATGTTATTAACCTTTTTTTTTTAAATGATATTAGGAGAAACTTTCAGTCTATAAATAATCAGTGCAAGAATCGGAGTCAAGGGCAGTCTGGGTACCTTGCTACCTCATGCCCCTGAAGCATTCAACCATTGTTGGAATATTAAGTCTCTCATCTCCCAGTTGGATGGCTGTCTGTTATTGACAGTTAAATAAGATAATATCTTCTGCAGTCATCCCCAGATACTGGAGTAGCTCCTCCAGTTAGTGCTGTTATATGTATATCCTGCCAGTTTACACATTTGCGGGTAGTTTTTATGAGCGAATGCTCTTTCTCCATTTGGAAAGGGCTGTCATATTTCAGTACCCAATGTTGCTGGACATAGATTTGTGTGACAAGATCACAAGGATTTGCAGTAAAACACATAACTGGAAATGCCCATGGGAAAATGTGTTGACTGAATCATAGTCACTTACCTGCATCAAGTTCAAAGTCACTTCACCAGTCTGCCGGGTATCAAAAGACTTGAATGATCCTATATTTAAAAAAAAAAATACAATAAACGCTACAAACGATATTGGACTACACTTTATCCAATAAAGAAATGTGTTTAAATTAAAGTTGCTGTGAGATGATTTGAAATATTAACAGTAAAACGTGCTTAAATCTTCATCTTGGTTCTTGAGTCAGTTATTAAAGGTGGGATAGCAGCACATTTGGAAAGTGGTGAAATCATTGGACAAAGTCAGCATGGATTTACAAAAGGTAAATCACGTCTGACGAATCATATAGAATTTTTCGAGGATGTAACTAGTAGAGTGGATAAGGGAGAACCAGTGGATGTGTTATATCTGGACTTTCAGAAGGCTTTTGCCAAGGTCCCACATAAGAGATTAGTATACAAACTTAAAGCAGTGGAGGTTCAGTATTGATGTGGATGGAGAACTGCCTGGCAAACAGGAAGCAAAGAGTAGGAGTAAACGGGTCCTTTTCAGAATAGCAGGCAGTGACTAGTGGGGTACCGCAAAGGTTCAGTGCTAGGACCCCAGCTATTTACAATATATATTAATGATTTGGACGAGGGAATTGAATGCAACATCTCCAAGTTTGCGGATGACACAAAGCTGGGGCGCAGTGTTAGCTGTGAGGAGGCTGCAAGGTGACTTGGATAGGCTGGGTGAGTGGGCAAATGCATGGCAGATGCAGTATAATGTGGATAAATGTGAGGTTATCCACTTTGGTGGCAAAAACAGGAAAGTAGACTATTATCCGAATGGTGGCCGATTCGGAAAGGGGGAGATGCAACGAGACCTGGGTGTCATGGTACACCAGTCATTGAAAGTAGGCATGCAGGTGCAGCAGGCCGTGAAGAAAGCAAATGGTATGTTAGCATACATAGCAAAAGGATTTGAGTATAGGAGCAGGGAGGTTCTACTGCAGTTGTACAGGGTATTGGTGAGACCACAACTGGAGTATTGTGTACAGTTTTGGTCTCCAAATCTGAGGAAAGACATTCTTGCCGTAGAGGGAGTACAGAGAAGGTTCACCAGACTGATTCCTCGGATGTCAGGCCTTTCATATGAAGAAAGACTGGATAGACTCGGCTTGTACGCGCTAGAATTTAGAAGATTGCGGGGGGGATCTTATAGAAAAGTACAGAATTCTTAAGGGGTTGGACAGGCTAGATGCAGGAAGATTGTTCCCGATGTTGGGGAAGTCCAGAGAAAGGGGTCACAGTTTAAGGATAATGGGGAAATCCTTTAGGACCGAGATGAGAAAAACATTTTTCACACAGAGTGGTGAATCTCTGGAACTCTCTGCCACAGAAGGTAGTTGAGGCCAGTTCATTGGCTATATTTAAGAGGGAGTTAGATGTGGCCCTTGTGGCTAATGGGATCAGGGGGTATGGAGAGAAGGCAGGTACAGGATACTGAGTACAGGATACCGAGTTGGATGATCAGCTATGATCATATTGAATGGCGGTGCAGGCTCGAAGGGCCGAATGGCCTACTCCTGCACCTATTTTCTATGTTTCTATTTTCTTTTTGGTACCGAGGTGTGCTCTAACCGGCAAATGTGTTTCTTAAATGATAATAAATTCTTAGCTGTAAAGTGGATAAGAAAAGATTTAGACAATAGACAATAGGTGCAGGAGTAGGCCATTTAGCCCTTCGAGCCAGCACCGCCATTCAATGTGAACATGGCTGATCATACCCAATCAGTACCCCGTTCCTGCCTTCGCCCCATATCCCCTGACTCCGCTATCTTTAAGAACCATATCTAGCTCTCTTGAAAGTATCCTGAGAACCAGCCTCCACTGCCCTCTGAGGCAGAGAATTCCACAGACTCACAACTCTCTGTGTGAAAAAGTGTTTCCTCATCTCCGTTCCAAATGGCTTACCCTTATTCTTAAACTGTGGCCCCTGGTTCTGGACTCCCCCAACATTGGAAACATGTTTCCTGCCTCTAGCGTGTCCAAACCCTTAATAATCTTATATGTTTCAATATTTGCCTTCCATCGCAGTGAGGAAGATATTCACTGTGATGGATGTTTGTGTGAATTGAATTGTTTGTATGTCTTGTAGGAATTGTCTGTTTGTATGGCTGTGGAAACAACGTTTCATTTGAGCCTCACTGAGGTTCAAATGACATGTAATAAAATATTGTATTGTATATTGTATGAAAAATCAGCTGGCTGACACAAATTAGCAGAGACGGCCTGGTATGTCCCACAGTTTATAGGTAATACTCACTGAACGAAGTCTCCAATCGAACCATGCAACGCAGGTAGTTATCAAAATCGATTTGTCGGTTTGCATCGGCATATCGGACGACCAACAGTTGTAGCAACTGATTGTTGAGGAAAAACCCTGATAACAGACAAATTATTGAAGTTAGAACAGAACAGTACAGCACAGGCGCAGGCGATTTGACCCATAATGTCAGCACCAAACAAGATGCCAAGTTAAACTAATCTCCTCTGCCTGCATGCAATTCATACTGAAGAGGGACACAAAATGTTGGAGTAACTCAACGGGACAGGCAGCATCTCTGGAGAGAAGGAATGGGTGATGTTTCAGGTTGATTCATATTCCTCCATTCCCTGCATATCCATGTACTTATCCAAAAGTCTTTTAATTGGCACTATCGCATCAGCCTCCAACACCATCCCTGGCAGTGCATTCCATGCATCCATCACTCTCTACCCTGCACATTTCCTTTAAACTTTGCTCCCATCACTTTAAAGTTAAGCCCTCCAGTCTTTGGCATGTCCACCCTATCTATGCCTTTCATAATTTCATTTACTTCTATCAGGTCTCCTGCAGCCTCCATGCTTTAGAGAAAACAATCCAATGATGTGATCATCGTTGCTTGGATCACTTCTAATCCTGTTAAAGTAGCAATCACCTTTCTAATCTCCCCAGTACTGGATATCAGTTCTCCAGACTCCTCAAGTGCACGAGGCTGGGATCATCAACGCAAAACACATATTACTTCTTTCAAGCCCCGACTACTTCTTAAATTATAGAAACTCTGCACGGAACCTGTGGATATCCTGAGATCAGGAAGCTGTGGGAATGTCTTTAATGTCAGAGTTGACGTGGAAAAGACAGAGTTGACGTGGAAAAGCTTTTCCCACTGAGAGTAGTGAAGATTCAAACAAGGGGACATGACATGAGAATTAAGGGACTGAAGTTTAGGGGTAACATGAGGGGGAACTTCTTTACTCAGAGAGTGGTAGCTGTGTGGAATGAGCTTCCAGTGAAGGTGGTGGAGGCAGGTTTGTTTTTATCATTTAAAAATAAATTGGATAGTTATATGGATGGGAAAGGAATGGAGGGTTATGGTCTGAGCGCAGGTATATGGGACTAGGGGAGATTATGTGTTCGGCACGGACTAGAAGGGTCGAGATGGCCTGTTTCCGTGCTGTAATTGTTATATGGTTATATGGTTATAAGATAGACACTTGCCTCAGAGGGCGGTGGAGGCTGGTTCTCTGGATGCTTTCAAGAGAGAGCTAGATCAGGCTCTTAAAAATAGCGGAGTCAGGGGACATGGGGAGAAGGCAAGAACGGGAGTACTGATTGGGGATGATCAGCCATGATCACATTGAATGGCGGTGCTGGCTCAAAGGGCCGAATGGCCTACACCTGCACCTATTGTCTATAGTCTATTGTCTATTGCTAACAATTTCCTTGGAAGTGGATTGTCTGCTAACATTGTGGTTCAGTTTGTAAAATATTTCCTTTTCTGAGTCGGCTTATGTACGTGCAATCTTCAGGCACCTCTGGTACGAGCTCCACAGCCAGGTTGATCTGCTGGTGCACCATCCAGAATGACCTGCCCTGCCACCTTCTGGTGATTGCTGATATTACAACAGTACCACAAGGAACTTCAGCAACTAGATGGAACCTGTGGATATCCTGAGATCAGGAAGCTGTGGGAATGTCTTTAATGTCAGGCAAGGCTCGAGCCATGCCTAGTTCCTTACCAACATCCTTGACAGCTGATCGTAGCTCGTGAGCTGATATAGTCCCTGATTTGTCATGATCACATCTCAGGAAAGCATTCTGCAGTGACAATAAAAAACACAAAGTTAGAAAGAAAAAGATCGCGGCGAAAGCAGAAAATGTCTTTGTCGTCTTTATTTACCTTCCATACGCTTAATCGCTGCCAGAGGATCTTAAATTCGTCAAACCCAAGTCCTTTACCAGTCTCTTTCTGTGTTTGAGAAACAGTCAAGGAATATCTCGCAATGTAGTAATTTTTCTTATGCATCTCTCACAGTTGTCAATTGAACTATTTCCCTGCCTGAACCAAGGGAGTATTTGATGATGATTTTACAATGGCTGAATATTACCAAATAGAAGTAAAATGACAAGTTTTATGAAGTTGAAGCTTACGGGTGTACTTTGTGTGTATACAAGTGCCCTGATATTTGTTTGACAGCTGCATGTTTTAGAATAGAACAGTCCAGCACAGGAACAGGCCCTTTGGCCCACAATGTCTGTGCTGACCAAGTTAAACTAATTTCCTCTGCTTACACGTGATACGAACCCCCCCCACACCCCCCTAATCCAGGTGCCTATCCAAATTCTTCTGAAAGACCATTTTTGTTGGGGTGTGTGTGTGGGGGGGTGGGGGTGGGGTGGGAGGGAGGGGGTAACTTTTAAATGTCTCCCTGCACGGGAGACCCGACCTTTTCTTTGTCGGGTCTTCGTTGTCGTTGGGGCTGCAATGTGGAGCGGCCTCCAACAGGAGAAGACCGGGGACTCTGGTGCCGACTCGCCTCGTCGCGGAGCTGGCCGAGTCCGCCGCTGCCGCTGCTGCTGCCCGACCTCCGGAGATTCAGAGGCTGCAACTGCGGGTTTGGCGGACGGCGGCACCGGGAGCCCGCGGGTCCCTGGAGGGAGACCGCTTTTCACGGCTCCCACAACGCAACTTCTCCCGCCCGAGTTGCGGGGTCGAAGAGCTCCTGGAGCGGGGCCTTACATCACCGCCCCGCGCGGCTTAGAATGGCCGTGGGACTCTGCGAGCGCACGCCGGGGGCTCTAACACCAAGACCCGGTGTGCGACCTCGCATCACCCGGCGTGGCTTTAATGGCCGCGGGACAATCGCCATCGCCAGCCGGGGGCTTTGACTTTGACTCTGACATCGGGGGGGGAGAGTGCAGTGGAGATAAGTTTTTTTGGCCTTCCATCACAGCGATGCGATGGATGTTTATGTAAAATGTAAATTATGTTGTGTCTTGGGTCTATCTGTTTGTAATGTATGGCTGCAGAAACGGCATTTCGTTTGGACCTCAAGGGGTCCAAATGACAATTAAATTGAATTGAATTGAATATCGTATCTGCCTCCATCACCACCCCTGGCAGCACGTTCTATGTGCAAAACACAGTGACATTTTTTTCGCTCTGTTTTGCACATGTAACAATAAAGCACTATTTCACCCGGGAAAAAAGGTTGTGACTGTCTACCCTTCTTGGAGCATTGCACCTGGATGACCCAGTGCTTGGTTCTGTCACCACCACTGCATATGTTGTAGTGGCCTGAACTCTTGCCCAGATTATAAGAACATGGTTCAAAATCCCATTCAAGGGACTTCCCCACTAAACCCTCCCTCGCCCAGTCTTGCAACATTACAAGAGGTGCCATAAATCAGTTTTTAACCATAGTGTATATATATTAGAGGCAAAAAAAACTCCAAATTATGTATTTTTTTATAAACAAATGATAATCTAAGAACATGAGAAAACGAGGGAAATGTAGACCACTCAGTCCCTCAAGCCCGTCGTATCAATGTTGATCTCTTTCATGCCAGTTCCCCAGAACCCTCAGATCCCTAAAAGGGCTGTCCCACTACAGCAACCTAATTGGCGAGTAGAAGTTTGAAAAGGTGTTATGTTGAAGACCTCATTCGACTATGTAGAAGATCTCCTTCGACTATGTTGAAGACCAGCTTCGGGAAAATTAGACACCGAATATCGGAGAGTGAAGATGATCTCTTTCGACCTCCCTGGACTTTGTTGATGACTATCTACGACTACCTTTGATTACCTTCGACTACCCTCGATTACCTACGAATAACATGCCGTCCTACTACGACTTACTGCGACTAAACCTACGAGTAAAAAAACAAAAATCGATTTTTTTTTCCCATGGGGACCTTTTTCTACTTGCGGGCATTTTTCAGCATGTTGAAAAATACTCTGCGACTTTGCTGATGCCTCGAGTACACGGGGACTACTCTCGAGCATGAAGGAGAGTTACAAAGACCTCCTAGGACCTCGTGTCGACCATGCTGCGAGTACGAGTCATGGGCAAACTCTTCTAAACTTGCCAATTAGGTCGCCGCAGTGGGACAGCCCCTTAACATTCCTACTTTTACAACAAATAACAGTAAACCAAACTTTTTTTTTTAACATGATTAGTAAATGCTAATCATGTTTGCAAGAGAAAATTGTCCACAGGATACATTGTAGAGGGACACAATACTGCGACATGTCTCAATGTCAAAACTCACGATTCCCACTTCTTTTTCTGCAAAACAAACAATAGTTAGTGATGGATCAAAGTTCCACTCTGCTCCACACACAGTTCATGCTCAATGTTCCTAGGCACCATCGTCCTTCCTTGTGGTCATTTGAATATCTGAATCGTCACTTGAGCCCATCGTTGACTAATGGAATTAAAGGGATGCATTTATTGGCAGCCCTTCACATAATGCAGTATTTCCCACCCAACCCCATCCATGCGCTTTAGTGCATTCCCCTTCCCCAGCTCAATGTCCACATTCACCACCCTCCCACTGGCACTCTGAGTCCATTCTGAGGCTTGACTTGTGAGCCTGTTAGACTTCCCACAACTTGCAAGACATGTTTAAGACCTTGGTGTCAATACAGCAGCCTGGAGACAGGGGAATGGGGCTCCTCACTGCGAGAGATGAGACCCTGACCAGCGTTGTCCGAATAATAAACCACATTACTTCATGTTATACTGTGTAAACCTTTTGTGCAACACGAGATGCCCCTCTGAGATCACGGTATGAACTTACGTTTTCCAAACACGTTGTCTAAAATACCTTGCAGTTCATAAGCATTGATTTCTAGATCCTGAAAGAGAGCAGTTGAAAATGTGAAGGGTAAGGTTGTTGTTGAGTGTCAAGGCACAATGACTTCCTGTAGCCATGATGATAGATCATCATCACTCTATTCAATTAGACATCATTAGACAGCACAGAAACAGACTCGGATTTATTCTCCACAAATCATCTCCCACCGCTCCTCAAACACATTCATCACACAGCCCACCACCACTTTACAGTCAGAGACATTTTAAAACAATCTGAGGGCAAGTCAATGACGACAGTAACTTTGCCAATTTCACAAAAATCCTGTAAGATGCACAAGAGGAACTCAATATTCTAGAGAGAGGGTTAGAGCTCAGAGGGAGATCATCCCATTCCCACCATTAGTGCAGCCCAGGGACCATGGCCCAACTTCTGGAATTGGGAAGGATTTGCAAAGCCACAGTCAGCTCCTCAACCATCCCCATCGTCACTTTCAAACCTTCCTCAGAATCACTCCTGATTCACCAGATCATCTCCTGAAACTCCCCGAACCTCACTCCTAAACCTCCCTGCCCATTCTCCTGAACCTCATAGTGTCGTAGAGTCAAAGAGTCATACAGCATGGAAACAGGCCCTTCAGCCCACGCTGACTAGAATGCCCCATCCACGCTAGTCCCACCTGCCTGCGTTCGGCTCGTATCTATCTAAACCTATCTTATCCATGCACCTGTCCAAATGTCTTTTAATTGTTGTGATAGTACCTGCCTCAACTACTTCCTTTGGCAGCTCATTCCATATAGGTACCTACCACACTTTGAGTAAAAATGTTGCTCCTCAGGTTCCTATTAACTCTTTCTCCTTCAAACCTTAAACCCCATGGTTCTTGATGACTGTGCATTTACCCATTCTACTCCCCTTATGATCTTATACACCTCTATAAGATCACTCGTTGTCCTACGCTCCAAGGAATAAAGTCCTAGCCTGCCCAACCTCTCCCTATAGCTCAGGCCCCCCAAGTCCTGGCAACATCCTCATGAACGCAACAAAAGCTTTTCACTGTACCTCGGTAAACGTAGAACCATAGAAACATAGAAAATAGGTGCAGTAGTAGGCCATTCGGCCCTACGAGCCTGCACCGCCATTCAATATGATCATGGCTGATCACCCAACTCAGTATCCTGTACCTGCCTTCTCTCCATACCCCTGATCCATTTAGCCACAAGGGCCACATCTAACTCCCTCTTAAATATAGCCAATGAACTGGCCTCAACTACCTTCTGTATGAAAATCCTGACATCCCAGGATTCAGTCTGGTGAATCTTCTCTGTACTCCTTCTATGGCAAGAATGTCTTTCCTCAGATCCTCAGAAACGTGACAATAGACTAAACTGCAACTGTAAATCCGCTCTGCACACCTTTCAGCTTAACAATGTCTTTCCTGTAACATGGTGACCAACACTGAACATGATATTCCAACCTCCCTGGAGTCTCCTGATATTCTGGGGCCTCGCTCCTGTTATTCTGGGTTCATACCTGATACTCTGGGTTCTTGTTCCTGATATTCTGTGTCCCCACTCCTGATGCTCTGGGGCCTCATCCCTAATATTGTGCATCATCACTCTGGGCAGCACCGCTCCTGATATTCTGGGTCTTCATTCTTAATATTCCTGGCCTTTACTCCTGATACTGTGGGGCCCTTGCTCCTGATCTTCTGTGGCCCCCCCACTCCTGATACTACATGGCCCATGCCATGGAGCCGCGCGCCTGTGCATTAACTCCCCACTGTTAAGTAACATCTGAAATAGTAGCTGCTCACCTCCCCCGAGATGTGCTTAAACACAGCGCGGAACTGCTTTTCGTCTTCATTCTCCTGCAGTTTTTGCGTCGGTTTGGGCGGCTGAAACAAAAACGTTCTCTTTCATTCTCCACTTTTATGTAACATAAATTTCTCCCCAGCCGAGATTCCTTCAGGACTGACGTCTGCTCAGTCAGAGAGAGGAATGGTGGGAATATCCCGAGAGAGAGGGAGATGCTGTCCCCGTGCTGTGATCTAGAGGATAGGATCCATCCCCCACCCCCTCTACTCTGCACTTAATACTCATTCCGTACACTGGAGCATAGAAACCCGGGCTGACAGTCAGTGAAGAACTGAAGGTGTGCCATGTCGTTGCTCCAATCGCTTTGCAATCCCACACTGACACGTGGCTGAGAACTTAGCAAAGCTATGGGATTGTTTGCATCCAGAACCAAATCAGGGACTTGGGCAAATAAGACCAACTCTGCTAACAGTTGTTTACATGCAAGAGTAGCCGAGTTCACCCCAGTGCCCTGGGCAAACCAATAAACCTCAATCAATGCAAGGAAACAGGAGCCGGCCACTCGGCCCCTCTAGCCTGCCCTGCCACTCAAAAATGATCATGGTTATCCGACAGCCATCCATTCAGATCCAAATTTTTGGAAGTTGGGCAAATGAGGCCAACTCATAGACTATACAGTACCTACATTCCTCAAACAAAGCAACAACCCTGCACCAGAAGCACAGACGTGCCCAACCCACACCCCATGTTGAAGCCATGTGCTAACATCACCGGATCGACTCTGATAGAAGTTACAGGGCAATCAGCACTCACCTCTGGTAGATCAGCGCCAATTTTATCTCCCAATTCACTGCAAATGAAAAGCTAATATTAGTCTGAGCAAATCACTTCACAGTATTTGAAATATGCACAAGTAAAATACATTGCAGTTGGAGAGGATGAAGGACAAAAGGATACAAGACTAGGAACCTGTCAAAGGAAAGAAGCTTTTATTTCCTCACTGCTTGAAAGGTCATGAAAGCAGATTAAACTGTCACATTCAACAAGGAACAGAGTAACTACTTGAAAAGGAATAATCTATGAGACTATGTGGGAAGAAATGTACAATGGATTGAAAGGGCTCTTTGAAAGATCTAGCCTCAGCACAATGATTTGAATGCTCCACGTATCACTATAAGACTATCATAGCAAAAAGATTTGAGTGTAAGAGCAGGGAGGTTCTACTGCAGTTGTACAGGGTCTTGGTGAGACCACACCTGGAGTATTGCGTACAGTTTTGGTCTCCTAATCTGAGGAAAGACATTCTTGCCATAGAGGGAGTACAGAGAAGGTTCACCAGACTGATTCCTGGGATGGCAGGACTTTCATATGAAGAAAGACTGGATAGACTCGGCTTGTACACACTAGAATTTAGAAGGTTGAGGGGGAATCTTATAGAAACTTACAAAATTCTTAAGGGGTTGGACAGGCTAGATGCAGGAAGATTATTCTCGATGTTGGGGAAGTCCAGAACAAGGGGTCACAGTTTAAGGATAAGAGGGAAGTCTTTTAGGACCAAGATGAGAAAATCATTTTTTACACAGAGAGTGGTGAATCTGTGGAATTCTCTGCCACAGAAGGTAGTTGAGGCCAGTTCATTGGCTGCATTTAAGAGGGAGTTAGATGTGGCCCTTGTGGGTAAAGGGAGAGAAGGCAGGTTTGGGATATTGAGTTGGATGATCAGCCATGATCATATTGAATGGCGGTGCAGGCTCGAAGGGCCGAATGGCCTACACCTGCACCTATTTTCTAATGTTTCTAAGACTGTTAAACTAAACACAAACTTACTTATAAACAGCAACTTACATTGTTTGAGCTTTCTTCTCCGAGAAGATTCGAACAAGAAATTCAGCCTCATCGTTGGGTTTAAATGTAGTGGGAACAACGATGTATTCTCCTGGTGGAAGTTTAAATCTTTCACAGATTTCTCTTAAATTAACGTATGTCTTACTCTTTGCACGTGAAGCATGAAATCGGAAGAACTCTTTCGGCAGATGGTCAGCTCCGCTTTCAGCCTGAAAGCAAATTTCCAATGTTAGTGTCATGGTACCCAGTCCCAGAATTCAGTCTGAGGAGGGGTCCTGATCCAAAACATGACATAGAAACATAGAAAATAGGTGCAGGAGTAGGCCATTCGACCCTTCGAGCCTGCACCGCCATTAAATGTGATCATGGCTGATCATCCAACTCAGTATCCTGTACCTGCCTTCTCGCCATACCCCCTGATCCCTTTAGCCACAAGGGCCACATATAACTCCCTCTTAAATATAGCCAATGAACTGGCCTCAACTACCTTCTGCGGCAGAGAATTCCAGAGATTCACCACTCTCTGTGTGAAAAATGTTTTCCTCATCTCGGTCCTAAAAGATTTCCCCCTTATCCTTAAACTGTGACCCCTTGTTCTGGACTTCCCCAACATCGGGAACAATCTTCCTGCATCTAGCCTGTCCAACCCCTTAAGAATTTTGTAAGTTTCTATAAGATCCCCCCTCAATCTTCTAAATTCTAGCGAGTACAAACCGAGTCTATCCAGTCTTTCTTCATATGAAAGTCCTGACATCCCAGGAATCAGTCTGGTGAACCTTCTCTGTACTCCCTCTATGGCAAGAATGTCTTTCCTCAGATTAGGAGACCAAAACTGTACGCAGTACTCCAGGTGTGGTCTCACCAAGACCCTGTACAACTGCCAGTCCATGTTCTCCGGGGATGCTGCCTGACCTGCACTTGATGTCTTTTTTACCACACAATATTCCTCATTTGCGTAAGGGCACAATCACTTTTTAAAAAATCATAGTGAGGTAATATTTAAGAGAACAAAGTTCACATATCACTTTGAAGCTCATTTTTTATGAATACAACTCTCTTACTGAAATCCATCCAACTCTCTGAACCAAACCATTTTCTTAAATTAATTTCTTAAATTCATCTGCACTAGTCCTACCTGCCTGCATTTGGCTCACATAACTCTAAATCTATCCTATCTATGTACTTATCCAAATGTTTCAAACTTTGTGATAGTACTCACCGCAACTATCTCCTCCGGCAGCTCGTTCTATATATCTACCACCCTTTGTGTAAAATGGTTACCCCTCAGGTTCATATTAAATCTTTCCCCCCTCATCTTAAACCTATGTCCTCTGGTTCTTTATTCTCCTACTCTGGGTAAAAGACTGTGTGCATTCATCTGATCTATTCCTCTCATGATCTTATACAAGTATATAAGATCACCCCTCATCCTCCTGCGCTCCAAGGAATAAAGTCCTAGCCTGCTCAACCTCTCCCCACAGCCTAGGCTCTTGGGCCCTGGCAATATCCTTGTAAATCTTCTCTGCACCTTTTCCAGCTTAATAACATCTTTCCTATAACTGGGTGACCAAAACGGAACCCAATGCTCTAAATGTAGCCTCACCAATGTCTTGTGCAAATGCTCTAAATGTGACCTCGCTAATGTCTTGTACAATAAAACACAAAGTGCTGCAGGAACGCAGTGGATCAGGCAACATTTGTGGAGAAAATAGACAGAAGGTGTTTTGTGTCGGGTCCCGACCTGTTTTGTTCAAACTCTACTTCATCGGTTATTCCGTTATTGTACTTTAATATTCCTCCGTACGACTTGATTCTTGCAATGCAATCTTGCATCATTCTGCTGTTTGAATTTCTTATATTTATTGATCATTATTGCATGTATACTGTTTATTTTGAGTTTCATGGGATATGGGGAGAAGGCAGGAATGGGGTATTAATTGGGGATGATCAGCCATGATCACATTGAATGGCGGTGCTGGCTCGAAGGGCCAAATGGCCTCCTCCTGCACCTATTGTCTATTGACATGTGAGCAGGCATTTCATCGCACTTGTTGTATATGACACTAAACCAAACTACAATGTGTGCTAAATTGACTGGCTAAACATGACAGATTTCGCACAGTAAAAAACGTAGATGAATCAGGCAGGTTCTTACAATCTGGTGGTTTGTTGTCATTATTAGTAACAAATATATATTTTTAATTAGGTAATCAATAGTGTGTAAATTCCACATCTGGAAGGATTTGAACTTGGGTCTGTGGATTACTGGTGTGGCCATTTAACTACTGCACCAACACCATCATCACACCTTTCCTCCCACTGATCAGATCTTATTAGTACATCAACTCACCCTTTCCAGTCCACCTTCCTTTACACCCCTTATACATGAGATTCAACGCAGTGGAAAAAACTCTTGCATCTGAAGTAGGATCACAACCATTCAGCCCTCACTCTGATCAATTCCACCCTCTTTAACACCCTCATTCCCTGCTTTAACTTGTTGATCAGCTATTGAGTTTCCAGATTCATCACTTAGTAGTTGATAACCAAAGCAAAACTGTGCGGGGCACCTGATAAATAGTGAATCCAATGGTCTGCAGCACCGCTCCTTCCTTCCGCAATTTGCGCCGATTCTTTTGCATGAGAGCCACCACCATGGTGCATTCCTTTTTGCCATCCTCCTGCTCCTCATCCTCTTCCAGCAGCTTTATCTTGTACTGGGGGTTGGTCCAGAAAGTGTCTGTGTGCAAAACAGCCACAAACTCAGTCTCTGTTATAAAATAAAACACTCCCCTGCCTTTAAGAACTAATGCAAAACACAAAGTCTTCTTTCAGAAGACTTGACCCAAAACGGCATCTGTCCATTCCCTCAACAGATGCTGCCTGACCTGTTGAGTTCCTTCAGCACTTTATGTTTTGGTCAAGATTCCCGCATCCTGGCGTCTCTGTCTTAAAAACGAATGTCTCCTTTAACCCACGCAAAAGGCAGATCATTCACTTCTGGTTTATAAAAGTGAAGGATGGCAAAGCACAAAGGGACCTTTCACTGCCTTAGCATGTTCCTAGGTGTTTCATAGTCAATGAGCAAACAAGAAAGTGCTGGACGAACCTAACGTGTCAGGGAGCATTAGTGGAGGGACAGAACAGATGAAGTTTGGATCAAGACCCTTCTTCAGAATGATCTCAAATGAGATATCAGTATGAGGTAGCTATTGATTGTGGTCAGCTTTGTAATATGGGAGGGTAATGAGCCAATTTCTCTAAAAAAAAAAAAAAAGGCCTTTAAACAACTTGGCGCTCTGCATTCCGTAGAAAGCTACAGATAGCAATAGGGTACTCAGCAATACTGTTTAAAATATGCTGAGCAATAACATCCGAAGCCAACAGATGGAATGGTTGAGAGAGTGAGGGAATAGTGAGGACAGGTTATTCCCAGTCTTATAACCATATAACAATTACAGCACGGAAACAGGCCAACTCGGTCCTTCTAGTCCGTGCCGAAAACTTATTCTCCCCTAGTCCCATCTACCTGCGTTCAGACCATAACCCTCCATTCGTTTCCCGTCCATATAACTATCCAATTTATTTTTAAATGATAAAAACGAACCTGCCTCCACCACTTCCACTGGAAGCTCATTCCACACAGCTACCACTCTCTGCGTAAAGAAGTTCCCCCTCATGTTACCCCTAAACTTCTGTCCCTTAATTCTCAAGTCATGTCCTCTTGTTTGAATCTTCCCTACTCTCAATGGGAAAAGCTTATCCACGTCAACTCTGTCTATCCCTCTCATCATTCCTTCTTGCAAATCTGTTGCACAATTTCCTCCTTGTTTTTTTCTTTTGTCAGTTTTTAGTTTTTGGTTTGAATGTTTTTACTGGTAGTATTTATTAAAAAAAACTTGACAATTTTACAGCTCAGTGAACAGCTTCAATTTTAACACTTTCCAAAAATGACATTAAATTAAAAAGAGAGAAAGTAGGAGAGAGAGAAAAAAGAAAAAAAGAGGGGAGATATATCCGTCGACCCATCCGTACGTCCGCTCACCCAGCCCTACGAGTCATTTCTAATTTGTGTTCAAATATTGTTTGTTCAAGAAAATCAATAAAAGGTGACCATATTTTAAAAAATTGCTTCATTTTATCATTCAAGATAAACTTAATTCTCTCTAGATCAGTGGTTCCCAACATGGGGCGTATGCCCCACAGGGGGGCAATTTGATTTTTAAGGGGGGCAATTAATATTGAGGAGGTCTGGGTCCAAATTAACATTGACTGAGGAGGTCTGGGTCCAAATTTTCGATTTTTTTTTTTTTGGATTTTCCATCAGGTAAACATATGTAGTTTATGTTTCAGATGTTATTTTGAGTAAATAATTTTTTGGGGGTAAAAAAGGTCTTTATTGTGTAGTTATTACATAATCACTGCGCCATCGCTCTTCATGCACGTCGCACGAAGCGCACGAGGTCATGGGAGAACCTTATTTATTGAATTGGATTTAGAATTGCGATTCAAAGAGCTTTTGCTAAGTTACCCTTATAATATCTATTTCCTCTGTTTTCTCTCAAGGGAAAGCAAGGGGGGGGGGGGGGGGGCATCAGGATTTTAGAGGTGATTAGAACATAGAAACATAGAAATTAGGTGCAGGAGTAGGCCATTCGGCCCTTCGAGCCTGCACCGCCATTCAATATGATCATGGCTGATCATCCATCTCAGTATCCCGTACCTGCCTTCTCTCCATACCCCCTGATCCCCTTGGCCACAAGGGCCACATCTAACTCCCTCTTAAATATAGCCAATGAACTGGCCTCAACTACCCTCTGTGGCAGAGAGCTCCAGAGATTCACCACTCTCTGTGTGAAAAAAGTTCTCCTCATCTCGGTTCTAAAGGATTTCCCCCTTATCCTTAAGCTGCGACCCCTTGTCCTGGACTTCCCCAACATCGGGAACAATCTTCCTGCATCTAGCCTGTCCAACCCCTTAAGAATTTTGTAAGTTTCTATAAGATCCCCTCTCAATCTCCTAAATTCTAGAGAGTATAAACCAAGTCTAATCAGTCTTTCTTCATAAGACAGTCCTGACATCCCAGGAATCAGTCTGGTGAACCTTCTCTGCACTCCCTCTATGGCAATAATGTCCTTCCTCAGATTTGGAGACCAAAACTGCACGCAATACTCCAGGTGTGGTCTCACCAAGACCCTGTACAAGTGCAGTAGAACCTCCCTGCTCCTATACTCAAATCCTCTTGCTATGCAAAGCCAACATACCATTTGCTTTCTTTACTGCCTGCTGCACCTGCATGCCTACCTTCAATGACTGGTGTACCATGACACCCAGGTCTCGCTGTATCTCCCCCTTTCCCAATCGGCCACCATTTAGATAATAATCTGCTTTCCCGTTTTTGCCACCAAAATGGATAACCTCACATTTATCCACATTATACTGCATCTGCCAAACATTTGCCCACTCACCCAGCCTATCCAAGTCACCTTGCAGTCTCCTAGCATCCTCCTCACACCTAACACTGCCCCCCAGCTTAGTGTCATCCGCAAACTTGGAGATATTGCCTTCAATTCCCTCATCCAGATCATTAATATCTGGATGAGGGAATTGAAGGCAATATTAGGTGGGGCATGGCCAAAAAAAGGTTGGGAACCACTGCTCTAGATGCAGTCCGCCATTTCTGTAATCCCCATCTTCACTGGAGGGACTTCAGCTTTTTTCTAGAATTTAAGTATGAATTTTTTTGCTGATATTAGTCCATAGGCGATAGAGCGTCGCTGAAAAACAGTCAATTTACTACATGCCTCTGATATTCCCAGTAGTGTCAGTTTTGAGTCTGGCTCTAATGGGGTTTTCAGTATATTGAAGAGGACACTGAATACTGCAGTCCAAAAACCTTCTATTTTTGTACAAAATACAAAACTGTGGGTTCTTGGAACTGACACTTGTAGCAGAGAGGGGAAACACTGGGGAACATTTTGTTCAGTTTGATTTTTGAGTAGCATAACCTGTGCAGCACTCTGAACTGTCTGGCATTTATGGAGCAAGTATGGATGTATTGTAAGCTTTCGTCCCATATGCCATTTGAGATTTGTTGACCCATGTCATCTTCCTCTGCACGCTCGTAAACCTCAGATGATGTTTTGAAGAACATTGTAAATGTAGGATATCAACCTCTGTATCTGCATGTCTATTCAATCATTCATCGAATTTATCTGAATTTGCAGAGTTGGCGTCTTGCATGGATGTTTTCACAAAATCCCCAAACCTCAAGATATCTGAAAAAATTATTAGTATTGAAATAGTATTTCTCCCGCAACTCTTGGATGGTTGGAAAAGTCCCCTTCCAATATAGGTCTCTCACAGTTGATTCTTTTGTTCTTCCATTGGGTGAAAACACCATCCACAATAGAGGGTTTAAAAGAGGGGTTGTTTGCAATAGGCAGAAGGAGAGAATGTCTCTCAATTTGAGACTGAACTTCAACCGTTTCCAGATATGATTTATACCATGTATTATAGGGTTATGCTCATACATTTTTTTTTTTTTTAATATGATACTGTCTGTAAGAGAAATTCATTTCGTTGTCTCAAATTGAGACAATGATAATAAATTTGAATACAATACAATACAATACATTGACCTATTCAGGGGTGTTGGAGACAGGACAATCGAGCCTATGGAGAAAGACAAACAATCTTCTCTTTCCATTTTTAGCCAATTGGCCCGTTGGTGTGAGTCATCCAACCAGAACTTGGTTGGTCGCCCAATTACTGGTCGCCCAATTATAGGAAGGGTGTCAACAAAATAGAGAGAGTACAGAGGAGATTTACTAGAATGTTGCCTGGGTTTCAACAACTAAGTTACAGAGATAGGTTGAATAAGTTAGGTCTTTATTCTCTGGAGCGCAGAAGGTTAAGGGGGGACCTGATAGAGGTCTTTAAAATGATGAGAGGGATAGACAGAGTTGATGTGGACAAGCTTTTCCCTTTGAGAATAGGGAAGATTCAAACAAGAGGACATGACTTCAGAATTAAGGGACAGAAGTTTAGGGGTAATATGAGGGGGAACTTCTTTACGCAGAGAGTGGTAGCGGTGTGGAATGAGCTCCCAGTGGAAGTGGTGGAGGCAGGTTCATTGGTATCATTTAAAAATAAATTGGATAGGCATATGGATGAGAAGGGAATGGAGGGTTATGGTATGAGTGCAGGCAGGTGGGACTAAGGGGAAAAAAATTTGTTCGGCACGGACTTGTAGGGCCGAGATGGCCTGTTTCCGTGCTGTAATTGTTATATGGTTTGTTATATGGTTATTAGAAGATTATGGTTTTAATATTCGTTGCCCAGTAAGAAGAGAGGATATTGGGTAAGGCTAGTCCTCCATTCTCTTTGGATTTTTTAGTTTTAGTTTTTAGTTTTTAGTTTTAGAGATACAACAGCCCACTGAGCCCACGCCGACCAACGATCCCCGTGCACTATCACTATCTTAAACACTAGGGATCATTTACAATTTTTCCCAAAGCCAATTAACCTACAACCAGTACGTCTTTGGATTCTGCACCCGGAGAAAACCCATGCAGTCACGGGGAGTATGTCCAAACTCCGTGCAGAAAGGACCCGTAGTCAGCATCGAACCCAGATCTCTGGCACTGTAAGGCAGCAACTATATAACCATATAACAAGTACAGCACGGAAACAGGCCATCTCGGCCCTTCTAGTCCGTGAAGAACACTTATGCCAAACTCTACAACTGCACCTTGAGGGCCATAAAGTTAAAATCTCATTTTCATCAGTGACTGGGTTAAAGGGAGCTGCATGCCCATTAAATGGGGATCTGATGTAGGTAAAGTATCAGGCATGTTATCACCCATCATAACAGAACCCAGTTTTCTAATGGGTGGTGGATATGATTGAAAATATAATCACATGAAAACTTGCTTCCATCCGCTAATTGCACATAAAAAAGATCCAATATAACATCCATCTTCCAGGCATATATAATTCAACGGCATTTCTTCATCTTCCATTCATTGTAAACATCCGTTACCTAGGAAGTTCCTGCATCCACCTGCTGTGCAGCCTGTGGTCCACATCCCTTCAAAACAGGTCACCTCCCACTTGTGACTGGAATCATCATCCAGGGAGTCTGGTGTAAGATTACAAATTTCCACTTTGCTGTAATGTCTCTTAAAGTCATCGAATGACATCCTGCGAAGGACAAAGAAATGTGTAAATGGTTGCATTACCTGGGAAGATGTTGAGACTAATTCAAATTGCAGCTTTCGAGGTTGACAGATACTTGCTGGGGACAAATTTAAATTGGAAATCTTTCTTGAAGAACCAACATGGTCATAATGGGCCAATGGCCTTCATCCATGCCAGCGGTCTTTGAAACTGTGCGTTCAGTGAAAAAAATAAATCATATTTTCTTGATTAGTACGGGTGTCAGAGGTTATGGGGCAAAGGCATGAGAATGGGGTAAGGAGGGAGAGGTCGAACGGCCATGATTGAATGGCGGAGTAGACTCAATGGGCCAAATGGCCCAATTCTACTCCTATCATTTATGACATTGAAACCGCAAGAACATGGTAAGATTTCCATCAGTGGTCAACTTCTTGCAAAAGGAATTTATCAAAATTACTTCAATCAAATGATAAGTGTGACACGAGATATTATTTAATTCCCACGTTAAAAGGACCATTGGAAAAAACAAGAATCATAGAAACTACAGTCGAGGAGATGGTCTTTGCTCCATTGTGTTTATGTCAGTTCTTTACAGTTTCTCTTCTGCCTCTCTGGACATGCTCTTTCCAAAAGTATTCTTTGGGATTCTCACAATATTGATAAGAGGAGAATATGGAGCCATCTCCTGGGAAATCACATCTCTTTTTGATGGAGTCATCTTCTTCCAACACTAAGAATCATAGTCGCACAGCACAGAAACATGTTATTCAGTGCTCAGCCCATCGTATCTATACCGACCATCAGATATCTATCCAACATGAGCCAATCCCTTTCACCAGAACTCAGTCTGTAGCCCACCATGTCGGCACTGTAAACACTCATCCAGGGGCTTCAGTGCCGTGAGAGTGCCCGACCTCATGTTCTCAGGCAGTGTGTTCAGACTTCGACCAACCTCAGATTCCCATCACACCTCCTGCTCGTCTCCTTAACCATGTGCTCTATGGTCTTAAACACCACTCATCTGAGCCCCGTCTCTCTAACATTGCAACCTCTGTCTCAACATCCCCATTCCCAACTCAACCCTCATCCACGAAGGCCTCTTGTGCAGCCCCGATTCCATCACTCCACCAATGACAGCTGTGCCTTTCGGTGCCATGACTTCTGCTCTGAAATGTTACTTCCTAAAACACTGCCCAGCAACATCCTAACATTGATCAAACACCTTTACACATGGCTTGATGTAAAAGATTGCTTGCTCCATCAAACGTGCAATACTAATGAAAGTCTCTCAATAGTGTCCCCTTGCTGTTGAATTCGAAACTTGGGGGAGAATATTTATGCCCTCAAGTATTTTGAGAATTCATAAACCCTGTGTTGAATTGCTCTCTTTTAGAAACATAGAAAATAGGTGCAGGAGTAGGCCATTCGGCCCTTCGAGCCTGCACCGCCATTCAAGATGATCATGGCTGATCATCCAACTCGGTATCCTGTACCTGCCTTCTCTCCATACCCCCTGATCCCTTTAGCCACAAGGGCCACAGCTAACTCCCTCTTAAATATAGCCAATGAACTGGCCTCAACTACGTTCTGTGGCAGAGAATTCCACAGATTCACCACTCTCTGTGTAAAAAATTATTTTCTCATTTCCTAAAAGACTTCCCCCTTATCCTGAAACTGTGACCCCTTGTTCTGGACTTCCCCAACATCGGGAATAATCTTCCTGCATCTAGCCTGTCCAACCCCTTAAGAATTTTGTACGTTTCTATAAGATCCCCCCTCAATCTTCTAAATTCTAGCGAGTACAAGCCGAGTCTATCCAGTCTTTCTTCATATGAAAGTCCTGCCATGCCATCTCTTTCCTAATGTTAATCTGGTGAATCCCTGTTATCCTCTTCCACAGCTTTCAATAGTATTCCCATTGGAGGAATCAGGAATCTAAATAAGGTGAGTTGGACGTGAAGCTTGTGGATAGGAAGGATTTAGAGTGACATAGGCAAATGGAATAATTGCACAACTTGCACAGCATAAGCATGGTGGACCAAAGGGTCTATATTCATTCTGTATGGCTCTATGATTGCCCTTCTTATAGTTCAAGCTTCGACAGTGAAGTATGAATACTGTAGGGGCAAATTTCCCCAACACAGGGGTTGCCTGTACATTGGACATCCATATTGTACCTTGACACAATGACAGTCTATGCAGACCAGGTATCTTCAGAGTGGTCACACTGGCACCTAAGGGAAATAATTCAGGGAACTCCCGCAATTATCTGGACCACGCTGAGAATCTGCACCAAGGGGCAACCTCTGCCCTTCAACATGCAAAAGGCACAGGTCACATTGAGGGCACGGGAAATGCATCCACAACTGGGATCTTGTTTGGACTTGTCTTCATGAAAATAAAAATCAGTCACTGTCATCTATTAGTTCCAAGTCATTTCAAGGTTCATTTTGTGAACTAATCAATGATCTAAATATTGCATTTCATGTACGAGAGGAGCGCAATGGGAGTGGAGCAATCAGTAGTGCTGCTGCTTCATGTCTCCAGGGAACAGGGTTCAGTCTTGACCCCTGATAATGTCTGTGTGGAGTTTACACGCTCCCTTCATGGCCATGTGAGTTTCCCTGGGCGCTCTGGTTTATTCCCACATTTCAAGGTTTGATATAGAAACATAGAAATTAGGTGCAGGAGTAGGCCATTCGGCCCTACGAGCCTGCACCGCCATTCAATATGATCATGGCTGATCATCCAACTCAGTATCCTGTACCTGCCTTCTCTACATACCACCCGATACCTTTAGCCACAAGGGCCACATCTAACTCCCTCTTAAATATAAGCCAATGAACTGGCCTCAACTACCTTCTGTGGCAGAGAATTCCACAGATTCACCACTCTCTGTGTGAAAAATGTTTTTCTTATCTCGGTCCAAAAAGATTTCCCCTTCATTCATAAACTGTGACCCCTTGTCCTGGAATTCCCCAACATCGGGAACAATCTTCCTGCATCTAGCCTGTCCAATCCCTTAAGAATTTTGTAAGTTTCTATGAGATCCCCCCTCAATCTTCTAAATTCTAGCGAGTACAAGCCGAGTCTATCCAGTCTTTCTTCATATGAAAGTCCTGACATCCCAGGAATCAGTCTGGTGAACCTTCTCTGTACTCATAGAAACATAGAAATTAGGTGCAGGAGTAGGCCATTCGGCCCTTCGAGCCTGCACTGCCATTCAATATGATCATGGCTGATCATCCAACTCAGTATCCCGTACCTGCCTTCTCTCCATACCCCCTGATCCCCTTAGCCACAAGGGGCACATCTAACTCCCTCTTAAATATAGCCAATGAACTGGCCTCAACTACCCTCTGTGGCAGAGAGTTCCAGAGATTCACCACTCTCTGTGTGAAAAAAGTTCTTCTCATCTCGGTTTTAAAGGATTTCCCCCTTATCATTAAGCTGTGACCCCTTGTCCTGGACTTCCCCAACATCGGGAACAATCTTCCTGCATCTAGCCTGTCCAACCCCTTAAGAATTTTGTAAGTTTCTATAAGATCCCCTCTCAATCTTCTAAATTCTAGAGAGTATAAACCAAGTCTATCCAGTCTCTTCTTCATAAGACAGTCCTGACATCCCAGGAATCAGTCTGGGTGAACCGTCTCTGCACTCCCTCTATGGCAAGAATGTCCTTCCTCAGATTTGGAGACCAAAACTGTACGCAATACTCCAGGTGTGGTCTCACCAAGACCCTGTACAACTGCAGTAGAACCTCCCTGCTCCTATACTCAAATCCTTTTGCAATGAAAGCTAACATACCATTCGCTTTCTTTACTGCCTGCTGCACCTGCATGCCTACCTTCAATGACTGGTGTACCATGACACCCAGGTCTCGCTGCATCTCCCTCTAGTCTGGTGAACCTTCTCTGTACTCCCTCTATGATATGTTAGTTCGCCACTGTAAATTGCCCCTGGTATGTTGGTGAGTTTTAGGATCTGGAAGGATTTGATGGGAATGTGTGAATAACAAAAAGGATAGTGTAGGGTTAGTGTAGAAGCTTGATGGTTAGCACCCAGTGGACCTGAAGGCCAGTTTCAGGGCTGTATCTCTCTGTGGATCTAGGAACATATCAATCACTTTTCCTAGTTTCTTCAAAATGCTGTAGGAATTTTAACTCGTATGCTTATTTATTAAATGTTTTAGTATACTTTACCAAAATTCGCCATCGTCTTTGGAGGTCATGTTTAGCCTTCGAAAATCCGTTGCATCCACTGCCTTCCATTCAGGAGAGCTGGAAGGAAAAGACAGAAAGCTACAACTAGTTGCACTTGGCATCCTTCCTATCCCGAGGGCTGTGGTGTTGGAAGGTGAAGTTAGAGATTTGCCCAACTTGGGCAATTAGCTTCAGTGTGATTCAGGCATTATTAGGACACATGCTGTAATCTGGAGTGAAATAAGCAAAACTGCTGGAGGAGCTCAGAGTGATAGAAACATGGAAAATAGGTGCAGGTGTAGCCCCCCCCCCCCCCCCCCCCCACATCCATGACAGCAGCAAGGGCTGCAGCTGGGTTTCAGGTGCAGTTTTCGAGGCAAGGTGCCCACACACAAAACAATAGAGCAGACAGCACATGGGCATGTCACTGCTGAGCAGACAACGGAAGTAAATTTGACATTAGACAGAATTCATGCACCAAACAAAACATGTTAATTTGCCGGCACACTGAACTGCAGATGCTGGTTTACAGAAAAAGACACAATGTGCTGGAGGAACAGCAGCTCGGGCAACAACTCTGGAGAACACGGATAGGTCTCCAGAGATACTGCCTGACCCACTGAGGTTCTGCAGCACTTTATGTTAATTTACCTTGACGTTAGTTATGTCCGTCTCCCGCATAGAACTGATTACAACTATTGGGAATGATTGAACAGTCAGCGTTTTATCGCCACATTGGCAATGGGAAGATGGAGGAATAACCTGATAGATGAACTGGAGGCGATGAATGTGGTTGTTAGGGTATATGTGAAGAAAACATTTCTACTTATGGGCATAAAAACCTCAAGAATAAATAACCATCACTGGATAAAAATCCAGGAAGAAAACCAGAGCAAACGTTTTTACACAAAGAGTGGTGAGAATGTTGGGATGTAATGTTAAAATTGTACAAGGCATTGGTGAGACAAATTCTGTAGTATGGGGTACAATTTTGGTCGCCTAATTATAGGAAGGATGTCAACAAAATAGAGAGAGTACAGAGGAGATTTACTAGAATGTTGCCTGGGTTTCAGCAACTAAGTTACAGAGAAAGGTTGAACAAGTTAGGGCTTTATTCTTTGGAGCGCAGAAGGTTAAGGGGGGGGACTTGATAGAGGTTTTTAAAATGATGAGAGGGATAGACAGAGTTGACGTGGAAAAGCTTTTCCCATTGAGAGTAGGGAAGATTCAAACAAGGGGACATGACTTGAGAATTAAGTGACTGAAGTTTAGGGGTAACATGAGGGGGAACTTCTTTACTCAGAGAGTGGTGGCTGTGTGGAATGAGCTTCCAGTGAAGGTGGTGGAGGCAGGTTTGTTTTTATCATTTAAAAATAAATTGGATAGTTATATGGATGGGAAGGGAATGGAGGGTTATGGCCTGAGCGCAGGTATATGGGACTAGGGGAGATTATGTGTTCGGCACGGACTAGAAGGGTCGAGATGGCCTGTTTCCGTGCTGTAATTGTTATATGATTATTATATGGTTATATGTGGGAGTCACTGTGGTGAATACAAAGATACATTCAAGGCTGGATAATTGAAGGCCAAATGAGATGAAGAGCGGGAGAAGACTTCTACAGAGGGGGGGGGGGGGGGGGGGGTTGGGGGGGGGGGGGGGGGGGGGCTCGCATCGGCTTGTTTCTGTATTCTGCCTTCCACTTATTCTCTCTAGCTTTGAGTAAAAAACATCCTGTTGGAGGAACCAATGGGTCAGGCAACACATGTGACGGAAAAGGGACGGATGACATTTCAGGTCGGTTCCCATCTTCATATCAGACTCGAACATCATCTGTCCATTTCCCTCCACAGATGCTATCTGACTTGCAGAGTTCTTTTTTTTTTTGCTCAATGTTCCAGCATCTTCAGTATCC
Source organism: Leucoraja erinaceus (assembly GCF_028641065.1). NCBI lineage: Eukaryota > Metazoa > Chordata > Chondrichthyes > Rajiformes > Rajidae > Leucoraja > Leucoraja erinaceus. The sequence continues at coordinate 16,773,764 of NC_073381.1, forward strand.
ATCTCTAATTTTGACCTTTTCTGATTAAAAAAAAGCTGGCATGCGTTTTGAAGTATCAGCCTTTGCTACAATGCTGAGATTGTGACTGTCGTGTTCTCCCCTGACACTTACTCATCGCTCCAGGGACCATTCCATTCCACTTGACCCCAAGGGTTCCTTATACGGATCATCTGCAGCGGTCGACCTCTGTAGTTCACCTTTAAGAGAAAAGTGAAGTGAAATGTAAGTGGAGGCTAAAAGCTGAATCTGACACTACAAGTAAAGGACTAAAAGAAAGCCCAGTTTAGCAACAGGTATAGAAACATTGGACTCTTGGGCTCTCTTGGACGTGCGAGGAGAGTCAAGAGTCAAGAGAGTCAATTTAATTGTCATTTGGACCCCTGGAGGTCCAAACGAAATGCCGTTTCTGCAGCCATACATTACACACAAATAGACCCCAGACACAACATAATTACATTTAACATAAACATCCATCACATAACTGTGATGGAAGGCCAAAGAGCAGAGCGAGCATTGGAGCGATTACGTTCTCACAGCGATCCTGTATGGCCCCCTTCCCCGAGACAATGGGTGCTGGATTAGTATTTCTTCATAGAAATTTTGTTTTTTGCTATAAACACAAGATGGAGTGTCCTGAACCTGATTTCCATCTTTGGGCCGGAATACTAACATCCTGGGATCCACCTAAATCAAATCCTGGGCATAAAGCGCATAGATAGGGGCGCTCCCCAGATCCATGTTTGTGTTCGAGCTATATTGTCCCTGCCCTGGCACTGGAAATTAGCAAGGGAGCTCCAAGCTTCATATATGGTTTTAAGCAACACAAGTCAGAAAGATGCCAGGCTTCTGTCCCCTACGCTAAACCTGAAGAGACCAAGGGAATTCTCAGAGCAATTGCTGGGAAATGCACCATACCGTCCAGAGAAATCTCTGGATCAGGCTGGAAGAATCCCCAAATTTATTCTGGAATCGGACCCGGAAGGGCCGTGGAAGGGCCGTGGAAGGGCCTGGGGCTTTATCACTGGGACAGAAGCACAGAATCCAGGGAACTTTGCTCAATCTATGACCCAGTGCATAGACATTTCTGCAACTAATGCCAGGACCAAGTGAAGAATCCGTTAGCTAGAAAGAGGCACGGTGCTACATTTTGGGTTGAGCATCAGTGCCAGGTCTAAGGTTTGATGGGCAGAGATGCCATGCACAGGTTAGTGGCCATTGGCTCAGCAGCACTCAACAGCTACCAAAGCTGGCATCTGTACTGTGATATTCAGGGGTGCCAGTCCTATAAACCCCAGACTGTAGCAACAAGACCACAGGGCTGCAAGGGGTGGACACACACACACAACGTTCAGTACACCAATGCACGGGCTGCAAGAACACAACATGCGAGTAGAATCTACCAGCGCGACAAACAACAAGGCCTCACCTGGTCCAAACCAGTAATGGAATATGCATGTCCTTTGACGAGTCCTGTCGAAGTCCGAGCTTCTGTTTCAGCTGGATTGGTGATCTACCAAGTTAACAAGACCGCGTGTTAATAATTTTAACCCTTAACTTTGGCTGTGGGGAGTACAGAGAAGGTTCACCAGACTGATTCCTGGGATGCCAGGATTTTCATATGAAGAAAGACTGGATGTACTCGACTTGTACTCGCTAGAATTTAGAAGATTGAGGGGGGGGGGGATCTTATAGAAACTTACAAAATTCTTAAGGGGTTGGACAGGCTAGATGCAGGAAGATTGTTCCCGATGTTGGGGAAGTCCAGGACAAGGGGTCACAGTTTAAGGATAAGGGGGAAAACATTTAGGACCGAGATGAGAACATTTTTTCACACAGAGAGAGGTGAATCTCTGGAATTCTCTGCCACAGAGGGTAGTTGAGGCCAGTTCATTGGCTATATTTAAGAGGGAGTTAGATGTGGCCCTTGTGGCTAAAGATATCGGGGGGTACGGAGAGAAGGCAGGTACATGATACTGAGTTGGATGATCAGCCATGATCATATTGAATGGCAGTGCAGGCTCGAAGGGCCGAATGTCCTACTCCTGCACCTAATTTCTATGTTTCTATGTTTTAGGCTCTGGAGCTGGATCTGCCATTCATTAACATCATTAATAGTCCACTTTTCCATCTGACTCCTATATATCCCGATAGTCACCAGAAGTCTATGAAACTCCGTTTTGAATACACTGCTCTGAACTCAATATCGACAGCTTTCCTGGGAGGAGAACTCAGAAGATTTACAATCCCTGACAGAAAAGAATTTCCTTCTCATCTCAGTCACAAATAGCTGACTGCTAAGTTTGGGACTCTTCCCTCGCCCCCAGTTCCAGACACTTTATCCAGAGCCAACAGCCCCTGGTCTTTACACTGTCAATCACTCTCAGAATCTTGAATGGCTCACAGGGGTGGCACTGTGGCTCAGCGGTAGAGTTGCTGCCTTGCAGTGGCAGCGACTCGGGTTCAATCCCGACTATGGGTGCTGTCTGTGCGGAGTTTGTTTGTTCTCCCTGTGACCGCTTAGGTTTTCTCCGGGTGATCCGGTTTCCTCCCCTACTCCAAAGACGTACAGATTTGTAGGTTAATTGGCTTGTGTAAATTGTAAGTTGGCCCGGTGTGTGGGATAGTGCTGGGTGATCAGTGGTAGGCCTGGACGTGGTGGGCCAAAGGCCCCTGTTTCCACGCTATATTTCTCAAGTCTAAAAGTCTAAAGACTCATTCAAATTACCGCTCGTTCATCTAACCTCACCAGGATGTAAGACAGCCTTAAGGGCCGGTCCCACAAGCATGCGACTGCATGCGGCAAGCGCGACCAAACCGGAAGCGGGGGCCGCGCGGAGGTCGTGATCCCATACGAGTTGACGTGAAGTTCGAGCGAAGGCGTACTGTGTCAAGATGCTGCGCACGCCCGTTGAGGCGGTGAATACGGCCTCAATGCGGCCGCGGGCCGGCAGGCCGTTGCGGCGCGGATTTTTTGGGGGGGGGGGGGGGGCTTTGGAGAGGGTGTGAACCAGGTTTTCCAGAATGCTGCTTGGATAAGGGGTATTAGGTACAAGGAGAGGTTGGACAAACTTGGATTGTTTTTTCTAGAACACTGGAGATTGCGGGGAGACCTGATAGGGAGTACATAAACTTATGGGAGGCACAGATAGGGGCAACAGTCAGAACCTTTTTCCTGGAATAGAAATATCAAATACAAGTGGGCCGAGCTTTAAGGTTAGAGGAGCAAAGTTTAAAGGAGATGTGCGGGACAAGTTATTTTACACTGAGGGAGATGGGTGCCTGGAATACAGTCAGGGGTGGTGGTGGAGGCAGATGCTTTGGTTGCATTTAAGACGAGCTAAAAATGGAGGATTACGTGTGTGCAAGCAGATGAGATTAGTTTATCTTGGCATTATGTTTGGCATCGACATTGTGGGCCGAAGGGCCTGTTCCTGTGCTGTTCTATATTCTATACTCCAGATGTGGCCTTTCCAAAATGCTGTTCAATGGCAACAAGTCTTCCTTATTGGTCCTCCAATCCCCACTGAAATAAAGCTCAATATTATTGTTATCTTCCCGACCCTCTGTATCGGATGAACTTATACATCCAAATTCTCTGACCATAAAAAATATTTAATGGTCTCTAAAGGGCCTATCCCACGGACATGCGACCTGCATGCGGCAAGCGCGACCTAAAGGGCCGGTACCACCAGCATGCGCCTGCATGCAGCAAGCGCGACCCAACGTGGAAGCGGGAGCCGCGCGGAGGTCGAGTGAGTGACACGTCGTCGAGGCGGCTGAGGACCAGCAGGCTGATGCCGCACGGAATTTTTGAACACGGTCAGTTTTTCGTAACCCGCGCGTTGCCGGGACCAGCTCCGCACAACTCCATACGGCTCTGGCGATCAAAGCGGGACCGGCCCCGCGAGGCCGTATGGCTCAAGCGACCACGTTAGGCCGCGCTTGCTGCATGCAGGCGCGTGCTGGTGGGACCGGCCCTTTAGATCGCGCTTGCCGCATTCAGATCGCATGCTCGTGGGACAGACCCTCAACTGTTTAAATTGTATTCGGTTTTGCAAGCTACCAAAGAGGACAACATCACATTTCCCAATTTTACTATATCCACCTGCCACCTTTTAGGCCAATTGTTTAATCGTCCCTTAACCTGCCTTTCCCCCCCAGCTCGTATCATGGGCCTATTGATCCTACTATCTGGCCCACTCGCTGCAAGTCTGCTGATTTGTATTACTTTAGTCCCTCTCCAGCCAATTTTAAACTTATTGGAGCTAAGATGTTCAAGTGTACCAAGGGATGGTCAAATACACTCCATATTTCAAAGCCAAATCCCAGTGAGTTCTTGCATCCGAGGGCTATCACAGTGCACCACAGCTGAAGTGGATGAGGCCCCTTTGCAACTGAACTGGTAGATTTCATTGAAGATGGCCACTTGTCAGTAAACACAGGAAACGTCTGTGGTGGAAACTACATCAGATAGTATTCATTCTTGTTATTTGGAAAATATATGTTATTCATTATATATTCTCTAAATTTAATTGGGACATGTCTTTCTCTACAATATCCATTGTATCATTAATACACTCTCTTGCAATATCTCAATGCCCCTCATGTTTCCTCCTTAAACAGTGCAATGCAAAGTGTTTGCGAAGCCGCTACACAGGAAGCCACCCCTCGGTATCCAGTGATGGCAAGTCCTCAGACTGCTGTCATTCCCACAGAGCACTGAACTGAACTGAATTTCCGTGCCTCCCTCTGCATATTCGCCGGCATCCTGGAATGTGCTAATCAGCAGCATTCCCTGGCCCTGTGGTCGTGAACAGAGCTGTCCCCGTGCACAACTTCAAATACTCACGTCAATGGAGCATCCCAACATGCACCCCTTGTGCAGCGCCTTTTTAATGACGGAAAACTGATTTGGGGGTGCATTCTTCAAATCAAATATCTCTCCCATTCCACCGGTGAAGTCTTCCATGGCCTCCAAGGTGCTCCCTCCTTTCAGCGACTCAAAGCTTCCGTACATCCTGTCGAGATTCAAGTTATATAATAAAAGCATTTCAATGTCATTCCTCCCACGTTCAGTTTCCTCACCCACTCCCCACGTCCCTCGTCTGTCTCAATATGCTGAGACCTCAATATACCATCCCTCCTGCCAGAACAGGTACCATCTCCTTAGTCTCCCAGATGGATGGAAGATGTTACCTGGTAGTTGCATTTCACCCTCTTCTGGTGCTAAACAATTGCCATGTGGGGGGCTGATGTTCACTTGTGTCGAAAAGATAAGATAACATTACTGTAGTGCTGGTAGTGCTAAGATCCAGCAAGCAATTCAGGAAGCAGTGGGAGCAGGAGGAGGTTATTCGACTCTTTGGGCCATTTAATATTATCATAGTCAATCTTCATTCTCAACAGCATTTTCCCGTACCCCTTGATAACCCCTACTTCCTTGGAAGTTGAAAGAGATTCGACATGTCACCAAATAACTTAACACACGTCCACAGATGCTCTAAAGAAAGTATCCTGAGTGGCTGCATCATGGCCTGATTCAGCAATTCCAATGCACAGGAATGCAAGAGGCTGCAGATCCTTCATGAGCACAGGCCTTCCCTTCGTCAAAAGCATCTGCACGAGGTACTACCTCAAGGAAGGACATTCTTGCCATAGAGGGAGTACAGAGAAGGTTCACCAGACTGATTCCTGGGATGGCAGGACTTTCATATGAAGAAAGACTGGATAGACTCGGCTTGTACTCGCTAGAATTTAGAAGATTGAGGGGGGATCTTATAGAAACTTACAAAATTCTTAAGGGGTTGGACAGGCTAGATGCAGGAAGACTGTTCCCGATGTTGGAGAAGTCCAGAACAAGGGGTCACAGTTTAAGGAGAAAGGGGAAATCTTTTAGGACTGTGATGAGAAAAACATTTTTTGCACATAGAGTGGTGAATCTCTGGAATTCTCTGCCACAGAAGGTAGTTAAGGCCAGTTCATTGGCTCTATTTAAGAGGGAGTTAGATGTGGCCCTTGTGGCTAAAGGGATCAGGGGGTATGGAGAGAAGGCAGGTACAGGATACGGAGTTGGATGATCAGCCATGATCATATTGAATGGCGGTGTAGGCTCGAAGGGCCGAATGGCCTACTCCTGCACCTATTTTCTATGTTTCTATGTTGAGCCTATGCACCTGTGATGCTGCTGCAAGCATATTGTTTCATTGTCCCTGCACCTGCCTCTACTTATGCACACGTCAATGAACTCAATGTCCAGCAAACTATGTACTTTTTTCCTAAATACATACGGAGCAGGATTTACGAAGATGTTGCCAGGACTAGAAGGTGTGAGCTATACGGAGAGGTTGAGTAGGCTGGGTCTCTATTCCATGGAGCGCAGGAAGATGAGGGGTGGTCCTATAGAGGTGTATATGATCAGGTAGATGCACAGAGTCTCTTGCCCAGAGTAGGGGAATCAAGGACCAGAGGACATAGGTTCAAGGTGAAGGGGAAAGATTTAATAGGAATCCGAGGGTAACTTTTTCACACAAAGTGTGGTGGGTGTATGGAACAAGCTGCCAGAGGAGGTATTCGAGGCTGGGACTGTCCTATCGTCTAGGAAACAGTTGGACAGGTACATGGATAGGACAGGAGGGATATGGAGGGATATGGACCAAGTGCAGGCAAGTGGGACTAGTTTAGCTAGAACATTGTTGGCTGGTGTGGGCGAGTTGGGCTGGAGGGCCTGTTTACACACTGTATCACTCTATGACTCCATGACTATGACTTCTCCAACTATCCTTCAGTGGTAGAGAATTCCATAACTTTGGTATTAAAAACAGGAAGGCAGATTACTATCTAAATGGCATCAAGTTGGGAAAAGGGGAAGTACAACGGGATCTGGGGGGTCCTTGTTCATCAGTCTATGAAAGTAAGCATGCAGGTACAGCAGGCAGTGAAGAAAGCGAATGGCATGTTGGCCTTTATAACACGAAGAGTAAAGTATAGGAGCAAAGAGGTCCTTCTGCAGTTGTACAGAGCACTCGTGAGACCACACCTGGAGTATTGTGTGCAGTTTTGGTCCCCTAACTTGAGGAAGGACATTCTTGCTATTGAGGGAGTGCAGCGTAGGTTTACAAGGTTAATTCCCGGGATGGCGCGACTGTCATATGCTGAGAGAATGGAGCAGCTGGGCTTGTACACTCTGGAGTTTAGAAGGATGAAAGGGTATCTCATTGAAACATATGACTGTTAAGGGCTTGGACACCCTAGAGGCAGGAAACATGTTCCCGATGTTGGGGGAGTCCAGAACCAGGGGCCACAGTTTAAGAATAAGGGGTAAGCCATTTAGAACGGAGATGAGGAAACACTTTTTCTCACAGAGAGTTGTGAGTCTGTGGAATTCTCGGCCTCAGAGGGGGGTGGAGGCAGGTTCTCTGGATGCTTTCAAAAGAGAGCTAGATAGGGCTTAAAAATAGCAGTCAGGGGATATGGGGAGAAGGCAGGAATGGGGTACTGATTGGGGATGATCAGCCATGATCACATTGAATGGCGGTGCTGGCTCGAAGGGCCGAATGGCCTCCTCCTGCACCTATTGTCTTAAATGATATCTTCGAGCTTTGAACATTGAATTCTCCAACTGTAGGTAACCTCTAACAACATCCTCCTCCATCTCCCCTTTCACCCCCCCCCCCCCCCCCCCCCCCCCCCCCCCCCCTCCACCCCATTTTCCCCTTCCTTTGTGCCTCACCTAAACTTGCATCCATTAATCCCCTCCACCTCCACCTGCATTCCTTCCTCTGGCTTCACAATTAGTCATTCTTCAATCCTTTTGTCTCATCGTCTTTTTTTTTCCCATCCCTGGTCTTCGTCCCACCATCCGCCGATTCTAGAACTCCCCTTGCCTGCGTTTCCCTGTATGTGTCTGCCGAAACGTCACCCATTCCTTCTCTCCAGAGATGCTGCCTGGCCCGCTGAGTTACTCCAGCTTTTTGTGTCTATCTTCGATTTAAACCAGCATCGGCAGTTCCTTCCCACACATTTTGTTCACACTCTTGTGTTTCCTCCCCGTCAACCATTTTCTGATATATTATCCCCAGTCCCATGTGCTACTCAAGGTGATGGGGAAAAGTTCACCTAGAACTCTACCTGTCTAATTCTATTTGCACCTCCCTCATTAATAAAGTCGCCTCAGCCCCAGCACAGCAAGACCAGGGCATTTAATTGATAAGTGAGAAACAACATGTTGCTGCATAAGAGCCAGGTTACACGTACACAAATGGAGAGGTAAATTCCCTGTTACCAACAGCCTTGGGATTGGGAAGCGTCAACTGGGCAAACCAAATAAATACCACAGTAAATGACTCGCCTCCCGAACCCTCAAATCCTTTCTACCAACTAAAATACACGTGATGGCACATTCTCTCAGGATGTAGTCAGGTCCAACAACATTCCAGAAGCTCGGCACCATCCAAGATAAAACAGCCTGCCCCATGCCCCAATCTAGATGTGTGTGTGTATATGTATGTATCTGGATAGACTCGGCTTGTACTCGCTAGAATTTAGAAGATTGAGGGGGGATCTTATAGAAACTTACAAAATTCTTAAGGGGTTGGATAGGCTAGATGCAGGAAGATTATTCCCGATGTTGGGGAAGTCCAGAACAAGGGGTCACAGTTTAAGGATAAGGGGGAAGTCTTTTAGGACCGAGATGAGAAAAAAAATTTCACACAGAGAGTGGTGAATCTCTGGAATTATCTGCCACAGAAGGTAGTTGAGGCCAGTTCATTGGCTATATTTAAGAGGGAGTTAAATGTGGCCCTTGTGGCTAAAGGGATCAGGGGGTATGGAGAGAAGGCAGGTATGGGATATTGATTTGTATGATCAGCCATGATTATATTGAATGGCGGTGCAGGCTCGAAGGGGCGAATGGCCTACTCCTGCACCTATTTTCTATGTTTCTATCTGTATATATATACACACACACACTGAAAATGTTTTTCTCATTTATTATATTGTTTACAGTGTATTATGTTGTGGTACTGCGTTAGGATTTCGTTGTTCTATCTGGGACATACAACAATAAAACACTCTTCACTCTCGACTGTTGATCACTTTGGTTGGAAGTACATTGCATTTATCACCACTGAGTGTGAATCCAGGAATTCCCTCCCCAATAAGATGGCAAGAGGTTGGTTCACCCACCCCTTGCCAATGGGCAGTGAGGGGTCGGACGTAGACGCTGGCAATGTTGGTGGCTCTCACTCACATGGATGAAACTGCCAAGACAGAATGTGTGCTGATACTTACTTGGCGTAGGCTTTCTCCAGTAAGGCGCTCCAGAATTCATCGCTACTAGCAGAGTGTAGAAACACAAGGCGGTTTTTGAAGGTTGGCAGACGATCATCAATCACAATATCCACCCACTTGTTAGATTGCCAGAACTGGAGGAGAGGAGAGAAAACTTTACTGACTGAGCAATGCATGCATTATAAACACTACTGACTGTACAAGGTCGTTCTTTGAACATTGGGTAATAAACTGCAGTTTATAATTTCACTCCGCTGACTCTGTCTATTGCCTTCACCTAACGCTCGCCCCTTCAATAAACTGTTTTAATACACCATGAAACCGACTTCATAATCACAAGATCTCTTTCACCCTATAATAATCTTTCATTTTACTTCTACTTTCACCATATCCTCTTTCCTTCACCATTTGCCCTTCTTTCTGCCACTTGGCCTCCCTTCAGTCTCGGTCCTCTGCTGCTTTTTCCCTCATCTCCTTCCCCCTTGTACGAGTCCCCTCTCTGCTCATTCCCTCCCTTCCCCTCCCCGGATACAGGGAAGGACACAAGTTATCAGCGTTGACTTGAGAGCGGATGTTCTGGCACGTACCTGAAAGTGAAAGATTCCAGCGTAATCCCGGCCGAAGGTCTGATTGGGAGGGATAACTCGGTGGAGCAGCTTTTCATTCAGAGTTAGTGAGGCCACAGCAGCGAGCAACCAACAGTCTCCTGGCAAAAGATAAAGCTGGCGTTAACAAACTCTGCCCGACACCACATTGGAAATGTCCCGGTCCTCATGGGTGAATGCTGAACCAATCTCATAGAAAAATAGGTGCGGGAGTAGGCCATTCGGCCCTTCGAGCCAGCACCACCATTCCATGTGATCATGGCTGATCATCTAAAATCAGTACCCCGTTCCTGCTTTTTTCCCCCTCATATCCCTCGATTCCCTCAGAGCTAAATCTAACTCTCTCTTGAAAACATCCAATGAATTGGCCTCCACTGCCTCCCGTGGCAGAGCATTTCACAGATTCACAACTCTCTGGGTGAAGAAGTTTTTCCTCATCTCAGTCCTAAATGGCCAATCCCTTATTCTTAAACTGTGACCCCCTGGTTCTGGACCCTCCCCCCAACATCAGGAACATCCCAAGATCTCAACAGTGAAAAACCCCACCCTTCACAACAAGGTGAGCTGTGTTCACAACTCTGTGCTTTAAGGGACACTCCTGGAAACTGAGAAACGATAGTTCCTTGAAAGTGCCACCACAGGTCGATAGGGTGGTCAAAAAGACTTTTGGCACTTTAGCCTTCATCAGTCAGATTATTGAGTATAGTAGCTGGGAGGTCATGTTGTACTTACATCACACTTTGGTGAGACCACAAGTAGAGTATTATGTTTAGTTTTAGTCACGGTATTATAGGAAACATTTTGTCAAACTGGAAAGGGTGAACAGAAGCTTTATGAGGATGTTGCCAGGACTCGAGGGCCTGAGCTATAGGGAGAGGTTGAGCAGGCTGGGACTTTATTCCTTGGAGTGCAGGAGGATGAGGGGTGATCTTATATACTTGTATAAGATCATGGGAGGAATAGATCAGATGAATGCACAGAGTCTTTTACCCAGAGTAGGGGAATCGAGAATCAGAGGACATAGGTTCAATGTGAGGAGGGAAGATTTAATATGTGTGTGTGTGTGTGTGTGTGTGTGTGTGTGTGTGTGTGTGTGTGTGTGTGTGTGTGTGTGTGTGTGTGTGTGTGTGTGTGTGTGTGTGTGTGTTACGAAGACACATAGGTTTAATGTGACGGGGAAAGCTAGGAACCAGAGGGGTGATTTTTTTTTGACACAATGGGTGATGGGTGTATGGAATGAGGTGTCGGTGGATGTAGTTGTGGCAGGATCTACTGCAACATTTAAGAAGCATTTGATCAGGTATATCCTTCCTTTGTAGCATCGAGATGTGCCTACATTGTTCACAGAACAACCTCCAACACTCAGGAGTCATTGCAAGTCTGCACGTGGGAGAAGCATTTTAAAATCCACCCGAAGACAAGGAATATGTTTAGTCCCTTTCTCAGAGGACGACACGGCTACGGGTGGAGTTGGGCAGTGGGAGGTGGTCGAGGTGGTGACGGAGAGGTTCAGGAGAGAAATCAATTGGGAAAATAATTGTTCGGCACGGACTTGTAGGGCCGAGATGACCCGTTTCCATGCTGGAATTGTTATATGGTTATATGAAATGTTTTAGTCCTAGCACCGCAGTGTGATGAGCTAACTAAACTTTCCCTGTTGGTCAATGTCCTGTGATCAAAGAATCTCTGTGTGAAAAAAGTTCTTCTCAAAACCGAGATGAGAAGAACTTTTTTCACGCAGAGAGTGGTGAATCTCTGGAACTCTCTGCCACAGAGGGTAGTTGAGGCCAGTTCATTGGCTATATTTAAGAGGGAGTTAGATGTGGCCCTTGTGGCTAAGGGGATCAGGGGGTATGGAGAGAAGGCAGGTACGGGATACTGAGTTGGATGATCAGCCATGATCATATTGAATGGCGGTGCAGGCTGGAAGGGCCGAATGGCCTACTCCTGCACCTAATTTCTATGTTTCTATGTCATCTTCACAGGCAGAGAGAGCTGGATATAGCTGGGGTCAATCGCATTGACAGAACAGTCCAGGTCCACATAGACTACCCACTAGCTCCGACAGGACAGTGTAGATCCTCATAGGTGATCCACTCCACACCAACACTGATGTCCAGAGGTACAGAGTCTTCAGCAGAACATGTAGCCACGCTGCTAGAAGCAGCGACCCAGAGACAGGACCACAGAGTGAAGTACCAAATGGCAGCCATCTTCCTGACCCCATGTTCTGCCAACTCAAATGGCCATATCAAAACCCATATAACTTTGGTCAAATTATTTTCCATAACCCCCTCCCCAACCCCAAACTTCAATAGCAACACAAAACAAAACTGCTAATTTAGGAATAAACCTGTTTTTTTTTTTGTTTTTTTTAATTGTGCCATCACCAACACCAAAAAAAAGGGTTTGTATGGGAAGGTTCTGGTGCAGCCATGTGGTCGAGGTTAAGTGGCACCTCTTGATGTCCAGCATGCCCAGGTACAAGTTTTTTTTAAACAAGGGACACCAGTGGAAGTCACGCCTCAAAATCACTTACCCAGATCTCCCTGACAAATATCAGTCCTTGATGCTCCACCAACAAAGAACTTCGGGTCTTTGGAAATCTCCTGCAATCAAATCAAAGCGTTTTTTAAACAGGTGGAAGCTTTAAAGAGAGAGACCTCCTGGCAGGATCACTTTCATGCTCTTTCTAAGCAGTGTTGCAAACTGCTTCTGTTCAGATTTATTTTCAGTTCTCCTTCTGCAAGTCATTATAGAATCTGTTTCCAACACCCTTTCGGGTATTTTAAATCGTAATAAACCGCTGCCTTAAACAAGATAAAATCTCCCCAATCATTACACACTTTGTGACATAGATAGGGTAGACAGTCAGAATCGATTTCCCCAGGGTGGAAATGTCCAATACTATAAGGGCATAGCTATAAGGAAAGGGGGAAAGAGTTGAATGGAATGTGTGGGGCAAGTTATTTTACACAGAGAGTGGTGGGGGCTCTGGAACACATTGCCAGGAGTGGTGATGGAGGCAGATACAATAGTGGCATTTAAGAGGCTTTTAGATAGGCACATAGAAGAGCAGGTAACAGAGGGATATGGATCATGTATAGGCAGATCAGGTCAGTTCAGTTAGGCAGCATCTTCTGTGTAAACATTGTGGACTGAAGGGCCCATTCCTGTGCTGTACACTTCTACTGAACTGTTTTATGTTCTATTCTATATTCTACGTTGCACCGAGTTACATAAAACGCAGAAGCAACAATTCAGCCCAACTGACCTGTGATGGTTTTTCTGCACCACTCACGCCCCCACCATAACCTCACTTTGTCTCATCCTTTAAAGCACATTAACGCTTCTACTTCCTCAGAAGACCAAGGAAATTCAGTCTTTCCCCCCATCACGCTTGCCAATTTTTTCATATGCACCGCAAAAAAGCATCCTATCAGATACATCACAGCTTGGTCTTGCAAATACCCCGCATTAGACCACAAGAAATTGTAACGAGTTCTGGATGTAGCCCAACCCATCACAGAAACCCAGTCAGCTTCCCATCGACTTCTGCTGCATTTCACGGTGCCTTTGGAAAGCAGCCAACATAATCAAGGACTATTCACACACCAGGCATTCCCTCGTTTCTCCACTTCCATCAAGCTGGAGATACCCAAGCCTGAAAGCACGCACACCACCAAATCCAAGAATAGTTTCATCCCCACTGTCATCAGTCTTGTCCAGATCTCTCAGGAGCTAAGGATGTGTTCCCAATCTCAAGACCTACCTCGTGACAGACCTTAGACCTTAAATTGAGTAGGTGGCAGTGAGGCACCTTCCTGAACCATTGCAGCCCTTCTGTTGATATTGGGAAGAGAGTTCCAGGATTTGGACCAAGTAGAGAGGAAGGATTGGGGGTGTACATTTCTAAGAGAAATTAGGCCAATGCTACTTGATCTATCAGATTGTCATGTCATCATAGAAACATAGAAAATAGGTGCAGGAGTAGGCCATTCGGCCCTTCGAGCCTGCACCGCCATTCAATATGATCATGGCTGATCATCCAACTCAGTATCAGATTCAGATTCAATTTTAATTGTCATTGTCAGTGTACAGTACAGAGACAACGAAATGCATTCTTGTATGTAGTATCCCATTAAATGTATCCCATCCTTGCACCCTCCATACCCCCTGATCCCTTTAGCCAGAAGGGCCACATCTAACACCCTCTTAAATATAACCGATGAACTGGCCTCAACTACTGTCTGTGGCAGATAATTTCACAGATTCACCACTCTCTGTGTAAAAACTGGTTTTCTCATCTCAGTCCTAAAAGACTTCCCTCTTATCCTTAAACTCTGACCCCCTAGTTCTGGACTTCCCCAACATCGGGAATAATCTTCCTGCATCTAGCCTGTCCAACCCCTTAAGAATTTTGTGAGTTTCTGTCCTCCCAGTTCTGTGTCAATCGCCGGAATCATTTTAGCCCGTTTACCTATAGGTTTATCAACAGTATGAATAGTAGAGTGGAGCTGGGTGGATGAAGTGAATCAACCTGTAATATTTTAACTGGGTGATTATGATTGCTATTGTGTTCTGCTTCCACTCCTCTACATTCCTCAAATAGGTGTCCAATGTTTAGTAGGAGATGGAACTTCAAACTTTGCTAAATTAGGGTGGGGCTCACAGGATGAACAACATTTGAAGCATTTTTGTCTCACCCTGGATTTGTACTGGATTTTTTTTTCGGTTTTAACAAACTGTTTGGAATTTACATTGCAACCTGGCTAATACACCTCAGGGCCAGGTACAGGTGTACAGAGCTCAGGATCCACGACCTGTGTAAGGTGGCTGCTGTCATTGTAGAGTGGGACACACTCAACAGGCATTCAAGGTATTTACCAGCAGACACAGCCAGTAACATTGCCCCAGCATGAAGCATTCAGCACATTGTGGACCACTTTATGCCAAACGGTTCGCTACTAATGCCAATGCTACAATGTGCCTGGACTGGGCCCAAAACAAGGTGCCCGAGGCATCATCCCACCTGGCAGAGTTACTGGGCTTCAGATATATTGCCATCAGATGCGTGACTTGCCAAGCACAGTGGCCCTCAGAAACGTGGTGTCAGTCAGAAAGGCTATGATTGCTTTTCCGAAACAGCATTGAACATGGAAGAGCCATCTCCATTATCAAGGACCCCTATCATCCATCACACCACATCTTCTCCATTCTGCCATCTGGGAAGAGGTACGGGAGCATCAGCTGCAAAACCAGCAGGATGCTACACAGCTTCTTCCCACAGGCAATAAGACTGATTAACGGACTGTGTCCCCTCCCCATATATCATACACCAACACATCTACCCTCGCCCATACTGTGACAGCTAGGCACCTGCCAAAGCAAAGCCACTGTTCGGTCTGAAGGTCTGGTTATATTTCAATTATTAGGCCTATTTTAGATATGGTAATTTTAATTTTTAAAGTTATATGTATTTATTCTGTTTTTAAAAACCGCACTGACGGGAACTGATTGTAAGTAAGTAAGTAGTAAGTTTTATTTATAAAGCACGTTTTAAGTCAACTCGCATTGACACCAAAGTGCTTTACATAAATTAAATAATAAGTTTGCATACAAACCTTAGAAAAAGGTTAAAAAAAAAATTAAAACATTTTTAAATGGAGAAACAATTTTTCGTTTCATCTGTGTATGTTAGTACTCAGTTAAAATGACATTAAAGTAAATACTGAATACTGAAGAGGTGAACACACACACGAACAACGGGGTGGGGCAGCTACCTCACACTGACAGGAACTAAGGTTCGATCCCATTCTCCCTGTGACCATGTAGGTTTCATGCGGGTGCTCTGGTTTAGCTATTAGAGATATAACATGGAAACAGGTCCATCGGCCACCAAGTCTGTGTCCACCAATGATCATCCACACACTAGTTCTATCCAACACACTGGGGACAATTTACCGAAGCCAATTACCTACAAGCCTATTAACCTACAAACCTGTATGTCTTTGGAATGTGGGAGGAAACCGGAGCACCCGCAGGAAAACTACGCGGTCCTAGGGCCAAACTCCGTACAGACAGCACCCAAGGTCAGGATCGAACCCAGGTTTCCGGCGCTGCAAGGCAGCAACTGTACCACTGCACCACTGTGTCGCTTTCTTCCCAAAGACATGAGGGTTTGTAGATTAATTGGCCTCTGTAAATTGCCCCCAGCGTGTAGGGAGTGGGTGAGAAAGTAGGATAACACAGAACAAGTTTGAACGGGTGATCGACAGTCGGTGTGGACTCGGTGGGCTGAAGGGCCAGTTTCTGTTCTGTATCTCTAAAACAACCATTCAGCTGAAGGAGAGAGCAGATGATAATCAGGGAGTTTTTCTTGCCCATGTTTGATTTGATGCAATGGGATTCATGGGATCTGGTGTCAACGTTGATGATTCCCAAGACTATTCCCTCCCATCTGCAAATAATTCCCCGAATGGTCATGGAGTCATACAGTGTGGAAACAGGCCCTTCGGCCCAACTTGCCCACACCAGCCAACATGTCCCAGCTACACTATCCCCATCTGCCTGCTGTTGGCCCACATTCCTCCAAACTCTATTCTCTAGAATTTAGAAGATTGATAGAAACTGACAAAATTCTTAAGGGGTTGGACAGGCTAGATGCAGGAAGATTGTTCCCGATGTTAGGGCAGTCCAGAACAAGGGGTCACAGTTTAAGGATAATGGGGAAGTCTTTTAGGACCGAGATGAGAAAAACATTTTTCACTCAGAGTGGTGAATCTGTGGAATTCTCTGCCACAGAAGGTAGTCGAGGCCAGTTCATTGGCTATATTTAAGAGGGAGTTAGATGTGGCCCTTGTGGCTAAAGGGATCAGGGGGTATGGAGAGAAGGCAGGTACAGGATACTGAGTTGCATGATCAGCCATGATCATGTTGAATGGCGGTGCAGGCGGGAAGGGTAGAATGGCCTACTCCTGCACCTATTTTCTATGTTTCTATGTAAACCTGTCCTTTCCATGTACCTGTTTCAATGGCTTAACCATCACAACAGAGGGCAGGCAGGCTGGATGGTGTTAAAAGCACTTGTGAATCTTTGGATTCAGTTGCTCAACAGATACAGTACCTCACAGTCAAATAAGCAGACTCAGTGCTAAAGAATGCAGATTTGTGTGTGTCCTATTGCCAATCTTACTCCACCCATGAACAATAGTAATGGAATGCAGTAAATCTGGGCCTGCTGGATTTGTAGTAGCAGTTGTCACACACCTATATTGCATTCCTCTTGTGGGACCAAACCCCGATTTATCATCTGTGCTTTGTTGAGCAGTTTAATGCTCGTTCTGTCCCTTTATTGACTGAATGTGAATTTCACCCAGAAGTTAAATACTAATGAAACTTTTGTTTACGATGGGAGAACAATTTTTTTACGGGAAAGTAGACACAAAATGCTGGAGTAACTCAGCGGGTCGGCCAGTATTTCTAGAGAAAAGGATCCCGAGTTTGAAGACGGGTCTCGAACCAAAGTGTCACCTATCCCTTTTCTCCAGAGATGCCGCTTGACTCGCTGAGTGACTCCAGCATTTTGTGTTTACCTCTGGTGTAAACCAACATCTGAGTTCCTTCCTACAAAAACCCCTGTCCCACTGTACGAGTTCATTCAAAAAGTTCTCCCGAGTTTGCCCCGATTCAAACTCGGAGATTTACAGTTAATGGCCGCTCATCAGTACTCGGGGCTCTCGTGGACATTTTTCAACATGTTGAAAAATCTTCACGAGTCTTCCCGAGCTTACCAACCATTAGCGAGTCTTACCGAGTACCTGCCATTAGCGTTACGAGCCACTAAGAGTCATCCCCGAGCTCCGACGTACCCACTACGTTCATTCTCCGTGCTTACCACGTGTTTGATTTTTTTTATTTTTTTTTAAACTTGAGAGAGCTCTTGAATGTGGGACAGGGCCAAATGTTTAAGTGGATCTGAGGATACGTTTTTTTTACACAGAGACCGTTTGACATCTGGAACTCACTGCCAGAAGAGGGGATAGAATCAAATACAATTAGTACATTTAAGAGGCATTTGGACAGAGACTTAAATTGGCATGGCAGAGGAAGATATGGTCTCAGTACAGACAAATGGGATCAATGTAGGTGGGCAAAGTATCTGACAATGACATGTTGGACCGAAGGGCCAATCAGGCAGCAAACGAGAATTACTAAACCTCTCAATTATCCTGGCACCTCTGCAAATTAAAGTTTATTCCCTCAACATTGCCGAGAACAATATAATTACAGCATTTAAAAAATATTTGAACAGGCACATGGATAGAATAGATTTAGAGGAATGTGGACCAAATACTAGCAAATGGGATGAGGGTAGACAGGCATCTTGGTCACCAAGGATGAGTTGGGCCCAAGGGCTTGTTCCCATGCTGTTTAACTCTGTAAATCTCTATGAATCTATGAAAACCACAAAAAGCAGGAATTTAATACTTTTAACCAATGATTTTGTGCTTTAGTGTTTTAGAAGCTTGAAGGTGGGAAGAAGTTCCAGCTACAACAGGAGACAAAATGAGGTTTGAGCAGGTAAGCCAGAGTCTCTCACACATTAATCCTGCAACAGGAGCCAGAAGCCTGATTGGAGAGGGGAGCAGGGGAAGCAAACGCAAGGCCCTGATTTGTTCTCACGGTTTCTCACCTCCGGTTTTGTTCACCACCTCCCACCTCCACATTCAGTCTGAAGTAGAGTCCCCGACCCGACACATGCCATTCGCTTTCTTCACTGCCTGCTGTACCTGTGTGCTTACTTTCATAGACTGATGTACCAGGACCCCCAGATCCCGTTGTATTTCCCCTTTTCCCAACTTGACGCCATTTAGATAGTAATCTGCCTTCCTGTTTTTTGCTACCAAAGTGGATAACCACACATTTATCCACACTAAACTGCATCTGCCATGCATCTGCCCACTCCCCCAACCTGTCCAAGTCACCCTGCATTCTCATAGCATCCTCCTCACAGTTCACACTGCCACCCAGCTTTGTGTCATCTGCAAATTTGCTAATGTTACTTTGAATCGCTTCATCCAAATCATTGATGTATACTGTAAATAGCTGCGGTCCCAGCACCAAGCCTTGCGGTACCCCGCTAGTCACTGCCTGCCACTCTGAAAGGGACCCGTTAATCCTTACTCTTCGTTTCCTGTCTGCCAACCACTTCTCTATCTATGTCAGCACTCTACCCCCAATACCATGTGCCCTAATTTTGCCCACTAATCTCCTATGTGGGACCTTATCAAATGCTTTCAGAAAGTCCAGGTACACTACATCCACTGGCTCTCCCTTGTCCATTTTCCTAGTTATATCTTCAAAAAATTCCATAAGATTAGTCAAGCATGATTTCCCCTTCATAAATCCATGCTGACTCGGACCGATCCTGTTACTGCTATCCAAATGTTCCGCTATTTCATCTTTTATAATTGACTCCAGCAACTTCCCCACCACCGATGTCAGGCTAACTGGTCTATAATTCCCTGTTTTCTCTCTCCCGCCTTTCTTAAAAAGTGGGATAACATTAGCTACCCTCCAATCCACAGGAACTGATCCTGAGTCTATAGAACATTGGAAAATTGTGGCCAATGCATCCACGATTTCTAGAGCCACTTCCTTAAGTATCCTGGGATGCAGTCCATCAGGCCCTGGGGATTTATCAGCCTTCAGTTCCATCAGTCTATCCAACACCATTTCCTGCCTAATGTGGATTTCCTTCAGTTCCTCTGTCACCCCAGATCCTCTGGCCACTAGTACATCAGGAAGATTGTTTGTGTCCTCCTTAGTGAAGACAGATCCAAAGTACCTGTTCAACACATCTGCCATTTCCTTGTTCCCCATAATGAATTCACCTTTTTCAGTCTTCAACGGTCCAACTTTGGTCTTAACTAATTTTTTCCTCTTCACATACCTAAAGAAGCTTTTACTGTCCTCCTTTATATTCTTGGCTAGCTTACCTTCGTACCTCATCTTTTCTCCCCGTATTGTCTTTTTAGTTATCTTCTGTTGCTCTTTAAACATTACCCAATCCTCTGGCTTCCCGCTCATCTTTGCTACCTTGTACTTCTTCCCTTTTAATTTTTATACTGTCCCTGACGTCCCTTGTCAGCCACGGTCGCCCCTTACTCCCCTTGGAATCTTTCTTCCTCCTAGGAATGAACTGATCCTGCACCTTCTGTATTATTCCTAGAAACACCTGCCATTTTTGTTCCACTGTCATCCCTGCTAGTGTATCTTTCCAGTCAACTTTGGCCAGCTCCTCCCTCATGGCCCCGTAGTCCCCTTTATTCAACTGCAACACTGACACCTCTAATCTACTCTTCTCCCTCTACATTTGTAGATTAAACCTGACCATGTTATGGTCGCTACCTCCTAATGGCTCATTAACCTCGAGGTCCTTTATCAAATCCGGTTCATTACATAACACTAAATCCAGAATTGCCTTCTCCCTGGTAGGCTCCAATACAAGCTGCTCTAAGAATCCATCACCAAGGCACTCTACAAAATCCCTTTCTTGGGGTCCAGTACCATCCTGATTTTCCCAGTCTACCTGCATGTTGAAATCTCCCATACCAACCACAGCATTACTTTTACTACATGCCAATTTTAACTCCTGATTCAACTTGCGCCCTATGTCCAGGCTACTGTTTGGGGGCCTGTAGATTAGTCCCATTAGGATATTTTTACCCTTACAATTCCTTAGTTCTATCCATACTGACTCCACATCTCCGGTTTCAATGTCACCTCTTGCAAGGGACTGAATTTCATTCCTCACCAAAACGGCAACCCCACCCCCTCTGCCCACCTGTCTGTCTTTTCGATAGGAGGTATACCCTTGAATATTCAGTTCCCAGCCCTGGCCCTCTTGCAGCCATGTCTCAGTAATTCCCACAACATCATACTTGCCAGTTTCTAACTGAGCCTCAAACTCGTCCACTTTATTCCTTATACTTCGCGCATTAATATACAGCACTTTGACCACTTCCCCCCCTCGCACCGCTCACAATTGGCCCTGACCTTACTCTGTTGTCCATTCTCGAGCTTTCCTTCCCATTAATTCAGGAATCTTTTGTAATTTTTCCTGTAGCCACTTCCCCTTCAACTCCATCTTTATACTCCCAATTTATCAATCCCTCCCCCCCCACTATTTAGTTTAAACCCACACGTGTAGCACTAGCAAACCTGCCTGCCAGAATGTTGGTCCCCCTCCAGTTAAGGTGTAACCCATCCCTTTTGTACCGGTTACCCCAGAAGAGATCCCAGTGGTCTATAAATCTAAATCCTTGCTCCCTGCACCAGCCCCTCAGCCACACATTCAGATCCCCTATCTCCCTGTTCCTGTCCTCACTAGCACGAGGTACTGGAAGCAATCCAGAGATAACCACCGTAGAAGTCCTGCTTTTCAGTCTTCTTCCCAACTCTCTGAAGTCATGTTGGAGAACCTCCTCCCTCTTCTTCCCGATGTCGTTTGTGCCTACGTTCCCAACTACTGCTGGCTGTTCACCTTCTCTCTCTCTCTCGAAGATGTTCTGAATTTGGCCCGTGACATCCTGAACCCTGGCACCAGGGAGGCAACAGAACATCCTCGCCTCTCGTCTGCCGCCACAGAATCTCCTGCCTGCTCCTCAGACAATGGAGTCACCCACCACAATGGCTCTGCCCGATGTCGGTCTCGCCGGTCGAGTTCCATCTCTAGGATTGGAGCCACCGACGTATCCGCCGCCCGGACTGGAAACATCGTCTCCCCGGACAGTTCCCAAGAGGGCGTACCCGTTTTCATTAGGCACGACCACCTGGGTCTCCTGCACTCCACAACGTCCACCCTTTCTCTACGTCACACACCTTGGTTCTTCCCGTATCCTCGGCGTGACTACCTCACTGGAGGTCCTGTCCAGGAAACTCTCGTTTTCCCGGATGGCCACAAGGTCATCCAGCTGCTACTCCAGTGCCCCAACACGATTGTCGCAGAAAAATAAAAAGCAATCCATCAGAAGAAATCCTTAAACAAAGGGTCGGCCTTTGAGGAAGGGGTGGCCAGGTGGACACATGAGGAGTAAGGTGTTGAAGCCTTCAACTGGTTGTAAAGTAAGCAAGGATGTGGAAGCCTTGAATGGAACATGGCCCAGCATGGACAAGCTGGGCTCAATTGTCCATTACTGAAACGTGTGTAAATATGTAATTCAATTAAAAAATTATTTCAAAGCCACAAGAGCAGATGTTTGGATCACCAGTGAAAGTTGACTAAATCTGCAACACCTTAATTGGAAGAGTTTAAAATGGCCTGACTCACTGATCCATGCCCAGTACAATAAATATTTCACTAATAGTAGAGTGGGTGGGGCTGCAGGCGTGGCTAGAGTTATGTGCAATCTTGTGATTTCAGATTGAGGTTTCTAATAGTCAGAAAGAACAAACAAGCTGGGATTTCTTTCTCTCGAAATGAAGGCTGACTGGATGGGGATTATTCAAAATTATGAAAGGTGTGTAATACCAGATTTATAATGTGGAGAAAATATTTCCAGAATTAGGAGAGCCATAAATATGATGTTCACCAGGGAATTCAAGAGGAGCTTGGTTGTCAAAGAGTTGGAAAAGCAGGGAATTCACTCTGACGTGGAGCAGCTGAAATGAATGGGATAGAGAGCATTTCAGATTAAGCGAACAGGAACTAAAAGGTGTAGAGAAGGAACTGGAGATGCTGGTTTACACCAAAGATAAATGCAGGAGTAACTCAGCGCGACAGGCAGCATCTCTGGAGAGAAGAATGCTGAAAGCTAGAGATGAAAGGGAGCCGAGCACCGTGTCATCTGGTCAGAACCATTGGGACAAATGACCTATTTCTACGAGCAAAGAACAGTTGCTGGAGAAACTCAGCGAATCAGGCAGTATTTGTGGGGGGAATGGACCGAAAACATTTCGG
Source organism: Leucoraja erinaceus (assembly GCF_028641065.1). Lineage (NCBI taxonomy): Eukaryota > Metazoa > Chordata > Chondrichthyes > Rajiformes > Rajidae > Leucoraja > Leucoraja erinaceus. Next base: position 16,796,621 of record NC_073381.1, read on the forward strand.
ATCAGGACCCTTCTTGTGACGGATGAAACAGCAGTTTGTTTTTTGCTCAGGATTCCAACCTGCAGTTTCTTGCATCTCCATGGCCTATTTCTAATATGGATTTTAATTTGAATATATTTTTAAAATATACTGGAAATACAATACAGTCCGTACATGCTTTTCTTTACATTTGACGTGCCTTCAAATCAGTGCATTCTATTGATGATTTACCGAAACCCATAATGGTTCCTCTTTGAACAATGCAATCGCAGTGTCTAAGAGGTTGTTAAACAGGGCACAGCCTCTAAGTGTCCAGGGGTGCCAAGACTAGACTGGGGTCCCATTTTGTAAAGTTCTGCATAATTCATTTTTCAACATATTCCATCAGCCTAGCCTTATGAGTATCCACTGAATAATCACAGAGAGATGCCCCTGTGATTAATAAGGGTATAATAAGGGAATTAACTTTTCTTCCCAACTTTCAAATCCACACAACTTGAAGGACTGTCACTAAACCGGTCAGCCTTTGCTGAATCTGACAGATCTTCCTGCACATTCAGTGCTCTTCAGAAACGCTAAAAGTAACAGATCCCCCACTTGACTTGATCTAAGCATCACTTACAATCATGAAATGGGGAGAAGCAACCCCGGGTGATTTATTCCCACCAAAACCCAAGAAGATGGTGGGAGCCATCAAAGTTGGTTTTGGCTTGTAGAACCCGGTCACGGAAAGAGTGTTTCGAAACAAGAGGGCAGCCAGACCAAGGGGCAATGTGAGAAAGATAATCATTGAGGAGGCCAAGGGGAGGGCCGAAGGAGAGGGTCAGAAGAAGGAAGGGGGCTTTGGGGGTGTTGAAAGGGAAAGTCAGGAGCTGGAGAAAAGGGTAAGAACAGGATTAAGATGTGGAGGGGACATGCAGCAGATGGGGAGTGAACGCAGTCAATACGAGCAGGATTGGCAGCCCAGAGCAGCTGATCAGTGCAAGGAAAGGATTCTTCTGGGTGAGGAGATGATTCAGATGGAGTGAGATATCAAGGAAGGGAATGAGATATTGAGGAACATCAACAGATATTGAGCATTGGAGGGACTTGTTAAGGAACAATAGACAATAGGTGCAGGAGTAGACCATTCAGCCCTTCGAGCCAGCACCGCCATTCAATATGATCATGTCTGATCATCCCCAATCAGTGGCCCGTTCCTGCCATCTCCCCATATGCCCTGACTCCGCTATCTTTAAGAGCCCTGTCTAGCTCTCGCTTGAAAGCATCCAGAGAACTGCCCTCGGAGGCGGAGAATTCCACAGACTCACAACTCTGTGTGAAAAAGTGTTTCCTCATCTCCATTCTAAATGGCTTACCCCTTATTCTTAAACTGTGGCCCCTGGTTCTGGACTCCCCCAACATTGGGAACATGTTTCCTGCCTCCAGCGTGTCCAAACCCTTAATAATCTTATTTTTCAATAAGATCCCCCCCCCTCATCCGTCTAAATTCCAGAGTATACAAGCTCAGCCGCTCCATTCTCTCAGCATATGCCATCCCGGGAAATTAAACTTGTAAACCTATGCTGCACTCCCTCAATAGCAAGAATGTCCTTCCTCAAATTAGAGGACTAAAACTGCACACAATCCTCCAGGTGTGGTCTCTCTAGGGCCCTGTTCAGCTGCAGAAGGACCTCTTTGCTCCTATACGCAACTCCTCTTGTTATGAAGGCTAACTAACATGCCATTCGCTTTCTTCACTGCCTGCTTACTTTCATTGATTGATGAACAAGGACGCCCAGATCCCGTTGTACTTCCCCTTTTTCCAATTTGACACCATTAAGATAATAATCTGCCTTCCTGTTTTTGCTACCAAAGTGGATAACCTCACATTTATCCACATTAGACTGCATCTGCCATGCATCTGCCCACTCCCCAAACCTGTCCATCAACCTGCATTCTCATAGCATCCTCCTCACAGTTCACACTGCCACCCAGCTTTGTGTCTTCTGCAAAGAACATCCCTATCTCAAAGAACATTCCTCAAATCTTATCCCTATGTTAAGAGCTTCCATTGCCATGATCACGGGCTGCCCGCGCAGCTGAATCAGCTTTCGAAAACCCTCAGATCTCATGGATGCTTGTCTCATGTACACAGCCCCCTGTCCTGTAGCCAGAGGCTTTTAACTCCCGTTCCCATATTGATCTTTCAGCCCTGGGCCTCCTCCATTGTCAGTGTAAGGCCTAACTCAAATTGGAGGAACAGCACCTCGTATTTCTCTTGGGCAGCTTACAACCAAGAAGTACGACTTTCGATTTCTCCAACTTCAAGAAACCCTTGCATCCCCTCTCTCTCTCCATCCCTTCCCTAGTTGTCATGCTACTTTCCCTGTCGTCCTGTTGAATTGCACTGTCTGTATAACTCGTTATCATCCAGCCCACAGCTAACAATGGACCATTGTGGGCTCCATCTTTCCTTGATCATTCTGTATTGCATACCTTTCATTCATTTGTCTTATTTCTCTCTATATCACCATCTACATCTCTCATTTCCCTTTCCCCTGACTTAGTTTTTCACAGATGCTGCCTGACGCTCTGAGTTACTCCATACTATGTGTCTGCACCCTGTGCCAATGTGTTCAGACTGGAGAAGGGTCTCGACCCAAAACATCCCTCATTCCTTCTCGCCAGTGATGCTGCCTGTCCCCCCCGAGTTACTCCAGCATTCTGTGTCTATCTTCCTTTTAAACCAGCATCCGCAGTTCCTTCCTAAACAATCTACAAACCCACACACGTCTTTGAAGTGTGGGAGGAAACCTGAGCACTCGGAGGAAACCCACGTGGTCACAGGGAGAAGGTGCGAACTCCACACATTCAGCACCAGAGGTCAGGATCGAACCCGTATATGTGGCACTGTCAGTGCCGTTCACACTCCCTGCTCCACAGACCCCAGTCCCTGGTCCATACACCGTAGCACCACGTACACAGACCCCGGGCTCTAGTGTACAGCCCCTGTCCCTGCTTCCGTGTACACAGCCCCCAGCCGCGTGTACACCTTGTCTGCCCCCGTGTACACAGCCCCCAGCAGCGTGTACACCTTGTCTGCTCCCCCCACACAGCCCCCAGCAGCGTGTACACCTTGTCTGCCCCCGTGTACACAGCCCCCAGCAGCGTGTACACCTTGTCTGCCCCGTGTACACAGCCCCCAGCAGCGAGTGCACCTTGTCTGCCCCCGTGTACACAGCCCCCAGCAGCGTGTACACCTTGTCTGCCCCGTGTACACAGCCCCCAACAGCATGTACACCTTGTCTGCTCCCCCCACACAGCCCCCAGCAGCGTGTACACCTAGTCTGCTCCCGTGTACACAGACCCCAGCAGCGAGTACACCTTGTCTGATCCCCCCACACAGCCCCCAGCAGCGTGTACACCTTGTCTGCTCCCGTGTACACACAACGCGGACACTTGCCTTCGGCCGTTTCCACTCAAAGGCAACTGGAGGCTTCTCGCTGTAGAAGAGCGACGACTCAACGGCGGGGAACTCCGGGTCCTCATACAGGACTTGCTCCTTCAGACAGTGTTGCTTCAGCTCCTGGAAGGTGAGTTTCCTGGCCTTGACTCCGACCGTCCCCCGGGCTTGCACCGCCGTCTTCTTCTGGGAGCCCCCGCTCGCCGAGGTGAACACATAGGACATGTTTGAGACGCGGTGGGGGCGAGAGATCCGGAGCAAGTTGCCAATTCACCTGCTGGAGCAAGACTGCGCCAGGTTTCGTCTTCCTACTGAAGTGAGCCCCGCCCGGCTCCCTCCGCCTACACCTGTTATCATCCCCACCCCCTAAACTGGCACACACCCTCTGCAACCCGGTTACTCACCCGATACAGCCTGGAGAAGGGCTGCCTAGCCCGCTCAGTTACTCCAGCACCAAGTGTCTGTGGAATCCTCTGCCTCTGCCTCTGCCTCTGCCTCTGCCTCTGCGGTGGAGGCAAGTTCTCTGGATGCTTTCAAGAGGGCTCTTAAATATAGTGGAGTCAGGGTATATGGGGAGAAGGCAGGAACTGATTGGGGATGATCAGCCATGATCACATTGAATGGCGGTGCTGGCTCGAAGGGCCGAATGGCCTCCTCCTGCACCTATTGTCTATCGTCTAGCTTTTCCCATTGAGAGTAGGGAAGATTCAAACAAGAGGACATGACTAGAGAATTAAGGGACAGAAGTTTAGGGGTAACATGAGGGGGAACTTCTTTACTCAGAGAGTGGTAGCGGTGTGGAATGAGCTTCCAGTGGAAGTGGTGGAGGCAGGTTCGATTTTATCATTTAAAATTAAATTGGATAGGTATATGGACGGGAAAGGAATGGAGGGTTATGGTCTGAGTGCAGGTAGATGGGACTAGGGGAAAATAAGTGTTCGGCACGGACTTGAAGGGCCGAGATGGCCTGTTTTCCGTGCTGTGATTGTTATATGGTTATATGGTTTATGTGCTAATCTCAGCACTCCTCAGCCACACCCCACAAGCTCACACCGTGAGGATCAAAGTAGTGACTGGCCATCAGACCATCCATTAATTAGTTCAAATCTTCACTGAGACAACTGAAAAGCAAGAACTGCAGATGCTGGAAATCTGAAGTGAAAACAGAAAATGTTGTAAATACTCAGCAGGTTTCAGGTCAAGATGATCTAGCTGAAATGCTAACTGTTTCTCTCCCCACAGATGCTGCCTGACCTGCTGAGTGTTTTGTTTAGTTCCGTTTATTGTCACGTGTACATTGAAAAGCTTTTTGTCACATGCTAACCAGTCGGCAGAAAGACAATACGTGATTACAATCGAGCCATCCACAGTGTGCAAATACATGATAAAGTGAGCAACGTGAATAGTCGGTGGGTTCTTTAGTCAGAGGGTGGTAAATCTGTGGAATTCTTTGCCACAGAAGGTTGCAGAGGCAAAGGCAGTGGATATTTTTAAGGCGGAGATAGATAAATTTTGATTAGCACAGGTTTCAGAGGTTATCGGGAAAAGGCAGGAGGGTAAACTTGATGGGCCGAATGGCCTAATTCTGCTCCTATCACATGACCTTAATAACATTTAGTGCAAGATAAAGTCTAGTCCAAGGGTCTCCAATAAGGTAGATATTGGCTCTGGACTGCTCTCTAGTTGTTGACGGGTTGGTTCAGTTGCCTGATATTCTCTGCCTTTATTCCAATGCCCTTCAAACCAAATAAAAAGAGAACATGCTGGGAACACTCAGCAGGTCAGGCAACATATGTGGAGAGAGAAACAGAGTTAATGCTCTTAGACGTGAGAGCATTCTCTTCTAAGAGCTTTCTTCTTCCACAGATGCTGCCTGACATGCTGAGTCTTTCCAGCATTTTCTGCCTCTATCCAATGCTTTCCCCAACCCAACCCCCTACCCCAACCCTACCCCCTAACCCTATCCCCCCAACCACCACCCTACCCCACCCCCAATCCCATCCCTACCCCCCACCCCTACCCCCAACCGCACCTCTAACCCCACCCCTATCCCCCAATACCCCCCAACCCCAATCCCACCCGCCACCCCCCACCCCCAATTCCCCAACCCCAACCCCACCCCACCCCCACCGTCACCCTTTCCTTCCTAGCTTCCCACACAAGGTCCGCAGATGTGCATTCCATCTCTTATTCATCTCAAGTTCCTGGACATATTCCATTATCCAAGGATATCTTCCCAAAGACCCTAAGAAATGTAACCAATCTTCATGCCTTTTTTCAATATACTTTAACCAGGAATGATTTAAAAGAGATTATAACAAGAATAGGTGCAGGTGTAGGCCATTCGGCCCTTTGAGCCAGCTCCGCCATTCAATACGATCATGGCTGATCATCCAAAATCAGTACCTCCCCGTTCCTGCTTTCTCCCCATATCCCTTGATAGTACTGAGATTTACCCATCACAATTACAATTTGGTTTAATGTTAACTTTTTATTGTTTAACAAATGTTTTAATAAATGGATTCATAATTCAATTAATAAATGTGTAAATGTCAACTGCTTTAAGGCCACAGGGAATCCAAGAATGCTTCAGAGAAAGGGTGTAGTCAGAAAGGGCTTGAATCACACCTTACCCACTTCATGGCATACAGTTGAGAGTTAAAAACTAGTTAAACTGGACAGTCAGGACAAATTCCAAATTCCCATGGTTCCTCCGGTCTGGGCGTGTCTCGTAATGTAAAACACCTGAAATCCCTTCTGCTTTTCTGCGAAACTGCTTTAGTCCTGTACACACAAAACCATTTTTTCACTCCTTTCATTGAATTGAGTTACATTTTTTTTTGCAGTGAGCTCATATTGAAATGATTGGAAGAATCAAGCTGCAACTTCACTTTGTAAAAACCTGTTTCAAATCCTGGGTTCATGTGAAGAAAGGTACTGGCAGCCAATTTACATAACTTGAGTCGACAAGTGTGTGAAGAAAGGTTCCGACCAGAACGTCACCTATTCTTTTCCTCCAGAGATGCTGCCTGTCCCGCTGAGTTACTCCAGCATTTTGTGCCTATCTTCAGTATAAACTAACATCGACAGTTCCTTCCTACACAAGTGTGTAATGATGATCAAATGTTTTGTTTAAACATAGACGCAAACACTACTGAGTGCGACACTATTGAATGTATAGACCTTTGAATGTGTCGACATTGAGAATGAGAAGTATTTTTGCACTGTTTTTTTGTTTTATATATTTTTTTCTGAATAAAATTTATTTTTAGAAAAGAAATCATGATCAGATGATTCGCTTTAGTATTGTGCTGGTTGAGAGGACACAGGGGAGAACTGCCATGATTTTGTCAAAATTGTCACTGGGATTTTTTTAGGGACCACCTGCAAGGATAAACTGAGGGTAGACACAAAATGCTGGAGTAACTCAGCGGGATAGGCAGCATCCCCGGAGAGAAGGAATGGGTGACGTTTCGGATGAGGATTATTTTCATCACCTCTTCCTCAGCCAACAATGGGCCATTATAGGCTCCACCATTCCTTGGTCATCTATTGCTGGCCTTGCTTTGTTCTGGGCTTTTCCTACCTCCAGTTCCTTCCCCTCTACGTTCAATCTAAAGACGGGTCCCAACCCGAAACGTCACCCATCCTTTTTCTCCAGAGATGCTGCCTGATCCGCTGAGTTACTCCAGCATTTTGTTTCTCAGACTGATCACCACTCCCCCGTCCTATTTTCAATCCAGATGGCAACCAGAGAAGCAAAGTTTCTCACCACATTTTAACCACATCCTCTTGTGAAACACAGTCCCGACTTGGATGTGTAATTTTTACTGGGTCTTAGATGGAAGGTAGACAAAAATGCTGGAGAAACTCAATGGGTGAGGCAGCATCTATGGGTGAGGCAGCATCTATGGAGCGAAGGAAATAGGCGACGTTTCGGGTCGAGACCCTTCGTCAGACTGATGTGGGATTGGGGGGGGGGTCGGGGTCGGGAAGAAGAAAGGAAGAGGTGGAGACAGCGGGCTGTGGGAGAGCTGGGAAGGGGAGGGGGAAAAGGGAGAAAGCATGGGAGTAGGGAATGGAGTCCATACAGGAAGCAGGGTGGGAAGAAGTGTTGTCCAGATAGCCATTAGAGTCAATGGGTTTATAGTAATTTAAGAAGGAACTGCAGATGCTGGAAAATCGAAGGTACACAAAAAAGCTGGAGAAACTCAGTGGGTGCAGCAGCATCTATGGAGCGAAGGAAATAGGCAACGTTTCGGGCCGAAACCCTTCTTCAAACAGGGTTTATAGTAGAGGGTAATATGAGGGGGAACTTCTTTACTCAGAGAGTGGTAGCGGTGTGGAATGAGCTTCCAGTGGAAGTGGTGGAGGCAGGTTCATTGGTATCATTTAAAAATAAATTGGATAGGCATATGAATGAGAAGGGAATGGAGGGTTATGGTATGAGTGCAGGCAGGTGGGACTAAGGGGGAAAAAAAATGTGTTCGGCACGGACTTGTAGGGCCGAGATGGCCTGTTTCCGTGCTGTAATTGTTATATGGTTATATGGTTATAGATGTTGGTCAGTAGTCTGTCACCTGCGATCTTAGATCAATCAATGCACTCAATTGGAATTTTTGGTTCTATCAAAGCAAGCTGTGACCAGCAGAGGGAGACAATTGACCATTACTGTACTATAAAGTAAACCCATGTTATAATGGACCATAGTGTGATGGGGGGATGTGTGTCGGTTATTGCCGATTGTCCGCAATAACCAAAGTATTCATTGTATAAGTCATTGAAATAAATAACTGCAGTTCCTGGTTAATATGCAAAAGGGCACAAAGTGCTGGAGTGACTCAGCATGTCTGGAGAACATGGATAGGTGATGTTTAATGTTGAGACCCTTCTTCAGACTCTCGTTCCGGAACGGGGCGTGGAATCCAGGTGAGTTGACCGCCCCGGCTTGCTGGTGGATGGGGAAGAGGCGAAGATAAGTGGAGTCAATGGTGGTAGCCCACGGGCAGAGAATTGCCAAGGACAAACTGCACCCCCTCCCACACACACCTGGATCTCTTGCCATCAGGCAAGAGATATCGAAGCATCAAAGCCCGGACTACGAGGACTACTAGGCCTAAACAGCTTCCTTACCACAGGCTGTGAGGCTGCTAAACAGTCACTCTGCACTCACAGTCACTTGGACTCTGGCGGCTGGCAGTGGTTTTACTGTTTTAACATTGCAGCAGGTAAATTTCATGTGCGAGGCTCCGCTATTCACTGGGAAACGTCTTTTCATTTTGCACTGTACTTGTTGCTTGCAAGATGACAATAAAGGTTGATTGATTGATTGATTGATTGATTGATTAATGTTGAGACCCTTCTTCAGACTCTCGTTCCGGAACGGGGCGTGGAATCCAGGTGAGTTGACCGCCCCGGCTTGCTGGTGGATGGGGAAGAGGCGAAGATAAGTGGAGTCAATGGTGGTAGCCCACGGGCGGTCGGAGTGTGGCAGCAGATGGTGGTGGTTGCAGCAGCGGCAGGCGCAGCTCGTAAGAGGCCGAGGAGGCTGTGTCTGTGTTGGCTGGTGGTGGCAGCAGTATGTCCGGCATGGAAGCTGCACGAAAGAAAGAGAGCATCAGGTTTTTCCACTTCCCCTGTTCTAATGAAGGGTCCCAGATCTGCAACAGCTACTGATTCTCTTTCCACAGATGCTGCCTGACCTGCTGAGTTTTTGTAACAATTGCTGTCTTTCTTTCATATTTCCAGCAGCTGCAATTTCTTCTTTAATTTTCATTTTTATGATCTGATCTTTGTCAAAGGTCTATTTTCAGAACTTGCTCTAAGTGAAATGGCTGCATGTTTCCTACATCACGATAGTGATGACTTGTTCCAGAACAAGGGGTCACAGTTTAAGGATAAGGGAGAAATCTTTTAGGACCGAGATGAAAAAAGCATTTTTCACACGGAGAGTGGTGAATCTCTGAAATTCTCTGCCACAGAAGGTAGTTGAGACCAGTTCATTGGCTATATTTAAGAGGGGGTTAGCTGTGGCCCTTGTGGCTAAAGAGATCAGGGGGTATGGAGAGAAGGCAGGTACAGGATACTGAGTTGGATGATCAGCCATGCTCATATTGAATGGCGGTACAGGCTCGAAGGGCCGAATGGCCTACTCCTGCACGTATTTTCTATGTTTCTATACAAAGTGCGGGACACCCCTTGGAAGTTCCTGAAGGTGCCACACAAACGCATGCTCCCCTGTCACAACTCCCTCAATACTGACATGCCAAGGTTAGCAGGGTAACAATTACCTTGTGGTCTATTTGAATGTTAGCAAAGGTTTTTGTTTATCATGGACAGCTGACTGGTTAATAATTACCTCAGCAGGGAAAAGATCACTTCATGACACATGTGCATGGAACAGTCAAAAGTCCGAATTTTATTAACGGTAAGTGCTTCTCTAAGCTCAAGGCTTAATTGCAATATATTCCTTCTCAAGTTAGGGAGTGCCGCTATTGTAAGCAGAGACCCTAACCTTCAGTGGGACAGTGATTATGTTAAGGAGGTATTTTTTAATATAAAGTATATAAGTTACTTCATATATGAAGTTTGTATGTGTATAATAGTTGTATGTATATATATGTCTGTGGGTATTATGGGAAATTGCCTGGGGTAGTATTATTATTATTGATTAATTGATTTTTAAATATGGTAGAAGTGTTGGGGAAAAGGGGTGAGATTTAATAAGTTATTCTTCTTCTCACTCCTTTTCGAGCTTGTACAGACACAGAGTTGGACATTGGAAATTTGCTTTTTGTTCTTTTCATTGCTTGTAAATATTGATTGTAATGTCCAATTGTTTGATGATTTCGATGTTGTTACTATTAATGTCTTTAATGTCTTTACTTGTTCGGAATAAATATAAATAAATAAATAAATAAATAAATATGGAAGAAGGGTTTAGGGAGAAGGGGTGAGATTAAATAAGTTCTTCTTCTTCTCACTCCTTTTCGAGCTTGTAAAGAAAAAGTGTTGGACATTTAAATTTTGCTTTATGCTTTTCATTGCTTTGCAAATATTGCCTGGAATGTCCAATTGTTTGGCTATTTCGATTTTGTTGTTGTTATTTATTCCTATTTATGTCTTTACTTGTTCGGAACAAATAAATAAATAAATTAATTAAATTGGTGTACAATTGCAATTGAGGCGTTTCCCCTACAACGAGATGAATCTACCTACAAAGCACAAACTTGTTTGAGTTTTTTGAGGAGATGAGGAAGGTGATTAATGAGGACAGGGTTGTGGATGTTGTCTACATGGGTTTTAGTAAAGGGCCTGTCCCACCAGCATGCGACTGCATGCGGCGAGCGCGGCCAAACCGGAAGCAGGGGCTGCGCGGAGGTCGAGTGATCCCGTACTAGTTGACGTGAAGTTCGAGCGAAGTCCGCGGGAAGTTCACACTAGGCGTATTTATAGATGGGTGTATTTATAGATTTGAATAAAGCATTCGATACAATTGATCATCATTTGCTAATCAAAAAACTGGAAAAGTATGGAATCAGAGGGGTTGTACTAGAGTGGATGAGAAGCTACATAAGTAAAAGACATCAGTTTGTGCAAATAGGGGACTGCAAATCAACATTCTTAGAAATAACTTGTGGAGTCCCACAGGGGTCGGTTTTGGGCCCCAAATTATTTATTTTGTATATTAATGCTATATGTAGGGTGTCAAACCTCTTAGATTAGATTAGATTCGTTTATTGTCATTCAGACTTTTCGGTCTGAACGAAATTCTGTTTCCCTGCAGTCATACATATAATTTTAAAAAATGACAAAACACATAGTCAACACAAATTTAACATCCACCACAGTGAGTTCACCAAACACCTCCTCACTGTGGTGGAAGGCAAAATCTTAAAGTCTCTGGCTCTTTAAATTTGTGTTATTTGCAGATGACACTAATATTTTCTGTGATGGGGACAATTTGCAGCAGCTTTTGGAGGTGGTCACAGCAGAAATGAGTAAACTAAAAACATGGTTTGATTTGAATAAATTATCATTAAATTTAAACAAAACCAAACTTATGCTGTTTGGAAAACGCAAAATAAATACACAAGTAAAAGTAATGATAAATAATGTTGAAATAGAAAGAGTATGAAAATAAATTTCTGGGTGTGATTCTTGATCACAAAATCTGCTGGAAACCCCATATAAAACATGCGAGAGCAAAAGTAGCACGGAGTATTGGAGTGATGGGGAAAGCAAGGCATGTTTTGAATGAGAGAGCGCTGTATATTCTGTACAGCTCACTTGTGTTACCGTATTTAAATTACTGTGTGGAAGTATGGGGCAACATCTACAAAACCACCTTACAATCACTAAGCACACTACAAAAAAGAGCTATTCGTATAGTAAACAATGTAGGATATCATGAACACACCAATATACTGTATTTAAAATTACACACCTTAAAGATTAAGGATCTGGGAGAATTTAAGACTGCACAAATAATTTATAAAGCAAAAAAATAAACTGCTACCTGTAAACATACAAAAACTGTTCAAAGACAGAGAGGGGGGTTATAACTTCAGAGGGACACTAAACTTGAAACAGCATTATGCTCGGACCAATTTAAAAAGTATGTGTATTTCCATTTGTGGGGTGGTTTTGTGGAATGGTCTTGACGAAACGATTAAACAAAGTATGAATATAATTTTAAAAAATGTACAAAAGATATATCTTTGAAAAGTACAGTAATGAGGAAGGAGAATGTAAATCTCACAGATGTTAATGGTGCTTGGTCTTTTTGTTCTTTTCTTTTTTGTTCTTTTTTTCTTAATAGCTTGATTGGAGTCGTTTTATTTGAATTGTCTGTTTAGTTTATTTTATTGAATTTTGCATTTGTTAATGGTGAAGAATGGGGGTAGGACTTGACAAGCATAGGCTTCTTCCTATCCCTTTTTGAACGAGTCTAATGTGTATTATGTTGAAATTGGCTTTTGATTTTTTAATTTATGTAGGTACATATATGTTATGTATGTGTGTATATGTGTATATGTATGTATGTATATATATGTACATGTATATGTGTGTATGTATTTGTGTGTATGTATTTATGTATATATATATATGTATATATATAATTTTCCTTTTATTTATTCATTTTCATCTTTTCTTTTTTTTTAAATCGTTCGAAATAAAAGATATCATTCATTCATTCATTCATTTAAGACGCTGCATACGGCGTCAAGACGCTGTGTACGACGTCGATACGCTGCGCACGCCCGTCGAGGCGCTGCGTACGGCCTCAATGTGGCTGCGCGGAAATTTTGGACAGTGTCAGTATTTTGGAGCTCTGCGCGATGTCGGGACCAGCTCCGCACAACTCCATACGGCTCTGGCGATCGAAGTGGGACCGGCCCCGCGAGGCCGTACGGCTCAAGCGACCACGTTAGGTCGCGCTTGCCGCATGCAGTCCCATGCTTGTGGGACAGGCCCTTAAGGCATTTGATGAAGTCACCCATGGTAGGCTGATCCAGAAGATTGAGATGCACGGGTATAATGGTGACTTGGTCGTATGGATCGGAACTGAAGGAAGGACAATATTCAGTCTGAAGAAGGGTCTCGACCTGAAACATCACCCATTCCTTTTCAGCAGAGATGCTGCCTGTCCTGCTGAGTTGTGTCTATCTACAATATTCAGGCTATGCTCTGCTGTTCATGAGATATACAAATGCCTTGGACATAAATGTAGATGGGTTGGTTAATAAGTTTGCAGATGACACCAAGATTGCTGGGGTCGCGGACAGAGAGGAAGGTTATTACGGATACAGCGAGATATAAATTGGGCGGAGTAATGGCAGATAGGTGTTTAATCTGATGAATTGTGAGATGTTGCACCTTTGGGAGGTCAAATAGACAATAGACAATAGGTGCAGGCGTAGGCCATTCGGGCCTTCGAGCCAGCACCGCCATTCAATGTGATCATGGCTGATCATCCACAATCAGTACCCCGTTCCTGCCTTCTCCCTTGACTCTGGTATCTTTAAGAGTTCTATATAACTCTCTCTTGAAAGCATCCAGAGAACCGGCCTCCACCGCCCTCTGAGGCAGAGAATTCCACAGACTCACCACTCTCTGTGTGAAAAAGTATTTCCTCATATCCGTTCTAAATGACTTACCCCTCATTCTTAAACTGTGGCCCCTGGTTCTGGACTCCCCCAACATTAGGATCATGTTTCCTGCCTCTAGCGTGTCCAAACCTTTAATGTTTCAATAAGATCCCCTCTCATCCTAAATTCCAGCATATACATGCCCAGCTACTCCATTCTATCAACATATCCCGCCATCCCAGCAATTAACCTTGCGAACCTACGCTGCACTCCCTCAATAGCAAGAATGTCCTTCCTCAAATTTGGAGACCAAAACTGCACATAATGCTCCAGATGTGTTCTCACTAGGGCCTCTTTGCTCCAATACTCAACCCCTCTTGTTATGAAGGTCAACATGCCAATCACTTTCTTCACTGCCTGCTGTACCTGCATGCTTTCAGGGGAAGGGGAAAATATACAATTAATTGCACGATCCTTAACAGCATTGATGTACAGAGCGATCTTGCTGACCAAGTAAATAATTTTCTTAAAGTGGCAACAAAAGTTGAGAGAGTGGCAAAGAAGCCATATTGTACGCTTGCTTTCATAGGTCTAGGCATTGAGTGTAAGATAGTCACTGATAGACAATGATAATATATTGTACTATTGATTATTTTATTTGTTGCGATAATGTTCCTGCAAATCTGCAGCAAGTAAGAATTTCACTATTCCGTTCCTGGTGCATATGACAACTAAACACACTTGACACTTCACTGTGTGATAACCAACATATGTTTCCTCTCTGATTCCAGCCTTAGCTGAGAAGAGGAAGAGGATGAAGCTGATCTTCCCCCTCCTCTGCATTGGGGCACTCATGGAACCAGGGGCATCTTACCGGCCCTACATCCACCCTTTTAGTCTGGTTAGCTGTAATCAATTGACCTCTTCGGTGGAGATCGATGGGAACGAGACGACCTTGCCCGGAGTGGTTGAAGTTAATGCCAACCAGGTCAACGGCTCCAAGGGTGCATGGTGGGATGAGGAGGAGAAGGAGGAACAGGTGCAGCCCAGCCGCAGTAAGAGGAGATATTTATCCAGTCTCCAGGCCGCTCTGGGCACTTCCTGGTTCTCTCGCTGGATGTCGCGGGAGAGGTCGGGGGCCACGGTGCTCTCCCCTCCGTACCTCCACATGGTGCTGGCCAGTCTTTTAGTGGGTGCGGAGGGGTCAACCGCTGACAAATTCCACGACGTTTTGGGCCTCTCCGACAGCAGCTGTGGAGAGATCAGGGACAGCCAGCGCTCCCAGGACATGCATCAGCAATTCCGGCTGCTCCTGCAAGACATCCTCTCCCACCAGCGCGGCTCCCTGTCTACCGGCACCTGGATGGTCTTCCAGGAGGGCCTGAGGCTTCACCACAGCTTCGTCCAGAGCCTCCGACTCTTCTATCCTGAGGTGCAGCTGGGAAGTGCCAACTTCAGCCAGCCCCGAGTGGTTGAAAAGTCAATCAACAGCCTCGTCCACAGAGCAAGTGGGGGCCGGCTGGACAATCTAGTGGCCGGTCTAGTGACTCCCCGCACCAACCTGCTGGTGGCCAGCTTTATTCACTTTAAAGGTTAGGCCCTGGGGAACCGGAAGCAGCTTCGAAAGCAGTGAAATGGCTTGTCGGGTAACATCCAACATTCCGAACAGACCGCTGGGAAGAAATCCAAGGAAACACCACTGATTTTCAGATAGGTTCAGTCCCCGACTGGTTTTGAGCTGAGCTGTGAGATTCACCAGACCGTTAGCTTTGTAGTCACATAGACTGGGTTTGAACATTGAGGTTGGAGGATGATCCCGTTAATGGCCAAGAGATGTCTGTGTGACATCTCTTCGCCAGGACAGATATTTATAAGAACTCATTCTTTGTAAGAACCTTAAGGGAATTGAATAAACTAGACAACAATACAGTCAAATCACCTTCACTAGACCGTTTTAACGGGGCACTAACAGCACGTCCAAGTTGGCGAAATGCAGAGTACTGCCCTGCCGACTACAAATTCAGAAGGTTCAGAGGGAAGCGAGGGGATGATCACAAAACCGGGCATTAGCTGTACTCAGACTCCACTCGTTTGCAGGAGCTTTTTGGGGAGTTTAGTTTAGTTTCCAACGTGGAAACAGGTCCATCAGCCCACCAAGTCCGCGCCAACCAGCGATCCTTGTACACTAACACTATCCTACACAAGCTAGGGACATTTTTACAATTACACCAAGCCAATTAACCTACAAACCTGTACATCTTTGGAGTGTGGGAGGAAACCGGAGCACCTGGGGTAAACCCACATCATCACAGGGAGATGTTGGGGAAAGTCCAGGACAAGGGGTCATAGTTTAAGGTTAAGGGGGAAATCTTTTAGGACCGAGATGAGAATTTTTTTTTTTACATAGAGAGTGGTGAATCTGTGGAATTCTCTGCCACAGAAGGTAGTTGAGGCCAGTTCATTGACTATATTTAAGAGGGAGTTAAATGTGGCCCTTGTGGCTAAAGGGATCAGGGGGTATGGAGAGAAGGCAAGTATGGGATACTGAGTTGGATGATCAGCCATGATCATATTGAATGGCGGTGCAGGCTCGAAGGGCCGAATGGCCTACTCCTGCACCTATTTTCTATGTTTCTATGTACAAACTCCGTAGTCGGACAGCACCCGTAGTCGGGATCGAACCCGGGTATCTGGCGCTGTAAGGCAGCAACTCTACAGGGCCTGTCCCACTTGGCGATTTTTTTTCGGCGACTGCCGGCATCATTGACTGACCTATTTGCGGCGTGACGCGGCGTGATGACGTATTGGCGCGCTGTGTTTTTTCAAATCTCCCAACATTTTCTTGTCGCCGCTGGATTTTGAAATGTTCAAAATCTTTTGCCAACACTGATATGACACCTGCAGTCGCCGAAAAGAATCCGTACCCACAGCTGTTCATGTCCATTTCCTCCTCAAACTGCTTGTAAAAATCGCAGGAAGCAGCAAATTTGGCAGGAAATTTATAGAATGGTTTTATTTTGCTGTTAAAACTGGTTCAAATTTTTTGATGAAACTGAAAACTGGGTTTTCTTTTTAAATATTCAGAATTTTTATTGGAGATATATTCACTAACTGCTTATAACCTTACTTTAAGTAACTGGAAATGACCTAAACAGCACAGAACAATTTACCAGCTTTCTTAAAAAAAGTACCTATATTTGTCCATGTACCTGGGAATAAGGGGAATAAGGAACTTTAAGGGGTTCCTTGAAAGACCATGATTAATAGAAAGATAGATTGATTTGACATGGCATTTCAACAGTTATGTGGGTTGGATATTTCATAAAGTAGTATCAAACATTACAAAAATTTGATCATTCAAATGGGATGTCTATTTAAAATTTCACCCCCTTTAGCAATGCTGTTCTGCTTCTTCGGAAAAAACAACCAAGCTGAACCCCTTTCTTGTGCAAAATGAATGAAGAATTCAACAGGGTAGATGGAGGACCAAAAAATGTCCTTGAACAGAATGTAAATAAGATTAAAGCTGGAGTGGGGGTGAGAGTGACACATAGAGAATTTCTTTACGCAAAGAGTAGTGAAAACCTCAGCCTGAGGTTGAATTGAGTTTCTCAAAATGGAATTTGACAGATATTAAATAAGACTACACTAAAAATATAGACAATAGGTGCAGGAGTAGGCCATTTGGCCCTTCGAGCCAGCACCGCCATTCAATATGATCATGGCTGATCATCAAAAATCAGTACCCCATTCCAACCATTTCCCCCATATCAACTTGATTCCCTTAGCCCAAAGAGCTAAATCTAACTCTCTCTTGAAAAACATCCAGTGAATTGGCCTCCATTGTCTTCTGCGGCAGAGAATTCCATAGATTTTCAACTCCGGGTGAAAAAGTTTTTCCTCATCTCAGTCCTAAATGACTTACCCCTTTTTCTTAAACTATGACCCCTGGTTCTGGACTCCCCCAACAACGGGAACATTTTTCCTGCATCTACCCTGTTCAGTCCTCTAAAAAATGTATATGTTTCTATAAGATCCCCTCTCAACCTTCTAAATTCCAGCGAATACAAGCCCAGTCGACCCATTCTTTCATCATGTCAGTCCTGCCATCCCGGGAATTAATCTGGTGAACCTACGTTGCACTGCCTCAATAGCAATAATGTCCTTCCTCAAATTAGGAGACCAAAATTGCACACAATTCTCCAGGTGCGGTCCCACCAGGGCCCTGTACAACTGCAGTTGGATCTCCTTGCTCCTAAACTCAAATCCTCTCGCAATGAAGGCCAACATGTCATTAGCTTTCTTCACTGACTGCTGTACCTGCATGTTTACTTTCAGTGGCTGATGTACAAGTACACCCAGGTCTTGTTGCACATCCCCTTCTCCTAATCTGACATAATTCAGATAATAATCTGCTTTCCTGTTCTTGCTACCAAAGTGGATCTCACATTTATCCACATTATACTGCATCTGCCATACTTCTGCCCCCTCACCTAACCTATCCACCCTGCAGCCTCATAGCATCCTCCTCACAGCTCACACTGCCACCCAGCTTTGTGTCATCCGCAAACTTGGAGATGTTACATTTAATTCCCTCGTCTAAATCGTTGTAAACAACTGGGGTCCCAGCACCGAGCCTTGTGGCACCCCACTAGTCACTGCCTGCCATTATGAAAAGGACCCGTTAATTCCTACTCTTTGCTTCCTGTCTGCCAACCAGTTCTCTATTCATGTCAATACCCTACCCCCAATACCGTGTGCTCTCATTTTGCACACTAATCTCTTTTGTGGGATAGAAACATAGAAACATAGAAAGTAGGTGCGAGAGTAGACCACCAGGTCCGTCGAGCCCGCACCGCCATTCGCTCATGGCTGAACACTAAACAGGCACACTTACCCACAAAGAGTAGACACAAGACACAGAACACAAGACACTACCCTCCCCTTTATACCGCTATCACCCCTCTCCACCCCAAGAACCTCGTGATCTCCTGGGGGAGGCAAAAAAATGGATAAAAACCCAGGTCCAATTCGGGGAAAAAAACCGGGAAATTCCTCTCCGACCCCAATCCAGGCGATCGACACTTGTCCAGGAGATCACTCAGGTCTTACTATACTAACCATACCTAGGTCCATATCCCTGCCCTCTCCCCGTAGCCCCTTATCCCCTTGGCAGCTAAAAAAACATCTATTTTAGTCTTAAATATATTTAAAGTTTCTGCTTCCACTGCTCCCTGGGGCAGTGAATTCCATAAATTAACCACCCTCTGGGTGAAGAAGTTCTTCCTCATCTCAGTTTTAAAAGAGCCCCCCCTTATTCTGCAACTATGTCCCCTAGTTCTAGTTTCCCCGATCATTTCCTCGGTGCATCCACCCGATCAAGGCCCCTCACGATCTTATATGTTTCAATGAGATCGCCTCTCATTCTTCTAAACTCCAAAGAGTAGAGTTCCAGCCTACTTAACCTTTCCTCATATGTCAATCCCCTCATTGCAGGAAATAATCTTGTAAACCTTCGCTGCACTGCCTCCAGGGCTAGTACATCCTTTCTTAAGTATGGACCCCAGAACTGTACACAGTATTCCAAATGTGGTCTCACTAATACTGTGTACAGCTGCAGCAAGACCTCCGTGTTTTTATACTCAATCCCCCTAGCAATAAAGGCCAAAACTCCATTGGCCTTCCTGATTGCTTGCTGCACCTGCATACTAACTTTCAGTGATTCATGTACTAATACCCCTAGATCCCTTTGCGTTGCATTACAACGCAGCTCCTCCTCATTTAGAAAATAACTTGCCCTATCATTTTTTTTCCCAAAGTGAACAAAGGGATCTTGTCAATGGCTTTTTGAAAGTCCAGATACACCACGTTCACTGGCTCTCCCTTATCCATTGTATTTGTTAAATCCTCAAAAAATTTCAAAAGGTTAGTCAAGCAAGATTTCCCCTTCATAAATCCATGCTGAGTTTGACTGATCCCATTACTGCTTTCCAAATGCGCTGCTATAACATCTGTAGTGATTAACTCCAGCATCTTCCCCACTACCGATGTAAGGCTAACTGGTCCATAATTCCACATTTTATCTCTAGCTTCCTTTCTTAAAAAGTGGAGTTACACTGGCTACCCTCCAGTCCACAGGAACTGATCCAGTCGAGAAACCATTGGAAAATAATCACCAATTCATCCACGATATCTAGGGCCACCTCCTTGAGTCTTCTGGAATGCAGACCATCAGGCCCTGGGGATTTATCTGCCTTCAGTCCCAACAGTTTACGTAACATCATTTTCTGACTAATGTGGATTCCCTTCAGTTCCTCCCTCCTACTGAGTCATGGTTTCATGGCGGTGGCTGAAATCAGTCACAATGTAGTTGAATGATCAAAGAGACTTGAAAGACCTGTTCCTGTACTTCTTAGTCTGATTCCTCTGGGGTTTCTTTCCGTCTGTTATCTGGCTGGTTTTGAGTGCTTTTGAGAGTTTTTCTTTTGATAAAGGTAGCATGCAGGATTAAAGGTGGTAGCACTAGAAGTGTAAGTTGATTTTGAAAACGTGTTTTGATAAAATGTGCCATAACAAAGGGAAAACGTGCAGGTTAACATTTTTGAGCTGTGTTAACGTCACCTTGTGATTTCCTAAGGGACTGAGAGGTGTAGAGTGGTGCTGGCATAATCTTTTTGACCAAAAAAAGAAAGGAATTCCCTAGAGACACATGTATGGCAATTACCTTCCACATACATACTAGGGCAAAATAAGTGTTCGGCATGGACTTGAAGGGCTGAGATGGCCTGTTTTCCGTGCTGTTATATGGTTATATGATGAATACGCTCACAGCAGGATAAATTAACCCAGTGTTAATAAATGGTAGAGCATTGGGAACCTAGAGTATAATTCTAAGCAGTTAAAACTAAAAAACATAATACATTTATAAAGTTCTGGGAACATATGATGATATATTTGTACTTTGTATATTTGTATGTTGGGATTATAAATATTCATCATTGGATCCATGCAGCATATCAAATTAACATCACAAATTCTCCACACGGAATCTGAAATCAGCATCTGCAGTTCCTTGTTTCCACATTATAAAGATGTTATTTGTAATCTGCTTTGAACAACTTAAATATCGCTGTGAATCTAAGATGGTTTGATACAATGCTGGGGCCTTTGGTGACAAATTAATCTAGCTAGCGATGGGGAAATTGAAACAATTTTTATAATCTGATAAGATTGACACTACTCTGGAAATCTAAGATGATAAATTGATTCGGTGTGGAGAATTTATGATGCTACATGCAATCAATGATGAACTGGTACAGCGATTGGAACATGTCATAGAAACATAGAAAATAGGTACAGGAGTAGGCCATTTGGCCCCACGAGCCTGCACCGCCATTCAATATGATCATGACTGATCATCCAACTCAGTATCCTGTACCTGCCTTCTCTCCATACCCCCTGATCCCTTTAGCCACAAGGGCCACATCTAACTCCCTCTTAAATATAGCCAATGAACTGGCCTCAACTACATTCTGTGGGAGAGAATTCCAGAGATTCACTACTCTCTGTGTGAAAAGTGTTTTTCTCATCTCGGTCCTAAAAGATTTCCCCCTTATCCTTAAACTATGACCCCTAGTTCTGGACTTCCCCAACATCGGGAACAATCTTCCTGCATCTAGCCTGTCCAACCCCTTAAGAATTTTGTAAGTTTCTATAAGATCCCCCCTCAATCTTCTAAATTCTAGCGAGTACAAACCAAGTCTATCCAGTCTTTCTTCATATGAAAATCCTGACATCCCAGGAATCAGTCTGGTGAACCTTCTCTGTACTCCCTCTATGGCAAGAATGTCTTTCCTCAGATTAGGAGACCAAAACTGTAGGCAATACTCCAGGTGTGGTCTCACCAAGACCCTATACAACTGCAGTAGAACCTCCCTGCTCCTATACTCAAATCCTTTCGCTATGAATGCTAACATACCATTCGCCTTCTTCACTGCCATGTCAATGATATGTTGATCCAGTGTGGAAACCTAGGAAAAATAAATAATGTTTGGAATCACGATGACGAATTCTCCAGCCATGGGAAACAATAACTTTCAATAACCAGTGCTGGACACAAATATTTAAGAAGGAACTGCAGATGCTAGAAAATCGAAGGTAGACAAAAGTGCTGGAGAAACTCAGCGGGTGCAGCAGCATCTATGGAGCGAAGGAAATAGGCAACGTTTCGGGACGAAACGTTGCCTATTTCCTTCGCTCCATAGATGCTGCTGCACCCGCTGAGTTTCTCCAGCACTTTTGTCTACCTGGAATCAAATACACTGTGCCCAAGTTGTTTAGTGCTTGGAATGTATTCACTCCTGGCAACTCGTGATATTGGTTCTATGCCAGGCATTCATGACAATGAGTTGATATGTTGCTTGGAACCCATGATGACAAGTTGCTTCAGTGCCGAGCAATCTATCATGATAAATCGACTAGTGCTGTGCACGTGATAATTTGTTACATGCCGGGAACTCCTAGCAGTAAATTGGTTCAGTGGTAGTTGATAAATGGATCTGGCACTGCCAACTTATGCTGACAGATTCCTGGTGCTGGGAATCCATGACAATAAATTGAACTGATGCTGGGAACCAATATCTGTTTAGCACACCAATTATCAAGTTATCACCTATAGTGATCCAAGGGCCCAGCCTCTCCCCGACACACTGACACTCCACCACTGGGAACCTATCATGAATTGACCCAGTGCTGGGAACTTTGAATACAGATTCTGCAGTGCTGTGAGTGGGTAACAATAAATTGTCACAAGGCTACGAACATGCACTGCTGGAAACTTTGAATACAGGTTCCGCAGTGCTCCCAATTGATAACAATAAACTAATGCAACGCTAGGAACATACATTAAATGGCACAATATTGGGATGCTACAATCACACATTCCTCAGTTAGCACATTCCAATATTACCCCTTTCCAATTTGATGTAGATAAAAGTGCTCCTGGCATTATTCAAAAGTAGCAAATTTCCCTGTTGTCCATCCAAATCGTTACTCCTTTAAAGCGTAAAATTGTGATGCAAATTTTTTTTTTTCATTCCAATATCTACATGAATTTGAGTCTTGGGACAAAAGGCCAGCGTCTCTACACATGTGGGAATGTTCTTTGTAACGCTATCAAAATAACTTTTCTTCCCTCAGGAAGATGGAAAACCAGATCTCAATGCCACGGGACAGAACTTCAAGATTTCTTCAATGATGCGGGGGACAAAGTCAAAGTACCTATGACAATTTGGTGCGGCCAGCTTCAGTACAAGACTGCTCCCGAATACACAATGATTAAACTTCCACTGAGTGAGACAATGTATGTCATGCTAATTCAACCGGTTCGACCAGCCAAAATGAAGAACTTTGAAAGGACCCTGACAACTGACAGAATCCTGGGCGACTCTCAGACTGGGTACTCAGAATTTTTACAACTTTTCTTTCTAGATTCATTGAACTTACTGCATAGAAGCAGATAACGGGACCCATGCCATCCCCACAAATTCCTGCTTCACCTTCCCTTTTAATACCCAGCCGTTCCCATCTATCGGGCTTAAGAGGCTTTCCTTAAATTCAACAATCCAAAAAACCTCAACTACCCTTGCGGTACTGAGTTCTACATTGCTACCAATTCTGGGTAAAGAGATTTCTTTAATGGCTCACAAGGAAATTATTTTCTCTCTATGACTCCTAGTTTTGAAGATGTACATCTTCCTAATCTGAGGAAGGACATTCTTGCCATAGAGGGAGTACGGAGAAGGTTCACCAGTCTGATTCCTGGGATGTCAGGACTTTCATATGAAGAAAGACTGGATAGACTCGGCTTGTACTCGCTAGAATTTAGAAGATTGAGGGGGGAATCTTATAGAAACTTACAAAATTCTTAAGGGGTTGGACAGGCTAGATGCAGGAAGATTGTTCCCGATGTTGGAGAAGTCCAGAACAAGGGGTTGCAGTTTAAGGATAAGGGGGAAATCTTTTAGGACCGAGATGAGAAAAACAGTTTTCACACAGAGAGTGGTGAATCTGTGGAATTCTATGCCACAGAATGCAGTTGAGGCCAGTTCATTGGCTATATTTAAGAGGGAGTTAAATGTGGTCCTTGTAGCTAAAGGGATCAGGGGGTATGGAGAGAAGGCAGGTACAGGATACTGAGTTGGATGATCAGCCATGATCATATTGAATGGCGGTGAAGGCTCGAAGGGCCGAATGGCCTACTGCACCTATTTTCTATATTACTGTATGTCAATCCATCAAATTATTTCAGGATCTTAGAGATTATTAAAGATGTTATGGATCCTAGAGTCATGCTAGAAGTAAGCCTAAGAAATAAGCCATATTCAGTCTGAAGAAGGGTTTCGGCCCGAAACGTTGCCTATTTCCTTCGCTCTATAGATGCTGCTGCACCCGCTGAGTTTCTCCAGCTTTTTTGTGTACCTTCATTATTCAATGGATGGCTGGGAAACTGTTGTGTTGTAAGTAATCCAGAACATACAAATGGTGTTATAAGTGCAACTCATTGTTTCATTCTACTAGGTCACCACAAAATCTTTTCTTTGAGAGGGAAAATACGCTCAACCTGGTCCTATCTTCCCCGACAGTAACTATCTTTCAGTTCTGGCATCATCCTTGTGAACCCTTCTTGTGTCCCTATGTCTTATTATATGGAGATCAGACTGATCAAATGTTTCAAGTGTGGTCCAACCAAGATTACATACACAAGCTTTATATAACTGCTATGAAGTTTACCACTCCGAGGTGGAACCACGGAGATTGGCGTTGTGATTTCAGGCATAAATGTTTTTAAAAAGAGTTTTGATACTGGAAATCTGATATAAAAGCAGAAACACTGAACAAATCAAGCAGCATCCGTGGAAAAAGAAACAGCATTAAGGTTTCAAAGTGAAGCAGAAGACTGACAAAAAGTCCTCAAACTGAAATGTTAACTCTGCTTTTCTTCCCTTATGCTGCCTGACCTACTGAACATTTCCAGAATTTTCCATTTCCATTGTGGATTTTAAGGTCAGATTAGCCTGGGCTACCATATTTAACGGTTTGTATATTGCTATCTGGACATCACTTTTCGAAGAGCAATCTCTCCTTATTCTAATTTACCAAAATATCCAAGGTACATGAAGGGTTGCACACAATGAGACAACATTTATATCTCCATTGTCAAGTGGGCAGGTCAATGGACAAATTGGAGATGGGTGCTGCAAAAATGTTGGCGTTAGACTAGCTCTCTCTGTTAATCCGGGTCCTGATGTGTGATGCTTTTAAACTCTGGCATTGTAGATGGACAATGAATCAGAAAGGTGACATTGAGTCTTAGCCGATTTTGCCTTCTATCCCAAGTCTAATTTCACCCCATAAAAAAGTTACCTTGCATGCTCAATTGATTGATATCTGGGGACATTTATTTATCTTGCATTTTTCAGGTTTGTGAAGCTTGTAATGCCACGCTTTGTGTGGGAAGGCACCTACAACGTGAAAGAGTTGTTCAGCCAGGATCCAGACATGCTGGGTGGTCAAGCCAACTTCTCCAGGATAAGCAGTGCCCAACGGCTGGTGCCAGAACAGGTAGGGGAACAATACCACACCCATATCCAAAAAGATAAATGACATCCGGAAAGTACAACCTTGTCTAAATGAGATACATCCCAAGATGCTTGCTATGGTTGAATGAGAGAGTTCCCAATCTGGACATTACAGCTCCCCCCCCCCCCCCCCCCCCCCCCTCCCTGTCCCGCCCCAATATCAAATTATCCCTTGTCTACTCAACCTGCCTATCTAAGCTTATCTGCTGCTGAAACTCTATCTTCAAACATTGTCATTGGTTTATTATTGTCATGTATTGTGAGATACTGTGTAGACCTTTGTGCTATCCAGCCAAATCATACTGCACACGAGTACAATCAAGCCATTACACAAGTACAACCTGACTGCAAAGAGAAAAATATCAAGAGTGCAGAATATAGCGTTACCGCATCTCCTGGCCAGACCTCCAACATTGACCTCATCCAGAGCTCTGCTTGATGGGCCGAATGGCCTAATTCCACTACTATCACTTATAAAAGCTCCTTTTCGATTGAACTTTCAGCCAATTGCCCTTATATCTCCACAGGCAGCTCGGTATAAGTTTTGATTGAAAATCTGTGAGATTTGAAACACTTTATTATGTCAAAAGTGCTAGATAAAATTGTATTTGTTCTTTTTCTTTTTTAATTTATATTAATTTATTAATAAATTATTAATACATTTATTAATAAATGTGTTTCTTTGAGCTTCTTCACTCCATTAAAAATCATGCGTATATATTTTTTTAGGTTATACAAAGCATTATTTTTGAAGTCATGGAAGATGAGAGAGAGCAAGTCATTGCAGAAGATCTCTCAGTCACCAACACAACCACAGAGATTCGAATAGACAAGCCATTCTTTTTCCGAGTTTACGATGGGACATTGGAAATGTTGCTGTTTCTTGGCAGAGTAAAGAAACTTCCTTTAAAATCAGAATTAAACATATTTTAATATATGTTGTGCTCATGGAAAAATTACTGGAAAATAGTTCAGTAAAAAATAAACAGGGAAAAGAACCATTGAGATGGGAGCAAATGGTCCTCAAAAAGAACCATCAGCAGCAGTTTGTCATTGAACCTAATGGCTTCTTCTGGCCAGGACACAAAGTGCTGTAGTAACTCAGCAGGTCAGGCAGCAACCCTGGAGAAAATTGATAGGGGGATGGGGGGGGGGGGGGGGGGGGGGAGTGGGGGGACAGTAAAGAAACCTGGAAAAGGGCACCAATCCATATTCTCCAGGAATGCTGCCCTGCTAAGTTACTCCAGCACTTTGTGTCTTTTTGTGTATTAACCAGCATCTGGTCTTTGTTTCTACATCTTTTTCTGGTCTTTTGAATCAGGAGTGATGGCACTAATATACATAAATGGCATACATAAACTAACATATTGGAGACATATAGGAAAGTAATAATGGCAAGAAAGAATAGTCTGTTAAAATGCCACAATTTGATAATTTTAAACTAAATGTATTTACATGCTGCAAATTGTGTCTGTGTAACTATGCTCCTTATTTATGTGGTATCCATATAAACAGTTCAGGTTGAAATTACACCCGAACAGGGAAGGCACCAAGGATCTACTCCTTGAAGCATTCATGATCACTTGATAGATCTGAACTGCCTGCAACTGTTTCAATAGGCAGATGGACGGGAGCCACTGCATTGGTGCGTGTTTGCAGTCATGTATAGGCCAAACTGGGTCAGGATCATAGGCTGTCTTCCCCGGAAGGTCCTTTGTAAACAATAGGAGAACAGCATCCAGCCTGCATTGAAAATTAGCTTATTATCTTTTCCTTCCACCCAAGCGGGCAGACAGGGCCCAGGTTTAAAGCCTTGTCTGATAAATGACACCACTGACAGCACAGCACTTTCAGTGAAATCCTGCCCAAATGATATGCTGAAGTAACCACACCTGAACGTCTGACCTTCCAACTTCAACTCTAAGCATGGGCCGAAATGAACCAGATATTTTGTATTCTTTTCTGCACTTCTTGTTCAGTAATATAATGTTGAGTCAGGGCAGCTGTAGACAATCCAGAGTTCAGTTTAATGTAAACCTTGTGGGTAAACTCAGCTTGTTCTCAGGGGCATTCACCCAATCTCACAGCAATCCAAGCAGGAACATTCCCAGTCAGCAATACTTCCCTCAGCGTTATTTTCAAAGTGAATTAGTTCCATACATCAACCACATTTTATCTATTTCATGCTTTAAATGATTGAACAGTTCGAAGTATCCAGGTAATTCTCATCATGTAAAGAATGTAACCATGTAGTCGTTATACATGGTAATGAAGGACATTAAAAACAAAGGAACTTCTCGAAGAACTTTCATAAAAGGGTGACACAAGGGAGTCCGGACGCTGAAACCTTGAGCAAAGAACACACCATTGGAGGAACCCGGCGGGTTCATTTGAATGAACTGGAAGAACACCTCATTCTGCTTGGGTAGTCTACAACGCAATTGCATGGACGTTCAATTCTCCAATTTCAGGTATTCTTCCCCTTTTAATTTTTCAAACCCAACATTTTTCCTCCCCACCCAGACACACCTTCTTTCAACTTCCTCTCTCCCCCACCCCCATCACTCAATTCATTTCCCCTTCTCCACCTACTCATCACCCCACCGCATGTCTCCATGTTTCTCACTCCCCCTCCATTCCTTTCTACCCACCATCCTTCCCTCTGGTTCTACATTTCACTCCCAACCTTCCTCCTTTTTCAGATTCTTTTGTCTCCCCCACCTCTAATAATATTCCTAGTTATCAGGAATGCATCTCTACGATTCAGCTCAAACCAGCAACACTAAGTTCCATATTTCAACCATTATTCAGACAAGATATTTCTCCAGAAATCCTTGTTAATTTATTTAAATAAGATGAGAAATCATTGACATAGTAGAATTTGAATAATGCTTTACTTTACATTCTTCCCCACTATTGGAGTGGGGGGGGGGGGGGGGGAGGAAAAAAAAAATCACAGTTCTTGTCTTAGTAGTTCCAATTCCAACTACATATAAAGAGTGTGAAAGATAAATTGCACTTGCCTGATGCAGCCACTGAAATCCTGCATCCTCCACATATTGTCCAATTCCCCACTAAGAATTATAGGTACAACAAACCAATGAACGATCAGTAACCCCATACCTACGTTGCACAAACATCCTTCAGAGATTTACAAGCTGCAATCCCACCTTCATGATTTATCGCGGCTCAGACTCAAGAAGAGATTTGCAACACACGCCCGCCCACCTTGCGAATTATAACTGTGAAACATAGCATTAAAGCGGCTGGTGTGGTGAAACGTTTGTTGTAATCCAGCCAGAGGGTGGAGTTTGTTGTTTCTTCCTGGCTCCCGCAGTCTGTCAGACAGGCTCAACTGCAGCCGCACCTTTGGCAGCTTGCACTATATCCAGCAGAGCAGCAAACTGTGTGAAGGATGACATCTGCAGGCCCAGTTTCTGGACCTGGGAAATAGAAAGGCAAATATGATCAATTAACTGGTTCGACAACCAATGCATTTACAACAGAGAAGTATTACTCTAGTGAGATATTACTACTAAATTATGCATTCTTTGTATTGGATGTAACTTTTTTTAAATAAATAGGGATTATAACTTATACACCTTTTAAGATAATTCAGATCAAACCATAAAGTTTAGTTTAGTTAAGGAGATACAGCATTGACCTTTGGCCTATGCCCGCTATCGATCACCCGTGCACACGTTCTATATTGCCCCACTTTCTCATCCACTCCCAACACATTAGTAATAATTTACAGAGGCCAATTAACCTACAAATCCGCACGTCTCTGGGATGTACGAGGAAACCGGAGCACCCGGTGGAAAACCATACGGTTACAGGGAGAACGTGCAAACTCTACATAGTCAGCACCCACGGTCCGGTTCGAACCTGGGTCTCTGGCACTGTGTGGCAGCAGCTATACCAGATGCGCCATTGTACCACAACCTATAGAAGAATATAAAATAAAGAAAATATAAAAACATTGAGAATCAGCATATCTATGACCACCCAGTTCCAAGTGTCTCCTCACCACCCTACCAACACCAACCCCATTCCATGGCGCCACAACCTAATTGGGCCGAGGAAACAGAAACATAGAAAATAGGTGCAGCAGTAGGCCATTCGGCCCTTTGAGCCTGCACTGCCATTCAATATGACCATGAACGATCATCACCCCATACTCAGTATGCACAAACATCCTTCAGAGATTTACAAGCTGCAATCCCATCAGGGGGTATCACGGATCACTTTAGCCACAAGGGCCACATCTAACTCCCTCTTAAATATAACCATATAACAATTACAGCACGGAAACAGGCCATCTCGGCCCTACAAGTCCGTGCCAAACAACTTTTTTCCCTTAGTCCCACCTGCCTGCACTCATACCATAACCCTCCATTCCCTTCTCATCCATATGCCTATCCAATTTATTTTTAAATGATACCAATGGCAACCTGCCTCCACCACTTCCACTGGCAGAGCATTCCACACCTGCTGACATCTGCAGGCCCTCTGGACCTGGGGATAGAAAGGCAAATATGATCAATTAACTGGTTCGACAACCAATGCATTTACCCCAGAAAAGTATTACTCTAGTGAGATATTACTACTAAATTATGCATTCTTTGTATTGGATGTTCCCTTTTTTCAAATAAAAAGGATTGTAACATCACACTTGTAAGATAATCAGATCACCATAAAGTTTAGTTTAGTTAAGGAGATACCCCCTTGACCTTCTGCGCCCCAGATCGATCAACCGTGACACTTCTATATTGTCCCAACCTATCATTCTGTAACTTAGTGATAATTGAAACCCAGGCAATTAATTCTAGTAAATCTCCGTCTGTACTCTCTCTATTTTGGTTGACATCCTTCCTATATAATGGGCGCCAAAATTGTACACCAAACTCCACATTGGTCTCACCAATGCCGGTTGTAATTTGTGATTTGTGTGGCAGCAGCATACCAGAAGCTTTCTTTACCACCCTATAGCTATATGAGAAATAAAGAAACCTTCAAGGAACTATGAGAATCAGGTTATCCCAGATCCCTCTGTTCAAGTGTATTCCTCACCACCCTACCATTTACCATGTACGCCCCTATTCCAAGGCGCCACAACCTGTTGGGCCGCCAACATAGAAACATCAAATAGGTCAGCAGTAGGCCATTCCCTTCGCCATCTTTCACCGCCATTCAATATAACCAAATGGCTGATCATCCAACTCACTATCCCGTACCTGCCTTCTCTCCATACTTTATCCACAAGGGCCACATCTAACTCCCTCTTAATATGCCAATGACTGGCCTCAACTACTTTCTGTGGCAGAGAATTCCACAGATTCACCACTCTCCGTGTGAAAAAAGAAATTCTCATCCCGGTCCTAAAAGATTTCCCCCTTATCCATAAATTGTGACCCCTTGTTCTGGATTTCCCCAACATCAGGAACAATCTTCCTACATCTAGCCTGTCCAACCCCTTAAGAATTCTGTAAGTTTCTATAAGATTCCCCCCTCAATCTTCTAAATTCTAGCGAGTGCAAGCCAAGTCTATCCAGTCTTTCTTCATATGAAAGTCCTGACATCCCAGGAATCAGTCTGGTGAACCTTCTCTGTACTCCCTCGATGGCAAGAATGTCTTTCCTCAGATTAGGAGACCAAAACTGTACGCAATACTCCAGGTGTGGTCTCACCAAGGCCCTGTACAACTGCAGTTGAACCTCCCTGCTCCTATAAGTGACCTACCTGTTCCCATAGGTACTCGACATCCAAAGCAAGTTG
Source organism: Leucoraja erinaceus (assembly GCF_028641065.1). NCBI lineage: Eukaryota > Metazoa > Chordata > Chondrichthyes > Rajiformes > Rajidae > Leucoraja > Leucoraja erinaceus. The sequence continues at coordinate 16,827,553 of NC_073381.1, forward strand.
TAGCCTGATTTTATTATCGTCACTGATCCCGCCACTAGTTGTTCCCATGCTGCTTGGAGCTGCAGATTTCCTTGCTTGCTTCAGTCGCTTCAGACTCTCCTCCATCTTTTGAACTGAGCTTAGGACATCAGAAACTGTTTCGTAGTATCTGGAAAGAAGTTGTTCAGCCTGAGTTTTTTTTTTTTAAAACAATTTCTCCCTGTACATTGTGTCCTAAAGTGCCTTCATCCAATCATGATTTTAAGAACCAAAAACCATCATTCTTTCATCCAGCCTCAATTTAAGGAAATAGTTTAAGCAATCATTGTCTCTTTAATAATTGGGAACAAGAAACCAATGTTCTTTATTTTAGTTTAGTTTAGAGACAGAGCATGGAAACAGCCTACCAAGTCCATGCATCTTTGGGATTTGGAGGGAAGCTGGAGCACCCACAGAAAACCCACGAGGTCACAGGGAGAACGTGCAAAATCCACACAGACAACACCCACGGTCAGGAACAATTTTGGCTATAACCTGAAAACTCAGGGCTCTTCACAAGTTTGTCACAGGACTGTTATCATCCACCACACAGTCAAAATAAGTGTACAATTTGGCACAATAATAAACAAAACAAATATCTCACCCAAAGCTCACTCCCAGCCTACAAAGCTTCCTGAGTGCTGCACATAGAAACATAGAAAATAGGTGCAGGAGTAGGCCATTCGGCCCTTCGAGCCTGCACCGCCATTCAATATGATCATGGCTGATCATCCAACTCAGTATCCTGTACCTGCTTTCTCTCCATACCCTGATCCCTTTAGCCACAAGGGCCACATCTAACTCCCTCTTAAATATAACCTTGGATATTCAGAGTAACTTACATAATAGCACAGTTAGAATGTTTACTTACGATAAGTTGGACCATGGAATACTTACCTTTCCGTGCTAATTCTAATGGCACCAGATAACCACTCCTGTATCCGGTTTTCTTTCACAACGCTCTTATATTGATTCTGAAGGTGGTACAGGGGTTTCAAAGCATTTTCAATGTACAAGGAGGCCTTGCTTGGGACTTCCTGACAAAAACAAAAATGTTTTAAGAATGACACAAACTTCATAGCAATCACGATGAGATCTAATCACACGGCAAGCAGGGTGTAGGTTCAAGCTAGGTAAGATCAGGCAAAGTCTGCAAAGCAATCTGAATGCCTTCTTAAGAGTTTACTCTTTTCTCACGATGTTAGCTGGGGAATTGACATGGCCAGACCATGGGGTAAACTTACCCGATCCCCGTCAAAATGGTGTCATGGAATTTTTTTTGTCACCAACTCAGCCAGCAGATACCGGGCGCCCTTAGACAGGGCAGCACGGTAGCACAGAGGTAGAGTTGCAGTCTTGCAGTGCCAGGGACCCGGCTTCGATCCTGATTACAGGTTCTTGTCTGTACAGAGTTAGTATGTTCTCCCCCTGGTTTTCTCCGGGATCTCCGTTTTTCTCCCACACCCAAGGACATACAGGTTTGTAGGTTAATTAGCTTGGTATAATTGTAAATTGTCCCTAGTGTGTGGAGTCATTGGTCGGAGCAGACTCGGAGGGCCAGTGGGCTGTGTCCCTATGGCACACATTAAGGACATTTTTCAATTTTACCGAAGCCATTTAACCTACAAACCTGTAGGTCTTTGGAGTGTGGGAGTAAACGGGTGCACCCGGAGATAACCCACACAGGTCACGGGGAGAACGTATGAACGTATACTTTGTACAGACAGCAGCTATAGTCAGCATCAAACTCGGGTCACTGATGCTGTGAGGCAACAACTCTGCCGCTGCACCACCATGTTTGTTGACCAATCCCAACTACCTTTGAGACGGTGAGCCGCAGCAGTCCTCCAGGTGAAAGTCCTTTTGCATGCTTTAGGGGAGATTGCTCCAACATTTAAACCCAGCAACAATTTCCAGGCTACATATTATTCAAGTAGGATTGTGCATGGAGGGGAACCTGATGGTGACGGCGTTCCGAGGCATTTGCTGCCTTTGCCCTTCTTGGTTTAGATTCCATATGATTGGGAAGTACTGCTGCAGAAGCCTAGGTGAGGAACTAGTGCTTTTTGTAGATGGTCTACATTATACCCACTGAGCACCGGTGTTGAGGGAATGAAAGTTTATAGTGGTGCCTAGGGTGCAACTTTCACGTGGTCAACAGACAAGTGATCCAGGCAAATGAAGTGTATTCTTTTACATTCCTGACGTGCCTTGAAGCTTGCGTCATTGTAGATATATGTAAGTGGTTCAGTTGATTTTCTGCACATTTTCTGATTTAATAGTAAATGGGCAGATTGGATTTCTCCCGCTTTTTCTGAACAGGAAGTACCTGGGCAATTTTCACAAAGTCACGAGATGCCAATATTGTAACTGTACATGGAATAGATAAGCTAGTGGCACGGGGAATTCTGGAGGGCAGTACTAAGGCAGAGTTGTTGTCTGATCCCACGGACTTCACTGTTTCCATTGCTCTTAACCATTTCTTTCATTCCTTTGCAATGATTTCCTTTCCCTGACTGACACAACCACACTTCCACTCGATTCTTACTTCAAGACATGCGGTTAAACTTCTGTGCAGCTTAGCGTCAGAAATTTCTGATAACTAATTACACAGATTGAACTTTCAATTCAAAGGCAAAACACAAAATGGCCTCAATATATGTACTTGTCTTCTCATCTACATTTGTCAAGCTGTTCCAATCCTTCCTTCCTCCAGGTAGCCTCTAATGGTTTAAATTAACAAGGTGGATCTTTGGCTTGTCCATTCTAAGACTGTCATCACTTTCCCCACCTTGTCCTTCTAACCTTGTTCTAAAATGTACACCAGCATGAATTTAGCCAGTCTATTGATAATATATCAAATTGAAAAATGCTCTAAAATTATGAATAATCGCATAAGCTACATCCCCAAGACCCCACTAATGCAACAATTTAGTTTAGTTTAGAAATACAGCATGGAAACAGGCCATTCAGCCCTACAGGTCCACACCGATCATCTGTCACCAGTTCTATGCTATCAACACCCTTGGTTCACTGTCAAAATTTCCCTAGAGTTCCACCAGCATGAATTTAGCCAGTATATGATAACAAATCAAATTGAAAAATGCTCTAAAATTAGAATAACGCATAAGCTACACCCAAGACCCCACTAATGTCACAATTTAGTTTAGTTTAGAATCCCAGGATGGAAATTGATCTGCCAAAAGGTCCACACCGAAATCTGTCACCAAATGCTACACTGAAACATGAAATTAGAAGTGATGAGTGGAATGGCTTGGGGGATTTGGGAAGAATTTGAGGACCAGGGGGGGGGGGGGGGGGTCACAATCAATCTCAGTTGGGAAGAGGGAATTGATCTGCCAAAAAGCATCCTCCCATGAATCCAACTGGAGTGATGAGTGGGACTTGGGGGAGCCGGCCTTCCTGAGGATGGGGGGGGGGTTTGTTGATCCTATTGGCGTCTGCAGCCTTCGCCCTGCTGTCCCAGCACATGGCAGCGAAGAAGATGGCACTGGCTACCACTGATTGGAAAAACATCTGCAGCATCTTACTGCAGACATTGAAGGAGCGGAACATTCTCAAAAAGTACAGCCGGCTCTGACCCTTCTTGTACAGGGCCTCAGCGTTCCTGAACCAGACCAGTTATCGGTCTAGGTACACTGCAATGTATTTGTACGCCCTGGTAAACTGCGCATCCACACCATTGATGGAGACAGGGGACAGGGGTGTTCCTCTCCTCCTAAAGTACATCACAAAACAAAGTGGATGAGCCTGAGGAAATAAAGTGGATGAGCTTGAGGCTCAATTAGAAATTGGCAAGTATCATGTTGTGGGAATTACAGAGACATGGCTGCAAGAGGATCGGGGCTGGGAACTGAATATTCAATGGTATACGTCCTATCGAAAAGACAGACAGGTGGGCAGAGGAGGTGGGGTAGCTCTGTTGGTGAGGAGTGAAATTCAGTTCCATGCGTTGGGTGACATAGAATCAGGAGATGTAGAGTCAGTATGGATAGAACTGAGGAATTGTAAGGGTAAAAATACACTAATGGGAGTTATCTACAGGCCCCCAAACAGTAGCCTGGATATAGGGTGCAAGTTGAATCGTTAAAATTGACATGTAGCAAAGGTAATGCTAGGGTTGTTATGGGAAATTTCAGCATGCAGGTAGACTGGGAAAATGAGGTTTGTGTTGGACCCCAGGAAAGGGAGTTTGTGGAGTGCCTACGAGATGGATTCTTAGAGCAGCTTGAACTGGAGCCCAACAGGCAGAAGGCAATTCAGGATTTAGTGTTGTGTAATGAACCGGATTTGATAAGGGAACTCATGGTAAAGGAGCCATTAGGAGGTAGTGAGCATAATATGATAAGTTTGAATCTAAAATTTGAGAGAGAGAGAGAGAAGGGAAAATCAGAAGTGTCAGTATTACAGTTGAACAAAAGTGACTATGGAGGAGCTGGCCAAAGTTGACTGGAAATATACCCTAGCAGGGATGGCAATGGAACAACAATGGCAGGTATTTCTGGGAATAATACAGAAGGTGCAGGATCAGTTCATTCATGGATTCATTCCATAGAGGAAGAACGCTTCCAAGGGGAATAAGGAGCTACTGAGGCTGACAAGGGAAATCAAGGAAAGCATAAAAATAAAAAAAGTATAACATAGCAAAGATGAGCGGGAAACCAGAGGATTGGGAAACTTTTAAAGAGCAACAAAAGATAACTAAAAAGGCAATACGGGGAGAAAAGATGAGGTACGAAGGTAAGCTAGCCAATATAAAGGAGGATAGTAAAAGTATGTGAAGAGGAAAAAATTAGTTAAGACCAAAGTTGGACCCTTGAAGACTGAAACAGGTGAATTTATTATGGGGAACAAGGAAATGGCAGACAAGCTGAACAGGTACTTTGGATCTGTCTTCACTAAGAAAGACATAAACAATCTCCCTGGTGTACTCATGCCCAGAGGATCTAGCGTGACTGAGGAACTGAAGGAAATTCACATTAGGCAGGAAATGGTGTTGGATAGACTGATGGGACTGAAAGCTGATGAATCCCCAGGGCCTGATGGTCTGCATCCCAGGGTACTTAAGGAAGTTGCTCTAGAAATCGTGGACACATTGGTGATCATTTTCCATTGTTCTATGGATTCAGGAACAGTTCCTGTGGATTGGAGGGTAGCTAATGTTATCCCACTTTTTAAGAAAGGTGGGAGAGAGAAAACAGGGAATTATCACAGTTAGCCTGACATTGGTGGTGGGAAAGATGCTGGCGTCAATTATAAAATATGAAATATCGGCACAATTGGATAGCAGTAACAGGATCGGTCCGAACCGATTGGTCAAGCATGGATTTATGAAGGGGCAATCATGCTTGACCAATCTTCTGGAATTTTTTGAGGATGTAACTAGGAAAATAGACATGGGAAAATTGAAAACCAGTGGATGTAGTGTACCTGGACTTTCAGAAAGCATTTGATAAGGTCCCACATAGGAGATTAGTGGGCAAAATTAGAGCACATGGTATTGGGGGTAGAGTGCTGACATGGATAGAAAATTGGTGGACAGACAGGAAACAAAGAGTAGGGATTAACGGGTCCCTTTCAGGATGGCAGGCAGTGGCAAGTGGGGTACCGCAAGGCTCGGTGCTGGGACCGCAGCTATTTACAATATATATTAATGATTTGGATGAAGGGATTCAAAGTAACATAAGCAAATTTGCAGGTGACACAAAGCTGGGTGACAGTGTGAACTGTGAGGAGGATGCTATGAGGATGCAGGATGACTTGGACAGGTTAGGTGAGTGGGCAGATGCATGGCAGATGCAGTTTAATGTGGATAAATGTGAGGTTATCCACTTTGGTGGCAATTATTATCTGAATGGTGTCAAGTTGGGAAAAAGGGAAGTACAACGAGATCTGGGGGTCCTTGTTCATTAGTCACTGAAAGTAAGCATGCAGGTACAGCAGGCAGTGATTAAAGCTAATGGCATGTTGGCCTTCATAACAAGAGGAGTTGAGTATAGGAGCAGAGATCCTGCAGTTGTACTGAGCCCTAGTGAGACCACACCTGGAGTATTGTGTGCAGTTTTGGTCTCCAAATTTGAGGAAGTACATTCTTGCTATTGAGGGAGTGCAGCGTAGGTTCACAAGGTTAATTCCCAGGATGGTGGGACTGCATGTTGATACAATGGAGTGGCTATACTCTAGAATTTAGAAGAATGAGAGGGAATCTTATTGAAACATAAGATTATTAAAGGATTGGACACGCTAGATGCAGGAAATTTGTTCCCGATGTTGGGGGAGTCCAGAACCAGGAGCCACAATTTAAGAACGAAGATGAGGAAAAACATTTTCACCCAGAGAGTTGTGAATCTGTGAAATTCTCTGCCTCGGAAGGCAGTGGAGGCAGTCAAGAGAGAGTTAGATAGAGCTCTTAAAGATAGTGGAGTCAGGGGATATGGTGAGAAGGCAGGAACGGGGTACTGAATGTGGATGATCAGCCATGATCACAGTGAATGGCTGTGCTGGCTCGAAGGGCCGAATGGCCTACTCCAGCACCTATTGTCTATTGTCTAAACTCCTTAGCCTTGTTAGGTGATGAGCTGTAGGTGATTTTCAGCCAACACCACTCAACGAAAAGTCGTTAAACTACACCTCTGTATTCAGCTTGTTCTCTTCCCTAAACCCTGATGCAGCCCCCACATGTGTAAGAACCCCACAGCTCTACTTTATAGCGCAGTATTTTTCCATTTGAGGCACAAATCCAGGATGTGAACGTTCTAAACCAGCGCGTTCACAGGTCCTGTAAAAGGCAGCATTGAACACTAAATTCCTTTTGGCCTATAAATTTAAATGAGGTGTTTTATTGTGAATTATTTTGTTGGACACAGGGCGAAAGAGATGTTTAGATCTAGTAATGAAGTTTGAAATTTGGGTAACTAACTTAATATTTTCCTGCTAAAGAACTAATGGAGCCCAAAGACAGATTATCTGGTCCATTATGACTGCGTTCTAACTGCTGCTCGCTTTAAAATGTTCACATGTCAGTGTTTGTTATTCCGCTTACAACAAAAACAAAGATGGCAATTGTTAAATGCTCACCTTGTTAGTCCTCCGATAGAGCCTGGGGACCTCAGAAGCATTTTTAAGATAGCTGAAACAGGATTCACTGAGTTCTTCAATAATCTTGTCACTTAATGGTGGTATACTGTTTTTCAAAGAAGTCTGAGACTCTGCCAGTGCTTCTGTTAGGGGGAGAAATACAGATTAGCACCTTAGCAACATAGAAAATAGGTGCAGGAGTAGGCCATTCGGTCCTTTGAGCCTGCACCGCTATTCAACATGATCATCCAACTCAGTATCCTGTACCTGCTTTCTCTCCATACCCCCTGATCCCCTTAGCCACAAGGGCCACATCTAACTCCCTCTTAAATATAGCCAATGAACTGCCCTCAACTACCTTCTGTGGCAGAGAATTCCACAGATTCACCACTCTCTGTGTGAAAAAAATGTTTTTCTCATCTCGGTCCTAAAAGACTTCCCCCTTATCCTTAAACTGTGACCCCTAGTTCTGGACTTCCCCAACATTGGAAACAATCTTCCTGCATCTAGCCTGTCCAACCCCTTAAGAATTTTGTAAGTTTCTATAAGATCCCCCCTCGATCTTCTGAATTCTAGCGAGTGTCCAGTGTCTAGTAGCTGCCTTCTCCTTCATCCTCCTCTCATCTCAATGGCCCCATCACTTTTTTCCTATTTCTCTCTCCATCTACTTCCATCAACCAGCTGTCTCTTGTCTCCCAATTCCACCCACCCCGTCACCTCCTGGTGTTACCTGTCCATTATCCTTCACCCGTTCCCAGAACATCGATCACTCCCTGGCTCCTGCCACACTACTCTGACTCTCCTCTTTACACTGGCCATCTTCTCCCTTCTAGTGCAGGTCTCAACCCAAAACGTCAACCCAACATATATGGCGGTCAACCCACTGAGTTTTTTTTTTTTACACATTGTTTTTTTGTTGCACATTAACATCAGAGTCAGGGCATGATCAATGATGTATTTATTCCCTAGTATACTTTATTCCTGCTTTCTTCACATTTTATTTTACGAGTGATGATAAAGGACATGGAATGGCTTTGGTCTGCGAATTAGCTATCAGGAGTAAAATATTCCCTTATACATAGCACCTGAGGGGTATATGGAAGCAATGTGGGACAAGATTTATGAAAGTAGGCGATTTCAGAAAAACGAATCAAGGATTGGGTTCTCTCTTCAGATCACCCTCTGGGCTGGGCATTATCTAGCTTGACACCAAAAAGTAATGAGGAAACTAGATTCTTCCAGGAGCTACTCATCCAAGTCTTATCAATTAGATGTTAAGGTCTTTTATTGTCATGTGTCACATCAACTGACTATTACGAAAAAAATGTGCACTGCTTGGACAAGTCATCTCTGCATCCACCTTCGATCCACACCAGTTTGCCTACAGAGCAAATAGGTCCACTGAGGATGCCATCGCCACTGCTCTTCACACTGCACTGACCCACCTTGAACACCAGGGGAGCTATGTGAGGATGCTTTTCATTGACTTTAGCTCCGCCTTCAATACCATCATCCCCAGCAGACTGGTCACCAAACTCATGGATTTAGGACTCTCCCAACCCATCTGCCTCTGGATCAAGGACTTTCTGTCTAACCGCCCCCAGACCGTCAGACTGGGCCATCACCTCTCCACCCCCATCACACTCAGCATTGGCTCCCCACAGGGCTGTGTGTTGAGCCCTCTCCTCTACGCCCTCTACACCCACGATTGTGCCCCCGCCCACTTCACCAACACCATCGTCAAGTTTGCGGACGACACGACTGTGGTTGGACGCATCTCAGGAGGAGATGAGACAGCCTACAGGGAGGAAATCCAAAGACTGGCAGCGTGGTGTTCAGACCACAACCTCATCCTAAACACCACAAAAACAAAGGAAATTATCATAGACTTTCGTAAGAACAGTGCAGCCCTCAAACCCCTATACATCAATGGGGACTGTGTGGAAAGACTTCAGATTCCTGGGCACACAAATTACGGAGGATCTCTCCTGTACTACAAACACCACCACAGCAGTCAAGAAGGCCCAGCAGCGACTCTACTTTCTGAGGATCCTCAGGAAAAACAACCTGGAGGAGAAGCTGCTGGTGTCCTTCCACCATTGCTCCATCGAGAGTGTGCTGGCGTACTGTATAACCACATGGTATGCCAGCTGCTCTGCAGTGGACAGGAGAGCCCTTCAAAGGGTCATCAACACCCCACAAAAAAATCACTGGCTGCCCACTGCCCCCCCTGAAGGACATCTTCAGCTCTCGCTGCCTTGGCAGGGCAGCCAACATCCTGAAGGACCCTTCCCACGCTGGACACAACCTGTCCCATCCGCTGCCCTCTGGCAGACGGTACAGGTCTTTCAAAACTCGCACAAACAGACTCAGAGACAGCTTCTACCCCATAGCCATACGTGAACTTAATAATGCAAAATAAGAAATAACACTCACATTCAACTGAATGGTTCTACCTCAGCTGCTATTGTTATTTATCTGTAATTTTTTTAAATATGTATATATATTTACCTTTTCTTATATATTTAAAATTGCTCTTGTGAATCGCACCGTGGGATTGACTTTTAAATTTTGTTGTACCATGTGCAATGACAATAAAGAGATTCATTCATTCATTCATTCACCTGGATCCTCAACTTCCTGACCAACAGATCCCAATCAGCAAGGATAGGGGACAAATCATCCTCTACGATAATCCTCAACACGGGTTGTCGGCAAGGATGCGTTCTCAGCCCCCTTCCTCACTCCTTGTACACCCACGACTGTGCAGCCATGTACAAATCTAATTCCATTTTCAAATTCACAGTCTGAACTAAACTGCTGTTCTGCCTAATGCACTTGCTTCATTCATCTCAAAGTTCTGTGAGATTTAGTTGTGGGCAAAGTGATTGCCACAATAAACTACTTAAGTGTTACGAAATGTTTCCAAGATTTAACCTGACCAAATCTGTTATTCTACCAATACATAGGAAAGAGACTGTATTTCCCTAGTAAAATGGCAATTATGATCGAGGTAGCATTAGTTCTGAATCAGGTGGCTGTGGGTACGAGCCCCATTCTATAATGTAGGATGACACTTCCAATGGAATACCGAGGGAAGCAGTATTGTGCGTGGTGCCATCTTTCAATGAGGCAGTTCCGCTCTTCCAGGTGCTACTCTTCCAAGTCTTATCAATTAGATGTTCAACTGGCTATAAAAAAAAGTGCATTACTTGGACAAGACAAAGCATTTTATCAAAGGGCAACCGTCCAGCATCTCATATAAGTGCAAAAGATTTAGGCAAAGATCCTGGTTTACTTGAGAAATCACAATCACTAAATACAGAAGGCCTGGTCCTTATTTCATGGTTGTTTGTTTGCAAATTGGTAGCTGCACTTCCTAAACGGTAGCAGCAACTATATTTCAAAAGTAGTTTATTGCCTGTGTGTAAAAGACCACACAGAAAGATTCTTATTTCCTTATAGTTGAACCTTGAAGCAAGATCAGGTGAAATGTTATATAGGTTTCTTACCATGAGTCAATCATTCTTTTATAGCTGTTTAATTAAATTAGACAGAAAGAAAGAAGCAAAATCTAACATACATAAACATTCGCTCCAAACCCTCAATAAACTCTGAAAATCCTCACACAGATTTCCTCACTGCCCAATCTCCAATGATGCTGTAGCATAAAGCAGCTCAAAACCATGAGGGACGTTCATCATACATCCTTCAACTCCCTTAATTTTTTTTTAAAAGATCTTACCTGAAATAAGAGAGAAATTCTGAAAGCCAATACCCTTTAGTCTTGGATTGATTAGGTCTAAAAGGCCAGGAAGCTGAAAAGAAAATGTTAGAGATAAAGTAAAACATGTTCTGCATTTTACACATCGTCAGCCAATCCAAGAAGATATGGACTCTTGATAGGACAGACCCACAGTATACCATCCCAGAGATTATTGCCCATATATCTTGGGTGCAAATGTCGGAATGGCAATCGACCAAGGATGACACCGCAAAGAGTTCCCAATCTGCAGTGTGACTGAGTGGTAGAGTGATACAGTGCGGAAACAGGCCCTTCGTCCAAACTCGCCCACACCGGCCAACAATGTCCCAGCTACACTAGTCCCACTTGCCTGCGCTTGGTCCATATCCCTCCCAGGCACGAGCCGTCAGGGTAGGCACTGCCTACCCTGACTAAAATTATAACATGGTAATTACTAAATATAAATAGTAAAGGCATGGGAGAATTATGCCTATCCAAGAGATCGATCTCTTAGGTAGGCATAATTCTCCGTGCCTTTCATCCACAGCGCTTGTAACCCTTGAAGGTCTGTGCAGCCCACGTGCCGTCAGCGCTGCTGGAAGCCGTCAATTTCAAGCGGGGCTGAAGGCAGCTGAAATTCTGCCTTTGCAGCACTGCGCAGGCGCAGCGCGAGTTTCTTGGCGGGGTTTTCAAATATGGGTTGGCATTATTTTAAGTGTATCTTAGGAAACAGAGAGAGAAGAATGGAGCTCGTGTACCAATGATGAGGTATGTACATTTCTTGGTGATGTTTTTAAATACCGTATTTCCCAGGGTGTGGGGGTGGGGGGAGAGCTCCTTTCAACATCGTTTGGGGAGTCTGGCCCAGGGTAAAGTTACGAGAAGGGTAGGAGCGTTGTGAAGGGGGGGATCTGGATCATACCAGCAACCCACTTGTGACGCTCCTTGCACGGAGCCACTGCATTGTGGCCAGGGAGGGGGGTGTGGGAGAAGTAGCTTGGGTGGCTGTGAGCGCCGCCGCCGGGCCGGACAACAGAACTGGCCGCCACCTCAGCGTCTTCTGCCGGCCCCCGCTCACCTCTGGTAGCTCTCCGTCTAAAAACCTCTCTCCTGCCGCTCGCTGGAGAGCCGCTTCCGCAAATGTCAGCCGCTTCCCGCAAATCCTTAAATTCCGACAGCGCGATTGAGGTTACTCTGCTGTGGGAATTTAAGGATTTGCAGGAAGTGGCTGACATGAGCGAGCGACAGGTGAGAGGTGTTCAGATGGAGAGCACTGCCAGAGGTGAGCGGGCCGTCAGAAGGCACTGAAGTGGCGGCCTGATCAGGCCCTGGAGATTTGTCTACCTTCAAACACCGCACTACTTCTTCGACAGCAACCCTGACTGCCCTCAAGACACTTCTAGTGACTGCTCCAATTTCCTCCGTCCTACTATCTTTCTCCTCGGTAAATATAGAGGAAAAATCCTAATTTAGGACCGTGACCATCTCCTGTGTCTCCACACAGAGGTGACCGCTTTGATTCCTGAGAGGTCCCACTCTCTCTCCAGTTACCCTTTTCCCTCGCATGTATTTATAAAATCTTTTGGGATTATGATACCTGCCTGAGTTAACCTTAATGATACCTGCCTGAGCTATCTCCTGGCTTCTTTTTGCAGTTCTAATTTATTTTTTTAGTTTATTCTTTAGTTCCCAAAACTTCTTCAGGGATGCACTTGATCCCAGCTGCCTATGCCTGTCCCATGCATCCTTCTTGTTTTTGACTAGCGTCTCATTGTCCTTCATCAGCCAAGCTTCCTTATGTTTGCCTGCTTTGCCATTCACTCTAAGGGGACGTACACTTCCTGAGCTTTCTTCAGTACACATTTAAAAACATCCCACTTGGCCGATGTTCCTTTCCCCTCTAATAATCTGCTCCTGTCAACGTAACTCGCAACATAATTTCCCTTCTTTGATCAAAGGCACAAAGTCAGAGTATACTTTACTGTCTGTAATGCAGCAATATTAACTGTACACCAACAATAGTACATTGTACTTCCAGCACCGCCCCCAAGGCTCAAACAGAAAGCAAGGAGCTGGAGATGAGGATTCGGACCCGACTGCACCATTTTAGCAAGTTTTCATCTCCAACACACCATAATATCTTAGGGAAGTGGGAAAACTGAGGCTGAATTCTGAGGCTAATCTCATATTTGATGGATGAGTGATAACTGAAACAAATGCACTCTAATCCTTTGACTTCAACAAATAATTTGCAAGAAAAAAAATAGGAAACTTCCAAAGGTTCTAAAACAGACAGAACTTCTTTTTCAGATTTTGGAACACAAAGAAATTAGCTCTTCGTACCTGTTCTTCGACCTTGTCTAGATCGGCAACAAGGTACACCAGTTGGCTCATAGTGAGAGGGGATACAGCTTTCACATCATGAGCTTGCCCATTTCCCAATTCCTCATTACTTCCATTTGAAGTGAATACCATATTGCTGTTGCTGGGCGTAGGTTTCATCCCAGGGTGAGTAAGGTCCTTATCTGGCGATGCACTCTTCAACTGTGGAGAGGAAGAGAAGTGAAAGGAAAGAGAAAAACATTTAATGATGACTTGTGATACCAATGTGATAACACTAAATAACCCCAAACGTCAAAAGATTACAGGGAGAAGGCAGGTGAAGCGGGTTGACAGGGGAAAATAGATTTGATTTGATTTGATTTGATTTGATTCAACTTTATTGTCATTGCACAAATACGAGTACAGGTACAACAAAATGCAGTTTAGCATCTGGTCAGAGTGCAAGATAGTAAAAATAAAAATACTGGTTAAACAATATGTGCAATATGGATGAATTAAACTGGTACCTAGGCAAAAAAATATATACAGATAGGAGAGTATAGAAGGTAGCTAGCGTCGGGACTGTGAGATCAGCCATGATCAAATGGCACAGCAGACTCAATGGGCCAAACGGCCTAATTCTGTTCCTGTGTCATGATCTTATGAACAGGCAACCAACAAATTCAGTTTTAAAACTTCTAAATATTCCAAACAAATGTAGTCCTTGTAAAGAGTATTCCAAATTTCTCACTAATGTGGAGAAAAAGAATCCGTGACAAGCATCTAATTTTACAATTGCATTTTCCCCAAGGGTGCATTTCTCCACAATTGAATACGCGTACAATTTTACACCTCTGCAGAAAGTTACAGTGCTGCAAGTAAACTTAAAAGTGTAGACACAAGGAACTGCTGATGCTGGTTGACAGAAACAACACAACACAACAAAGTTCTGGAGTAACTCAGTGGGTCAGGCAGCATTCCTGGAGAACATGGATAGGTTTCAGGTTGGGACATGTCTTCAGTCTGAAGAAGGGTCCCAAGCCAAAACTTAATCTATCCACGTCTTACAGAGATGCTGCCTGGCATGCTGAGTAACTTCAGCACTTTGTGTTTAAACTTAACGCAGCTTTCTGTGGGAAGGATGCAAATTTACTGAGTTACTATAAAGGGTGGTGTTGCCTTGGGTGGAGCTTTGTTTTGTGTTTGGAATACTCTTTGCAAATATTTGCTTCAGTTGTGCCCAGTGATAGGCTGAGCACATATTTGCCCTTTGAGTTCATTCATACAGTGCAAGGGGAAAGTACATATTTGATTTATAAATTCATTTGATCCTCCTTTGTTTGGTTGCAATGTGATATTAAAAAAAGCTGCATTTACAACAGTTGTTTAGATTATATATTTTTGGCCCTTCATGAATAATGGAAAAAAGCAACGTCAGTATTCTAAGGGAAATGGTGTACTGTTCTTCTCTCAAATATAACTTCATTTAGGCCGCCCTCCTACCAACGGGCAAGTGCAGCAACCCCTGTACTTGGAATTGTGTGATCATGCACACTGGCGCATCTCCTATCCCCATTTGGTAACATAGAAACATAGGCATAGAAAATAGGTGCAGGAGTAGGCCATTCGGCCCTTCGAGCCTGCACCGCCATTCAATATGATCATGGCTGATCATCCAACTCAGTATCCCGTACCTGCCTTCTCTCCATACCCCCTGATCCCTTTAGCTACAAGGGCCACATCTAACTCCCTCTTAAATATAGCCAATGAACTGGCCTCAACTGCATTCTGTGGCAGAGGATTCCAGAGATTCACCACTCGCTGTGTGAAAAATGTTTTTCTCATCTCGGTCCTGAAAGATTTCCCCTTTATCCTTAAACTGTGACCCTTTGTTCTGGACTTCCCCAACATCGGGAAAGTGGCAAGGAGATGCCAGCAGGTTGCCACCTTGACCAGTGTTTGGGCTACTGTTGTTTACATTGTATATTGACCAGCTGAGAGGAAAGATGTAAATTCAGAAATTCTGGTAGACAGGAGGTACAGTCCTCAGGTAGGTGTACCTCCCGTCTCCATATGGAGCAAGGCCAATGTGCCTCCCAACCAGATATGGGTCTAGACCAGTGCACTTCTCCCCCTCCACCCCCCCCCCCCCCCCTAAACAACAGGCTTGAAGGGCCATTCGGCCCTTCGAGCCTGCACCACCATTCAATATGATCATGGCTGATCATCCAACTCAGTATCCCGTACCTGCCTTCTCTCCATACCCTCTGATCCCCTTAGCCACAAGGGCCACATCTAACTCCCTCTTAAATATAAGAGATTTGAGATCAAATTAGAGTTTTTATAAGCATTGAGGAGAGAATGGTGAGCTTGTTCCACCGAGTCTGGAGTAGTGACTGCTCAGGGAACAAGTTACTGATTTGCTATTCCAAGATTCTGAATGCAACAGATATATTAAACCGCTTAATGTTTCAGATCGCCACAGTTCTTTAGCTCACAAAGTGTGTTTAGATGTAAATGCATTACGTGTACGGTGGTGAGTGCATGCATTGAACTGCCAGAAGGGAGAGCTTGCTTAACAGATTCACTGGTGTTCAACAGGAAATGCCAGATTTTGTTGACACTGCACACGGTATGCTTAGATTTCAGTAAGAGTTTTGATATGGTGCCACAGGAATGATTAATCCACACAGTTAGAAATCATGGGACAGGTGGCAAGCTGAATTTAAATTGAGAATGTGGGGGAAGATACCGAATACCAAATCCAAAATTGAATAACATTTTATCAGTTTACTGTATTGTTTAAAAAATATTATTAAAAACTTGTCAGAAATTAAGAGTATTTAATATATGGAATAATCTATTAAGTAAGGTATTAAGGTAAAGAATGAAAGTACATTGCAATCATACTCACTGTGAGCTCATTGGACTCACTGTGAGCTCATAGTAAACATACGTTTGGCAGCAGTGTTAATCTTCGCAAACAATATGCAAGTTAAAAAAAATCTAAATCTCTGACCAAGGCTATGGAGAGAGATTTTACTTTGCTTCCTTATCAATTACATAATGGTAGGGCTGGAGCATAGGACTGGGTGCAGGCTGTTGGAATCACGAGGCAGCAGCACTACCAGCTGCTCCACTCCATCGCCCCAGTTTTTGTTGCAGTATTGCTAAAATATAGGAAACATTGTAACTAATTAGGTGACGCTGTGTTTAGGTTCTGGTGAAGTGTCATGGTCCTCAAATAGCTAGCTCTATTTCTCCCCATCTACGTCCTGTGGAATATTTTCACCATTTTTGCTCCAGATTTCCAACATCTGCGGTCATTTTGACATTCACCGTGGTTGCATTAGGAACTCGACTGACCCAGACAAAAGAGATCAAATTCCATTCGAGTAGCTAATTAAATAAAGCTGGAATTCTACAAAAAAGCTGGTATCAATGACATTGACCAACTACTGGATTGTTATTACTAATGCCCTTCAGCCTCAGAAACGTGTAATTCTTACCCAGTGTGAAATATATGCAACTACCAACCAACAATGAGGTTGTCTTGCAACTGCCCTGAGATGGGAAATAACTAAGTTCAGGGGCAAATGACAGCAACATCGGCGTCACTGAGCAAATACGTAAACCACGTTTATTTTGATTGCTCTCAACACACAATTCGGGATCAAATTATTTGCAAAGTGTCTGGGGAGATTTTTTAATGGTGCAATATAAATCTAGTTATTGTGTAGTTTGAATGCAAACTGGCAAGAAATTGTAAAAGTGGTCGCTGCAACTTCACAGAATTTAAACAACTGGTCAATTCAAAAAGTTGAACATCAGATACACGTGTCAACAAATGACTAACCATATTTACATTTGAATTGAGTAACTCAACTCCTCCACCAAGAATACTGCCAAAATAATACATTTCCTGGAGGGACTCTTACAGGGAATTGAAAAAATCCATACTATATAATAATCAAAAACTATACGGAGGAGTGCGAACAAACAGTGAAGGGTTGAATAAACAGATGAACATCAAGGCTGTTGACCTATTTTAATTACATTTCTAATCTCTAACTTAACCTCATCTACATGGTTCTGTAACCATTCCCAACAAAAAGCTATTAACTTCAGTGGTAAAATTCTTCAACTTAATATGCAATCACATATGCCTTTTGGGTAAGCATGGGAAAACTGGAAAAATGTATGTAAGACAAAATGGTTCATCAACAAATATCAATAATGAATTAATAACTTCAATAAGGTGTCTGTTAGTTAATAGAATATTGTCAGGGACAACTCATCTGAAATTCCAGTGATACATTCAGCATAGACCACCTAACATACCTCAGTTCAATCTGGCTCACAGTGTAAATGCATCCACATTGAATGCATCCGTATTGCTTGCAGTTACAGTTTTCTCCTCACTAAACAAAAAAGGCATGAGGTAATGAGCTATCTTTAAGTCACTGAGAAACATTAAGTTATGAAGAATGGCAGGCTATGCTTTATATGTAGGCAGCTTTTATAAGTGACTAGACTAAGTAGGACCCGTTGGGTCCCAGCATCATACGGGAGGGCTGGTCACCAACACAATATTCCACATCTCCACCAATTCCAATATTGCTCGCCATTGGGGGGGGCTGGCTATTGCGCTAGTATGGGTGATGCGGGCCGAAGGTACTGGTTCCAGAGGGCTAGTATAGACATTGTGGGGCGAATGGATTCTTGGGCTGGCATCAAAAAACTGTTGCAACAATTTTAAAGACAAGCCAAGGCAAACAATTGGGCTGCAGCCACCTGACAACCAAAATTCATTTTGTGACCACAAACTTGTTAAAAAGGCGTGGCAAACAATTGGGCTGCAGCCCTGGAGTAGACGTGCGTTCAGTGTTATTCGCAGCTCAGAGAGCCATGATCCTCTCGCTTCCTGGGTCTGGCAGAGACTGAGTGAGGGACTACACTTCCAGGTTTTATAGTCCCTCACCCCTGCTGCCAGCGGGGGCAGCAGAGAGAATGGCAATTTTTAAAAAAACATTAATATATTTCTGATTTTTCATCGATGGGAAAAATCCTCCGGTCCCGGAAGGCGGAGGGGGGCTCTGAGTGAGGTGGCCAAAAATGATGGCCGTAGGTAGCGGTGTTCTCTCGGAAATCGCAGCACAGTGGGCCAAAAGCGGTCAAGATCAGACTTTTAGTAATATAGATATACAGGTGCACAACCTTTTATCCGAAGATCCAAATAACAAAAAGCACCGAATAGCGGACATTTTTTCAGTCCTTGAAGAAAGGTCCTTGAAGATGTTCACCGAGGGCAGCCCGCAGAGGTGACAGCGGAACCTCCGGTCGGTCCTCAAAGAAAGGGGAACTAAATCCCCATTCATAAAAGAGGTGAGGGTATATTGCGCAGGAGGGTTAATAATTGACAATCTGTTGCTGCCTGCCCGCTGAGTTAAAAAGTTCCCACGGTAGACTCACGATACACAGTGTATCGTGAGTCTTGCGTGGGAACGTTTTAACGGGCAGGCAGCAGCAGATTGTCGCTCCCTTCAGTTTCACCCCACCAACACCCCTCTGCTTCCCGGCCATGTGTGTGACCCCTTCCCTCCCCTCTCCAGTTCCCTGCCCATTGCACCGGCGCGGGGGCTTTGCACTGTCTTCACGTCGGCGATGCCAGCCAGCAGGTCAGTGCCAGTCAACGGAGACGTCAGGACCAACGGGACACCGACCCCCAGGCCCACTGCAAGCAGGGAGATCCCAGAGACCCACAGCCAGCAGCAGCCCAGCCCCGTTCCAACTCCAGAGGAACACGCTCCCCGTAGGGACAGAAGCTGATGGTGTGCAAGGTACGTCTTGTTCTTGGGGTTGCAGATGAGGGGGCGCAGCTCAGGCTGTGACGTCTCCGGCCACCCCCCTGTACAGGAGCTGACACTGGGAACTGTACCGCCCTTGCAGGTGAGCAGGAGAGTGGGGTTGTTTGCAGTTGCAGAGGGAGGGGGGCAAGGGCGGTACAGTTCACAGTCTCAGCTCCTGTCCAGGGGGGTGGCCGGAGACGTCAGGACCAACGGGAAACAGACTGCAAGCACGGAGATCCCGGAGACTCACAGCCAGCAGCAACTCTAGCCCAGCCCCGCTCCAACTCCAGAGGAACCCGGGTTGCGGATGAGGGGGCGCAGCTCGGGCTGTGGGGGAACTGCCACTTGTCGCTGTAGCGGCCCATCGGGGAGCGGGTTCCTGTTGGTCCTGACGTCTCCGGCCACCCCCCTGGACAGGAGCTGAGACTGGGAACTGTACCGCCCTTGCCCCCTCCCTCTGCAACTGCAAACAACCCCACTCTCCTGCTCACCTGCAAGGGCGGTACAGTTCCCAGTCTCAGCTCCTGTACAGGGAGGTGGCTGAAGACGTCAGGACCACCAGAAGCCGCTCCCTGATGGGCCGCTACGGCGACAAGTGGCAGTTCGCCCACGGCCCGAGCTGCACCCCCTCATCGGGACACCGACCCCCAGGCCCACTGCAAGCACGGAGATCCCAGATCAGCAACTCCAGCCCAGCCCCGATCCAACTCCAGAGGAACACGCTCCCCGTAGGGGCAGAAGCTGATGGTGCGCAAGGTACGTCTTGTTCTTGGGGTGGTGCAGCTCGGGCTGTGGGCGAACTGCCACTTGTCGCCGTAGCGGCCCATCGGGGAGCGGATTCCTCCGGAGTTGGAGGGACAGGGAGACACAGCGGCTTTTGAGAATGGTGGGCAATCACTTCCAAAGTTCTGCCCACACAGTCTGTACACCTCTCCTATACTTGTCTCCCGCACTAAGATTATCTCGCAGAGAATGATCCCAGCCTAACCCTCCCTATTCTCTCCTATTCTGCAAGAAAAAACTACATTGAAGACTCAAACTCGCGATCGAGTAACTGCCGGGATCTAGGCGCAAATTCGCGACCTTGCGGATATGAGCCGAGCACTCTACCACTGAGCCAGCCGTTAAAATCTACGCTAAAAATCTTCCAATCCGAAAGCCGAAAAATTCCGAATTACGAAAAGTGTCTGGTCCCAAGGCTTTCGGATAAATGGTTGTGCACCTGTACTAAGATTTTATATGTAGGCAGCTTTATATGTAACATAAGGGTTAGCACTACACGCTACGAATCCCAGCTGTGGAGACACTGGTATCGTTGTCTCGTTGTAGGACATTGATCATTCTTTTAATCTGGATTTTTAACTTATGTATTGTGTTTTAAAAAATATATAATTTTGATGCTTTTATAAGTGATATACTAAGATTTTATATGTACTCTATGATAGGTCTACCAGAGCAGTTGGGTTGAGGCAGCAGGGAGCCTGGACAAGGTGGGAGCAGGCCATGGACCGAAAAGTCACATGGACTGAGCTCTGGCAGGCTGAACCACAGCGCATCAAGTTCCTGGTCCAGGCAGTGTATGATGTCCTGCCCAGCCCATCGAACCTCTTCATCTGGGGCAAAGCGGAATCTCCAGATTGCCCGCAATGCTCAGTCAAGGGGACGTTGGAACACATGCTGAGCTGCTGTCCAAAGGCTCTTGGGCAGGGCCGGTACACATGGCATCACGACCAGGTTCTTAAACCCATTGCAAAAGCCATCAGCATGGGAATCAGTAGCTGTAGACGAGAACGCCCCACCACCCAGATGATCACCTTCGTGAAGGCCGGAGTGCAGCTGCCAAGAACCACAGCAGCCAGGAATCAGTCAGGAATCCTGGTGACTGCGCAGGACTGGCAGTTTTCTGTAGACCTGGTGAAACAGCTGAAGTACCCACAGCACATTGCCACGACCACCCTGAGGCCAGATATCCTTCTGGTCTCAGAGGCGACCAAAAACATTGTCTTGTTGGAACTGACAGTGCCGTGGGAGGACCGTCTGGAGGAGGCCCACGAGAGGAAGATGGCCAAGTATGAAGAGCTGGTCATAGACTGC
The DNA here is from genome assembly GCF_028641065.1 of Leucoraja erinaceus. Taxonomy (NCBI): domain Eukaryota; kingdom Metazoa; phylum Chordata; class Chondrichthyes; order Rajiformes; family Rajidae; genus Leucoraja; species Leucoraja erinaceus. Next base: position 16,848,679 of record NC_073381.1, read on the forward strand.
CGCAAGCAGGGCTGGAAGGCAAGGTGTATGCCCATCGAGGTTGGCTGAAGAGGTTTTGCAGGGCAATCGCTCTACAAAGCCTTGAGTGCACTGGGCATAAACGGAGTGGCGAGGAGCAAGGCCATCAAGAACACCACAGAGGCAGCGGAGAAGGCCTCGAGATGGCTCTGGATCAGGAGAGGAGGTCCATGGGGAGGAGCGAATGCCACCTGAACAACAAGTCGTGGTCTGATCAACCACGGCTGGGTCGCCTGGGTGAGGGTGTCTGATGTTGAAAGACCCGAAACACCCAATGACCCCAGGTTACATCACTGATGATGTGTTCAGGAGCATCTATCGATGTATTTGTATCAATCACTGTGTATGGTGTGGAACATTACATTAAATATAATGCTAGTAAGAGTGCTGTTATCATCTGTAGAACCAAAGAGGATAAATGTCTAAAATTTCCTGATTTTAAATTGTCTGACAATAATCTTAGTGTCTGTAATAAGGTAAAATATCTAGGGGATATTATTACAGAACAAATGACAGATGATATAACATATAACAATTACAGCACGGATGATGAGGATATTTATAGGCAACGACGCATGCTGTATGTACAGGCAAATATTCTCTTGCGTAAATTTGGTGCGTGTCCAGATGTGGTGAAGATGTCGCTATTTAGAGCATACTGCACACCACTCTACACTGCGCACCTGTGGTCGAACTATGGAAAGACAAGTTTGCAGAGACTAAAGGTGGCATATAACGATGCCATGAGAACACTGCTAAGGAAACCTAGATGGTGTAGTGCCAGTAATATGTTTGTGGCTGCAGGAGTCAGTACTTTAGAAGCTATCAATAGGAAATCACATGTATAAATTCATTTGCAGGATAAATGACTCTAAAAATGTAATTATTGTGGCCTTGTCAAACATAAGGGTTAGCACTACACGCTACGAATCCCAGCTGTGGAGACACTGGTATCGTTGTCTCGTTGTAGGACATTGATCATTCTTTTAATCTGGATTTTTTACTTATGTATTGTGTTTTAAAAAATATATAATTTATGATGCTTTTATAAGTGATATACTAAGATTTTATATGTACTTTATGATATTTTTAAATATGCAATGCAATTTTTAATGTAATGTAGTCCCTTGTCTGGACCTCGAGTCCATAATAAAATTTATTATTATTATTATTATTATTATTATTATTATTATGGTATGCATTGCTCGAGAAGTTTCTTGATTAGCTTTAAAAAAAAAAGAGATTATATGCCTGAAAGCAAAGGAACGGGGTGCTTTTGGTAAAGAAGTAGCACTAAATAGATAGTTCCTGCAGAGAACAGCGCCACATGCACATTAGGCTTGTCTGCACTGAATGATCCTACCAATCTAAATGTTTAAAGGGGCAAAGATAAGAGACACTAACCTCTTCTTCCCACTTAACATAACGTGCCAGCAACTGCAGAGTCAGTTTCCAGAAGCGATGAGCCAATGGAGGGAGGAAGATGTGATCATCCCAGCATTTCATAAGGTTCTGCCACAGAATGCAAGTGACTTGCAGCCGAAACTCGCTTCCATCTAAGTGAAATAGACCAAGCATTGTCAGCACAAACCGTTGAACTGGCCTTGTTCATTTAGAGCATTTCTATTGGAAAAGTTCTTACCTGGTGCTTCCTTCAAACCTTCAGACAAAGAAGCCTCAAAATTTCCGGCAATTTCTTTGAACCTGTTAAAGGAAATGGCTACATGGTTAAACGTCTCTCGACCTATGAAATGACTAAATGAAAAAGGTATGGCAAAAATATAGACATGGATTCTGACAGTGGTCAGGTTTCTCTTTTAATCTATAGTTTTCTACTGACACGTTTGCTGCTTTTAATGAAGTGCGAGCCAAATAGTTTGACACCCAGCATTATTAATACATGAACAGGGGAAAACCTTTACCTACTAACCCTATTTTGCCATTCATTTGTTTCATGGCTGATATCAACTTAATTCTAAATGTCAGTCTTGATTCTGTAATCCTAATAAACCTGGCTCATTAAATACAAAATCAATCTAATTTTTGCTTCTTCTTCTTCGAGTCCGTTGCAATCTCAGATGTCGTTCTGCCAGTATCTGGCGCAGGTCACAGCTGGTCGGGTCGGTTCAGCCAGGTCCTGGGGCCTGCACTAATTTTTGCTCATTTCAATTGACCCCAGCCTTACTTATTCATGATCTTTTCTGCTCAGTGTGTGAAAGCCACTCACTTGAAAAAAAGCATAGCTTATGTTTAATAGCATAGATTATATTAGCTGCTTTCCTGAGGCAGCGTACAAGTGTACATGGGGTCATGGTGGGGAGGGAGGAGGGGGGGGGGGGGGGGGGGGGGGGGGGGGTGGTCTGCGTGATTGACTGGGCAATGCTCCACAACTCTGAAATTTATTGCGACCTTGGGCTGAAAAGTTAGACAAACCAAGCTGTAATGCATCCGTTAGTATGCTTTCTATGGTGCATCTGTAGTCTTCTTAGTCTTTGTAGGAAGTAGAGGCATTTTGGCTGTAGCTCCAATGTGGATGGACTGGGACAAATTGTTGGTGATATTTACACCTTGGAACATGAAGCTCTTGACTATCTTCAGCACCATTGATGCCGATTCCACCTTGTACTCCACCTTGCTTCCTGAAGTCATTTTTACCAAGTCCACCAACCTTGTCTTTGGAATCTGGAAGGAAACCTGTGCACCTGGGAGAATCAGAGGATTTCATAACAAGAGGATTTCAGTACAGGAGTAGAGAGGTTCTTCTGCAGGTACACAAAAATGCTGGAGAAACTCAGCGGGTGCAGCAGCATCTATGGAGCGAAGGAGATAGGTAACGTTTCGGGCCGAAACCCTTCTTCAGACTGATAGGGGGTGGCGGGGAGAAGGAAGGAAAAAGGGAGGAGGAGGAGCCCGAGGGCTGGGGGATGGGAGAGACAGCTCGAGGGCTAAGGAAGGGGAGGAGACAGCAAGGGCTAACAAAATTGGGAGAATTCAATGTTCATGCCCGCCGGATGCAGGCTCCCCAAGCGGAATATGAGGTGCTGTTCCTCCAATTTCCGGTGTTGCTCACTCTGGCAATGGAGGAGACCCAGGACAGAGAGGTCGGATTGGGAATGGGAGGGGGAGTTGAAGTGCTGAGCCACCGGGAGGTCAGGTAGGTTCTTGCGGACCGAGCGGAGGTGTTCGGCGAAACGATCGCCCAACCTCCACTTAGTCTCACCGATGTAGATCAGCTGACATCTAGAGCAGCGGATGCAGTAGATGAGGTTGGAGGAGATACAGGTGAACCTCTGTCGCACCTGGAAAAACTGCTTGGGTCCTTGAATGGAGTCGAGGGGGGAGGTAAAGGGACAGGTGTTGCATTTCTTGCAGTTGCAACGGAAAGTGCCCGGGGAGGGGGTGGTACGGGAGGGAAGGGAAGAATTGACAAGGGAGTTGCGGAGGGAGCGGTCTTTGCGGAAGGCAGACATTGGGGGAGATGGGAAGATGTGGCGAGTGGTGGGGTCACGTTGGAGGTGGCGAAAATGACGTAAGATTACTTGTTGTATGTGACGGCTGGTGGGGTGAAAGGTGAGGACTAGGGGGACTCTGCCCTTGTTGCGAGTGCGGGGATGGGGAGATAGAGCAGTGTTGCGGCGTATGGAAGAGACCCTGGTGCGAGCCTCATCTATGGTGGCGGAGGGGAATCCCCGTTCCCTGAAGAATGAGTACATTTCAGATGCCCTGGTGTGGAACGTCTCATCGTGGGAGCAGATGCGGCGTAGGCGGAGGAATTGGGAGTAAGGGATGGAGTCCTTACAGGAGGCAGGGTGGGAAGAAGTGTAGTCCAGATAGCCATGGGAGTCAGTGGGTTTGTAGTGGATGTCGGTCAGGAGTCTATCACCTGCGATGGAGATAGTGAGGTCAAGGAATGGAAGGGAAGTGTCGGAAATAGTCCAGGTGTATTTCAGTGCCGGATGGAAGTTGGTGGTGAAGTGGATGAAGTCAGTCAGTTGTGTGTGGGTACAGGAGGTGGCCCCAAAGCAGTCGTCGATGTAACGGAGGTAGAGGTCAGGGATGGGGCCCTGGTACATATTGAACAAGGATTGTTCGACGTACCCAACAAAGAGGCAGGCGTAGCTGGGGCTCATGCTTGTGCCCATGGCTACGCCTTGAGTTTGGAGGAAATGGGAGGAGTCTAACGTGAAGTTATTGAGAGGTTATCGAGGTTCTTCTGCAGTTGTACAGGACTCTGGTGAGACCACATCTGGAGTATTGCGTACAGTTTTGGTCTCCTAATTTGAGGAAGGACATCCTTGTGAATGAGGCAGTGCAGCGTAGGTTCACGAGATTGATCCCTGGGATGGCGGGACTGTCATGAAGAAAGATTGAAAAGACTAGGCTTGTATTCACTGGAGTTTAGAAGGATGAGGGGGAATCTTATAGAAACATAAATTATAAAAGGACTGGACGAGCTGGATGCAGGAAAAATGTTCCCAATGTTGGGAGAATCCAGAACTAGGGGCCACAGTCTCAGAATAAAGGGAAGGCCATTTAAAACTGAGGTGAGAAAAAGCTTTTTCACCCAGAGTTGTGAATTTGTGGAATTCCCTGCCACAGAGGGCAGGGGAGGCCAAATCACTGGATGGATTTAAGAGAGAGTTAGATAGAGCTCTAGGGGCTAGAGGAATCAAGGGATATATGAGGAGAAGACAGGCACGGGTTATTGATTGGGGATGATCAGCCATGATCACAATGAATGGCGGTGCTGGCTTGAAGGGCAGAATGGCCTCCTCCTGCACCTATTTTCTATGTTTCTATGTAAACCCAAGCAGTCACAGAGAGAACAGTCAATATTGAACCCAGGTTGCCAGAGCTGTGATGCAGCAGCACTATTTGCTGCGCCTCAGAACCAGGTTCTGATGTTCCTCAGTACTGTGAGACAAATATATCCTTCAACGTTGCAGCAACGTTGCAGACCACGGATGAACACGGAGGGGAGGCTGGCTGGACTATGGTGCCATCTTCACCTTGGGTGCCATTTATGTTATGTTGTGTCATGGACTTTCTGTGTTTGTGCTTTTTTTATAATTTAATTTCAATTTTATTTTTAATATGTTTTATTATTTATTTATTATTTATTTATTCTTTTTTATGATTTTATGATACTGCCTGTAAGGGAAATTCATTTCGTTGTCTCAAATTGAGACAATGACAATAAATTTGAATACAATACAAAGAATACAATACATTGAGAAAATACTAAAGCATGTGAAGTATATCAAATACATTACAATATGACTGGTATTATAAATATCAGCGAGGTGTCCATCCATCGGAAATATTCCGAGAATTAATTTTTTTGCTCGTGCTATTTAGTTACTTAAATTATACCCTCATATTATCCAATTTTCTTTTATAAAGAACTTAAAATGATCAGGAGTAATCCATACAAAACAGAGGATGTATTTATGACACTTCACTGGAATGAAAATAATGCACGATATAATATTTACCGGATCTGATAATAAACAGACAGGCTCCATTTCCCAAGGAAATGTTGGTATGCTGAGTGTGAGCGTAGTCTTTTAACACTTGCTTGGGATGCACACTGGCACTCAAACTTTCTGACAAAGTCCATTGTAATTGTGTATTTCTGGAATGATGAATACATGGAATGGTTAGGTTAATGTCTTAGGGAACAACATCCTGCATTTAGAAAATACCTTTGATTTTGTAACAATTAACTTAAAATATTTTTTTATTAGAGGAATCTGCATATCATAGTCCAAACCAATACAGACTTTGTTTAATGGTTACATATTAAATATCCAGGTTTCCAGGGACCCAGTTACCAAAGTAGCTGGGATCCTCCTTTATCAGTTACATATTAACATTGCCTCTAAGTATTTATTTATATTTATAGATAGGAAAAATAAATAAATAAAGAAAGAAAGAAATTAGAAAAATAGGATAAACTATCAATAATACAACTTGGGTGATAGGTCCGTAGGTCAGAGCACATAACTATTCATCTAGTCCTGGGTTCAGGCTTCAGTCCGGCCTCCGTGCCGGTCCAATCTACCCCTTCAAATAATCTATAAATGGAGATGTATCAAACAGAATTTGACACTAAGTCACAAAGAGGAAAGGAGGTAAGTTTTAAGAAATGTCTTAAATGACAAAGAAGGTAGAGATAGACACAAAATGCTGGAGTAACTCAGCGGGACAGGCAGCATCTCTGGAATAGAAGGAATGGGTGACATTTCAGGTCGAGACCCTTCTTCAGACTGAACACATTTGCACATGGTGTAGACACAAAGAGCTGGAGTAACTCAGTGGGTCAGGCAGCATCTGTGGGGGAAAAAAAGGACGGGCGACTTCGCCAGCCTGAAGGGTCTCGACCCGAAACGTCGAGACCCTTCTTCAGGCTCATAGTCAGGGGAGAGGGAGACACAGAGATAAGGAAGTGTAAGATGTGAAAACGAGACTCAAGGGGTATGGAGATCAAGGAGAATGTAGAATAGATCATTATTAGCTAGAAAGTGACAACGAAGCAGAGGTAAAATTTAATCAGTGGACAGTCAGACTGGTCGGAGTACTAGCAAGGGGGAGGGATGAAGAGAGGGGTTAAAGCAAGGGTGACAAAGTTAGGAAGTCAATATTCAAACCGTTGGGGTTTAAATTAATTTGCTTTGATGCCTCGCTTTCACACAGTGCACTTCTTTATCTCTGTATCTCCCTCTCCCCTGACTCTCAGTCTGAAGAAGGGTCTCGACCCGAAATGTCACCGATTCCTTCCATCCAGAAATGCTGCCTGTCCCGCTGAGTTACTCCAGCATTTTGTGTCTATCTTCGGTGTAAACCAGCATCTGCAGTTCCTTCCTAAACAGCAAGGTGGAGAGGTTTTTTTGAGGGAATTCCTGACCTGGGGACCAGGTATCCCCAAAACAGTTGTCTACAGTGGAACGATGTTAAGCAAAGATGTGATAAGAGGATACAGGGAGCTGGAGAATTACGCTACTGGAGGAATTAACAATGATAGGGCGAGGCAAAGGAACTGCATGGGGTTCTCCAAGGTGCTCTGGTTTTCTTGCAGTTATATAGCCCCCGTCTCAACCTCAGAATGCAGAAAGTAATTTCTACCCAGTGAGATACTCTGAACCACAGATACAATTGTAATGTAAGGAAAAATCTCACTACCCGATATATCAAACTTTTCCTCATTTGTGGCCGCCACCACTACCTTGGCATCATTGGTTTATGGCAAATTGGCAGGTATATGTGGCTGACATATCCCACATTAAGTGATACCAACAAACCACAATTCTTGGAGGATATCTGATATTAAAACATTGATTTATGTTCAGTAAACCAACTTGCACCAGAATTTAATTAATCCATGTGGCCATCAGCAGGTAGCAATCTTGTCATTTAAGCCAAAAGCTTGTTTATTAGTCCCAACTCAGAGATTTAAACACAAAATCTCACCTGATGCTAGCCAGCCATATTGGGGGAAGGCTGCAGTCTTCAGGCTGCAGCCTCAGTACCAAATTTATCCTCTACAATGGATGCAAAACATGGATGGGGGTGTTCCCTAATGATGTGATTATTATTTAATCTCCGATCAACATCACTAAAACAAATGAACTTTTCATGGATCTTGATTTTCATGGAACTTAAGACTTAAATTAGTTGTCATGCTTAATATTATTATAGCAGCAACAATACTACAGAGATACAGGCAGCATATTTGAGCAGCTAATAGTGCTGCTGCTTCATAATTCCAGAAACCTGCCTTCAGTCCTATCCTTCGGTGCTGTTTGTGCTGAATTGGCATAACATTTTCTGACCGTCTGAGTTTCCTCTGAGTGCCCGGTTTCCATCCACATCCTGAAAATGTCTTGGTTGGTAGGTGTATGTTAGAGTCTGCATATAGTTGATGGGAATATGGGGAGAACATGTAAAGGGATGCTTGGAGGTCTGGTTGACGAAGATTTGATTGGCCACGAGGCCTGATTTCATATGACGCTATGAATTGGTGATTATTAAATATTTGGGGACATCTAAAAATATGGAAACTGGAAATTCAAATGCAAGCCTTTATTTCTTATTCAAATATAAACACTTGTGCATAGTTGGTTACCTCATGGAATGTGTCTGGATTGCCAGCATTAAATAATGATGGCAATTTTTCCTCTAAGCCCCGCACCATTTCTGGCCAGACAGAATTCACCATAAAATCGTAGCCTGGAATCACTTTGTTTTTATCACTGGAAGACAGAGTACACGCAGTTAAATATTAAAAGAAAGGTAACAACTTGCACAATAGGCATTCCTTGTGGCATTTAAATACAATTCCTATTTGTACAGTTTAAAATTGATTTTACTCTTGTGTGCAATTGAAGGTAGCTGTAATTCTGGCCACACATGAAAAACATTACAAATTCAGCAAAGATTTATGCCAAGTACACCGGTGGTATCTAACTGCGCTCAGTTGTGTGTTTGAGGTAAAGAATGTGGAGAATGTTTAGAGAGACAGCAGAGAAGGTGCAGACAGAATGGATTTCAAGGTGATTGATGAACAGAAATAGTTGTGCAGATTCCCACCAATGCGTCTCTCTGTCACAAAAGGAGAATTGTTGAAGGGCGTCTGCTGATCAGACAGCATCTGTGGAGGGAAATAAGCAGTCATTGCTTTGGGTCTAGATTCTTAATGTGGATCCGGAGTGTCGACTGTCCATTTCCCTTCACAAATGCTGCCTGTCCCACTGAGTTCCACCAGCAGCTCTCCAATTCTTTTGCTCCAGATTCCAGCATTTGCAGTTTCTTGTGCCTGTCTCTGTGCCACGTTGACTGGTCTTCAGCCATTCCATCAAATCATGTCTTTCACCTTCCAGACTAATGCCAATTTCCCCCTTTGTTTTACATTTAGTTAACTGTTAACTCATGAATAATATAATCTACATTTTGTCCATGCATAATGATTCTCTGTTGTGCAAAGGTTAATTTTTCATGAAGTTAACATAACCAGAGGATAACAGCTGTAAACTGCTACTACTAAAAGACACATCATTGAAGGTCTATTTTCAGAAAACTAAATAGAAACCTTTGTTAAATATTTGCACCCTGCAATATTTTGGCTTGTAAGTAAAGTATCCTTTATTGTGAAGATCCTTTATTGTATTTGCGCTGTTTGCTGCCGCACTCATTCCTTCAATGTGCCAACCGCCTGCTCCAGACATTGACCTCAGAAGAAGGAAGTGGACATTGAGGAGAAAAGAGAGAAAGAGGCATAGAGTGAGAGATAAATGGGTGTAGAGGTAATAGTAGCAGAAGTTCACGAAGCGATCAAAGTGAATGGGCCCGGTCAGGGATATGTGACCAGAGAGTAAGAAAAACGCTGGGAGTGGTCAACAACCTTCAAAGGTTTGTTGATGATACCAGTGAAAAGTCATCTGTGGATTGGTGGGTCTGCTTCTATGAGTGCTCTAAGCCAACTTTAAGGACTGCATGTGTAGGAAAGAATTGCAGATGCTGGTTTAAATCGAAGGTAGACACAACATGCTGGAGTAACTCAGTGGGACAGGCAGCATCTCTGGAGAGAAGGAATGGGGGACGTTTCGGGTCGAAACCCTCCTTCAGAAGGCTGCATGAAGAAAGACATTCTTGTCATAGAAGGTACAGAGAAGGTTCACCAGACTGATTCCTGGGATGGCAGGACTTTCATATGAAGAAAGACTGGATAGACTCGGCTTGTACTCGCTGGAATTTAGAAGATTGAGGGGGGGGATCTTATAGGATCTTATAGAAACTTACAGGCTAGATGCAAGAAGATTGTTCCCGATGTTGGGGAAGTCCAGAACAAGGGGTCACAGTTTAAGGATAAGGGGGAAGTCTTTTAGGACCAAGATGAGAAGTTTTTTTTCATGCAGAGAGTGGTGAATCTGTGGAGTTCTCTGCCACAGAACGTAGTTGAGGAAGTGGCGGCGCTGCCCTGGCAGCAGCGGCTCGCCTGCAGTCCGTTGGTTTTTACTTTTTTGTGTTGTTTTTTTTCGTTTTTGTCTAGTTATGTTTTTGGTTTTTAGGCTGTGTTTATGTGGGGAGGGGGGTGGGGGGTGAAACGGGGGCTGCTGTCACTCCCTTCGGGGGAATACGACCTTTCTGTCGTATCCCCCTTCTTTGCCTCCGTCTACACTGAGGCCTAGCGGAGCCGGCGACCTCGGGACTCTGGAGGCAGCTGACAGGACTCGTCCTGGGCTCGCTCCCGGCCCAGCCCGGGATGGAACGGTGCTCCCGTGAGAGCGGCATGGTGAGGGGCTGGAGTGGCCCAGCCCAACGGCACTCCCGCTGGAGTGGCCCAGCCCGAGGGAGGAACGGCACTCCCGCTGGAGTGGCCCAGCCCGAGGGAGGAACGGCACTCCCGCTGGAGTGGCCCAGCCCGAGGGAGGAACGGCACTCCCGTCGGAGTGGCCCAGCCCGAGGGAGGAACGGCACTCCCGCTGGAGTGGCCCAGCCCGAGGGAGGAACGGCACTCCCGCTGGAGTGGCCCAGCCCGAGGGAGGAACGGCACTCCCGTCGGAGTGGCCCAGCCCGAGGGTGGAACGGTACTCACGTGAGGGCGATCCGGTCCGGGGGCTGGGACGGTGCTCCGGTGGCTGGGACGACGTTCTGGCGGCGGTGTCCAGAGTCCTGGGTTCAGCCGCGGGCCGGCGGCTGCGTGTGCTGGACTGGAGGTGCGGCGGCTTCGACCACCCCGGGCCGCAGTGTTTGAACCGGCCCGTTCGCGGGGTTCGGTGAGCTGCGGGACTGTTTGTACCATCGCCCGGTGGGGAATCGCCTCAGCGCAGAGGGAGCAGAGGGAGAGACTGCAACCCTAAGATTTTTGCCTCCACCACAGTGAGGAGGTGTTTGGAGGACTCACTGTGGTGGAAGTTAATTTGTGTTTATTGTTGTTATTATTGTATCATTGTATGTATGACTGCAGGCACGAAATTTCGTTCAGACCTTAAGGTCTGAATGACAATAAAGGAAATTCTATTCTATTCAATTCAATAGTTGCGGCCAGTTCATTGGCTATATTTAAGAGGGGGTTAGATGTGGCCCTTGTGGCTAATGGGATCGGGGGGTATGGAGAGAAGGCAGATTCAGAATACTGAGTTGGATGATCAGCCATGATCATATTGAATGGCGGTGCAGGCTATAGAGATGCTGCCAGTCCCGCTGAGTTACTCCAACATTGTGCGACTATCGCCAGTTTTTTTTAAAGCTCATCTGTCGACTTGGGTTAGGACTTGCCGGAATATTTTATTTGCAGATAACTCACCCGGTTATTGCTCCCCCGGTCACCACCTGGAGGAGGCGACAATGTTTAGGAATGAAGTCCAGCAGTTTGCCATACATCTCTTTAAGAACATTTGCCCGAGACTGATCAAATTCTTTACTGATGACCTGGAAGGAGGAATAATCTTCACTTTTAAACTGATAAAAAGGATGGTTAATAAGCAACTGAATGCAACAAATGGCAACATTTGGGTCACAAAGTTAAGGGAAACTGCTAAGTTGTATAAAATAAATTATAGAATACAATAGCCTACTAAAGGGTATATTTATTAATTAAAAAGGTTGAAAAATAGGATGGTGGATGATAAAAGGTAAATGGTAAGATCAGCATTTACCTGTCTTCTGGGACAGCCTTCCCTATACTTCCCTCCCCAGCCTGCTCCCCGATTCTCTTTCCCCTCATACCATTTGACTTTGACTCCTGAATATTGTCCCCCTCTAAACACTGCTGCTTTGCCGGGTATACAAATGGGGGTCGTTAAAAAAAAATCTGATTCATGGTCAAATGTGAAATATACTTGGAATAATAATTCACTCACTCACCTCCTCCACATATGGTTTCACAAGAACCTGACCGATCAGGGCTTCTGCATCCCTTGTTTTGTCTATGGTGGCGTAGGTCCTTAGACAAGGGCGGACAATCTCAACGTTGGCAGTCTGCAAACCTTCCAACAGAAGTCCTTCCAGGGATTGCTGAAGCATGGCTGTGATCCCAGCAATTCGCTGTAAACAAAGTTTAGTATGCACGATGTCAATGCTGTGCGTAAACACAGATTTGGGATTAAAAAATTCAACATATAATGCCAAAAGATCAGAAACTGAAAATCAAAAGGAATATCAAAATCAGAATGCCTGGCGGAAAAACTGCCATCATTATTAAATTATCAAATTACTAAACAGAAGAATTTAAAGAGAAAATAGAAAATATTTTTTCATGCCCACTATCAGGCAGGCTAACACTGGTTCCTTTGTACTTGGCACTAACAAGGTAACAATTAAGAGTAGTTGGTCACATGCAATGACTCTTAATGGGATACATACCCAATATTACATCCGTTATACATTTGCAAGGAAAGAGATAACTGAGGTGTTTAAAGTTGGTTAAAGTCATTGCTAGGGAAGAGAGGAAGAGAGGGGGAGAGAGAAAAGTGAAAAGTGGAAGTCTCTCTCAGGGATCAAATGAAAACTGAAAAACTGCAACTGTTATGTTTTTGATTTGGCTTTTGTATGAGTTATGAAAACATAGCAGGCAAATAAAGTTAAGATATATAGTTCAGAAATGAAATGATGTACAAGTTTGAGGAGAGAAGGAATGGGTGACGTTTCGGCTCGAGACTCTTCTTCAGACTTCTGAGGCCTGAAGAAGGGTCTCGACATGAAACGTCACCCATTCCTTCTCTCCAGAGATGCTGCCTGTCCCACTGAGTGACTCCAGCATGTTGTGCCTATCCTCGATTTAAACCAGCATTTGCAGTTCTTTCCTACACAAGGAGTTGATTGGTCTCCTTTTATTATGCAACTAGGAAAACATATTCCCCTTAAGTATTTCACGTTGGAATATATATGCGATATGTCCACCTTCCAATGTAATGGAAGAAACCAGCAGAGCCATCAAACAGAGCACAAACAGTGTTTGCACACAGCAGGCAGGTCCCATGCAGCACCCCAGAAACCAGATTGCCCGAATCCTCCAAGATCGTTGTGCAATGTTTTCCAAATCTTTGGAAACTTCAGGGACACTTAGTAAATGTTGAAAATGCAGAATCTTTAAATACAGGGACAAAATCATTCCCATTTGGTTGATGCGGAGAATCACCTCGTGCAAAAATAAAGATACTGGACTACATCTCCATCATCCACATGCACCAGCAGAATTTTATCAGAGGGTTCCCTGAAACTGGCTTCTACTAATTGCTTCTATTCTATAAAACTAATATGTGCTAATTAAGGCCACTGTCAGCTTGCTTTTACAAATGAGGGTATGAAATGAAATGGCTCTTTCCTTCGTGTGTATTAACTGCTCCCGTTACAAAATCAGAACTCCATCAAACCAAACACAGAATTGCACACTTACAGGTCTCACTTTGTCCAAAAGGGGCATTCCTTTGCTTTGCACTGCATGAAAATGTAACTGATTAAACTCTGTGCCAATCCTTTCCAGCATTTGTCCAGCTAAGGGCGCACTGTTGAAAAAGGAGTGAGAAAGAAAGAAAGAAATTAATAAATTAAGATATTAAAATCAACGACACCTTCAAATAACATCTAAAGCCATCATTCCTTTGTACACTCCAGTCTATGACGAAATGTCGGAGAGAAAGAGGTTACATCTGGACCGTGGCAAATGCAACTTTGACAATTTTCAGTATGAAAGGATGTGATTTGACTTGTGAACCAATCTTGCAGAGGGCACTATTTAGGGTGGCTCCAACTTACCAGTTTAGCACAACACCAAGAGATGGCACATTTCAAATGTTCCTAAGGACAGCAGTCTGGCAATATGCGCCCTTGCAGTCAGATAAGCTGGATATACAGCACTGTCTTCTGAGTCGACAGCAGAGTGTCACTTCCATGGCAGCACTGGGAAAGCAACACATCGGCTTCTTGTGGCAAAATGATTTTTGTTTTAATCGCGTGGAGGGACATCCGCGTTGTACAACACAAAATAGAGCTTTTAAAACAAAGATTGCGTCAGGATTTTAGAGTAAATCAAGATGGGCAGCACGGTGGCGCAGGGGTAGAGTTGCTGCCTTACAGCATCAGAGCCCCGGGTCCTGGATTTGACCCTGACTACAGGTGCTTGTCTGTAAGGAATTTGTACGTTCTCCCCGTGACCTGCGTGGGTTTTCTCCGAGATCTTCAGCTTCCTCCCACACTCCAAAGACGTAAAGGTTGTAGGTTAATTGGCTTGATATAACATATAACAATTACAGCATGGAAACAGGCCATCTCGACCCTTCTAGTCCGTGCCGAACACGTATTCTCCCCTAGTCCCATCTACCTGCACTCAGACCATAACCCTCCATTCCTTTCCCACCCATATACCTATCCAACTTATTTTTAAATGATAAAATCGAACCTGCCTCCACCTCTTCCACTGGAAGCTCATGCCACACAGCTACCGCTCTCCGAGTAAAGAAGTTCCCCCTCATGTTACCCCTAAACTTCTGTCCCTTAATTCTCAAATCATGTCCTCTTGTTTGAATCTTCCCTACTTTCAATGGAAAAAGCTTATCCGCGTCAACTCTATCCCTCTCATCATTTTAAAGACCTCTATCAAGTACCCCCTTAACCTTCTGCGCTCCAAAGAATAAAGACCTAACTTGTTCAACCTTTCTGTGTAACTTAGTTGCTGAAACCCAGGCAACATTCTAGTAAATCACCTCTGTACTCTCTCTATTTTGTTGAGATCTTTCCTATAATTTGGCGACCAAAATTGTACACCATACTCCAGAATTGGCCTCGCCAATGCCTTGTACAAATTTACCATTACATCCCAACTTCTATACTCAATGCTCTGATTTATGCCAGCACACCAAAATCTTTTTTTACCATCCTATCTACATGAGATTCCACCTTTAGGGAACTATGCACAGTTATTCCTAGATCCATCTGTTCAACTGCATTCCTCAATTCGCTACCATTTACCATGTACGTCCTATTTTGATTTGATTTGTCCTGCCAAGATGTAGCACCTCACACTTATCAGCATTAAACTCCATCTATATGTAAATTGTCCTTAGTATGTGAAGATAGTGTTAATGTGTGGGGATCGCTGGTCGGCATGGACTCTGTGGGCCGAAGGACCTGTTTCTGCGCTGTATCTCCAAACTAAACAAAACTAAAAATGAGCAGTTGAAGGAGAAGAGGATAAGGTGATCGGGAACAAGGTTGGCTGGGACTAGGACTTCATCTGTCCGAAAAATTATTTCCTCCTGTCATTCACTGGCAACTGTGAGACACCTCTGTGGACTGAATCTAGGTACTCTACAAAGTGGATTCAAGCGTAGATTGGGTGTCTATTTCACCTATTACCCAGACAGCTTCATCAACAGCTCATCCCCCCCCCCCATCAACCCTGACCTTATCCTACCAGAGATTTTTTTCCTTTGTTCTGTTCATCCCTCCAAAAAATCTTTGCAATTTGAAATCAAGTGGCAGCGACCTGAAGCATTAACTCTGCTCCTCTTTCCACAAATGCTGCCTGACCTGCTGAGCTCTGCCAGCATTTTCTGCCATAATCCGTGACACGCACATCAAACCAGACTTCGCCGTGACCACGTGGGCTACCTCCGGGTGCTCTGGATTCCTCCCATAATCCCAAAACATGGGGGTTTGGAGGTTTATTGGCGTCTCTAAATTGTCCCGAGTGCGTGGATGGAAAGTGGGATGACAAAGAACTAGTATGGACAGGTTTTCGACGACTTGTGGTGGGCCGAAGGGTCTGTTTCCAAGCTGCATCGCTAAACTAAATTCAACTGAAAGCAGAAGTCTGCTCTGTATTAAATGGAGCAACATTTACACCTCGGTTGTTATAGAGTCAGACGTCATCTATTTTGCTGACGTGTCAGTCTTAAAGCCTCTCACAAACATACTCCCGACACTATTTTGGTGGCTTCTGGGCCTTTGCATGGATAACCGCTCACTCCCAATTTCACAGTCCGTGCCATCTATTTGTTCATCCCTTCTCCATCATAAGCGTAGGTGAATTCTCACCACAACCCAGACACTTAGCTGTCCCCACCCTCCAATCAGGCTGTGCATTGGACCCATCCTAACCTGCATCCAACCACTCCTCTTCTATGACATAACCCTAATAACTCCCACTACCTAACCGCGTGCATGACCAACTCCCTCTATCCCCACAACCCAGTTGCAGATTTGACCATCCCCACCCCTCACGCCACCATCCGATCACACGCCTGACCCCTGAAGTTTTCCATCCGATGCTGCCCTTCCTCTAATGTGGTCCATATCCTTGTAGCTCACCCCTTGGTTATGCTCTCTTCTACTTCAATGCCTTCAACTAACCCCCATCTTCAGATCCAGTTCTCTTCACTCTCTCCCCCCCCCCCCCCCCACCCTGAACAACTGTCTTTCCAACTTCCTCTGCCAACTTGTAACTGCAGAACTATTGCAGGAATGAACTCTTCACATGCTGCGGCCTGCTCTATAGTGCACTAAACCCAAGGATGACATTTGGACCCATGCTTAATAGAATCTCACACAAGAGAGGCTTACACAAAATTGGCAAGGGGCTGCACTGGACTATGTTAACACATGCTTGGCTGCAAAGTTATGAGAGTGCAACACTTACCCACTTGCTTCTAAAGGCGAAGCCTCTTTGGAAGATTGAGAGTGAAGGATCTTCTCAATTTTTTCAACTGATCGTATTACTTGAAGCAGTCTTAACACACACATCTGCAAAGGACCACATAGATAAAGCAGATCTTTATAATTAATATTTTATTTAATGCTTAAATAATTTCTGGTCTCAATATTCAGATCTGCTACAGAAGGCAGTGGAGGCCAATTCACTGGATCTATTCCAGAGAGAGTTGGATATAGCTCTTAGGGATAATGGAATCAAGGATATGGGTAGAATGCAGCAACCATGATCAACCATGATCATATTGAATGGCGGGGCTGGCTCGAAGGGCCGAAGGGCCTACTCCGGCACCTCTTTTCTATGTTTCTATTACTTCTCTCATTTGGTACATTGCAAAGCACAAATGAAATAAATGATTGATTTCCACGGATGAACTTCTTGAACTATCGACGAATCCAAGCGCAGGTTCGGCAATCGTTTAGTTGAACCACTCCACTCAGTCAGCCTAGGCCTACCTGATTTCCCGTTTGCTAAACATTTTAACTCCTCCTCATATTCCCATTCCCATACTGACCTTTTTATCCTGGGTCTCCTCCACTGTCAGAGTGAGGCCCAACGTAAATTGGAAGAACAACACCTCACATTTCGATTGGGGTATGAATATTGATTTATCTAACTTCATGAAACCCTTGCTTTCCCTCTCTCTCCATCCCTCCTCCACCCTAGTCCTCCGACTAGTTTCACTGTCCAGATTAATGTACTGATTTTATGCCTCCTTGTTACCTTGAAACATATAAGATTGTTAAGGGTTTGGAAACGCTAGAGGCAGGAAACATGTTCCCAATGTTGGGGAAGTCCAGAACCAGGGGCCACAGTTTAAGAATAAGGGGGAAGCCATTTAGAACGGAGACGAGAAAACACTTTTTCTCACAGAGAGTTGCGAGTGTGGAATTCTCTGCCTGAGAATTCCACACCTCACTGTGGAGGCCGGTTCTCTGTATACTTTCAAGAGAAAGCTAGATAGGGCTCTTAAAGACAGCGGTCAGGGGATATGGGGAGAAGGCAGGAACGGGGTACTGAAACATAGAAACATAGAAACATAGAAATTAGGTGCAGGAGTAGGCCATTCGGCCCTTCGAGCCTGCACCGCCATTCAATATGATCATGGCTGATCATCCAACTCAGTATCCCGTACCTGCCTTCTCTCCATACCCCCTGATCCCCTTAGCCACAAGGGCCACATCTAACTCCCTCTTAAATATAGCCAATGAAGTGGCCTCAACTACCCTCTGTGGCAGAGAGTTCCAGAGATTCACCACTCTCTGCGTGAAAAAAGTTCTTCTCATCTCGGTTTTAAAGGATTTCCCCTTTATCCTTAAGCTGTGACCCCTTGTCCTGGACTTCCCTAACATCGGGAACAATCTTCCTGCATCTAGCCTGTACTGATTGGGGTTGATCAGCCATGATCACATTGAATGGCGGTGCTGGCTCGAAGGGCTGAATGGCCTACTCCTGCACCTATTGTCTATTGTCTTCCCCTCAGCTAACAATGAACCATTCTACATTTCCTTATCATCGTCTGGTTTGATCTGCCGTTTTCACACCTTACTCGTCCATATCTCTAGTCTCCCTCTCCCTTGACTCTCAGCGTGAAGAAGGGTCTCGACCCGAAATGTCACCTATTCCTTTTCTGCAGAGATGCTGTCAGACCCGCTGAGTTACTCCAGCTTTTGTGTCTATTTACTGAAAAGGAACCTAAAGAGCTGAAACTGAAGTGTACTTACTAGATGTTGCACATCTCTAATTCATGAGCAATCTACCAGTTCCAACAATGCAGTTCAGTCATAATTATTTTGCTTTTGCCTCCAAAGATTTTGGTTGAACACGTAATCCAGACTGACACTAATGCAGCACTGAAGAAGTGTTACACTTCGAGGGATTATCTTTTGGATGATTCATTAAACCCACATCCCATCAGCTCATTCAAGTGAACACAAAAGATCTTATGACACAAAGCAAAAATAAAAGTTTGGGAGTATTTCTCGTTAGTGTGTTATCTCAAATCCATCACTTAATACATTTTAGCTGGTTATCCAGTGGTTGTCAGTGGAACTTTATTGCTTTCAAATTACATTTCCTAAATTATAAATGTGATTACATTTCATCGGCTATAAATGAATTGCGAGCTATCCCAAGGTTGTGAAAGATGCTATCGATATATAACAGTTCCTCAATTACTTTAAATGTCCTGAGCCAAGGCAATGTCCAATATTAATGAAGGACCAACCTCTTCTGGGAGTTTAATCACACAGACAAGGCTTTAAAATAATGGAGTTTCATACAATCTGAATGAGAATCACAATTGTGAAAGCATATTAAAAAACTAATTTGAAGCTTTAATGCACCATCAACTTATCTTTGCTGTCTCAATCTTTGTGAACCAAAAGCTGTGGTATGTAACACTAATGCCACAAGAATTTTGAACATCCCTTCTAAATCTTCCCTAAAAATATCCGATGAGTAGCTAGGCTTCTCTGATCTTAACATGGCTGAAAAGGGGGTAATCACACTGTGTGTGTGTACATGAGGATTGGAAACATAGAAACTAGGTGCAGGAGGAGGCCATTCGGCCCTTCGAGCCAGCACCACCATTCATTGTGATCATGGCAGATCATCCCCAATTATTAAATATTGTTACGGTAGAATTAGATCAATCCAATGGTCCCTTACTTTTCCTTAACACATGGATTCACAAATGCAATGTAAATTGGTCAAAAACTTGCAAATGGTAATGAACATATTAGGCTACGTTTGATGCAAGGAGCTAAATAAGAACGGAGGAAATGAAATCATGCAAATAGACAAAAAGGGCATCATTGGAACTTCGTACAGAAGAAAATTTAAATAAAAATAACTGAATAGCTGAACCAAAAACTAAAATGCTCCCAACAGTTCACTGCATTAGTGCAGAGAAAAAAAGTTAAACATCTAAATGACATGTGTGATTTCTGTAATTGTGTTTCATATTTTCTCTTCCTTATTCTATCCTCCCAGGCAAATACAGCAATTCTTCCTACAGTGGCGTCTGCTACTCTGTGGTCATTGATTTCATGTTTATTTCAGGCTCTTTAATGATTGCAAACTGCTTGCAAAGAAGCTGAGGGTAAACTTCAAATTTCTTGAAGGACAACTCAGAACAGATGAAACGAAGAATTGTATTTCCTTTGGCTGCATTAAATCGATTGCCTTTCAGAGGATTCAATAAACGGATTGCTCACACATGCGTCGCAAATAAACACCTCCAGTGCCACAGGATTAGGGTCTCAGATGAACACCTTCGCTTACTGCATACTCTAAACACCGAGTAACACCATCCAAAGATATCCAGACCAATCAACATACAGATGCATTTGGCAGACTGAGGATGTGCACTCGGTGCATCCAAACAACAGGATTAATCAATTTGGAGATAAAAGAGATGGCAGGTTCTGAAATCCAGAACAAAAACAGAACACTTGAAAAACACAGTGGGTCAAGCAACATCTGTGGAATCAAAATGTGCAAGCTGACATTTCGGGTTGAGACCTTTCATTTCCACTGAGAGGAGCTGCTGCAAGTAAGAATTTAATTGTTCTCTTTCAATACACATGACAACTAATTGATTCTTAACACAAAATATTGACAATATATAGCAGCAGACAAGTGGCATGGGATAGAGAATCGTAGGTAATAGATGGGACCAGGTGGGGAGGGGATGGTGGGCAGATGGAATCAGGCAAGGATCTATTTGCCTGCCCATTTGTCAGCATAATATATCCAATAGAGGAATTCAAGGGAAAACACTGATTTCTCCTTGGATTTCCAGGACAAAATGTATTCAGCTTCCAATGTCAATAACACATATTATCTGGTCTTTATCACTTTGCTGCTTGTGGGTCCTTGCTGTATGCACAATGGGTTCTTCATTTCCCACCGTATATCAGATACTTAGAAAGTCCTGAGGTAGTGAAAGGCACTATAATTACTTCATTTTAATAATACTAAATTGTAGTGCTTACCAAAGGGAATGTATAGTTTTGAAAGAAATAGATGAATTGAAAATATATTACGGTTCAGACTAGGATTACGATTCTTATTATACCATGTTTAGACACCTGCATCACAGCAACCCATTGAGTCTATCCAGTTACATGCTCGCAGACCAGTATTAAATATTTCACCTTTTTCTTTCTGATGTCGTCTTCTTTTGTCAGACGGTCATCTATTGCTTGAATCCCTTCGCTAACTGCCAGCTTCAGGCTCTGTGTGACAAGGAGAAAGTGGACCTTAAACGAGGCTTATAACTTTAAAACAGGGGTAGAAGGGTTCAAGAGGTGCAAATCTCATTATCTTTGAACCATGTTGCTCAAAATATTGTCTCAATTCATTAATACAGTTACAAATCTAACACCGTGCATTCAAATCTAACTACCTGCACTTAAGCTAATGTCTTTGTTTGCATCTCAAATGTTTAATTAAATCAGTCTACAATAGGAGCTCCAGGAAACTGAGCAATTTATTTGCTGCCTTTCTCAAAGTTCCTGTTTAATGTATTCACAATATAATTAATCCATCTTTATGAACTAAAACAAACATTTCCAGCACAATAGGGTCAGGGAGGGCTGTGTGTGTGTGAATCAGTGCGGGGTGGATAGATGGCAGGGGTGGGGGGTTAGAAGGCAGTCGGTGCAGAATGGATGGATTGAGGCAGGAGAATTAGTATGTGCTGGTTGGAGTAGGTAAAATTGTGAGGGGAGAGCACGGGGGATGTTAGTGGTGTTGAATGGTGGGGGTTCAGTACGGGATGGATGGGGGTAGACAAAAGTGCTGGAGAAACTCAGCGGGTGAGCAGCATCTATAGAGGGAAGGAAATAGGCAACGTTTCGGGTCGAGACCCTTCTTCAGACTGTTCCCCCCCATTCTTCTTGAATTGGAGGATCAGTACAGGATAGATGGGGGGGGGGGGGGTCAGCACAGAGTGAATGGGGGAGGTGGGACAGTACAGTGTGGATCGGAGGGTCTGTGCAGGATGAATGGAGGATCACTACAGGACGAATGAGGGGAAGGTGCAGGGGGAGGGGGAGGGGGAGGGGAGGGGGGGGGGAGGGGGAGGGGGGGGGGGGGGGGAGGGGGAGAGAGAGGAGGGGGAAGGTGCAGGGGGAGAGGGAGAGAAAGAGAAAGAGAGAGAGAGAGAGGGCGAGGTAGGAAGGAAGGTCAACGCTCCTCGGACAACATCGCCCCGTTGCCTTCGCCACCGCATCCCCTCCTCCGCCAGCCAACAGCAAGGTGCGGGGCTGAGCGCTGTAGCTCAAAGATCCTATAGCTATAGGATCTATGGTGCAGCTGCTTCAGAAGGGTCGGAGCGAATGACGGGGCCCTCCCTAATAGTGGCCGCTGCTTGCAAATCCGCTAATGGCGCTTTCAGAACAAACCCTCCCGCACGCCGAGGCAGGGAGGAGGGAGGGAGGGGGAGGCCTCGGCGTGCGGGAGGGTTTGTGTTGAAAGCGCCGTTAGCGGGTTTGCAAGCAGCGGCCGCTATCAGGGCGGGCGGGGTGCGGGTGGAGGAGGTGTTGGAGCCGCTATCGCGGCCGCTGCCGCCGCTGTTCGGGGCCCACCATTCGCTCCGGCCCTTCGTCACCACGCACCTAGTATCTTTGCCCCGCACAACAGGCATCGCCGACACGAAACGTCGCCTTCCTTTCTCCAGAGATGCTGCCTGAACCGCGGAGTTACTACAGTTTTTTGTGTCTATCTTTGGTATAAACCAAGTTGCCAAGCCGGACAAAATGACTCGCCGTTTAGGTTACCTATGTTACCGGTTACCGTTTAGGCACTATGGGTGGTCAGTGGCACCCGGGCAACCGCTAATTTCGAGCTCTGAAAATTAAAGGGCAATCCACATGGTTTCTGAAGTTAGCAAATATTTGATTTATGCTTAATCAGGTTTCTGATATCCGAGTTCAGTCATCCGCTGGGCCTCATTGCTGTTTCATGTTTGATTTTATCCAACTGCCCGAGCATCCAACTGACACTTATCAGTCCATTCCTGAATATTGCACATCCTCAAAACCAAGCTAAACGTAATTGACATGAAACGTTAAGCGGTTGGACAGGCTAGATGCAGGATTCTTAAGGGGTTGGACAGGCTAGATGCAGGAAGATTGTTCCCGATGTTGGGGAAGTCCAGGACAAGGGGTCACAACTTAAGGATAAAGGGGGGAAATCCTTTAAAACCGAGATGAGAAGAACTTTTTTTCACACAGAGAGTGGTGAATCTCTGGAACTCTCTGCCACAGAGGGTAGTTGAGGCCAGTTCATTGGCTATATTTAAGAGGGAGTTAGATGTGGCCCTTGTGGCTAAGGGGATCAGGGGGTATGGAGAGAAGGCAGGTACAGGATACTGAGTTGGATGATCAGCCATGATCATATTGAATGGCGGTGCAGGCTCGAAGGGCCGAATGGCCTACTCCTGCACCTAATTTCTATGTTTCTATGTTAACATGGTTTCACTCTCTACAGATGCTGCCTGACCTGCTGAGTATTTACAGCATTTTCTGCTTACTATTTCTATTTCGGATTTCCAGCAACTATCGGTTTGCTTTCGGGTCATATTAAAATCAGACCAGGAGAACATAATAATGATATAGAATTGAGAAGCAAGCTTTGTGATTAAAGAGACTATCACTTCGTGAGGAGAAAAGCATGTAACAAGAGCTAAAGAGCCTCACAAAAGCAAAATATTGTGGCTGCACTTGGCATGTATGAAAGCAAATAAGTTGATGATCTCACATAGAATGTGTGAAATTCAGAAATTAATGATGGTGGATGCAGAGGTTTTGGCACAATATTGTAAGGATTTATGCTTTGTCTGGACTGAAATAATTTGATCTGTGATAAAATATTCCATTCCCCACTATTAATATTATGTGCTTTGTCAAGAAATCAAAAAAATCCACAATGTCAGTAACCTAGTAGAAATCAGTAACTTAATCTGACGCCTTAACATGAAACTGACACTATTTCCAGACAAAGTTACAAAAGCTACGTTTGTTTTTTCATGGTTCAGACGTGCCCGGGGCTTCAGCGGCAGGCGCAGCGTGGACTCGGCGTGGAGCGGGTGAGCCCTCGCTGGGGCTCGCCGGAGGGGAGTGCTCCGTTTCACTGGCCCGGGGCAGCCGGCAGCCTGAAGTCGCAGCCTGAAGCCGCGGTCTGCAGAGTTCCAGCTGCTGCGGCGTCTACAGCCCGGGATCCCTCGTGGGGGACCCGGGGGAAGAAGAAGCCGCCATTGCCGTCCCGCGGATAACTTCTACCGCGGGCCCGGCATGGACTTACCATCACCCCTGGAGGGGAGCTTCGACCGCCGGCCCTGCAGTCTACGGTGCTTCTGGCTGCAGCGGGGACTTTAAATCTCAACCGCCGGCCTGCGGCCTACACAATCTTGAAGCCGCGGTCTCCGGTGAGGAAAGACCGATCCTGGACTGGACTCTGGACTCTGGTCTTGTCCACAGGGGGGGGGGGAAATGGAGGAGGACGGCCAAAATGTTTTGTGCCTTCCACCACAGTGATGAATGCTGTGGTGGATGTTTGTTACATGTTGTGTCCTGTTTATGCATTTTATTATTTTGTTAACCCATCACAGACCCAAAAGATGTGCTGGTTTGCATGCTAATTGACCTCTGTAAATTGCACCGTATGCAGGGAGCAGATGAGAAATTGGGACAACATAGAACAAGTATGAACGGGTGATCGATGGTCAATGTGAAGTGAGCGGACCGAAAGGACTGTTTCTTGATAATCTCTTTGATCACAAAGCTGTATCTTTCAATCAATCACTCACTGTCAATCAGTGGCAATACTATCAAAAATAACAAGTATGAAATGTAAAGACATACCATCACCTCTTCTCTCAACTGACCCAGTGGCACTGTCAGGTGATTCAAGGCTTTGTCCATACCAACCTGTAAAAGAAAACAGTAAAAAAGTGAAGGCAATGCAAACCAGCCAAAATCACAAAGATTCAGTTTAAAGAGTTTTACCAGATTGGTGGAAAGGTTGACAAAGTCTGCATAGTCTTTGTTTATCAGTTCCACCATGGCCGTTTTCAAGAGCTTGTAATAAAGTTCCAGATCATCGCGAAGTGTCTCCAACTGGACATGCTTTCTGCATTCAGATACAAAATGATCCACATCAAAATTATCCTGCAAATAAAAAAAGTAAGCATGTCAAACACCACAAATCATTTTTTAACCTATGGAATAAATCCATTTATCTATTACAACAAGAATCACAACAAGAATTACAATATGGACAATTATGTATTTTATGCCACCTTATTGCTTTTTTCAGAAATAAATGAGCAAGGCTCAAAATTAGAGGTTGCCCGGGTGCCATTGACCACTCAAAGTGCAGCCGGGCAACCTAAATGCCGACTCATTTTGCCCCGGCTTGGCAATCAAAT
Source organism: Leucoraja erinaceus (assembly GCF_028641065.1). Taxonomy (NCBI): domain Eukaryota; kingdom Metazoa; phylum Chordata; class Chondrichthyes; order Rajiformes; family Rajidae; genus Leucoraja; species Leucoraja erinaceus. The sequence goes on from NC_073381.1 coordinate 16,873,842, forward strand.
ACTGGTTTATACCGATAAGACAAAAAAACTGTAGTAACTGCGCGGGTCAGGCAGCATCTCTGGAGAATAGGAAGGTGACGTTTCGTGTCGCCGGCTCTATTCGTCTAGTATCTTTGATTTTGGGGCAAAGATACTAGGTGCATGGTGACGAAGGGTCGAAGTGAATGACCGGCTCCGAACGAACAGCGGCAACAGCGGCCGGGACAGAATCGCCTCTTCCTCCCGCACCCCGCCCGGCGTTAGAAACCTCCCTCTCTCCCTCCTCCCGGCCTCGGCGTGCGGGAGGGCTTGTGAAAGCGCCGTTGGCGGATTTGCGGCCGTTATCAAAGATCTCCGCTATAAGATCTTTGGCCGCTATCACACTGCTTACAAATCCACCAACGGCGGTTTTCACAACCCTTCCCGCACACCGAGGCTGGGAGGAAGGAGAGGGAGGGAGAGGCCTCCTTCCGCCCTTTGAAGCAGCTGCATGACAGATCCTATAGCTATAGGATCTTTGAGCTGCACTGCTCGGTCCCGCACCTTCCAGTCGGCTGGAGGAGGAGGGGAGGCGGTGGCGTGGAGGCGGCGGCACTTTGGCGTTGGACAGGGACGCCAAGGCAGCGTGCGATGTTGTCCCAGGAGCCGACCTTCCTTCCTCCCCACCTCCTCTGCACCTTCCACCCCACTCCACCCTCTCTCTCTCTTGTACGCCCCCTCCACCCCTCTTATTCTGGGACCCTTTCTCTCCATCCCGCACTGATCCCCATTCCCTCCTCCTCTATTCAGTCCTCACTGACATCCCACATCCTCCCCTCCCCATCTACCCCCCCCCCCCCCATCCATTCATCACCCTACCCACCTCGCATTGATTCTCCTGCCACCCCCCCCCCCCCCCCCCCCCCGCCCCAATCCATCCTACACTGGTCCCCCAATTCATCCTGTACTGACCCCCCTTCCCATCCATCCTGCACCTCTCCCCCATTCATACTGCACTGATCCCCCCATTCATCCCGTACTGACCAACCCTCCATTTACCCTGCACCAATCCCCCCCATCCGTCCTGTAGTTATCCTCCATTCATCCTGTACTGATCCACTTATTCATCCTGTAGTGATTTCCCATTCATCCTGCACAGACCCTCTGATCCACAGTCCTGACCCCCCCCCCCCCCAATTCATCCTGTACTGATCCCCCCCATTCACCCTGTGCTGACCCCCCCCCCCCAATCCATCAAGAAGAATGGGAGGAACAGTTTGAAGACGGGTCTCGACCCGAAACGTTGCATATTTCCTTAGCTCCATAGATGCTGCCTCACCCGCTTAATTTCTCCAGCACTTTTGTCTACCCCCATTCATTCGGTACTGACCCCCCCCCCATCCTTCCCATACTGATCCCCCCATTCAACACCACTAACATCCCCCCTCACAATTTTACATACTCCAACCAGCACGTACTAATTCACCTGCCTCAATCCATCCATTCCGCTCCGATTACCTTCTCAAACCCCCCCACCCCCGCCATCTATCCACCGCGCACTGATTCACACACCCCCTGACCCTATTGTGCTTCATGGTCTTCACAGTGAACATTGACTATGTTTGATAATGGAATGCAATCAAATGTGTTTTAATTGCCAATGTTATTATTTGTTTTGACACCTTTAAACATATTACCAAAAGAACATTTGCTGCAGTTATGTCCTTTGGCCATCTCTTGTCAGTTAGTGTAATGTTTAACCTGTCAGATGGGTATAGTCGGTTTTAACAGCTATTATCATAAAATGCCTTTAGAAATTTCCTTGCAACCTGTATATTTTGTTGTGGATAAATTATGTGGGAAGCGAGAGTGTTTCTGTGCCAATAGAAATAACGACCCATGCTATGGCCATGTCATGGTAATTTTCGGTCCTTCACAGAAAACATGCTTGCATCAATTGCAATATGTAAAAAGAGTTGAGATATTGTTTTATAATTTTGCTGCATGTCATTGTGGTATATAAAATGTCTTGATTGGTGAATATGTTTAGTTTGTGACTTTATTTGAAGCAGAAATATTATGCGAATGTAGACAAAAGTGCTGGAGAAACTCAGCGGATGCGGCAGCATCTATGGAGCGAAGGAAATGGGCAACGTTTCGGGCCGAAACCCTTCTTCAGACTGATGGGTTTCGGCCTGAAACGTTGCCTATTTCCTTTGCTCCATAGATGCTGCTGCACCTGCTGAGTTTCTCCAGCACGTTTGTCTACCTTCGATTTTCCAGCATCTGCAGTTCCTTCTTAAACATAATATGTGAATGCTTCATTGAGCATAAATTCCAACTGGTAACTACACACTTCATCCAAGCACGTTATCACACGCTTCATGCAAACAGTCTTAAATGACCACCTTAACTGTCATTTGGCAACCTAAAAAGCTGTCAAGGTTGCCCGGCTGGCAACAGGGAAAAAAAGTTAAGCGAGAGCCCTGATGAGGCCTTATGGATACACTATTCTAATACTTCCAAGAAGTGACAAAACTCAGGGTCGGAAATGTTTCAAAAGTGCTTCTTAGACAACAGACCAAAAGAAAGTTCAATCTTACTTTGTTCCATTTCTCTAACACAACTGAAGTAATCAAAAGCAGGATTGATATTCAATTAAGGAAACATATAATTAGCAAAAAGACACACTGCTGCAGTAACTCAGCGGGTTAAGCCGCATCTTTGGAGGATATGGATAAGTGACTTTGCGGATCAGGTCCTTTCTTCAGACCCTTCCTGACTTGAAACGTTGCCTATCCGTGTCTTCTGGAAGATATTGCCTGACCCGCTGAGTTACTCCAGCACTGTGGGTTTTTTTTTTGTAAACTAGCATCTGCAGCTCCTTGTGTCTACTCTTTATAATTAGCTGTAACAGGTACTGTGCACAATTGTTGATTAAGAATTCCCAACTGGCTTCAGAAAAATGTGTATCAGCCAATCTTTGGATGAGCACAATGAAAACATATATGGATGAATTCTTAATCAGGCCCACAAAGAAATTCAATGTGATAGATTGTACAGGGTAAACAGGAAACTTGTAATTTTTTTTAAGTAAGTTGTTGAAGAGGTGACATGGAATAATTTAAGGAAAGGAATTAAAACCCAACACAGAGACTTTGAGGCAACAAAAAAAAAAATAGCCCGAGATAAAGGCCTGCTATTTATGACAAATTACACTTTCTAGTATCTGGAGGAAGTTGATACTCATGTAATTTGATTTTAATGTGTTTTATGTGGGATTAGTGTTAACAGATAGTTGATGGTCAACATGGACTTTGTGGGCTGAAAGGCTATGAAAGCATAGGTATGCCACTATGATTCTTTCTTTGCATAACTGGCTTTCAGCTGCCCCCATTCACCCAGAGAACCTATGTCTCCTCAGGAGACTGAAAACTGTGACCATCAGGTTCATGAACAGCTTCTTCAAAACAATACTCAGGCTCTTGATCACTACACAACACAAACCACTACCTCAGCAAACTGTGGACTTCTAAGGACTGTGATTTTGGTTATACTAGACTTTGAGTTTGCATTATTGTAGTTAACTAGTAATATGGTTATTAATTTATTGCATTACTGATTATTATGAATTTATCTGTACTATTGCATTAACAGGCCTGTTAAATTGCAGCAAGAATTTAATTGTGTAGGAAAGAGCTGCAGATACTGGTTTATACCAAAGAAAGACACAAAATGCTGGAGTAACAGCAGGACAGACAGCATCTCTGGAGAGAAGGAATGGGTGACGTTTTAAATGTTCCGTTGTCAGTACATCTAACAATTAAACACATGAATTAAACAATTGACCACCAACTTCCACCCTGTCCTCACATTCACCTGGAATATCTTTGACACTTCTCTCCCCTTTCTTGACGCTCTGTGACTCCATCGCAGGAGACACACTATTGATTGACATCTACTGCAAACCTACCAACTCCCACAGTTATCTTGACCACAGTTCCTCCAACCCAGCCTCTTGCAAAATGTATATCCCCAACTCACAACTCCCATGTCCCTGCCGCATTTGCTACCAAGGTGAGGCTTTCCATCGGAGGACATCAGAGATATCCTCATTCTTTAGAGAATGCGTTTCTCTCCCGCCGGCTGTCATAGATGGATCCCTCACCCTCTCTCTTCTGTGACCCAGAGTTCTGCCCTCGCTCCCTCTCTCCCTGGACGCAACAAGGACAGAGTTCCCCGGTCCTCACATTTCACCTAAGCAGCCTCCGCATCCGACATATCATCCACCGACATTTTCGTCACCTCCAATGTGATGCCACCACTAATCACATCTTGCCATCTCCACCACTTTCGCCTTCCACAGAAATCGCTCCCTCTACAACTCCTTGGCTCAATCATCCCTTCCAACCCAAACCACCTCCTCCCCAGGTACTTTCTCCTGCAACCACAGGAGATGTAACACCTGTCCTTATAACTCATCCCTCGATATCTAGTCATCCAGCAGTCCTTCCAGCGAGGCAGTGATTCACATGCACTTCGTCAAACCTCATCAACTGCATCCGGTTCCTGATGTGGCCTTCTGTACATCGGCGAGACGAAGGGTAGACACTGCGACTGCTTTGCCAAACACTTGCGCTCGGTCCACCAAAGCCTACTGGATCTCCCGGTTGCTAACCACTTTAACTCTCCTTTCCATTCCCATACAGACCTTTCTGTCCCAGGCTTCCTCCATTGCCAGTGAGGCCAAACGCAAATTAGAGGAACAACACCTCACATTTCACTTGAGTAGTTTGCACCAACCCAACGGCATGAACGATGAATTCTCCAATTTTAGTTAACTTCTACGAACACCTCCCTTCCTCCTCTCCTTTCATCCCCCCCAAACACTTCTCCCCCTCCTTACATTTCCTGCCGCCCCCGTAAGTCCTCCCTCCACCACCTCCAGTTTAAATTCCATTTGGAATATTTTGGAGGACCAAGAAACCAAGAACCAAGAAGAACCCCCCCATACTCACTCCCTTCTCCTGAAACTTGACTGATGTTGCAGTTTCCCATCCCCCTCTTTCTCAACTAAAAAAGTCTGTTAATCAGCTACACAGTTCACAACCCTGTATCCCTCTTGTGCTCACATCTGTCTCTATCCAACAATCGGCTATCAGGGAACCTCCTCGCCTGAGGGCATCTCTTGGCGGCCCTGATTTGTCCTCCTTTTCTATTTGTTTCTAGTTTCTTTGCCGCTCTCCCTATTAACAGCAGCCTATCTTCCCGATCCAAAACATCCATGTTCTCCAGAGATGCTGCCTGACCCGCTGAGTTACTCCAGCATTTTGTGCCAACCTTTTGTGTTAACCAACATCTGCAATTCCTTTATATTAAACACTCTTGACGCTGGCCTCGCCGTGTCAAATATGTTCCCTGTGTCCTATCCATCCTACCCACGCTTTCCGAGGGAGTGAAATTAACCTGAAACATTAACTTTGTTTCTCTTCTAGCCCTCTCCTCCTCCCCCCCCCCCCCCCCCCCCCCCCCCCTCCTCATTCCCTATCAAAGACACTAGAGGCTCCTCTAGTATCTAGCATAGATCTATAAGATCTTTGGTATCTAGTTCCCCATCCCCATCCCCATCCCATCATTCTGAAGAAGGGTTTCGGCCCGAAACGTTACCTATTTCCTTCTCTCCATAGATGCTGCCACAGAAGGTAGTTGAGGCCAGTTCATTGACTATATTTAAGAGGGAGTTAGATGTGGCCATTGTGGCTAAGGGGATCAGGGGGTATGGAGAGAAGGCAGGTACAGGATACTGAGTTGGATGATCAGCCGTGGTCATATTGAATGGCGGTGCAGGCTCGAAGGGCCGAATGGCCTACTCCTGCACCTATTTTCTATGTTTCTATGCTGCTGCACCCGCTGAGTTTCTCCAGTATTGTTGTGTACCTCCCATCCCATCATTTCCTGATGTATTCCCGGCCGAGGTTCTCAGTGCAAGGAATGATTCTTGGACGGGGCTTTAAACTGAGACCCCTTTAAACGCCGTTGACTGGAAGTGGTTTGATGCGTTGCTCTGGGAACGGGGCCGTGGAGAGGAGAGGAGAGTAGTCGGTGGGATGAAACCCCCGGGCTGGTGTCTGGTGTGTGTTGTCTGTTGTGGGCCGAGGCGGTGTGAAGGGGGCGGTATCCGGGCTGTGGGTGCACAGGCCCGGGCTGCGGAGATGCGGCCGATTTACCTTCAGAAACTCGTCCTTGTTGAAGCAGAGGGAGCCGGGCCCCGCGGGCAGGGTGAGCGACCCCGCCGCCCGCCGAGGCTCCATCCCCGGTTGTCAACTCTGGCAGCCGTCGGCGTTGCCCGATCCCTGGGAGAGCAAGAGGAGAATCCGTGAAGAGCAAACTCCAGCTACAGCGCCCTCGGCAAACACGGCGGGGCCCAACACCGGCAAACCCTGCACAACCGCCCACTGTCACTGTGCTCCACATCAGCAGATACACCTGACCTGACACAGCAGGTGCTGGAGTCTTGAGCAAACACAAATAACGTATTGGAGGAACTTAGAGAATCATCTGCGGAAGGAAATGGATAATCGAGGTTTAGGGTTCAATATGTGTAGGAAGGAAATGCAGGTGCTGGTTGAAACAGACGATGGATTCTGCCCTGAGGAACGGCCTGGACCCAAAACGTCTCCCCCATTCCTTTAATCCAGAGATTCTGTCTGTCTCGCTGAGTTACTCCAGCATTTTGTGCCTATTTTAGGGTTCAATAGTGCTTTATTTGTCACTGCAACTGCGCAGTGAAATTCATTTTGCACACATTACACATGCACCAGTCTGCCAACCAATTTTCCATCCATTTTCTGGTGCCATTATTCAAAGTCCGGTAGGCCAGTGCACTCGGTCTAATGGAGCAGTTCCCGCGAACCAACGTCTCCCCCTCTCACCCCCTCCTCGCCTGCCCATTTGTGTGTCCAAGGGGTACCTCCCAGTTCGAGCCTTTCATCAGACTGATGGAGTAGGGGGTGAAAACGGATAAAGGGAGGTGAGATGGAAAGGGTAGGGCAAAAACCGGAAAGTGAATCCTCACCTGTATACAAGCCCAGCCGCTTCATTCTCTCGGCATATGACAGTCCCGCCATCCCGGGAATTAATACTGCACACAATACTCCTGTTGTGGTCTCACTAGGGCCCTATACAACTGCAGAAGGACCTATTTGCACCTATATTCAACTACTCTTGTTATGAAGGCCAACATGCCATTCGCTTTCTTCACTGCCTGTTTACTTTCATTGACTGATGAACAACGACCCCCAGATCACGTTGTACTTCCCCTTTTCCCAACTTGTCAATATTTAGATAATTATCTGCCTTCCTGTTTTTGCTACCAAAGTGCATAACCTCACATTTATCCACATTAAACTGCATCTGCCTACTCACCCAACCTGTCCAAGCCACCCTGCATTCTCATAGCTTCTTCCTCACAGTACACACTGCCACCCAGCTTTGTGTCATCTGCAAATTTGCTAATGTTACTTTGAATCCCTTCAGCTAAATCTTTGATGTATATTGTAAATAGCTGCAGTCCCAGCACCGAGCCTTGCAGTACCCCACTAGTCACTGCCTGCCATTCTGAAAGGGACCCGTTAATCCCTACTCTTTGTTTCCTGTCTGCCAACCAATTTTCTATCCATGTCAACACTCTCCCCCCAATACCATGTGCCCTAATTTTGCCCACTAATCTCCTATGTGGGACTTTATCAAATGCTTTCTGAAAGTCCAGGTACACTACGTCCACTAAAACAGTAGATTGTGCTTGTCTTTTACATGGTATATCTTTCCGTGCATGTGTTTACCCTACTGTTAATTAATTTTGGCATGACATTGGGAGTAATGTCTGTGATTACTAACCTCAAAATAATAACTTAATTCAAAATTTCAATCTACTTCTCCTGTGCTGTTGATCACACTCACCTCACTCTTGAAAGATAGTGACGTGAGCCTTCTGTTATCTTGGCTCGTGATAACTGGCCAATCCTAAATTTACCTGTCATCTCCAGGTCTCTGTGCCAGCTCATATTGTGTTGTTTCAATCTCATTTTTGCTTCTCCTTAGCAGATGATATGTGTTCAAGGTCATCTCCAAACCAGTATTCTCTAATAGCTTACTTTACAGTATAAGATATGCATGAAAAGGCAGGACTAAATAGACTGGAGTACCTTTATCTGGGAAAAAGAAGGCTGAATCCCCATTGAGGATTTTAATTCGTCTAATCATTTATCAAGACTATATTTCTGGGAACACAAAAATTAGGGTCATAATTATGCATTGATCATTAGTCCATATAATGAAAAATTAAAACAAAAGAATTTGAGTCAGAAAGTAATAAAAATACAGAATCTGATATCTAAAATAGTAGCTGAACCAAGAAGCATAAATGTACTTATTGGAGCTCCATAAAGGCATGACTGAGAAAAGAATGAATAAAAAAGAAGAAAATCCACTAAAAGAACATAGGATGATTACATTAGATGGTATGTTGTGTATTGATATTCTATGTAATATTATGCTGAGATTAGATTTAGATTTACGTTTATTATTGCCACGTGTACCGAGCTACAGTTAAAACATTTGTTTTGCATGTTATCTAAACAGGTCAGATATAGAATCTGTTCAAACTCAAGTAAAATAAATAGAACAAAGAAGAAGATACAGAGTGCAGAATATAATTCTCAGCATTGTAGCACATTGTAATGCTTCATGTCCTTAGACAAAATCCAATGTTATCAATTGGGTAGAGTTGAATCAACAATACGTTTACATTTTGCTCAAGCTGTAAACTTGAAACTTACAAAATATTACAAAATACTCACTGTGGTGGATATTAATTTGTGTTTATTGTGTGTTTTTGTCATTTTTACTATGTAGGACTGCAAGGCAACAACATTTTATTCAGACTGCAAGGTCTGAATGACAATAAAGGCTACTTGACTTGACTTGATATAGTCTTGCTGCAATATCTGCATTTGTTACATAATGTGGTTTATTTGCAGAAGATATTGAGCTTAAAGTACGGCAGAATCAAGAGGCTTTGCCCATAATTCACAAAACACAAAATAATCCTGATACTGATGAGGATTAAAATGGAAATGGTTTGGTTTTTTGAGGATAAATGTAGACCAGGATGATCAAATACTCCATTAGATGGGGTTTTCTCCAAATCTGGCTGACAGCATTAGATTATGAGAGAGTTTTAAAAATATATATATTTCATTGCCACCGTGTATGCTACAAATTAAAGTTTAATGATGTGCTGCTGGTGCTCCAGCTATTAGTACAACTCGTTCATTGAGGTTGAACTCATAACATGACTTCAACGTATTATACTCACTACATTGGCAGACACCAGCAGTGGTGCTTACATTTCCGCTTACAGTGGTACTATTGTAATTCTTCATGTTTCTTAATGTATTTGTTACCTTTCCCGCTATTGTTCAATATATTAATTGCTGGATTGCTTGATGCAATCGATACTAGTGCTATTTAGTGCATTGAGAATCATAACTAATCCTATAATTTGCTATATTGGGAATAAGCACCAATGCAATCACTGGCCTTGCTGCTTACAACATTGGCTGCTGGTATAAACGTCACTCTGCAAATTTGCCATAACAAGCCAGTAAGTTACCTGGGGTTACATTAATAGAGTTCAATTGTTGCAATTATTGATGTCAATAGAGAGAGTACAGAGGGGATAGAGAGAGTACAGAGGAGATAGAGAGAGTACAGAGGAGATTTACTAGAATGTTGCCTGGGTTTCAACAACTAAGTTACAGAGAAAGGTTGAATAAGTTAGGTCTTTACTCTCTGGAGCGCAGAAGGTTAAGGGGGGACTTGATAGAGGTCTTTAAAATGATGAGAGGGATAGACAGAGTTGATGTGGACAAGCTTTTCCCTTTGAGAATAGGGAAGATTCAAACAAGAGGACATTACTTCAGAATTAAGGGACAGAAGTTTAGGGGTAGCATGAGGGGGAACTTCTTTACTCAGAGAGTGGTAGCGGCGTGGAATGAGCTTCCAGTGGAAGTGGTGGAGGCAGGTTCGATGGTATAATTTAAAAATAAATTTGATAGGCATATAGATGAGAAGGGAATGGAGGGTTATGGTATGAGTGCAGGCAGGTGGGACTAAGGGAAAATAATTGTTCGGCACGGACTTGTAGGGCCGAGATGGCCTGTTTCCGTGCTGTAATTGTTATATGGTTATAATACTAGTGTGGCCTGATTATGCTGCTCCTATTTCTGCCAGTAGGTGGAATCTTGAGATTTGGGCCAATTAACTGGTGAATGCGCCTGATCAAGTGCTCCAAGGAGTTTTTAAAAGGCATGTAAGGTAGCAAGGAGAATTTTGCAGTAAAGGGGTTGGTCTCTGTTGGTGATGGTTGAGTGTGTTAGTTTTGATCGATTAAAAAAAATGTATTCAAAAAATAAAATGCATGCGAACATTTTGATTGCACCATACCTTGGCTGAGTGCAACTGGCTATGTACGACTATTCATGTTGCTGTTACTTATTGTCACTCCTTTTCCTAGTGCCACTGGATGGGCAGCAGGGGTTGCTTGCTGAACTAACAAAAAACATTTGTCCCCACTCCATACATTGCTTCAAGAGTCATTTCCACCTGATACATTATCTTTGATCACCCACCCACTTGCTCTCATATTTGTCCATGCTTAGTTACTTCATCCATTGGTTGCAGGAGAAGCTCCAACGCATTTTGGGTCCAAGTGCCCCGCTCACTTCGTCCATACGCTACAGTCCAACCATAGAGGAGGGCATCGCTAAAAGGAGGGAGAAATGGGCCGGGCAATTTGTTTACAGAGAGTGGTTACATTGCATTGCCTGGTATTGTGGAGGCAAATACGATAGTGGCGTTATGAGGCTTTTAAATAGGCACATCGAAGTTCAGGGAATAGAGGGATATGAATGGGGTGGAAGATTGCAACCTTCACGTGGTCCGCCCTGTTTCGACTAATGCAATCAACTCGACGTGCACAAACGGAAGATCAAATAGAACAAGTTGTCCAACAACTTTAGGCTGTGCACGCCACACGGAAGAAGAAGGGATATGAATCATAGAAACATAGAACGGGCTGATGTGATCAGTTGAACTTGGCACGTCGTGTTAATGCACGGACATTGTGGGCCGAAGGGCCCGTTCCTGTGCTGTACTATTCTATGTTCTAGGTGCTGCACCAGCTCTATCCACAGGCTGCAGGAACCGCACCCGCTCCGTGCATCGGGTGCAGGTGTCCCACCCGCTCCGTGCATTGGCTGTTGGGACCGCACCCGCTTCGTGCATTGGCTGCAGGAGCCGCACCCGCTCCGTGCATCGGGTGCAGGTGTCCCACCCGCTCCGTGCATTGGCTGTTGGGGCCGCACCCGCTCCGTGCATTGGCTGCAGGTACCTCACCCGCTCTGTGCATTGGCTGCAGGTGCTCCACCGTGCATTGGCTGCAGACCCCGCACACACTCCGTGCATTGGCTGCAGACCCCGCGCACACTCCGTGCATTGGCTGCAGACCCCGCGCACACTCCGTGCATTGGCTGCAGACCCCGCACGCACTCCGTGCATTGGCTGCAGACCCCGCACGCACTCCGTGCATTGGCTGCAGACCCCGCACACACTCCGTGCATTGGCTGCAGACCCCGCGCACACTCCGTGCATTGGCTGCAGGAGCCGGTGCCCCCCCCGGCGCTCCGGGCCCGGGCTGGCGATAGCCGCTGTCATGCGCAGTTAGTATGCGGCGTTAACCCCTCCCGCCATCCCCCGCCCTTCATTTCCATGGCGACCGAGGAGGTGGCAGCAGCAGCAGCGGCTCGCCGGAAGGCGCTCTCCCTGCTCCAGGCGGCCCGCTCCCGCTACGAGAGCTTGCAAATCTCCGACGATGTGTTTGGGGAGTCCGGCGGAGGCAGCAGCAGCGATGACAACCCGTTTTACAGCACCTCGGCTGGCAGCTCGCAGTCCGACTGGGAGGAGGACGACGAGGAGGAGGAGGAAGAGCCGCCAGCGGCGGGCGGGTGCAGGAGGCCCGCGGGCACCGAGCGCCAGCCGGGCGAGGAGGATGAGGCGGCGGGATGGACGGAGCGACTGAAGGATATCGCCTTCCCTCCGTTCACTGACTCCACCGGTGAGGGACAACACTGGGCCCCACCTGTTGCCTCCTTGTTGTGTTGTGTTTCGGGTCGGTGAGCTCCCTCCCGAGTATTGATCCCGGAGCACCTGGAGCTCTGTGGGCAGATCAACCTCCCCTTGGGTTTGTTGCATCCATCCCTACTTCCCGGGTGCCACATGAGCTGCAAAGGCTGGGAGGGTTTGTTTGCAGATCTTTGGTGTTTGCTCGGTCAGGCGATGGCTCAAGGTCTTTCAGACATACATGCCTGTGTGAGTGACCACGGTGGTGCAAGTCTCTAAGCTACCCTTCTATTTATGCTCGCTTCCCGTTCTCTGGTCTCTCTGATGTGTAATGAGGTTTCCAGTTCCATGTGTGTAGTTTTGTAATCTGATTGAACGAGTTGCCCGATATGAGTTTACTCGTTAAGTATTGGTGGTTGAAACTGCAGTATATTTCTTTGGATTTTTATTCGAAATGCAATTAAAATAAGACGTTGGGTAGACTGAGTATTTCAGTTTGTGTTAAAATAATGATATATTTTAATGATTTGTGTTAAAGCATCATCACAATTCACTGTAGTTTTCAAACTAAATTAATTAGATCTTTTGCATTTCTGAATTCCTGCTGGTTCTTCTGATCGTCATTTTTTACAGATACTGCAGTGTAGTTTTCTTAGTGTGTCCAATTTTACATGCAGATATGTAAACAATATACAACTTCAGTTATTTTAACAAAAGAAAAGCAAAAAGCAGATGGTTCAGCTACATGATCAGAGATTTGTACTTCTGGTGGTGTACATTTTCAGTGGAATTCTAGATAGCTGTATTTTTCAATGGTGGATAAAGACACATTTAGATTCTGAAGACCATAATCTCATCAAATGAACTTGGGAGTGATGTAACCAGATAGATAAAACTTTAATCAATGGTTTATCTTCAGGTATCTATTGAAATTCTTGGTATTCAGCTCGCGGTCCGATATTAATCACGCAATATTCAGCGTGGCTTATGTGTAGGAAGGAACTGCAGATGCTAGTTTACTGAAGATCGATATAAAATGCTGGAGTATTTCAGCGGATTAGGTAGTATCTCTGGAGAAAAGGTAACTTTTCGGGTCTTCGGTTTGAAGAAAGGTCTCTAGCTAAAACGTCACCTATTTCCTTTCTCCGGAGATGTTGCCTGGCCCACTGAGATACTCCAGCATTTTGAGTCCATCTTTGGCTTATCTTGATGACAGTTTGATTTTAGGATGTTGGATTTGTTTATAACTATTTAAGTTTGTTTATATTAGTTTATGTCAGTATCGGTGATATATTCAGCATTTACTTCTCGTCTTTAGTTATACTAGAAATGATAGGCGTAACAACTGATTTGATATTATAAAAATTTGCTGCATGGAAAGAGTCCATTTGGCGCATCATGTCAATTCCATCTAAAAGCAGACTTTTAATCTCAAGTGGTACATGCAGCCAATGGACACATTAATCTTGTTTCTAAAACATGCAAGATTATGAGTGGTCTTGAGAGTTTGATCCTGATCTTGGTTGTTGTCTTTATGGAGTTTGTATGTTCTCCTAAAAGTGGAATAACATACAACTAATCTGAACGGGTGATTGATGGCCTGTGTGGACTCGGTGGACCAAAGTGCATGTTTTCATGCTGTATCTTTCAATCAATGTATGATGTTCCCCATTCAAGACTGAGATGTGGCAAAGATATTTTTCTGCAGCGTCGTTGTGAATGTTAGAGGATAGTCATAAGATTATAATGTCATTTGAGCGGCCCTTCAAGTCTACTTCGCCATTCAATCATGGCTGATCTATATCTCCCTTCTAACCCCATTCTCCTGCCTTTTCCCCATAACCTTAGAGGATAGTGGAAGAAGTATTTGAATATTGTTTAAGGCAAGTATTCTTGATAAGTAAGGGGGGGGGGGGGGGGGGGAGATGGGAGGGGTGAAAGGTTGCCACAAGTTAATGGGAGTATAGGGTTGAGGATGCAATTAGATCAGCCGTGATCTTATTAAATAGTAGATCAGGCTTGAGGGGCCAAGTGGCGTACCCCAATATCCAATTGGTGGTAGACACAAAATGCTGGAGTAACTCAGCGGGACAGGCAGCATCTCTGGAGAGAAGGAGTGGGTGACGTATCGGGTCAAGACCCTTCTTCAGACTGTCAGGGTAGTGGGCGGGACAGAAATAGAATGTAGTTGGAGACAGTAAGACTGGTGGGAGAACTGGGAAGGGATGGAGAGAGAGGGAAAGCAAGGGCTATTTGAAGTTAGTGAAGTTATTGTTCATCACTGGGGTGCAAACTACCCAAGTGAAATATGAGGAGCTGTTCCTCCAATTTTCGCTGGGACTCACTCTAACAATGGAGGAGGCCCAGGACAGAAAGGTAAATGTGGGAATGGGTAGGGGAGTTAAAGTGCTGAGCAACTGGGAGATCAGGTAGATTAAGGCGGACTGAGCGGAGGTGTTCGGCAAAATGATTGCCTAGCTTGCCCTTGGTCTCGCCGATGTACAGGAGTTGACACCTGGAACAGCGGATACATGTAGATGAGGTTGGAGGGGGTGCAAGTGAACCTCTGCCTCACCTGAAAAGACTGTCGGGGTCCTTGGATGGAGTCGAGGGGGGAGGTAAAGGGACAGGTGTTGCATCTCCTGTGGTTGCAGGGGAAAGTTCCTGGGGAGGGCATGTTTTGGGTGGCAAGCGAGGAGTTGACCAGGGAGTTGCGGAACGAATGGTCTCTGCGGAAAGCAGAAAGGGGTGGAAATGGGAAGATGTGGTCAGTAGTTGGATCCCGTTGGAGGTGGTGAAAATGCTGGAGGATTATATGCTGTATGTGACGGCTGATGGGGTGGAAGGCGAGGATGAGGGGACTCTGTCCTGGTTACGAATGCGGGGAGAGGGAGCAAGAACGGAGCTGCGGGATATCGAGGAGACCCTAGTGAGAGCCTCATCTATAATGGAAGAGGGGAACCCCCGTTTTATATAGGATGAGGACATCTCTGATGACCTGGTGTGAAAAACCTCATCCTGGGCGCAGATGCAGCGTAGACGGAGGAATTGGGAGTAAGGGATAGCGTCTTTACAAGAAGCAGTATGGGAAGAAGTGTAGTCTAGTTAGCCATGGGAGTCAGTGTGGTTTGTAATAGAAGTGTATGTTCTTAGATCTTAGTACATAGCATGCTGATTTGTTAATGCTCTTCAAATGATCAAAGGATACTTTTGAAATATGATGAGGATTTCCACCTCCAATACTCTTTAGTGCAGATAGGTCCAGGTTCCCACTACTTGTTGTATTTATAAAAGCAAATTATTAACCCTTGTAATCCTTCTACCAATCAACTTTATCTAGGAGAGCATAGATGTGCGTTCTCTCTGCTAAAATAAGTAGGTAATTTCTGTTCTTCTCTTGGCCTCTGTCTATTTCATCTGTAGTCAAGTCTCCCCTCAACTTTCTTCAGATCCAAAAAAAACATCCCCAGCCCGCATTCGTCTCATAACCAGAACTGTGCATGGAACTCTAGTTCTGGCCTGCCTAATTATTTATATAGTTTAGTCGAATCCTGCTTATGCATTCTAAAATTCAGCCAAGGCAAGAATCTCTTAAGGCTTCTTAACTATTTGTCCATCTGCCTGGCTTCCTTCAGAGATGCACTGACATGTGCTTCAAGATCCCTCTGGAGATTTCCTCCTGTGAAAGATATAGTTGAATTTGATAGGTTCTCAGTCCCCATTGCAGATGGTGGATTTTTTTTGGTTCACATTTTATCACCTTAATTTCAATTCTCCAGCTGCCAAGGACAGAATTCAAGTTTATCTTTGGATTCTGGATCTGGATGTTGGCTTCATAACAGCCATTATTCTGCCAAACCTACTTTATGGAAACGATGGACTTCCCATGCACCTTCTTCCCATATCCTATTGGTGATTTTAAATTTAAGAATCACTGAACCACGGCCAAACACACAGCATTTACACTATAATTATAATAATAATAATATATTTTATTGTCATTGCACATATGTGCAACGAGATTTGGTATGCAACTTCCATCCTATGTTATAACTTAAACAACTAATAAAATTTAGATTTAGATACCCTGAGAAACATGATTTATAACAAGAACAGTGAAACAGTCAAAACGGTCTAAAGTGCAGGTTACACAAAAAAGCTGGAAGTGCAATTGTGTCGGTGCCGGGTCGATGTGCGACATGACCATCCGAGGGAGACAGTTCATGGGGGTGGGGGGCACTCAGCAGGACCGGTTCAGAGCAGCTATAGGTCTGGGAATTAAGCTGTTCCTGAGTCTGGAGGTGCGGGCATAGAAGGCCTTGTAACGTCTGCTGGAAGGTAGGAGTTCAAACAGTCCATTACAAGGGTGTGAGGAGTATGCTATAATATATAGTATCTGGATATGTTTGTCAATGAAGAGTGTGGAGGTGGGATGGAAGAGGTTTAGGAGATGCAAAAGCAAATAAATTGCCACTGGAATCACAATCTAAATAAGTAATTCTAAGCTTGCGAATTCCTGTTGCGTGTTACAGTGAATGAACTTCAGTAACAGACATTATGATATCTGTCAATGAGTATGCCAGCCCTATAATCATTGAACTAACTGATTTTATTATGGACTTGGAGCAACATCACTGGAGTTACTGACACTGAAGCTAGAGCTGTGAGTTTTTCTGCCAGCAACAACAGCTGTATTTCATTCATCTCAATCCATTCATCCAAAGAAGCAAAGCATGCTACCAATGAAACTTTGTCCACGTCTCCTATCCCTGGAATTCTATTCACATCGTTGTATTTATACTTTTTGTGTTTGGAAACTTGAATGTGGAGTTAACTACTTGGTAGATCAGATAAATTGGGTGAGCAGATTTTAATTTAACCTGGTTCAGGTATATTATCGCCATGCATACTGAGGTACAGTGAAAAGCTTTGTTTTGTATGCTATCTAAACGGATCAGATAATACTATCAATACAATCGTCAAACCCAAGTACAATAAGTGTTTTTGTTGAATGGTTTTGCTAATGCCCCACATTTAGATGTTATCTGGAGTTTTCATCTTCCTAATTTAGAGGATAGGCCAAAGAGTATGCCAATCAGGAACGTCAGAATTCCCTCCTTAAACATCTCCTGGCTTTTATTTTCTATACACCATATAAAATATTTCATAATGCATACCAGTTTTATAAAACAAATTTTGATGGTGTTGGGATGTTTTGCAATATTAAAGGGAAAGTACCAGCTCAATAGTTTAGTATGTTCGGGACTTGACAGTTCATTAATTATGTGGTTAACCCAATCTTGCCTCAGACATTCCTTTGACCAGTGTGCCTTTCCTGAAGTGCTGGAGCATGTTGGTTAATGAAGTGCTGGACAACTGAGAGTTATGTAACTATATCATAGTCTACTCACAATAATGCAAATTTAATCCGGATAACATTTTGGTGAAGTCAGCTCCTTCAAACCGCTTCTGGGGGGGGGGGAGGGGGGGGGGGGGCTTTCTGTAGACCCAAGACAATACTGAACATGTTTCTAAATAATGGGATCCAACGAAGAAGTATGAAGAAGATAATGAGAGAAACATTCTGCTCATGATTAGCATTATTGCAGTTGTCTGAATTAAGTTGTTTAAGATTTGCTTTTCCTTGAAGCAATATGCAATGCCTGGACCAAATATTTATAGCAATCTAACTGAATCACTGTTTCTCTTTTTCTTACCACAGGTCCTGTACATAAGATGCCTCTAAATGCAAGTGCAATTGACTTCTTTCAACTCTTTGTCCCTGATAATGTTATAAGGAACATGATTGTTCAAACAAATATGTATGCCAAAAAGTACCAAGAAAAATTTGGCCACGATGAAGGTTGGAGTGCTGTTAGTCTTCCAGAGATGAAAACCTTCTTGGGATATATGATTTCCACCAGCATTCACCACTGTGAGTCTGTCCTCAGTATATGGAGCAGTGGGTTTTATAGCAACAAAAGCATTGCATTGATGATGACACAAGCCAGATTTGAAAAGATCCTGAAATACTTCCATATTGTAGCATTTCGATCCAGCCAGACAACACATGGTCTATATAAGATTCAACCTTTTTTGGATTGCCTACAAATGACATTTGATACAGCATTCAAGCCTTCTCAAACCCAGGTACTGACAATATGTATCGTAAAGTATATCCTGGGCATGATTAACCCTTTCTAATTGGATTTTGAGAATATTGGTTAATAAGATTATGGAAGGTAGGGTTTACCCACTGTTTATCTTGAACAATGTTCTGAGTCTTATTGGAATTATACGAGGTAAGTTTTAGAAAAGTAAATGTGTCCATGCTACTGTGTGTCATTAATGGAACTTTGCTCCATGGATTGTACTCGCATGTACTGAATACCAGCAAGCACTCTATGTTGAGTCCCTGTTCATTCAGCAGATTCAAACTGTGACTACTGACCAGCAGATACTGGACATTACTAGTCTTGTAGAGCTGGAGCATTCAACATGGGGCACAAGATGCAATGGCAAAATGTGCAAGAAAATAAATTAAAAGGAAGGGGATGATTCACGATTCTTCCTTCAACGACAACTAATTTGTTAATACTCGTCACTTGGGTTTGTCTATGCAATGCTGTGGTGGTTCCATGAAAGCAGCAGCATTTCTGTGCTGTTATTGTGGCGAATATTGACGTGGGGAGATAGAATCAACTCTGGGTACTGTCTTGACCTTGGCTGTCGTTTTGATTCTTTATTTTTTTTAAAGCATTTGACCAAGAGTTTTTTTTTTTGCTAAATCAGTTTGTTGACACAACGTGATCCTTTTGTCATGTGTTCTTGCGATTCTTAGTACTGTTCTCTCTGCCCATGCAAGTCATCTTTACAGTCTAGTTGATCTAGAAATTGTTATAAATATGAAAAAAATTAGGTTTTCAAGTAATTGAAATGTGGCCTGAAATATCGTCTCCCTTCATTGCCCTCCACTTTCATAGTGTCAGCTATTTCTGACATCATCTCAATAGACAATAGGTGCAGGAGAAGGCCATTTGGCCCTTCGAGCCAGCACCGCGATTCAATGTGGTCATGGCTGATCATCCCCAATCAGTACCCTGTTTCTGCCTTCTCCCCATATCCCCTGACTCCGCTATTTTTAAGAACCCTTTCTAGCTCTCTTTTTAAAGCATCCAGAGAACCTGCCTCCACCGCCCTCTGAGGCAGAAAATTCCACAGACTCACCACTCTCTGTGAGAAAAAGTGTTTCCTCGTCTCCGTTCTAAATGGCTTACTCCTTACTCTTTAACTGTGGCCTCAGTTCTGGACTCCCCCAACATCGGGAACATGTTTCCTGCCTCGAGCGTGTCCAAGCCCTTAACAATCTTTTATGTTGCAATGAGATTTCCCTCTCATCCTTCTAAACTCCAGCGTGTACAAGCCCAGCTGCTCCATTCTCTCAGCATATGACAGTCCTGACATCCCAGGAATTAACCTTGCTGCACTTCCTCAATAGCATGAATGTCCTTCCTCAAATTAGAGGACCAAAACTGCACACAATACTCCAGGTGTGGTCTTACTAGGGCGCTGTACAACTGCAGAAGGACCTCTTTGCTCCTATATTCGATTCCTCTTGTTATAAAGGCCAACATGCCATTCGCTTTCTTCATGCTGCACCTGCATGCTTACTTTCATAGACTCCCCTGCACCACATCCACTAATCGTGTTCTCTCTAATCCTGTAGCCCTCAACTCTAATAAGGAGCATATGGTTGTTCTAGAAATATTTAAATACATTTTTGAAATGTAAAACGCATGCCTTTATGAAATACCCACAGATTTTACACATTAAGAAAACACTATCGGTTCCAAACATTTTAAAGGTAACAGCTTCAAAGGTACTCTGATTTTTTTTTCTCTCTTCACCAAACTCATTACCTTGCTGAAGGGAAGGTGCAATCATTTCTGCCCGAATACTGGGACATTTTGTAATCAATAGAACTCATTATATATGCCATTTGAGGGAGGATCTCCTATCTCAGCGGGAGTTAAACGCACAGAAGCATTTTGATATTTGACCACATTCATAATGGTATATGTGAACTTCAGGTTATTTTTAGATCATTTTTGAAGAGAGGACTGCTTGCAATATGAACAATCAATACAACCTATTGTTGTTGGCAGTAAGTGGTAGTTGGTGAGTCTGCCGAGGCTTAAAATAGATAGCATGAAAGCTATCACATGACTTCCTGGCTTGTTAAACGACTAAACGTTACTTGTAAAAATGTAAGAAAAGGAGACCTAAATACATTCAGCTAATGGTCCATTCGACTATTTGACAGAGCAGCATAACACAATATAGGATCCCTATTAAACATTATCTGCTTAGATGTTCAAAACAACTTTTGAAGGAGTACCACGCAAGAGGAGACAACTGATATTAAAAAAAAAAAGTAAGAAAGGTAAGGAAATGAGCTAGATTTGGTGAACAGTTGTTAGGTGGAATATAATGTTGGGGAGTGGGTCCATTGGTAATGGAATAGAAAATGTGTTTATTTTGTAATCACTGAGAGATTATTAAACTATACAGGAGGTCTGATTGTTATCAAACTCGTGTCAATATGCAGAATAAGTAATGAGGAAGGCAAATGGAAAAGAGGAAACTGCAGAGTAGCTGCAGATGCTGGCTTATACCAAAAATAGACATGAAGTGCTGGAGTAACTCAACGGGTCAGGCAGCATCCCTGGAGAACACGGATGGTTGCAGTTGAAAAAATGAGGACCAATCAGGGCCTGGATTCAAGGAGCCATTTTCTTGTGTTTGTATTGCTTTCTGGGATGACCAAGATTTTCAGACTGAGAGACGAGGCAAAATGAACTTAAAAGGAAAGATCCTATCAAAACAGGATGTAATTCTAAGGGCTTCACAAGGTATATGGTGAGAGGCCTGTTTCCTTGTCTGTGAGATCTAAAATAATGGCACTTTGTCAGCCAATAAGGGTAGTGAATGTTTGCAATTCTGTATCCTGTTGAGATTTGATGCTCATTGCTGAGTATTCCCAGGTTTATAAACTTGGAATATTTCAATGAACTTTATTTATCCATTAGGAACTTTGGTTTCTCCAGCCATACAACAAAAAGAAACAATTTTACAAGACACACAAACAACTCAATTCACACAGTCATCCATCACAGTGAATCTCCTCCTCACTGTGATGGAAGGCAAAGTATTGTCTCTCCCCTGCTGTCCATCCTCCCCCGATGTAAAATCCCCCGGCGGGCGATGGTAAGTCCCGCGGCCGCTCAGGCCGTGCCAGCGATGTAAGGCCCTGCTCCGAGTCTTAATGTTGGAGGCCCCGGCGGGCGATGGCAAGTCCCGCGGCCGTTCAAAGCCGCGCCGGGCGATGTCAGGCCCAGCTCCGGGTCGTTTTCAGCCCAGCAACTCGGGCGGGAGAAGCTGCCACCGCAGGAGCCCAGAAAAGCAGTCTCCCACCAGGGACCCGCGAGCTCCCGATGTCACCTTCCACAGGCCCGCAGCTGGAGCCTCCGAAGCCCCGAAGTCTGGTCATGGCCGCGCGCCACCACAGCTCCCCACGCCCTTTAAAAGTGTCCCCCCCCCCCCCCGCCGCCATGTCATATAAGAATGAAATTTGGAAATGATCTTGCTCCAATCGGTCAGTTAGAACATATGACTTGTACCTTTATTTTGCCTTTTGTTTTCACGTAAGAGGCTTTTGAGCAATATTGAAGTCTTTGATATTAGTTTTAGAATATTGAGTTAAATTGAGAACAGGTTGGACAGATACCACCATCATCATCATTGTTGAAAACATCAGCGGGCATGGTGCCTTACAATGCTATGTACGACAGTGATCGCAACTTCTACTGAAGTGTGGATGGCTGTTGGCTCATTAGGAGCTCATCCGCCCTTTGACAGGTCTTGTTATAGGTCCTGCTGGGGGTCCACAGCCCCCTCCTCACCTGGCAAACAAGGTGTGGGAGACGGTTTAGTCGCCGACTGTCTGACCAAGGAACAGGTAGCACGGGATTACATGGTACCCGTGGCGGGGGGAACTCCATCCGACCTGACCATAAGCTGCAGTTGAGCAATTATATATGAATTTAGACCTGTTTGTTGATCGCTGTGCAGTGTTGTCCAGTGGGATATGTGCTGGCAATAATTAACATTCCTTAATATTTTTATTATTATATTGGTCTGTAGATTGCTGATGATAGCTGATGAAGTGTGTAAGTATTTGAACTTTGGACATTGTGTCATCTTGCAAAATGATATCTGGAAGATATTGCATGGATTTGGCTGGATACACCAGAGTACATGGAAACATAGAAAATAGATGCAAGAGTCAGAACCACTATTCAATATGATCATGGCTGATCATCCAAAATCAGTACCCCATTCCGGCTTTATCCCCATATCCCTTGATTCCCTCAGTCCTAAGAGCTAAATCTAATTCTTTCTTGAAAACATCCAGTGAGTTGGCCTCCACTGCCTTCTGTGGCAGAGTACCTGGAATTGTTTGTTGTTACCCATCTGTGATTATGGTAGCAGGTGAAAGCAACATACATACAACTCATTGGCATGGAGATTTGAGAGCACATTAAGGCTAACATTGATACTTATCCTCATGTACCTTAAAGTGGTGGAAAAGTATAACGACCATCTCAAGAGCTGGATTGGACCCTGTGTTGGTGTTGGCCATTGGTAGTGAAAAGGTTTTGGATATTCTTGCAAGATCACATTGCTAATTGCGTTCTCTCCTAGAGTGTGTGCTGGTCATAAACATTATAATTTTGATGTTTATGTGATTTGTTTTCTGTGTGAAAATTGTTTGTTACATTCACATTATAGGATGGTATCTACACTTCAAACGTACTTAGTTCGCTGTTAAAGTGCTTTGGAAGAGAAAGTAATTGTACAAATACAAGACATGAGACTGCAGATGTTGGAATTTTCAGTGAAAAACGCAAACTGCTGGAGGAATTTTGTGAAGGGAAATGGGCAGGTATTTTGGATTGGGACCTTTCTTTAGACTGATTGAGTATCTTAAAAGTTTCTTAAAAAGTTCCTCCTTAAATCTGAAAACGGGTTGCAATGCGAAATGTTGCCTGTCCATTTTCCCCCTGCAAATGCTGCCTAACCTGCTGAGTTCTTCCACAAGTCTGTTGGTCTTTTACAAACTGTTGATAGACATCTAGTTGATTGGCCCTGTGTGTCAAAGATATGAATGTCACAGTTTACCATGAACATTCTTCTCCCAGAGTGAGTTTTAGAAAGCTGTAATGGCAATACTTTTTTGTTTTCCTTGAATAACTAAACTTAAGTTAGAATTGCAATAATTTGTGTAAATAGAGACATAGAGTGATACTGTGTGGAAACAGGACATTCGGCCCAACTTGGCCACAGCAGCCAACATGTCCCAGCCACACTAGTCCCACCTGCCTGCGCTTGATCCATATCCCTCCAAACCTGTCCTATCCATATACCTGCCTAACTGTTTCTTAAACGTTGGGATAGCCCCAGCCTCAACTGCCTCTTCAGGCAGCTTATTCCATACACGCACCATCTTTTGTGTGGAAGAACCTCTCCGATTCCTATTAAATCTTTTCCTCTTCACCTTAAACCTATGTCCTCTGGTCCATGATTCACCTACTCTGGTCAAGACTCTGTGCATTTATGGAATCTATTCCTCCCATGATTTTATACACCTCTATGAGATCATCCCTTATCTTCCTGCGCTCCAGTGAATAGCGTCCAGACTACTCAATCTTTCCCTGTAGCTGAGTCCATTCAGTCCTGGCAACATCCTTGTAAATCTTCTCTGTACCCTTTCCAGCTTGACAACATCTTTCCTATAATGTGGTGGCCAGAACTGAACACAATACATGCGGTCTCACCAACGTCTTATGCAACTGCAACATGACCTCCCAACGTCTATACTCAATACTCTGGCTGATAAAGGCTAATATACCAAAAGCCTTTTTGATTACCTTATCTACCTGCGACTTGACCTTCAAGGAACCATGCACCTATACTCCTAGATCCCTCTGCTCTACAACACTACCTAGAGCCCTACCATTCACTGTGTAGGTCCTGCCCATGTTAGATGTCCCAAAATGCAACAACTCACATTTCTCTGCATTAAATTCCATCAACCATTCCTCAGCCCACCTGGCCAATCGATCAAGATCCTGCTGCAATTTTTCACAGCCATCTTCACTATCTGCAAAACCACCCACTTTTGTATCATCAGCAAACTTGCTAATCTAGCCATGTATATTCTGATCCAAATCATTGATATAGACGACAAACAGTAATGTGCCCAGCATCGAACCCTGAGGCACACCACTAGTCACAGGCCTCCAGTCCAAGAAGCAATCTTCCACCATCACCCTCTGCTTCCTTCCGTGAAGCCAATTTTCAATCCATTCAGCTATCTCTCCTTGGATCCCATGCGGCCTAACCTTTCAGAGCAGCCTACCATGCTGAACCTTGTCGGCTGCTTTACTGAAATCCACGAATACAACATCTGCAACTCTGCCCTCATAGACCTTTTTGGTCACGTCTTCAAAAAACTCATCAGATTTGTGAGGCACGACCTCCCACGTACAAAACCATGCTGACTATCCCCTATCAGCCCATGTCCATCCGAATGCCTGTATAACCTATCCCTCAGAATACTCTCTAGTAACTTTCCAACTACAGGTGTAGTTGGAAAGTTGATGTAGTAATTTTCCCCACCGCAATATAGGACCAAACAGACACAGCAGTGATTAGAACTAAGCTGTTCGAGCATTACAAGCAGCAATTATTTTGTCATTACTTTAGGAGTTTATTTTACAACGATGGCTTTAAAATTATATTTTTTTAAAGTCCCCCCCCCCCAGATTAAAGTGGCATTACAAAACTAGAATATGATTCATCTCATGCTTCCACTGATTGATAGCAAATATTTCAATTGTTGTTTAGAGTAACACTACCAGATGCTGAGATCCAAGCCTCTTGATTTTTCTGTACATTTTCAGAAATAAAAGTTCAGTATTTGATGGGGATTTAGCCCTGATGCATTTATGAAGGTTGTCATATGGGATTAAACTCATTATTCCCAGTACCATAGCAAAAAACAAATGGTTGGAAAAATTCAGTGGGTCAAACAGCATCTAAGAAAGCATAGGCATGGATAATGTTTTGGTTTGACGACCTGCATCAGTCCTGATTCCAGCATCTGCAGTCTTTTGTGTCTCCATTGACAGCATTATGATATGCATTGAATGATTGACAGCCATTGCGTGACACAAGTAGATGAACAGATCATCACTGGATACCGATAATGACCACAAAGTATTGAGTGTAATCCTCATTGTTTTGTCTTCAGGGAGGACACGAATCCTTGATGGAGAATGGGCAATAAACTATTCAATTTTCATACAGAGTTTGGAGATGGTAATTAATGATTACGGGTATGACGGAGTCATATTGTGGCTTGTGATTTCAGATATATTCTATTACATACTGGCCAATTTTCTGATAACAAATGATGATAAGTTGACCATTTACTGTTTATGAAACTGTGTGCAATAAAAAGATTATAAGTCTTACATATTATTTATGTTCATAATCTACACTTCCAGCATTGCCTATTCCTCGGCAGTATTCATTGGTATATTTAATGCGCATTTCCTTGAGAAGGCACAGTAAGATAAGGGAATAACCAAAACTCTATATTGTGATGTGGAGAAACCAAATGCATTTTGAGCTGTATGTCAATAGAGCTTTAAAATTAACAGGTAGGTAAGGTGGTTAAAAGGGAGGCATGGAGTTTAAGAGCAGGGAGGCTATGATAAGACTGCATAGCATGTTTATTATGCCGCAGCTTAAGTGCTGCGTTTAAGTCTGGTCACCGCATTATAAGAAAGATCCAATTGCATTTAGAGAGTGCAGATAATTCAAAGCTGCCATTGCTTTCCAACAAAGTGATGTACAACATTGAAGCTTCAAACAATTTTCCAATCCAGTTTGAATGTCCTAGACAGTGCCTCCCCATTATTGTTGGCCTGTTCCCAATGTTTGGCAACATTATAGGCAGCTGTGTTTCATTTGTCCTAATGCTTGAACAACTTCGCCAGAGATGGTTCTGGGTTCACTTGTGCTTCCATTCATTGGTCTCTGGCTGAATTTGCGACTGCTCCTGACACTGTGATAGTAATAATTTGCATGTTAGTATGGGGACACAATGCACTGCAAATGCTGCAATCGTGAGCCAAACACAAAGTGCTGGAGAAACTCTAGGTTAGGCAGCATCCATGGAGGAAACAGACAGGTGGTGCTTCGGGTCGGGACCCTTCCTCCTGGTTATGTCTGAAGAAGGGTCCCGACCCATAACGTTGTCTATCTGAACCTCTGCAGAATTGCCCGACCCACAGAGTTCATCCAGCACTGTGTGTTTTGCAAGTTAGCACTTGTTAATTAACATTCTTTATTGATGATTCTCAATTAACTCCAGTAGGTCAGCCCCATTGTCTGCAGCTTGACACCAGACTCCCAAACGCAAGCACACTGTTCCATCCCTGTTATGATCGGAGATTTCCAGAAGAGAGAACCATTGCCAAGGCATTCTCATGGTCTCCTTGATAAAGTATAACATCCTCCCCATCTCAAAGGCTTCCCTGGACCATTCAAAATGGACAAGTCCCAGACAACTCACTCACCTACTTTGTCAAGTGCCATTTGGAACTGTGTCTGTGGACCCCAGAAAGAATATTTTGACCCTCGCAGTGAGGATCTTGGAATTCCCTCCTTTATGGCAACACGGGAATACCTTCAGCAAGTGATTCAAGGTGATTGCTGAGCACAACTTTCTTGAGGGTGATTTGGAAATGAATATCTTTTGCCCCAAACTAAAACATTGTCATTCCATGTTCTCCAAAGATGCTGTCTGATCTGCTGAGTTACTCCAGCACTTTGTGTCCTTTTTGGTGAACCAGCATGAGTAGTTCCTCTCTTCTGCTATTTTATGTACAACATTGAAATTATGAGAGAATGCATTTTTAAAAACATGAGCGCCTTCTCATTGTATTCCTGAAAAATCAAATATGTTTTCTATTTACCTTTACCTCTGGATATTAAGAAGTATCCAGCTAAATATGAATGATGCCTAACACCTGTTCGCACTTGTGCATTAATTCTTCCTCTCCTTCTAATGTTTCTGCATCTGCAGAATAATGATTCATTCCAGACAAACCCAGTTCCACAAAGCTTCCTGATCTTATGATGATGATGGTGGTGGTGGGTGTGAGTTGAAGATGGGTGACATTTGTGTTACTGCATTTGAAATTGTGATGTATGTATAATGTGTGCAGAGCAGAATATAACAGTTGCTAATTATTATGTCCATTGCACTTGACATCCTCTGTGCATAATGCCTTTGTTTTGTCCGTGTAGACCCTGCCACTTTAAACAATGGATATATTGTGTTTTAGGCGATTACAATGAGGCTCTGAAGTTATAAAACAGTTCAGTTCACAACTTGGCTTCCTCCCAAAATATCTAAAATCCAACCTCCGCAGCAGTTCCTTAGTGGTTCGGTGTGAATTTATTTTACTTCCCAAATTAACTGTTCAGTAATCTTGGAAAGAGATTTTGTTTCAATTGTACAATATTGCATAAAATACATGCACAGAAGCAAGCCATTCAGTTCTGTGCTTAGAAAAGGTTGGTCTAGGCCTACAAAAGCTTGCAAACGCCATGCTCCGTCAGTTTACTTTAGTTAAGTTCAGTTTGGCCTTGGTTGCATTCATACTCTTCCCTAGCCCATCTTCATCTAACCCCGATCCAAGATTTCTTTGAAAAAATGATGTCTGGTGAAAGGCTCTCAGCAGATATTTACTGTGCACTCATTGACATCCACAGTTATCTTATTGCATTTTCTCCCACTTGACTTTATCCAATTCTTCAGAATTTTCAGTTCTTCAAATGTTGTTGTCTATGTTTAAATGGTGCCTCTTTCAATCCACTGCGTGCCATGTTGTTTGCCTCACCAAGCATACCCATCCACCATGACTTATGGGGCCCTTTTTGCACTTTTGCCCTTTCTCTTTCTCTCTCCTAGACCACAATAAGTTTCCCTTTTGTCTAGAGTCAACAGTGTTTAACAATGGAACAATGAAATTCTTATTTGCTGCCCATTAAAGCACAATGCAAAAAATAAATATACAATACTCAATAACTTAACCAGTAATACTAGGTAACCCGACTGTAATAATGAAGGGAGTGCAAATTGTAATTGGATTGGGAATTAGACATGGTTGTTGAATATGTAAAATTAGTGCTTTGAATTTCAAAGGTGAATGTAATCTTTGAACCAGAACATTGGCAAAATTAATCATGTCTTCTTCACTCTTCTACTCTCTGCTCAATATTTTAAAGCTGTGAATATTATGTTCATATATGCTTCATCCTCCATAAACAAAAACTACCTCATTGGAAAACATTGTAAAATATGCATAATTTTCATTGTTAAATTTATTAAAACCTCCTTCGTCTTTTAACTTTTAAGATTTTAAGTACAGAGGAGATTTACTAGAATGTTGCCTGGGTTTCAGCAACTAAGTTACAGAGAAAGGTTGAAGAAGTTAGGTGTTTATTCTTTGGAGCACAGAAGGTTAAGGGGGGACTTGATAGAGGTCTTTAAAATGATGAGAGGGATAGACAGAGTTGACGTGGATAAAGCTTTTCCCATTGAGAGTAGGGAAGATTCAAACAAGAGGATGACTTGAGAATTATGGGACAGAAGTTTAGGGGTAACATGAGGGGGAACCTCTTTACTCGGAGAGTGGTAGCTGTGTGGAATGAGCTTCCAGTGGAAGTGGTGGAGGCAGGTTCGATTTTATCATTTAAAAATAAATTGGATAGGTATGTGGATGGGAAAGGAATAGAGGGTTATGGTCTGAGTGCAGGTAGATGGAACTAGGGGAAAATAAGTGTTTGGCGTGGACTTGAAGGGCCGAGATGGCCTGTTTTCCATGCTGTAATTGTTATGGTTATTCCGCAGAATGCTCTTGATTGACAGCATGCTGTCAATCAAGAGCATTTCTTGAGCATTGCGCAGAGAGGTTAACTGTTTCTCATAGTTTAAATTGCATAATTTTACCACACTTTTCTGCGTAAAATTAGTTATTTTATACTTCCCCCCCACTTTTATTTTGTGATGAAACTTCACTAAACTTTATCCAAAACAACTACTTCACTAAACTTCATCTAAAACATTGTTGCCACATTTGCATCGTACTGTTCACCATCATCTCTGTACCCATTAGCCCATCGTGACGTGGGGCAGATCTGTCCATGAATTGCTCGTATTTAGAATGATCACACGTCAAATCCCTTGATTGACTGAAGGGTCTCGATCCAAAAAGTCACCCATTCCTTCTATCCAGAGATGCTGCCTGTCCCGCTGAGTTACTCAGCATTTTGTGTCTATCCTCCATTGACTGTCCTCTTTCCTCCTCTGTAATTGTATTCCTCCCCACCACCCTCCCATCCTTGAGCTCCGTTTTAGCTTTTGTGCCACACAAATTTTTCGTTAATCCTCTCCAGATTTCATTTCTTCAGCTCTATAGACGCCAGGCTTTGGAATACCCTCTCTAATCCTCACTGCTTCTAAATATCTCTCCTTTTTCCACTTATCTGAAATGAAACCTTTGCGATCCAATGTCATGTGTTATATTTTGGGACATTTTCCAATCTTGGCAAGATTTTATGTTTTCTCACGCAACGTTTATTTGGAGAGGGAAATGTACGAAATGAATTTAAAAATGAAAGGAAACCGGAAGAAGTTTATCTACTGCTTTGAATTTAAATTACTTGCAGTTGGGTAGGGAGCTGGCTGAGTGGGAATGAAATAAACACAACTGTTCTTTAATTTCTCCATGATATCAATTAACACGCCTTTGATTTATTTTGCTGACTTTTCAAAAATACTAATTATCAATTAGTGTTTCCGTCATCATATATTTAAATAGTGCAGGAGACTCTCCACCCCATCAAACCTGTGTCACCAAAATGCAATTATTTTGTTAAGGATCCCCTGCAGCATCGTTTGTTCACTTAGAACTGAATCATCACATGGTGATTCAGATAGTGCTTGCAGTGAACAGATGCTATATTTCCATTCTATATATGATATTTAATATTTTTATCAGTGGTAGAGAATAAGTTAAAAAAATATTGTCGATTATTCTTCGTGGACTTGTGGTCTTTACCTTTCATTGCATTGATGTTATGTGGCTGCCTTTGGAAAGCCTAACGTTTATAGAAACATAGAAATTAGGTGCAGGAGTAGGCCATTCGAGCCTGCACCGCCATTCAATATGATCATGGCTGATCATCCAACTCAGTATCCCGTACCTGCCTTCTCTCCATACCCTCTGATCCCCTTAGCCACAAGGGCCACATCTAACTCCCTCTTAAATATAGCCAATGAACTGGCCTCGACTACCCTCTGTGGCACAGAGTTCCAGAGATTCACCACTCTCTGTGTGAAAAATGTTCTTCTCATCTTGGTTTTAAAGGATTTCCCCCTTATCCTTAAGCTGTGACCCCTTGTCCTGGACTTCCCCAACATCGGGAGCAATCTTCCTGCATCTAGCCTGTCCAACCCCGTAAGAATTTTGTAAGTTTCTATTAGATCCCCTCTCAATCTCCTAAATTCTAGAGAGTATAAACCAAGTCTATCCAGTCTTTCTTCATAAGACAGTCCTGACATCCCAGGAATCAGTCTGGTGAACCTTCTCTGCACTCCCTCTATGGCAATAATGTCCTTCCTCAGATTTGGAGACCAAAACTGTACGCAGTACTCCAGGTGTGGTCTCACCAAGACCCTGTACAACTGCAGTAGAACCTCCCTGTTCCTATACTCAAATCCTTTTGCTATGAATTATTGTGTATCCCTTGTTGCCCTTGGAAAGCAGTGATGAATTCATGCTTTGAACTGGTGCAGTCTATATGGTTAAGGTAATGTCATAGTGCAGGTCCTCCCTATCTTATGAACACCTGACTTATGTATAGCCTCTACACACAAGCGAGCAGCTGGGAGTCCAGTGGGATGGATTTGGTGGCGACTGTAGGGCTGCAGGATTTTTTTGCTGTGCAGAACTATGGTTCATGGCTGCATTTCCAACTTGCAAACTCTTTAGGTATGAGCAGTTCTCAGAGATGGAGCCTTACTGCCTTACTGAAGGACCTGTTCTGTGAATTAGGAAGATACAGGATTTTAATCTAGTGCTGATGAAGGATCAGCAATATATTTGTACATCAAGACAGTATGATTTGTATGGGAAATTACAGGTAATGGTGTTCCCTGAGCCTGCCGACCATGCCATTCTCTGTAGTACAAGTTGTTGGTTTAGGAAGTAATTGAAGAATTCACCCAGAGAGTTGTGAATTTATTGAATTCCCTGCCACAGAGGGCAGTGGAGTCCAAATCACTGGATGGATTTAAGAGAGAGTTAGATAAAGCTGTAAGGGTTAGTGGAGTCAAGGGGTATGGGGAGAAGGCAGGCACGGGTTATTGATAGGGGACGATCAGCCATGATCACAATGAATAGCTATGCTGGCTCGAAGGGCCGAATGGTCGCCTCCTGCACCTATTTTCTATGTTTCTAATTGCATTACCTCATTTTATAGATGATACCTACTCTGGTTGGGGTGGAGGCAGTGATTATTTAAGATGGTGGAATGGGTTCTAACAAGGAAAATATTGCTTCTAGATTAAGAGCTTTGAGTATGGTAGTTGCTTTCATCCAGGAGAGTGGAAAGTATTCTCTCGCGCTCCTGATTTATACCTTGTTATACCTTGCACTTTATACCTTTACACTCGAGGGTATTTGGGAAAACATGTGGCGAATCGCTTGCTGAAGAATACACATCCTTCTTAAACACATTATGTAATCTTCCCATGTAACTGCTTTATCTGTACAGTTTCTGGTCAATGGTAAACCTCTTCCCTCTACTGCTGCCCCCATTTCCCCATCACCATCTCCAAAGTTGTTAATGATGGGAAGCTTGATACTTCTACTGTCATTGAATATCAAAGAAGCTAGTTAGATATTGCCGATATTCATTGCCCAGCACCTCTATGCGCGAGGCCACAGTGAGCCTCTCAGCACCCAACATTGTAATCAGCTTCTATTAGATATTATAGAAATTAAAATTCTTGGACTTGGGTTGGGTTCAGATCGGTCACTGACGGGTTGGATTCACTTGGGTTTTATGTTACCCCCAAGTAAATCTCTCTTTGTTGTTTGTTACTGATCTGCTCTGTGTCTGTGCCTTATTTAGACCTTGCTATGTGTGGGCAAATTGAATCAATACTTCAGTTGGTAGCAAACATCATCTTTGATCATATTGTTGCTAATGTAGCTTTAGATGGCAGGGCCAAAGCTCGGCAATCTCTTGGTGCTGAAATAATTGACCTTCAACCGCTGCAGTCATCTACGTTTGTGTAAGATATGACCCCACTCTGCCAGACTTAGTTCTCTGATTTCGATTTTATTTGAAGTTCATTGTTGATGCCAGTAGTAATCATTGTCTCTGTACTGTACACTGACAATGACAATTAAAATTGAATCTGAATCTGAATCTGAAATTCCATGTGTGGCCAAGGTTGCCTGGAGCCTTGTGACCCAGAAACCTAAAAGAACATAAGTTGATTCTTGGTGAGTAAATGAGGCTTGACAAATCTCCCCCTTGATGATCTGGCTGTCTTTATATACATTTCTCATTCTCGACCTATATTCATAACAAGCACAGACGGGTTATGATCTGTTTGATGTGTTAGCAACATTTCCCTTTTATTTGGCACATGTCCCTCCCAACCTGTCCAAATATTGTTTAAACACTGCACATGCATACCTTAACCACTTCCTCTGGCACGTTGCTCCATATGCCTACCAGATTCTGTGTGGGAAAACCTACCCCTCGGATCCCCTTTTAAATTCCATCCACATCTTGAATTTGTGCTTTCTAATTTTTGACTCGCTGGACTGGGAAAAGAAATTTGACCATCCGTCTTATCTATGTCCCCCTTGATTTTACAAACCTCTAAGGTCATTCCTCGGCCTCCTTCACTCTAGGGGAAACAACATTAGTCTTATTCAGCCTCGCCTTATAACTCAGGCCCTCGGGATTCAGCAACATCCATCCTACGAGATGGGGAGTCACATACAATTGTTCTATTTAAGAGGCATTTAGTTAGACCTTTAACTAGGCAAGGCTTTAAAAAGACATGGTCCTAATGCTGGCAAATGAGATTAGTGTAGATGAACATGGTCCCTGTGGATACGGTTGGCCGAAGGATGCACTTCTGTGCTTTACATAGAAAAGAACGCACAGAAACAGGTCCTCGCCCCACAATTTGTGTGCTAAACATAATGTTATCTCATCTGCCTAGATATGATCCATTACTCCCCCCCCCCTTCCATTTCCAGTATCTCCATGTTCCTATCTAAAAGCCTCTTGAATGCCACTATCATATCTGCCTCCACCACTACCCTTGCAATGCATCCAGGCACCCACCATTCTCTGTGTGCATAATATACTGGAGTAACTCATCCGGTCCGGCAGTGTCTCTGGAGAACATGGATAGGTGACATTTCAGGACAGGACCCTTCTTCAATCTGAGTTGCTGAGCTACTCCCAGCAGTTTTTTTTTGTTTTTTTTGTAAACCAGCATCTGCAGTTCCTTGTGTCTACTCTCTGTGTACATCTCGTTAAACCTTGCCCCTTCAGGTTTAAAACTATGCCCTCTCGTCTTTGACATTTTTATATAAAAATTCATTCCGATAGTTATCGGGGGACTGTACCTTTAAGAATCATGTATGGGCAAGTCTATCTTGGGATGACATTATGTGGCTGACTATGGTTTTGTACTTTGTACCCTGTGTGACGAGATTAAGTTGTGGTCGCTGTGTGATGAGATTAAGTTGGGGAAAACCGATACCTGCGTAATGAGATTAAATTGTGGTCCGATACATACATGATGAGATTGAGTTGTGGTCGATACATCCTTGTTTACTCCATTGTATAAAGGAATGAGTTTGGGCGCTGCTTCGGCAGAGAGACTCGTTCAGACGCCTGTACTCTGTGCGATCCTCTCTCATGTATTAAACATTCAGTTGGATCTAAATTGCTGTGACTGTCGTTTGTTGGGAAAATCTTTCTAACACATTTCCACCCTTTTGAAAAGGTTTTAACTGTCTACCCGTCATAATTTTATATACTTCTGTCAGGTCTACCCTCAACCTCCGGCGTTCTAGAGAAAACAGTCCATGATATCTCAGACACTCGTATTCAAAGCAAATGTTTAGAATGCTACATGAAATGCATGAAACTCTATATAATAAATGGGTATGTTTACAATGGGATTTTAAATGTATCAACATTCATTTTGACATACTATTTATTGAAATGTGCCCCTAGCAGAAATTTGTACGAATGCCATAAAGTAAATGAAGTGGTGAGAGGCAACAGTTTCTCACTGATATTTTGACAAACTTTTCTGCTTTTAATTTTGGATATCCAGCATCTGCATTATTTTGTTTTTGTTTACTTGTATTGGGTAAAAACTGATGTCATTGATGAGGGAATTATGCAGCTTCTGGGACTGGGCAGGTGACTGATGGAACATTCAGGGATGTGTAATGTGTATGAAAATTCTTCTGCCAGGTAAATTATTTAATCGACACTTAACGAACACCCCTTCATTTAAAGTGATATAATTAACATTGATTATCTGAGTACTGAGGTGTTCAAGCAGTTGGATGCGAGAGCCGATAGATTTGGGCAATAAATGCCTGTAGAACATTCAACCCATATTTAAAAGCAGTTCTGTCTTTAGAAGTAGCATTGGGGTTTTGCCTTGTTCTCCTGCAGCCTTGCATCCTGCAGTGCAAAAGGTTTGATGTGAGGACTCCAAATCTTAAAACAAAAGCTTGAAAAGAGCACTCAAGCATTCTTTCTCACAAAACCAGTAATTTTTCTGAAGAAAGGTCACGACCCGAAACGTCACCTATTCCTTCTCTCCAGAGACGCTGCCTGTCCTGCTGAGTTACTCCAGCATTATGTCTATCTTCAGTTTAAACCAGCATTTGCAGTTTCTTCCTAATTAATAATTTCTATAGTTTTTATAAGTCTAGTTTTCTTGCTACACTGAGGGCACGATGTGACTGAAAGTACTTGTCAAGCAGTACCTTGTGTCTTTCAGCACTAAAATGGAGTCTGTGTCCTGTTCGCAACCATTTTGTGCAATGTTTTTTTTAAACTAGCAAATGATAAAATGGGGTTTGATATTCTCTGAAGGCGATTACATTTCTTTCCAGATGTTCTATGGAATCTGTTACATCCCTCTAAGCAGAGAGATAAGGTCATCATTTTTTGTTTTCATTGCAAAGATAAGGCAGTACTTTAGGCTGACAGCTTAACACAGTACCAAATTTCTTGTTTAATAATGGCCTGAAAAACACAATCAGCTGTCTCAGATTGCTGTGCAATCAACAAAGGCAAAATTAACATTTGAAATAGTTTAAATATTCATTGTCAGCATTGCATGGGTACTTTCGAGTGCATTTTTACTTCTGTTCAAATAAGTGCAAAACTGAATTGAAGTATGGTGTACTGTTTAAGCTCAACTGCGCTAAATATTCTCTTGAGTTCAGTTACCAGTCACCCTCGATAATAGACCACATATCCCTAAAATCAGAAATATTTAATTACATTCCAGTAACTGGAAGCCTGTGACAGCCATGCCTTCAACTATCAAGAGCCTAAGTTTTTAATTCCCTCCCTAATCCTCTCACTGGCCAGCCCCTCTCTTCCCTTAAAATACCTTTTAAAACCTTCCTCTTTGAACAAGCTTTGGTTTAGCTGTGTTTATGTCTCCTAAATGGCACGGAGTCAAATGTTATTACTGCTTCTCTCAAGAGCCTTTAGACATCTGCCACATTAAAAATGGTATGTAATTAGAACCACTTTTCAGCCCTTTGTGTCGTGTGCAGTTAATTTTCCACTTCAGCGATATTTTCTTCAACTGACCCCATTCTCCATGAGTTCTTTGATTTCTATTTTTTTAAATAATGGTTAATAATATCTAGAAAGGAAAAACCTGTCGGGCATCTGTTAGATACATAGCGAGACCTCATTATCTCTTTCAAACTCCAATTAGTACAGGTGAAGGACCATGACTAAAACCTATTCTGCCCATGTCAGCTCTTGGTGCCAAGGATTGCCTCATCAATTTTGTGGTGAATATCATGAATTCCTTCATGGTTTGGAGGACAAGGCAATTAAATTCACCAACTATATGTTGCTGAATGAATATAACCATAATTAACATCGGGGTGAATCTCTGTGAAAATGGCTCTCCTTTTCCTCAACCTAACTTGTCATTCTCAATATCTACAATTTTAAATGCCTTGTCATAATTTTAAATTACATCATTTACAAACCAGCAATGCTAGCTGACATTACTTTGACAACACCAGCAACAGACTTGAAGGTGGACAGTTTTGGAACGGGCTCTTGCAGAAAAGGCAGTGGGTGTGCAGATAACCAAATGAGAGGTTTACCATTGCACAGAACGGCTTCATATGTACAAACCAATTCGTATAAGGTTGGTGTTTTTCAGCTGAATTTCAGAAAATGCTGGAGATACTAAGCCGATCAGCAAGTGTCTGAGAAGAGGCAAACAGAGTTTTGGGTTGATCATAAAGTCATACAGCATAGAAATGGGCCCTTTGGCCCAACTTGCCCATGCAGACCAACCATCTACACTAGTCCCACCTGCCTGCATTTGGCCCATATCCTTCTAAATCGATCCTATCCGTGTACCTGTCCAAATGTTTTTTAAAAGTTGTGATAGTACCTGCCTCAACTACCTCCTCCAGCAACTCCTTCCATATAGCCACCACCTTTTGTGTAAAAAAAAAAAAAAAAAAAAAAAAAAAGGTTGCCCCTCAATTTCCTATTAAATCTTTCCCCTCTCACCTTAAACCTTTGTCCTTGATTTCCCTTACTCTGGGTAAAAGAGCCTGTGCATTTACTCTGTTTATTTATCTCATGATTTTATACACCTCTGTAAGATCGCCCCTCGTCCTCCTGTGCCCCAAGGAATGAAGTCCTAGCCTGCTCAACCTCTCCCTATAGCTCAAGCCCACGAGACCTGCCAACATCATTGTAAATATTCTCTGCACTCTCTCCAGCTTAACAACATTTTTTCCTATAACAGGGTGACCAAAACGGAACACATTACTCTAAATATGGCTTCAACAATCTTGTACAACTGTAACATAACCTCCAACTTCTATACGCAATCCTCTGACTGATGAAGGCCATTGTGCCGAAAGACTTCTTGACCACCCTATGATGCCACTGTCATGCCACTTTCAAGGAACTGTGTACAGTGGCTTGCAAACGTTTTCATACCCCTTGAACTTTTCCACATTTTGTCACGTTACAACCACAAACGTAAATGTAATTTATTGGGATTTTATGTGATAGACCAACACAAAGTGGCGCATAATTGTGAAGTGGAAGGAAAATGATACATGGTTTTCAAATTTTTTACAAATAAAAAACTGAAAAGTGTGGCGTGCAAAAGTATTCAGCCCCCTGTACTCTGATACCCCTAAATAAAATCCAGTGCAACCAATTGCCTTCAGAAGTCACCTAATTAGTAAATAGAGTCCACCTGTGTGTAATCTAATCTCAGTATAAATACAGCTGTTCTGTGAAGGCCTCAGAGGTTTGTTAGAGAACATTAGTGAACAAACAGCATCATGAAGCCCAAGGAACACATCAGACAGGTCAGGATGAAGTTGTGAGAAGTTTAAAGCAGGGTTAGGTTATAAAAAATATCCCAAGCTTTGAACATCTCACGGAGCACTGTTCAATCCATCATCCAAAAATGGAAAGAGTATGGCACAACTGCAAACCTACCAAGACATGGCCGTCCACCTAAACTGACAGGCCGGGCAAGGAGAGCATTGATCAGAGAAGCAGCCAAGAGGCCCATGGCAACTCTGGAGGAGCTGCAGAGATCCACAGCTCAGATGGGAGAACCTGTCCACAGGACAACTATTAGTCGTGCACTTCACAAATCGGGCCTTTATGGAAGAGTGGCAAGAAGAAAGCCATTGTTGGGAAAATAAAGCCATAAGAAGTCCCGTTTGCAGTTTGCCACAAGCCATGTGGGGGACACAGCAAACATGTGGAGGAAGGTGTTCTGGTCAGATGAGACCAAAATTGAAGTTTTTGGCCTAAATGCAAAACGCTATGTGTGGCGGAAAACTAACACTGCACATCACCCTGAACACACCATCCCCACTGTGAAACATGGTGGTGGCAGCATCATGCTGTGGGGATGCTTTTCTTCAGCAGGGACAGGGAAGCTGGTCAGAGTTGATGGGAAGACGGATGGAGCCAAATACAGGGCAATCTTGGAAGAAAACCTGTTAGAGTCTGCAAAAGTCTTGAGACTGGGTCGGAGGTTCACCTTCCAGCAGGATAACGACCCTAAACATACAGCCAGAGCTACAATGGAATGGTTTAGATCAAAGCATATTCGTGTGTTCGAATGGCCCAGTCAAAGTCCAGACATAAATCCAATTGAGAATCTCTGGCAAGACTTGAAAATTGCTGTTCACAGATGCTTTCCATCCAATCTGACTGAGCTTGAGCTATTTTGCAAAGAAGAATGGGCAAAAATTTCAGTCTCTAGATGTGCAAAGCTGGTAGAAACGTACCCCAAAAGACTTGCAGCTGTAATTGCAGCGAAAGGTGGTTCTACAAAGTATTGACTCGAGGGGGGTGGCTGAATACTTTTGCATGCCACATTTTTCAGTTTTTTATTTGTAAAAAAATTTGAAAACCATGTATCATTTTCCTTCCACTTCACAATTATGCACCACTTTGTGTTGGGCTATCACATAATATCCCAATAAAATACATTTACGTTTGCGGTTGTAACATGACAAAAAGTGGAAAAGTTCAAAAGGGAAGGAAAACGTTGCAAGCCACTGTACCTGCACTCCTAGATCCCTCTGCTCTACAACACTCCCCAGAGCTCGTTTTAGGTCCTGTCCTAGTGAAACTTCCCAGAATGCATTGTTCTTTGAGCTGACATTGAGTGCAACGAGACCTGGGTGTCATGATGCACCAGTCATTAAAAGTAGGCATGCAGGTGCAGCAGGCAGTGAAGAATGCGAATGGTATGTTAGCTTTCATAGCAAAAGGATTTGAGTATAGGAGCAGGGAAGTTCTACTGCAGTTGTACAGGGTCTTGGTGAGACCACACCTGGAGTATTGTGTACAGTTTTGGTCTCTTAATCTGAGGAAAGACATTCTTGCCATAGAGGGAGTACAGAGAAGGTTCACCGGACTGATTCCTGAGATGTCAGGACATTCATATGAAGAAAGACTGGATAGACTCGGCTTGTACTCGCTAGAATTTAGAAGATTGGGGGGGGATCTTATAGAAACTTATAAAATTCTTAAGGGGTTGGACAGGCTAGATGCATGAAGATTGTTCCCGATGTTGAGGAAGTCCAGAACAAGGGGTCACAGTTTAAGGATAAGGGGGAAATCTTTTAGGATCGAGATGAGGAAAACATTTTTCACACAGAGAGTAGTGAATCTCTGGAATTCTCTGCCACGGAAGGTAGTTGAGGCCAGTTCATTGGCTATATTTAAGAGGGAGTTAGATGTGGCCCTTGTGGCGAAAGGGATCAGGGGGTATGGAGAGAAAGCAGGTACAGGATACTGAGTTGGATGATCAGCCATGATCATATTGAATGGCGGTGCAGGCTCGAATGGCCGAATGGCCTACTCCTGCATTTACCTATTTACCATGTTCCTATGTTTTATTGGACCAGCACAGGAATCTGTGGACAGAGAGATAGATTGGAACAGGGAATTAAAGTGACGGGCAGCTGGCATGCTTGTAAACTACATGGAAGTATCCTTCAAAAAGTAAGTAAGTACGTTTATTGGCCAAGTATTCACATACAAGGAATTTGCCTTGATGCTCTGCACACAAGTAACATGGCATACAGTGACAGTTACGAATGACTCAGAAAACACTAAACATTAATAATCATAAAACATTAATGATAAAACACCATTGATCAGGCATGTGATCCAACAAAATACCAGATCAAAGGGAAGGCTACAAATTTTTGGCTGTTGAGTAGAGCAAAGACTTGTGGATAAAAACTGTTTTTATGTCTGGCTGCGGCAGCTTTGACAGTCCGGAGTCGCCTTCTAGAGGGAAGTGATTCAAAGAGTTTGTGGCCAGGGTGTGAGGGGTCAGAGATGATCTTGCCTGCTCGCTTCCTGGCCCTTGCAGTGTACAGTACATCAATGGAGGGAAGGTTGCAGCCAATAACCTTCTCAGCTGATCGGACAATTTGCTGCAGCCTCCAGGTGTCGTGCTTGGTGACTGAGCCAAACCAGACCATGATGGAGAAGGTGAGAAAAGACTCTACGATGGCCGTGTAGAATTGGACCATCATTGCCTGTGGCAGATTGTGCTTGCTCAGCTGCCATAGGAAATACATCCTCTGTTGTGGTCTTTTGACTGTGGAGTCGAAAAGGGCTTCTAATTGAATTTAGTTTCCCTAATATACATATGACCACGTTGTAAGCAGCATTTGCCATAAACAAAATTGCTTTTGGATAGAATATTTGCCTTGTAATTACTGATTGTGTGAGGTAGGGTCAATACATTCAGATTAACTAGAATTCCTAATTCATAGATTACCTATATATTGTGATTTAATAAACTGTAAGATTAAATTATTTTATTTGAAAACTATATTGATTTGTATTTGCAGGAAATGTTACCTCTTCATTGATCTATGCATTTATATTTTTGTCTCCCAGGTACTTCACGA
This sequence comes from Leucoraja erinaceus, assembly GCF_028641065.1. Taxonomy (NCBI): domain Eukaryota; kingdom Metazoa; phylum Chordata; class Chondrichthyes; order Rajiformes; family Rajidae; genus Leucoraja; species Leucoraja erinaceus. The sequence continues at coordinate 16,914,923 of NC_073381.1, forward strand.
GCCACTAATCGATGAAGATCCACTCTTCATTGCCACGTGTACAGACAGAGAATTACGTAAAAGGAAAAAGCGCAAGTTTAGTCTCTGGGTGCGACAGTGTGCATCAACAGGCTACATCTGTCAGGTTTGTTTTTGAAGATGTTTTCTGCTTCTGAAAGTGGATATTATGGCACAAAGAAGTATTTTTAGATTTTCAGCAACTAATTATCTAAAATGTATTTTCAACTAAACTGCACCTGCAATTTTCATCATGTTCCCTATGCCCAAATCTGCATCACCTGTTTGTGCTGAGATCAGAAATGGCTCAAACACTGACAAATAGCAAACTAGGCTAACTTTGTTCTCTATACTGTGCATTTGAATTTTTGTACAAAAATGTCCTTTTTAAGGCAGCTGAATGTGAAAAATTCTGTGAAAAATTACAGGTTTATTCTTGCTGCCAAATCTTGAAAGTTTGCTAAAACCTTGAACCTCAAATCTTTGTTTATTTCAATAAAGTGACAGTGCAATTATCACCACTGATTGTTCTGAGCTGGAGGCAACCTACTTCTTTTAATGTCAGTTTTATTTGTAAAATATAGGATAAGCACGTTGACGGTGCAATCCTCTGCGTGAATTGATTATTGTAAGTGTAATGATTGTATGTTACTCAATCTTCTTGGCTACTATTTATTCTCAATGATTACTTTAACTTTATAATGTAAATGCACCATGAAAGACTAAAGGGCCTGTCCCACCAGCATGCGATTGCATGCGTCTAGTGCGACCAAACGTGGTGGCTTGAGGCATACAGCCTTGCGGGGCCGGTCCCACTTCCAACCGTGGAGGTGTATGGAGTTGTGCGGGGCTGGTCCCGACATCATACTCACCAATCAGCTGGGCAGGAGGCGGGCTGACTGAATTTGGATGTCACACGGCGTCGGGCGGTGACGTCATCAAGTAACGGCACGCCGGGTGGTGACGTCATCAAGTAACGGCACGCCGGGTGGTGACGTCATTGCGCAATGCCACGCGCTAGGTGTATGCCGTCGAGACACTGCGTACGGCGTCAAGACGCTGCGTACGGCCTCAATGCGCCTGCGGGCCGACAGGCCGTTGTCGTGCAGGATTTTCGGACAGTGCAAGATTTTTGGAACCCCTTCGCGATGTCGGGACCAGCCCCGCACAACTGCATACGCCTCCGGCGATCGAAGTGGGACCGGCCCCGCGAGGCCGTACGCCTCAAGCGATCACGTTTGGTCGCGCTAGATGCATGCAGTCGCATGCTGGTGGGACAGGCCCTTTAGGGTCCAAACGGAGAGAGGCAGGGTGACAGTTCCCAGCACAGAGAATCTAACTCATTTGTTCACAAACTTGTCAGGGGTAAACATATACCTTATCAGACACCATTACAAGATTATTTGGCTACTCAGTGACTCCTTGGGCCACATGAGCATTTTATCATCAGGGTTTGTTACCACACCTAAATCTACACTTCCTTTTTGGAAGCCGTAATGCTAATTTCCATGGCTTTTCATGGTGTAAGTTAACGTGGTGACCCATATCTGTGGCTGTATTTAAAACAAATTACAACTTGAGAGAATCTTGCCTTGATAATCTCGACCAATATTTATTCCTTTCTCTTGAACCTTTTATTTTAAATATATAGCATACAATCACAGTGGCCATAGGATCATTTTAAAAAGGTGGTTGCCTTGAGTCTTGCTCGTTCCTACAATTCCCAACTTTCCTTTTCACCAAGATAAAGTATACCGTGGCCTTCATAAATGGTCCCCCTTTAAAGTGTATCCAGTTTTTTTTTTTCCCTTCAAATCTACTTCCAGTGCACTTATCAGTGAGTTTGCACTTTCATTCAAATCGCAAGCAGTAGTTGAATGAAAAAAATCACCTTTAATGCTCCTCTGTTTATTTTGCCAATCACCTCAACTGTTGACTCGTCTGGTTAATAACACTTTGTCCATCATGTCAAGAAGCATTCTGTTCTTTAGTTTCCCACTTGGCTCCCCTTCAATCTTTCTAGTTTCCCAAATGTTCTTTTGAATGTTATTTCTGGCACCAGTCTAACATCTTTCCAGGAGCAGAATTTCTGGGAAAAACAAACCAGCTCCTTGTTTTACACTTTGTGTTTTGAAGTTAAACACCAGTTCAACGCATGGTTCCCATTTTGGGAATAAATGGATGGTCTGCTTGCGTGAGGTCATTCCTTCCACGGGATCAACAGTGAAAGAAAATGGAGAGCATTTTTAAAAATGAATATACTTTAATCCTCTGCGATTAAGTATGAACAGAGAACACAGATCGGTCTAAAGAAGGGTCTCGACCCGAAACGTTGCCTACTCCTTTTCTCCATAGATGCTGCCTCACCCACTGAGTTTGTCCAGTATTTTTTGTCTACCATAGAACAGTGCAGCACAGGAACTGGCCCATCGGCCCACAATATTTGTGTCAAACATGATGCCAAGTTAAACTGATCTCATCTGCCTCTACATGATCCATATCCCTCTGTTCCCTGCACTTCCATGTGCCTACGTAAAAGCCTCTTAAATATCACTATTATATCTGCCTTCACCACCACCCCTGGCATTGAGTTCAAGGCCCCCACTACCCTTAGTATGGGATGGAAAAAACTTGTCCCGCACATCTCCGTTAAATTTTCTCCCTCTCGCCATACCCATGCCCTCTATGTTGGACATTTACACTCTGGGGGAGAAAGGCTCTGTCGGTCTACCCTATTTATGCCTCTCATATTTTTATATACCTCCATCAAGTCTCCCTCAACCTCCGATGTTCCAGAGAGGACAATCCAAGTCTATCCAACCTATCCTTGCACATGAACCCCTCTAATCCAGGCACCATTCTAGTAAACCTCCTCTGCACCCTCTCCAAAACCTCCCCATTCTCTGCAAAATCCCCCATGTTTTTCTTTAATCACCTGTATGGAAAGCAAAGAATAACCGTGAAGGAAGTTAAATTTATCTTGAGAGAGGGAGGCAGAGAAAGTGTGTGTGCTTACGTGGTTGTGTGTATGTGTGGGTGTTGTGTTGTGCATCCTCCAGTGAAATTGCTTGTTGCAATGTAATCTTTTTAACTTAAGGCTGCTCACGAACCATGTTGAATGTTTTTTTTTCATCTTCTCTCCTATTTTCTTTTAGATTTACATTCACTTGAAAGAAGGAACAACCTCGGATGGGCTGGATACTTTGAAGAATAGGCCACAGCTACACAGTCTTGTGGCAAGAAGCCTTTGTCAGAATTTGACAGGGAAGAACTACATCATATATACTGGCCCCAGCATTACCAGTTTAAATCTTTTCGAAGAGTTTGAGAAAAAAGGTTTGTGGTAAAATTGTGAATTATTGAGGTTAGTTCAGTATTGCAAAGTAAGATATCTTGAAAAAAAATGAAAGACTTTAAATCTATTTTTTGCTAAATGTATATATTAAGGAATCTCTGAAAGGGGATTTTCATTCGATGTTTCAATATAATTTTAATATAATATTTTAATATTAAGGGAATACAAATAAGAATTCTGAAATTAAGTGTTTATCAAGACAGAGCTTGTGATGGATGCAACAAAATATGTAAAGGGAAGATGTGTAAGCATGAGGAAAGAGTGGAAGATGATGGTGAAAATCTTGTAGAGAATGATCTTAAGTACTGACATACTATTGAGTCTATGTCTCATAAACTACTCTGATTGAACAATGCACAAAGTTCTGGAGTAACTCAGCAGGTCAGGCAGCATCTATGAAAGGAAAGGATATACGACATTTTGGGTCAGGACCTTTCTTCAGAATGAACAACATATTGCTGTGCAACATTTGTTTTACAAAGAATCACTCAATGCGAGCATCTAAAAACTGGTCTAATTTTTGAATGGTATTGAAATTGCATTATCGCTTTCCCAATATTGTTTATGAAAATCCCATCAAGGTTGAAATCTTCATTTGCAAGCTTACACAGTAGTATTGTCTCTTTCCCTGCGCAATGCCGTGTTTTGACAGATGTTTCAAACACCTACGGGTCAATGAATTGATTAAATTAAAAAAATTCCATCCTGGATTACAACTTGGTAGCCAGTCCTTGGAAACGAATACCGCAGTACAAGTGGCACTTGTACATCGACAGAGAACTGTTAATTTCATAGATGCTGTGGTTGTGGGTTGGGGTGTGGGTAGGAGAATGTCGTCAAGGGTCAGAAGAAACTGGACAGGCAGATGAAGAACGGCATCAAGATAAGCTATGTTATTTTTGCAAGAGCTACGAAGACCCTCCTGGGCTGTGTGCTGGTACTTCCAGGCTGTGATTGTGAGGAAATAATGCCATAGGAGATCTGTCAATAATTGCACCTTGGGGAAGTCTTTGCAGGATCATTTTACTCTGCCTATGTCTATAAGGGTAGGAAAAATAAATTATTTTCTCCTCAAGTGAATGTGGAGTTAGGGTGACCTCTCTAACGCAGCAGCAGCAAACTGATATGTGGCAGAGATCAGCAACAGCACCTTAGAAAGCCCCTTGAAACAGGAAAGTAAGACTCGCCGTAACCGTGACCTCCAAGTGCGAAGCGATCCAGGTAGACATTGTATTTGAGGTTGTTGAACGTCATAAAACAAGCTGAGGACAAAGAATGCAGTTTGAATGTTGCCCCTTAAAAAAGCATGGTTTATCATGGGAGAATGGGTGTTTGAAACTTGCTTGGTTTGTGAGGAAATGAGAATCGATGCGATTGAACCTCATCCTGGACATATTTTGTGTGCTGCTCTGCTGTCAACATCACTTGGGAAATTTTTTCCTGACGGTATAGTTCTAGGGGGAATCAAAACCACTCAAAGTCAAATATGAATTTCCTAAAAGACACTAAGATGCACAAGTATGGATCATTATCGTTTTACTCGAGGTTAAACCTATTTTAAACTGCATAACAATTTTTTTGATGTGTGTAAAGAAAGCATGAGTCTTAAGAATTGTTTAAACAAAATATTCCATCCTGTTTGACCATTGTCTTTCCCCACTACGTGAAGCATTGTTTTGCAGTGTCATGTAGATTTGGTCTCCGTGGTGTGAACATTAAGGGCCTGTCCCACTTACGTGTCCTTGGCACGCAAATTACGCGACCTCGTCGTCACGTTGAGGTGCACGGGCATCGTGTGGCCGCGTACGGCCGGTCCCACTGAGAAGCGCGGAGGGGTATGGAGTTGTGCGCGATATCGCGTGGTGCTCTGAAGTTTTGTAGTGAACAAAATCTTCGTGCGTCAACGGCCTGTCGCGGAACTGACGGCCAAAGTGGGACGGGGCCAAGACTGGCGTGACGTAATGTCTCACCTCCAACAGCAGCAGAAGCCGGCAAACGATCGCCGAGCTCGGCCTGGGGCTCACGGCCGTTGCGGATCCGGATCTGCCCCCACTCCTACTCCCAGAGCGGGGCCTAGAAAATTGAAGATGGACATAAAATGCTGAAGTAACTCAGCGGGACCGGCAGCATCCTTGGAGAGAAGCAATGGGTGACATTTCGGGTCAAGACCCTTCTTTCAGACTGAAGAAGAGTCTCGACACGAAACACCATCCATTTCTTCTCTCCAGAGATGTTGCCGGTCCCGCTAAGTTACTCCAGCATTTTGTGTCCATCTTCAAATGGCGTTACGCACTCCAGATGGCTGTGCGGGCGCATGAAATCGCGCGCGACCTTCGCGCCTCAACGCGACCATGAGGTCGCGTAATTAACGTGCCAAGGACACATAAGTGGGACAGGGGCTTTAGTGATTCTTTCAGACTGTCTGAGCAAGATGTTTTCCACACCACATGTTTGATCATTTTGACAGCTAGTTTGGCCCATGGGTGTGGTTTACCTCACTGTCGGCATTTCCAAGCTTTATATGAAACCCATGGCCTAGGTAACCAATAATATTCACTTGAAATTGCAGGCACTATTACATTGCTCCATGCAATGTTCACATTTGGGCTACCATTCTTTGTCCATGTTTCTTGATGTTTTGTATATACCAAAAGCTGTGCAATATTGTTGTGGCAGTTTGAACCTTGGTTTGGTCGGTATCTTTAAGAACTGATCCATAGAGCTCGCATTCGGATTATTTCTGTCCTGTGCTTTTAGGAATTTATTGCTGTGGACTCCTGAGCACCAGGAAGAGTGACTGCACAGGATTGCCACAGTCAATGCTGGTTAACCCTGAGCCTCCACATGTTCGGGGTCATTACAGAGTGAGAATGAAAAAAAACATGTCATTAATCAGCTGGTCCAACAAAGGACAATTCTACTTCCTCACGAACGCATACTCTCCATTTAAAGAAGGCAAGTACTCTTAAAGCAGTCATACTGTTAAACGTAGGAATATTCAAAGTAAATCATTTTCTTGCACAATTTGGTTTTGGGTTCCTTGTTGCGGCTGGGGTTTGTTCCCTCAATTGTGACTCCAAGGGCTACCTTTAGTGCTGGTTACAGAGAAGTAAACTTGTTGGAAAAAAACACAGCTGGAGGAGCCTGAGCAGTCAATATATGTAGTTGTTAGTCTTGCATATCACTATACCATTCCATTTGTATTCCATGCATATGGAAGGGCAACATCTAGCTGCTGATGCCCCTGCAACCTTTTGGTCTACATTGTATTTTTAATACATAACCAGACTGCCTTGACACTGAGGTTTACTCTCCATGTTATGTTTTTGCATGGTTGTTAACTTAAGCTGTCATTTTGTCACAAACTTTGTTTACCGCCACCAGATGTTCAGTTTGTCAGGGTTGTGTAAAATCCAACCCTTGTCAGCACAATTTACCCCTTTTGTTTACATAACACCTTTAACATGATTAAGTATCGCAAGATGCTTCATAAAAACTGTCAGGAATTTTATACTGAGGCAAATAAACCAAAACCTTAATCAGTGAAAAGGATTTTAATCAGCATTTTTAAGCTGAAAGAGTAAGCAAGGTTTAGGGAAGCATTTCCAGTAATTAGGGCCCAAACAGCTAAAGATTTGCTTGCTCAAGGTTAGAGCAAATGAAAACTGGCAAATGCAAAGATCTAGTCAGTTTACAGGGCTGGAGCAAGTCATATTTATAGCAAAGAGCATTTGTGCATTCTTGTGGAACAACAAAGTAGGAGAGATCCCTAACTAGCTGCTGTTGGATTTTGGGTCCATATTAGATTGGTCATTGAAGGACACAAAGTGCTGGAGTAGCTCAGCGGGTCAGGCAGCATCTCTGGAGAGAAGGAATGGGTGACGTTTCAGATCGAGACCCTTCTGACAGGGTGAAGAAGGGTCTTGAACCGAAATGTCACCCATTCCTTCTCCCCAGAGATGCTGCCTGTTCCGATGATCTTTTGTTTACCTCTTTGCTTGTTAGATTAAGATGATGTCCTCGTGGTGAAAGAATGCTTTCTGCGACTAGTGATGAATTTCAAATAAAATACATCCAAAAAGTCCACTTTGCCAGATGTATGGGGTTTTTGATAATGTGCTGCAATTTGATAATGTCATTTTTCTGATTAAAGGTCAAAACTTGTATCCTTGACTTTTAAGCTCATTAAGTATTACAATTGCGTAGAATAATTCCAATCACGTTCTTAGTATTTCATCTCAACATTTTGGTCCCACAGGAGTCATAATTAGAAGGAAAAGTGGAGAAATTCGCTGTCCATTAGCAGTAGAGGCATTTGCTGCACATCTTGGTTATATCTGCAAATATGATGATAAGTACAGCAAGTGAGTACCTTCATGGCCTCTTTGTCTATAACTGTGTACAGTACACCTGTACTTCAAAACTGTTCATATCATAATTTTCAGTAATGCAAACTCTTGACAATAATTGACAATATTTGTTTCTTTTTCAGTTTATTTATTCCGATTTTTTTCGTGTTAATTCCATAAGAATAAATTGTCATTCCCCATCTTAAATTTGTTGGTAATGATTTGTGAATTCCTTTTCGATGCATTCCCATTACGCCAATAGCTGTAAGGTAGGAGAATACTGCATAAAATTCCAAATCTGTTGAGACTCCCTTAAAAAAAAATAACAGCAATGTTTGGAATACATTAATTCTTTAGCCTCCTAGATTGTCCAGTCTAATTATTTGCAATCTTGGATTTGTGTAAGTTGCTTCTCAATAATAACTCTTTGGGATGTTGATGTAATAGTGGTGATAATACTTTCTGAATGCCACGGGAAAGGTATTTTACTTGCGTCGTATCTTCCCAAGCTGGAACGTTGTCATGGTCTTCAACAGTTATTAATTGGTGAGCATTCTTACTTATAACCTAATGACCTTCCCTTCACCATTGATGAGTATGGCTAGGCCAAGTGCAAGGGTTCCCAACCTGGGGTAAATTTACACCCAGGGGGTAAATTTATTGATTCTGGACGTACATATTTTTTCCCATTGACTGACTGTGTTTGATTCTGGTATACCGGTTATCTGTTCATCATTAGTTGTTCATAAATAATGGACTTTGCTTATAAAAGGACTGGACAAGCTAGATGCAGGAAAAATGTTCCCAATGTTGGGCGAGTCCAGAACCAGGGGGCCACAGTCTTAGAATAAAGGCGAGGTCATTTAAGACAGAAGTGAGAAAAAACTTTTTCATCCAGAGAGTTGTAAATTTATGGAATTCCCTGCCACAGAGGGCAGTGGAGGCCAAGTCACTGGATGGATTTAAGAGAGAGTTAGATGGAGCTCTAGGGGCTAGTGGAGTCAAGGGGTATGGGGAGAAGGCAGGCACGGGTTATTGATAGGGGACGATCAGCCATGATCACAATGAATGATGGTGCTGGCTCGAAGGGCCGAATGGCCTCATCCTGCACCTATTTTCTATGTTTCTATAAGTGAAATAACATTGTTATGTGCTATTAACGTTCCCAGGGGTAGACTGGATGAAAAAAGTTGGGAACCACTGGCCTGGTGCATTACCTTAACAAACTCGATAATATTTGACTGAGATGATAAACTTCAATAACAACTAGTTATCTTCCTGAGTATACCTAGAATAGTTACCCTTGATGGGAAGCCAGAACTTGGGAGATGAAAAGTCCCCACCCAGTGTAACTTTCTGCTCCTATCGCTGATGCCTCTGAGCTATTTGTGGGGTTGAGTAGAATATCATGAGGTCTGTTGATGATTGATGGATGTTGCCTGATGAGGTATATTTGTCAGGGTGTGTTGAAAGGTCAATGCAAAACCTCTCCCAATTTTGGCAAATATCTCTATATTCATGAAAGGAGGGTGTTGCCATGTTAACATGACTGGGCGTTCCTTTATCATGCTGTGTAATTAGGAAATCCTGATCTATCCTTCAAAGTGAATGAGCTCACTCCTATCTGTTCAAATTAATTTTGTCCGCATACTTAATCTGTAAATACTTTGTGCTTGTATCGTGATGCTTACAATCTATAATTGGTAAAGCAGTCTACATTCACTCTTGAAGAGCGGACAGCTATTGCATGCACTGGGTGGACTATGGGAATGGTCAAACGCGCTGACATAGCAAGAGGATGTTAAGCTGATGGTGTGTTGTCCATTGCATGACTCTTCAACTGTGGCATGCTGCTGTGATGTGGAGCAATGGCTCCCAACATTTCTGAAGGAAAGTTTTCCCCTAGCGGTCCACCCCACCACCCCTATTTGTTCACAATCGGTCAAATGTAAGCACCCATTCCTGGACAGCTAGCATTCATAATATTTTTAACATGTTAATATATTTTCAATCTTTAAAACCTCAAGGATTTCACAATCTTTGCCTCTTCTTCCCCCCCAATTCCCTGGAAAACCTATGAATTCCAGTGTTTATAGTTTGCTGTGCATTGAGAGAACTTGCTTTTTTTTTAAATTGCCTTTTTTGTACTCCAGAATTCTTGCCCGTTTGGAAAATATGGATGTGTAAACTTCCTTTGAATGATGCTCTGAGACCATGTGTCCCCTCATGGCTGTGAAAGAGCTCTCCCATTCACGCCAAGATCTGGCCCTGACCCTATAGTCTTACGATTTTCAGGAATTTAGCCACTAGCCCGTTGAGTTACTGGTAAATCTGCTGCCAGTTCTCTTTCAGGCAATACATCCAAATTAATGTAACTTACTGCAAAACCCCATGCCTATTATGTTACAGTGCCCTCCATAATGTTTGGAACAAAGATCCATCGTTTATTTATTTGCCTCTGTACTCCACAATTTAAGATTTGTAATAGAAAAAAAATCACATGTGGTTAAAGTACACATTGTCAGATTTTAATAAACGCCATTTTTATACATTTTGGTTTCACCATGTAGAAATTAAATCAATGTTTATACGTAGTCCTCCCATTTCTGGGCACCATAATGTTTGGGACACATGGCTTCACAGGCGTTTGTAATTACTCAGGTGTGTGGGGGTATTATGGCCTGGGCATGTATGGCTGCTCAAGGTGTTTAAGAAGGAACTGCAGATGCTGGAAAATTGAAGGTAGACAAAAGAGCTGGAGAAACTCAGCAGGTGCAGCAGCATCATTGATACTGCTGTCCCCGCTAAGTTTCTCCAGCACTTTTGTCTACCTTGGTTGCTGAAGGTACTGGCTCACTTATCTTCATTGATGATACAACTGCTGATGGTAGTAGCATAATGAATTCTGAAGTGTATAGACACATCCTATCTGCTCAGGTTCAAACAGATGCCTCAAAACTCAATGGCCGGCGGTTCATTCTACAGCAAGACAATGATCCCAAAGGCCCCATAGCAGAAGCATCCACGTCACGAGGCTGGAAACTGGATGTATCCTGAGCTAATTCTGCTACCACCATCATCTATTCTGACAAGTGATGGCTTCCACTGATTCTCGCCGGAAGCTTGCGTCATTTTCAGGACGAACGATGACAGTGAGGTCAACATTTGTAACAAGATGGACACGAAAAGAAGAAGAAGAATTATCCCAAACACTGCTAAAGCAACAAAGGAGTTTTTCAAAGCTAAAAAATTGTCAATTTCTGAGTGGCCAAGTCAATCGCCCGATCTGGACGCAGCTGAGCATGCCTTTTATATGCTTGGACTAGCCCCCAAAACAAGCATAAGCTGAAGATGGCTGCAATACAGGCCTGGCAGAGCATCACCAGAGATAACACCCAGCAACTGGTGATGTCCATGAATCGCAGACTTCAAGCAGTCATTGCATGCAAAGGATATGCAACAAAATACTAAACATGACTACTTTCATTTACATGACATTGCTGTGTCCCAAACATTATGGTGCCCTGAAATGGGGGGGTACTATGTATAAACATTGCTGTAATTTCTACATGGTGAAACCAAAATGTATAAAAATGGCCTTTAATAAAATCTGACAATGTGCACTTTAACCACATGTGAATTTTTTTTCTATTACAAATCTCAAATTGTGGGGTACAGAGGCAAATAAATAAATGACGGGTCTTTGTCCCAAACATTATGGAGGGCACTGTATACCTGTTACTGACTGTATTGTTAATGCAATCAATTTCTGTTGACCACTGGTGTTGGCTATTTACAAAGCAAAGCAAAAGGTTCTGGAGTTACTCAGCAGGTAAGTCGGCATCTGTGAAGAAAATGGATAGATAACGTTTCGGGTCAGGACCCTTCTTCAGACTCAGAATGCCCCTCCACAGATGCCTCTTGATCTCCCGAGTTACACCAGAGCTGCACTTTGTATGCTCAAGATTCCAGCATCTGCAGTTCCTTGTATCTCCTTATCTTTTTATATCTGTGTTTTGAAATGGCACCTAATAATTGTTTGTTCTCTTCCATAGATACTTTATATCCCATAAACCTAACAAGACCTGGCAGCAAGTGTTCTGGTTTGTACTCAGTATAGCTGTCAATAATGCATACATCTTGTACAAGATGTCCGAGGCATATCTGGTCAGACGCTACACCAGGGTACAGTTTGGTGAAAGACTGGTCAAGGAGCTGTTTGGAATTGAAGAGCATCTTCCCTGAGTGATTTCTGCTGGCAATCCTTGTACTGATGTCAAATTGTTGCACTGTATCCACAGGGCTAAACCACATCTCACAACCTTGTCCCAAACATATTTTAAAAAAAAATGATTTTTGTCATCGCTGAGCTTTTACCTGAAATCTACAGCACGCACGTCTCTAACTCTCTGCTCTGCCACCAAGCCTCAAGCCAAAGTGAAGACCATTTGCAAGGAATCTGGAGACGGGTACTGAAACGGGCGATTGTAGAATGAATAGAGGGAAACCTGATTGTAATGCCTGAATATACCTGGGATAACAACACAAGGTTGATGAATCAAGTTGTGGACCTATTGTGGCTTTTTTTTTAAACTTATGCGGGGATGTGAAATATGCACTTTTGTATGCAAATTGTGCACGTGTGGGAAATCATAAAACCATCAAGGAATCATTTCATTGTTTTGCAGAAAAAAAACCTTAACTATTTCCATTGTTACATTCTTAATGATTTGCGCCTTTGAGTATTGTTCGATAATGTCATCGCCTAATGATTCCTCACTCATAGTGCAATCCAACAGCCCTGTTTAGATATTTATAATGAAAGGTTTAATATGCATTCTGAATGTTTACATTGGACTAGTTATTAAATAGTGTTCAGAATTCACAATTTCTGCTATGTACTGCATTTAGCAAATAGTGCACCAGATATAAATTACATTCTTTATTCACTGATGATACTTTGTCATTGCAAAGTAGAAGTTGTTGCTTGGAATACTAAATCCCTAGATCATGTATGTGGAGGTAGAGTCTAAACCATAAGATGACTATCTCTCCTTAGGGGGCCTTGAAGTTCAGTCCCTCAGCTGGGTTGTTAGATGCAGTAGCATTGTGATAGCGACATGGTATGTGTGAATACGGTGGATGAATTAGCTGGTGGCATCTCTTGTTTCTCAGTGTGTCTGCCATTCAACATGGAGGAACTGTTAGCAGAAGAGGAATCTGTGTCTCTGAGTGAATTGTGCTAACTAGGGATAGAAGGTTTTGTCCATTTCTTAAATCTCTACCTTGGTGTGGAGACAGCATGCAGAGTTCATCTGTTGCTTTCCTGCGGGATTCACTTTCTGTTCATTGATTTGTATTCAAGCAATGTAAGTGTCTCAAAAGTGCCCTGTATATTACAAATCTGTTGTATTTAAAATATAAAGATGTATGGTAAAATTTACAATAAAGGAAAATTGTGGCAAAAGGTCATACTATTGTGTTGATTAACGGTCCGTGAACCATTCAGCAAGTAATGTCAATGCCTTCAAGGCAGACTTTTTTAAAAAGGTAATTAGTATGCCACTACTTGGTTCATAGAATCACATACAAAACAGATTTCATTGGTTTGCAACACACGTTCAGAGGTCTGAATGGCTACACGTAAATGTTTTTTCAAAATGAAAACAAACATTCAGGAGATCATGCATTATCTGTGGAAATAGACAAAATAGTTAACATTTTTGGTGAGTGTTAAATCTGAAATATTAATTCTGGTTCTCTGTCAATAAATGGTGCATAACCTGCTGTCTTTTCAACATTGTAGAACATAGGAATATGAACTAAAAACAGTAATTTTTTCCCCAAAACACCTTGCAACATAAATCCAGTTTTTAAAAAGAAAAACATGAAAAGTTGGAATTTAAAGGTATAAAGTTTATTAAAGTTAATTCATTTTCAAGGATGCTTTCCATCACATCTATAAAAACTATGAGCAAGATCATGCTTTCCAGTGAGAAGAGATGTGGGGAAGTTAATCTATAAACCAACAAGACTTGTCATCTTTTCAATACTCCACAGTGACATTGTTGTGCACAAGATTAACATTACTCTATACAAAATCACTCAAGAATTGGAAATTAAAAGAAATTTTACATTTGGGAGCGGGGGAAAAAAACTTAACACAGTCACAAGTTACTTCAAAACAAAAGTAAGTCCAATATTGTTCCTTGAAGATTTGAACACTGGTGGAATTGTTCCACCAATCCCATTCTCACTTTGCCACTTGCAAAGACTTCACGGGATCTTTTCTAGTAGAAGAAAAAATCTTTAACATTTCAAGACTTATGAATGGAAAGGATGCAGCTCTTCTACAGAATGAACTTTGGCACACTGGCATGTAAACATTTCTTTGAAAATTAATATCATGTTCAGCAGCAGTATAACCTCTTCCAACTACAGTTTCTGCTCTTAAACGTTGGTAATAAAATCACTGTCTGCCCTTTCACATAAACAAAGACTGGGGGAGAGAGAGAAAGACACAAAGACATGGAGAGAATCATCCTTTTGTACTCCTGGTTGTGCCAGACACCTTTATTGCATTGTAGTAATTAAGTGAACAGTGTAACCTGACAAGACAGCCATCAATTTGGTAAATTAAATAAATATAAATGAATTAAGACTTTACAGAAAATTGATTTTAAGGAGAACTTATTAGCAGAGGTGAGCTTGAGAGGCATACAAACTGTTTTCTCCACAATGGCTATTGTTTTCAATTCACAGCCACTATTTTATAAATTCATCTTATGTCTTTGAACAAAACAAAAAAGGTACCGTCGCCACTAAAGATATATTATGATTGCCTAACTTGGATTAAGCAAGGCCCCAATCAAATACCGCTTTGAAAAAGTCACTGCAGCAAAAGCTAATGAGTGAATTCTTGGATGGTTTCACAGCAAGTGCAGGCTAGAATCATAAACAGAAGGAATGATTTTGGTAATGTAACAATCATGTAACATAGCTACTTAAATAAATACAAAATAAGTTTGAATTATCAACAGGTTTTGATCCATTAAATAACACCGAGCCATGTTTGTGCCACACAATCATAGGTTACAACTCCCATCCATCCTAACCCCTCGCACACAAAGAACTAAGAAAAGTGCTGAGGTTCAGTTAAACAGAATAAAGACATACCAAAATTCATGCACAGCAACAGGTTCCGGCTTTTATTCGATACTGTACCATTTCCCTACATTTGCCTGGTTTGGCTTGAACAACACGCATTGGCTTATCAAAACCATTCCACGTTGAGATCTGGAGTCTGCACATTCGCATCAAGAACAAACATCAGGAAATAAACACACAAGCTTTGCATCTGAATGACAGGTTAATACAAAAAAAGCAAGAATACTGAACAATGTGTGAATTGTGAAGCATCGGGACACATTTAAATACATGGATATTGGATGTGCTCATAAGCAACCTTTGTTATTAGTGCAGGGCGTTTCCTATAAAACAGAAATCCTTATTTTGGAAACTTCCTCATCAGAAAGACTGAAATGGTTCTTGAGGGGGATGGAATTCTATGTACCGTCCTACTGTAATTCAAAAGAAAGGGTGCAGGATCTTGGTTAAATGAAAAAGAAATATAGAAACAGTAACCCATGAGTTTGAAAACTCAATACAGCAATTCAAGATAAGATGGAATATGAAACTTTTTCAAAAATCGAGGTATATGGTTGAATGCAAACTTGATTTACCAATTTAAATATTGTCCACATTGAAAATTCCAAAATGCAGATGTGTTACTGCTGTAAATTAAGTGAGAATTTCCATTGTTGTGAAAGTGATGGATTACAGACTTCGACAGTGAGTCCTCCAGTTTTGGTATTCCGACTGTCTAGACACAAATTGCTGCCAACATGCCTTAGTTTCGAGTTGCTCTCAATTTGTTCCCACTTCTGCAAAAACAAAGTATTATCAAGAATAGGTTAACAAGCTAAATGAGCTATAAAATTAAAAACTACAAGATTACAAAATATTTTTCACAGCACTCTTTCTCCTGGGTTCTGAACTCTCAAAGGTATGGACCACTCTTTAGTATAAGAGCAGGGAGGTTCTACTGCAGTTGTACAGGGTCTTGGTGAGACCACACCTGGAGTATTGCGTACAGTTTTGGTCTCCTAATCTGAGGAAAGACATTCTTGCCATAGAGGGAGTACAGAGAAGGTTCACCAGAGTGATTCCTGGGATGGCAGGACTTTCATATGAAGAAAGACTGGATAGACTCGGCTTGTACTCGCTAGAATTTAGAAGATTGAGGGGATATCTTATAAAAATTTACAAAATTCTTAAGGGGTGGGATAGGCTAGATCAGTGGTTCCCAACCATTTTTTGGCCATGCCCCACCTAATCACCTCTAATATCCTGATGCCCCCCCCTTGCTTTCCCTTGAGAGAAAACGGAGGAAATAGATATTATAAGGGTAACTTAGCAAAAGCTCTTTGAATCGCATTTCTAAATCCAATTCAATAAATAAGGTTCTCCCATGACCTCGCGCGCTTCGTGCGACGTGCATGAAGAGCGATGGCGCGGTGATTATGTAATAACTACACAATAAAGACCTTTTTTACCCCCAAAAAATTATTTACTCAAAATAACATCTGAAACATAAACTACATATGTTTACCTGATGGAAAATCCAAAAAAATAAAAATCGAAAATTTGGACCCAGACCTCCTCAGTCGCACTCAATTGCCCCCCTTAAAAATCAAATTGCCCCCCTGTGGGGCGTACGCCCCACGTTGGGAACCACTGGGCTAGATGCAGGAAGATTGTTCCCGATGTTGGTGAAGTCCAGAACAAGGGGTCACAGTTTAAGGATAAGGGGGAAATCTTTTAGGACCGGGATGAGAAAATAATTTTTCACACAGAGAGTGGTGAATCTCTGGAATTCTCTGCCACAGAAGGTAGTTGAGGCCAGTTCATTGGCTATATTTAAGAGGGAGTTAGATGTGGCCCTTGTGGCTGAAGGTATCAGGGGGTATGGAGAGAAGGCAGGTACAGGATACTGAGTTAGATGATCAGCCATGATCATATTGAATGGCGGTGCAGGCTCGAAGGGCCGAATGGCCTACTCCTGCACCTATTTTCTATGTAAACAAAGACATCCACCCAGATTATGTACTGCAGAGCCAGGAGCTGGGATGAACGCTACCACAGCAATGTAAAGATTATCTCGTTGGCACATAAGTAACATGGAATGAACTGCCAGTGTAATGTGCAGAGGCTGCTTGTGAGGGGTGCAAGGATACACCCTGGTCACCGGGCACCTCCAGCCCCCAGTCTTTCCTTCTCAGTCTGATGGATGTATTGACTTCTCTCCAGGAATCCACAGATCTCCCTGGCCCAGAGATTTCATCACTTGTAAACAAGCAAAGATCACTGGCCATTGAGCCTGTTGTTCCTAGCCCTCAATGACAGCTCTTGCACATTTCTTGGGGTGATGAGATCACTTTAACTGTCTCAATTTTGTGGGAGTGCCAGGAAGGGGAGCTGATGTTGGGTCATCGACCAGATTTCCATCGTTGCAGCCTGGAGGGCGTGAGCTCCAGAACAGCACCTCTTCCAATAACTCACCTCCACCGCAAGAGACCATTCAGTCCAAACTGATAAGACACAAAGAACTGTAGATACTGGTTTCCAAAAAGACACAAAGTGCTGGAGTAACTCAGCAGGTCAGGCAACACCTCTGGAGGACATGGATAGGCAACCCAAAATGTTGGTCGTCCATGTCCTCCAGAGATTCTGCCTGGCCCGCTGAGTTACACCAGCAGTTTTGAGTCCAAACCAGTGTTCAGACTAGACAAGGATCTCAGATTTCCACACAATAGAAGGAGATTATTCGCCCCATCGAGTGTCTGCCAGCTCCAGGACCAATTCCTTCAACCTCTCTGCCTCACTCATTTCTCTAAAATCAACTGTCTCTCACATCCCCATTAACACATTCCTCTCCTATTGCCCAACCACGCCAAGGGGCAGTTTACAGCAGCCGGTTAAACTACCAAGCAACGCATCTTTGGGATGTGGGGAGGATTTGGAGTATACAGGGGAAACCCTCGCAGTCATGGAAAAAAACATGCAAACTCCAGAATGGGCCAGATGGCTGAATTGGGCCCGATGTGTGAATCACCCAAAGTTCCTGGAGTAAGATGGCTGCACCAACAGCACCACCAGCCACCTTCATCTAACCCTATCCTCTCCTTCTTGTCCCTCTCCAACTTGTCCCGCACCTCCAGATTCAGGAACAGCTTCATTCCCAGAGCTATAGCGGCTGTGAACCGGCCCTGCTGAGTGCCCCCCACCCCCATGGACAGTCTCCCTCGGATGGTCACGTCGCACAGATACATCTGCACTTTAGTCTGTTTGAACTGTTTTGACTATTTTACTGTTGTAATTTTCTTTTTACAAATCATGTTCTCGGGGTATCTAAATCTAAATTTTATTTTAAATGACAATAAAATATATTATTATTATTATTATTATTATTATTGGGTTCATCTCAGCAATTCCATGTGGTAGCAAGTTCCATATTTTCTCCGGGGGGGGAGTCATTTCAACTTAAATTCCCTATTCATTGCTGAAGTTTAGATTCATGAAGACGTTTTACTTTGAAGTTAGAGATGATTACATAATTAGAATACTTTCAACAAAGTGTATAACTAAAAAGGAGTAATCATTCACAATTCCCAGGCAGTTCTATCCAGACAAGCTTTCCAGACACACTCCTGTTTAAATTAAAAGGTTGAGCAAAGCCCCTTCATCAGCACCTACCTGGCGACTGTCATTGTCTCGACAGCCCTGCAGCTTTATGAGAGAGCCAGCAGACCGTACCACCACAGTAAGGCACAAATCCATGTGTTTCACCGACTTGTCCTTCGTTAGTGCCCACTCCTGGCAAAATAAAAGGTAAAGTGAGATCTGAATAGAGATTTTCAGGTAAGACTGACTACTACAGACCTCACCCTCGCCCCCACCATAAAGATAGACTTCCAACCCAAAGGCAGAAGAACCAACCATGTCAAGAATCTAAATGACCTCTATTGCACGGCATTTGGGGAAATTAAAATTTATAGAAACAAGGCACTGTCGATGCTGGTTTACAAACACGGACACAAAGTGCTGGAGTAACGCAGCTGGTTAAGCAGCATCCCTGGAGTACAAGTGTTTAAGAAGGAACTGCAGATGCTGGAAAATCGAAGGCACACAAAAATGCTGGAGAAACTCAGCGGGTGCAGCTGCATCTATGGAGCGAAGGAAATAGGCAACGTTTCGGGACGAAACGTTGCCTATTTCCTTCGCTCCATAGATGCGGCTGCACCCGCTAAGTTTCTCCAGCATTTTTGTGTCCCTGGAGTACAAGGCTATGTGACGTTTTGGGTTGGGTTCGAAGAAGGGTTTCCGACTTGAAAAGTCACCTATCCATGTTCTCCAGCGGTGCTGCCTTACCCGCTGAGTTACTCCAGGACGTTGCGCCTTTTTTGGGGGAAATTAATTTATTGAGCCTCGAAATGTGTTGACTGACACAGAGAGAAAAAAAAAATAGCAAGAATGTGGTAATGGGGAAATCCAAACTGGTTCAACTAAAGTTTGCGGTAGTTACGTTGTCACATTGACTATTCTGGCTTCCAAACCCCACTCAACATGGTGAATCCAAGTGCCTCATGACAGGCCATGGACGCAGCTTTAGGACACATATCTAGACAAGTTGGGCAGTTGGCTCCCTTGAATAAAGCAACAACTGATTCACTATATTTCATCGTAAAAATTAAATTAGAGACTGTGCACCTGATTTCCTCCTGCATTGTGACATTCATAGACGCCAACAACACCATCTGCAAAGTGACCCAGTGTATCTAGGCAATTGGAACCCTGCTGCAAAGCTCCGAAAGCAATATCTTGGTGATCAGGGACCCTACAAAAAGGAAAGAGAAGGATAATTATTGATCCTACACATGAACAGGCTAAATTTGAGCAAATTTTAAAAATCTAAACACAAAAATCAGAGAATTAACTCACGGCTCTAACTTTCCTTTTTCCTCAAAAGCACAGACTCAAAAGCAGTAAATGGAACTTTTTTTTCAAGTGTAGTAATATAATGATGCAGGAAATGCAACAAAAAATTGGTGAGCAGTGAGTAAGGTCCACGAAAAAGCAGGGTTACAATTACAATTTATCTGCTAAGTGATCAGAAATGCCGCAGTCACTCGTGGTATCCCGCCTGCTCTCTTTAGAGTAAATGTTTAATTTAGAGAGATACAGCTTGGAACTGGGCCCATTGGCCGCCCACTGAGTCCACACCGATCAGCAATCACCCGTTTGCACGAGTTCTATGTATCTGACTGTTACACCCATTTTAATAGAGGACAATTAACCTACAAACACGCAAGTCTTTGGAGCGTGGGAGGAAACTGAAGCACCTGGGAGAAACCTACGGCGTCACAGGGAGATCGTGCAAACTCCACACAGACAGCACCCGAGGTCAGGATCGAACTCGGGTCTCTGGCGCTGTGAGCTGTGCCATTTATGTCTTGTGATATTTTACTTCTCACCAAGGCAGAAATATAAAACGATTGTTGTTCTTCTTAAAATCTGGTTGTAAAAACAGAAAAAAGATACTGGAAACAAATGTAAAAAATGCAAGTGCACAGAGGACTGGTCACCAATGGATTTTAGGATGAAAGGAGCACCTCCCCTAGAATATGTACTGTCACAGACATCTACCAGAAATGCTCCAAGTGCTCAACTGGTACAATGACAGCACCAAATTCATTAGATATATTTAGTATGAACCTCACCAGTCAAAAATATCCATGCGTAAGAATGGCCCCTGAGATCATGTTCTGAGTTTGTAACACAATTCTTTTGAAACAAAGACAAACAAAGACAAGCTCCCTACTGTACTCCCTGTGCATACATGCCTGTGTGGCCAGGTTCAGCTCCAACTCTATAATCAAGTTTGCTGATGACACTGTGGTGGTGGGCCTGATCTCCGATAACGATGAGAAGGCCTACCGGGAGGAGGTGGCTGATCTGGCACTCTGGTGTCAGGACAATAGCCTTCTCTTGAATGTCAAACAAACTAAGGAGCTGATCGTGGACTTTAGGAGGGCACGACATCCGAGGACGTACGCACCATTGAAGATAAATGGGGATACTGTGGGTAGGGTGAGCTGCTTTAAATACCTGGGATTTAGATAGATTAGATTAGATAGATTATATTACATTACACATCTCCACATCTCTGAGGCTATGACATGAACATCACACGCTGCAGCACTGGTGAGTAAGGCAAGGCAGTGCCTTTGGCACCTCAGGCAATTGAGGAAATTCAGAATGTCTCTGAGGACCCTCCAGCGCTTCTACTCAGCGGCTGTGGAAAGCATCTTGTTCGGAAATATCATGATTTGGTTTGGGAACTGCTCTGCTCAGGACAAGAAGGCTCTGCAGAGAGTAGTGCGTTCGGCTAAACGCCCCCCTGCAGGAACTATACATCAGAAGGTGCAACTCCAGAGCCCACAAGATCATGGGAGACCCCTTCCACCCCTGCAACGGACTGTTCCAGCTGCTACGGTCAGGCAAACGCTTCCGTTGCCATGCTGCGAAAACGGAGAAGTTGAGAAGAAGTTTCTTCCCAGAGGCCAGTAGGACTGTAAACTCCTATCTCACCAGGGACTAACTTTACGATACCAATTTACTGTTGCGAGGTGTCTTTTTAAAATTGCTGTTTTTTTCTTTTTTTTCCCTCCCACAAATATGTAATATGTGAATATGTGTTTCCGTCCCATTCTGTTTTGTAGTTTTTTTTGTAAAATCCGCGAGCATTGCCACTTTTCATTTCACTGCTCATCTCATATGTGTATGTGACGAATAAACTTGACTTGAAAGGCATGGCTACAATTACACACGCAACACTCCAGTTTTATGCCCCTGTCCCACTTAGGAAACCTGAACGGAAACCTCTGGAGACTTTGCGCCCCACCCAAGGTTTCCGTGCGGTTCCCGGAGGTTTTTGTCAGTCTCCCTACCTGCTTCCACTACCTGCAACCTCTGGCAACCACCTGCAACCTCCGGGAACCGCACGGAAACCTTGGGTGGGGCGCAAAGTCTCCAGGGGTTTCCGTTCAGGTTTCCTACGTGGGACAGGGGCATTAGAATATCAAGCTGCAGTATGACTCCAATACTCTGGGATATTTAGCTCAACCTTCGCTGGTTTCCCACTGCTAGATTTTCCAGACTATTGGTTGTTCCATATTTAATTCACTTTCTTCAAAGGAGTTACACACGAATATAAAATATCTTCCCGTCAACATGGCAAATCTAAAGGAATGTGGGAAATTAGTTCTGGGAAATTTCAAGTGAGCACAAGAAACAAAACCAGGTGAGTTTCAGACTCGAGCATTGCGACTGGGTCCATAGTGTGTGTTAAAGGAAGCATGGGCATCAGGGCCCTTGTTAAAGGAAGCACAGGAACCGGGGTCCCTGTGTGTTAAAGGGAATGTAGCAATCAGCGTCTGTGTGTGTTAAAGAGCGTTAATGGGTCTTATAGAAACTTACAAAATTCATAAGGGGTTGGACAGGCTAAATGCAGGAAGATTGTTCCCGATGTTGGGGAAGTCCAGAACAAGGGGGTCACAGTTTAAGGATAAGAGGGAAGTCTTTTAGGACCGAGATGAGAAGAACATTTTTCACACAGAGAGTGGTGAATCTCTGGAACTCTCTGCCACAGAGGGTAGTTGAGGCCAGTTCATTGGCTATATTTAAGAGGGAGTTAGATGTGGCCCTTGTGGCTAAGGTGATCAGAGGGTATGGAGAGAAGGCAGGTACGGGGTACTGAGTTGGATGATCAGCCATGATCATATTGTATGGCGGTGCAGGCTCGAAGGGCCGAATGGCCTACTCCTGCACCTATTTTCTGTGTTTCTATGTTAAAGAGAGCGCAGTAAATGGGTCCCCTATGTGTTAAAAGTATTGCAGTAACCAGGGTCCCTGTGTGATAATGGGAGCACAGTTACTGGGGCCCCTGTCTGGGGCTACAGGCAGCGTAGGGACCGGGGTCCCTGTGTATCAAAGGGCATGTAAGAACTGGGTCCCCTGCATATTAAGGAGAGCATGAGAATCAGCAGCCAGTGAGCTAGAGGCTTGTCCCAACAATCGGTTTGCAGATTATCTGGTTCAGATATCAGATTATGTTACTGCAAGAGATTACATCTGAAAATAAAAGCAATGTACCACAAACTCTGGAATTATTCAGAATTCTGCATTAGATCTTTTCGCCTCCCCTCCATCACCACTTTCTATCCTGTTGGGCATTTTGGGGCATTTTATGCTGGACAGCTTGGGGTATGAATCAATCTTCTTTGTGTTTTTGTTCCTTGATCTTGAAGTGTCCAAGAAAATACCCTAGTTCTGCTTCTGGGATCTGAGCATTCCCGTATTCACCGCAAGAAATAGTTTGGGGAGGAAATAAAGGAAAACACTGGCACGGCAGTGCATATGCAAATGTAATGACTTTGGGAATATGTAGAGGGATCCATTAATAAGAGTATAGATACTTTCTCCCCTTCCTCCCTGTTCCCCACCTCAATGCACACCCATTTCTCCCACAATCCCACTCCCTATCCCCCACCCTCTTCCATCTATATATCTTCCTCTGCTTTATATTTCACATCTCATTCTTGCTCTTATTGTAGCTCGTCTTTTCATCTCTAGCCTTAGTCTAACCATCCGCCAAATCAACCCCCCCCCCCCACCACACTGTATTCACCTATCACTGGCCATGCTTTATTATGCCCCCAACTGTCTTGCAGCTTTCCCCCCCCCCCCCCACCCCCCCCCCCCACCACTAGTCAGTCAGTCTGAAGAAGTGTCCCACCCAAAACGTTGCCTATTCATGTCCTCCAAATATGCTGCCTGTCCCACTGAGTTTCCCCAGCACCATAATAATGCAGTGCCTTTAGCATTCAACATCCTGATGGCAACCTGCTTCAAGTAAACGCACGAGTCCAGATGGTGAAGTGAAGAGAAGTTTGTTTATAGAAAGATAATAATGAACATACCCTGCCCTTGGGAGAAGTTTTGACACGAGTATTGGTTGGGGTTGCAGCCTTAGAATGGACGCCACAATCACTTACGTGACTGAAGTGCCTTCAAAGGATTCAGACGGATACATTATGTGGACATATCTAACATACACCTTTGATGTAAGCACGATACAATGTGGAATTGGACAGGCTAGATGCAGGAAGATTGTTCCCGATGTTGGGGAAGTTCCAGGACAAAGGGTCACAGTTTAAGGATAGAGGGGAAATCCTTTAGAACCGAGATGAGAAAAACATTTTTCACGCAGAGAGTGGTGAATCTCTGGAACTCTCTGCCATAGAAGGTAGTTGAGGCCAGTTCATTGGCTATATTTAAGTTAGATGTGGCCCTTGTGGCTAAAGGGTTCAGGGGGTATGGAGAGAAGGCAGGTACGGGATACTGAGTTGGATGATCAGCCATGATCATATTGGATGGCGGTGCAGGCTCGAAGGGCCGAATAGCCTACTCCTGCACCTATTTTCTATGTTTCTATGGAATTTAATGGATGTTTAAAGAGCTCAAGACACAGGAACTGAATGTCTGATTTTGCTGTACCGTGCTCGGACAACCACTGTGCTGCATATCATTAAAGTCTTTTCTTCTCTTCACCAACTAGACTCTTGTGTTTACTTGTAGCAGGTTGCCATCATCCACAGGATGCTGAATGATAAAGGCACTGCATTATTATAGTTTCCACCACTCAGAAAGGGCAGAGCTTAGAACAAAGAACAGTACAGCACAGGAACAGGTGCTTTGGCCCACAATGTCTATGCCGAACAAGAAGCCAAGATAAACTAATCTCCTTTGCCTCTCTCGAACATAGGCAGTATTCCAGTATTCCATATCAGCCAAAAACAGATACATTTTAATCATTTTAGTTTAGTTTAGTGATACAGCACGGAAAAAGGCCCTTTGGTCCACCGAGTCCACACCGACCAGCAATCCCCGCACACTTACACTATCCTGCACACACTAGGGACAATTTACATTTAATTCCAAGCCAATTAGCCTACAAACCTGTACGTCTTTGGAGTGTGGGAGGAAGATGGGAAACATCTCCCCCACAGAGGCCACGGGGGGAACGTACAAATTTCGTACAGAGAAGCACCCGTAGACAGGATCGAACCCGGGTCTCTGGCACGGTAAGGCAGCATCTCTGCCGCTGCACCACCGTGCCGCACAATTTTCATCATTTGTCTTCTAAGATCAGAGTGACTTAAGTCCTCTATTCATATTGAACTGGAGCAGCAATGCTTACTCACTATTTTGCACCACTATTTTTAACCACTGTACCACTAGGATTCAGTATTGCAGTGGTTACATTACTGGACCAGCAGCTACAGTTCTACACTACAGATCCAGAGACAAGTGTTCAAATCCCACCATGGCAGTTGAGGAATTTAAATTACAATCAATAAACTCTCAATAACTGTAAGCACTACACTATTGGGTGGTAGTAAAAATTTACCTGGTTTACGAATGGCCCTCAGGGAAGGAAATCTTCACTTGAGCTGCCCTACATGTGACTTCAAGTCCTTCATTGTGATCGGCTCTCTACAATGCCTCCTCAGTTCAAGGTCAATACATTATTCCACTGTTGCCAGCAATATCCACACCTCATCAACTCAAAGAAATACTCATTCAGTTATCTTTTGTGCATTTAAGTTCTTCGAATACCCACAGAGCAGTGTGTTTTGCAGCCTGTACTGAATATAATATTCATCAAGTTAACAGGACCATATTGCAAATCCTCCCTGGCATATGAACGTCTGGCATATGGACACACCTCACATGTTTACGAGCATTTGGGATACCAGCGGGATGGATTTGCTAGCTGCAGTAGGCGTCTTCTTCCAGGTGGGAATGAAGGTTTTCTGTGCGTCTACTCTCCTCACACAGCCCCAAGCCACAACAGAGCTTGGAGAGCTGAGTAAGTGAGGCCCGCTGGTGGCCACTCTTCCCACGCTTCTGCTCTCTCTCCCATCGCAGCTGTTCCTCGCATCCTCTCCCACACACATTTTCTGCTCAACTCCGACTTAAAAAACTGTTTGGGTTACGAACAATGGAATGCTGTGGTAACCTGGAGATTTCCTGTAGTTACACCGAGTAGGTTCTACCACAAAAGTATGAAAGCCGTAATGTTAGTAAGCAGTAATGGGCCTGTCCTACCAGCATGCGACTGCATACGGCGAGCGCGACCAAACCGGAAGCAGGGGCCATGCGGCGGTCGAGTGATCCCGTACGAATTGACGTGAAATTCGAGCAAAGTCCGCGGGAAGTTTGCGCGTGATGTACGGCGTCGAGATGCTGCGCACGCCCGTCGAGGCGGTGCGTACGGCCTCAATGTGGTTGTGGGCCGGCAGGCCGTTGCCGCACGGAATTTTTGAACAGTGTCAATTTTTCGGAGCCCCGCGCGATGTCAGGACCAGCTCCGCACAACTCCAGACGGCTCCGGCGATCAAAGTGGGACCGGCCCCGCGAGGCCGTACGGCTCAAGCGACCACGTTAGGTCTCGCTTGCCGCATGGAATCGCATGCTCGTGGGACAGGCCCTTAACTGTTTCACTTTCCACAGAAGCTGTTTGACTTGCTGAGTCTTTTCAGCATTTCCTGCTTTATACCATATTTCCAGCATGGGGAAAATGTTGATTTTGAACACTGACTTAGCTCTGTTATACTACCATTCTGCTGAGCACACAACCTGCCCACAGTATGCAGTGTGGACTACAACAGAAAAGTATGTGCCTCTGTGTAACCTTAAAAGGTGTGACAGCTATTTTTAACTTGGAGAAGCAGGTTTATTTTGCTCGAGGCCCTATTCCAGAAAGCTGCTCCGTACAAAGAGCCTCGCTCTCTCCTGGATGACGTGATGCGCTGTTTGGAGTAAGTTATGTGATCTGCTCAGTGAAACACTCAGAATATATCCTGCACTCCTTGACATCCACACCAGTGATACATTTCTGCAGCAAGTAATGTTAAAATCTGGAATAGTAACCTACCTTAGTTCAGGATAGACATTTTCCAGGTACCACTTGAATGGTTTACATGCCAATTTTTTCTTCAATTCCAATCTGCTTTGAATACTGCCGAAAAGAAGGAATTCTTATTTATATTGCACCATCAAAACCTCAAGAAGCTCATCAGACACTAAACCTCAAAATGAATTTTCATCGCCTGAAAATTCCCATTGCGATAAATACCCAGATCATTTTTTTGCTTTGTTGATGTTCTTTTGAGGCCTTAATAATGACTGTGGGCACCTAGAAATTTCCTTCTCTTCTTCAAAACTCTTTGCCGGTGAGATTGTTTACCTCCACATAGACAGCAGACAATGTATTGCCTCATCCAACCCTGCAGCACTTGTCCAGGACCGTCACTGGATGTTCACGTTTGGAAGGTGGAATTTTAGAATAAAGGAAATGCTGTCAAGCTGCTTAGGTTTTTTTGTGTAAATAATTCAAACGTTTTAAGATGTTTGGGTTTTTAAATCAGGAGTCACAGAGCAAAACTAAAACAAAAAGTTTGGCCAACCTCTCCCTAGAGCTAATAGCCTCTAATCCAGGCAACATACTGGTGAACTTCTTTTGCAGTCTCATCATACGTTCCACAGCCTTGGTATAACGGAGCCACCAGAACTGCACGCAACAGTTCAAATGTTGCCTAACCAAAGTTTTATAAAGCTGCAACACGATTTCCTGACTCTTATTCTCATTGCCCCAACCTCTGAAGGCAAGCATACCATACACCTTCTTTACCACTTTATCTACTTGTGTTGTCAATTTTAGGGAGTTATGGACTTGGACCCCCAGATCTCTCTGTACATCGATGCTGTTAAGGGTTCTGCCATTAACTATATACTTTCTCATAGAGTCATAGAGTGATACAATGTGGAAACAGGCCCTTTGGCCCAACATGCCCAGCTACACTAGTCCCACC
This sequence comes from Leucoraja erinaceus, assembly GCF_028641065.1. Taxonomy (NCBI): domain Eukaryota; kingdom Metazoa; phylum Chordata; class Chondrichthyes; order Rajiformes; family Rajidae; genus Leucoraja; species Leucoraja erinaceus. Next base: position 16,942,681 of record NC_073381.1, read on the forward strand.
TCCCCGTGTTTGGCCCATATCCCTCCAAACCTGTTCTATCCATGTACTACCTGTCGAACTGTTTCTCCTTTTATTTGACCTACCAAAATGTAACAACACACTTGCCCACATTACACTCCTTCTGCCATTTCTCTGCCCATATCTGTAATTGGACAATATCATGCTGTATACTTTGACATTCTTCTTCACTGTCCATCTCCACAATATTTGCGTTGTCTGCAAACTTACAAGCCAACCCATCTACATTTATACTCGTCATTTATATATATATATATATATCGCAAACAACAGAGGCCCCAGCATAGAATCCTGTGCTAATAAAATATTAGATTTAATTTAATAGAACAGAGAATGGAAAATCAAGGCAAAGTGATCCAATCTCCTAAATGACACAAATATAACTCCATGGTGTAACTTTAAATTGAATTACGGTCAAAAATTAAACATTAAGCTTAAAATAATGGGGGGTAATGCTGTACAGTTCCCATTCAACAAATGCTACTCACTTGCCAAATGGCACATTGCGAGCTGAAGGCACTGCTGCATAATAGAAATTCTTGAATTCATCCATCCAGACCTCAGCTGCCCTGCGTGTGTTCCTTTAAAAGGGAGAAAGCAAATCATTTTCCTTCTAAAAATATTTTCTCTCAAATAGATGATCAACTCCAGACCAGTTAGATTTCTCAGCAGGGATGCTCTCAGTATCAGGGTGTTTCATTAAAGAATTGCATTATATCACGAAGAGCAATTACAAGGTATTGCATTTCAGCGATAATACCTGACTGATACCTGATAATATGATGCGGACTGCATGAATGTCAGCCCAGTAATGGAACCGACAGGGTAATCATGCAGAACTAAGCAAGCCAGCCATTCAACCTCGCACACCTACTCCATCATTCAAGAAGATTATGCCCGATCCATACTTTAACTCATTTTCTGCCTTTGCTCCAAATCCCATGTAAATCTACCCTGGTGAAAACTCATTGATACAAGTCTGATAGACAGAAATGGGAGCAAAATAGAGAAAGTCACTCAAACCAAAACATTTTACTTGATATAATGTCCTCTACATTACATAGGTAAAACATATCTATAACACACTCTAAATCATCACTTTGTTATTAATTCACAGGACATGTATGGCGCTGGCAAGGCATGCTTTTGTTATTCCTACTTGCGCCATGCAACTTCCTGGGTCTGTTCAGGGGGTAGCTGTGTTAGTGTTGATCTGGAGTCACGATTCAGATAACCAGGACTTATTTTCTTTCAGAAGAGAATTGATGAACCCAATTCGTTTTTTAAAGCAATCTGATAGCTTTATTGTTACTGTGACCGATATTGGTGAATTAGGCAGTTACTGGGGCAAGTCAGAACGAATGACTGGTTAGCCCACAGCTGAGATATTGTGTCTTATTCTGCACAACAGACTTTAGAGAGGATGTGAATGTTTTCAAGGGAATTACGATTTATCTGAACAGCGCCAGTGATAATGGGTCCTCAGTTCTGTGAAAAAATTGCAGAAGTTGGAATAGCTCTCCCAAGATTCAAGATTCAAGAGAGTTTATTGTCATGTGTCCCTGATAGGACAATGAAATTCTTGCTTTGCTTCAGTACAAGAGAACATAGTAGGCATGACTACAGAACAGATCAGTGTGTCCATATACCATTATATAAATATATACACACATGAATAAATAAACTGATAAAGTGCAAATAAACAGATAATGGGCTATTAATGTTCCGCGTTTTGTCCGAGAAGAATTTAATAGCCTGATGGCTGTGGGGAAGTAGCTATTCCTGAACCTGGTCGTTGCAGTCTTCAGATAGGTAGTGGGGAGATGAGTGTGTGGCCAGGATGGTGTGGGTCCTTGATGATGCTGCCAGCCTTTTTGAGGCAGTGACTGCGATAGATGCACAAAATCAAGGACAATTTCACTGTAATTTAAGAGTGACTGAAATTATGGGGCTTGAAATAGAGTGGGGAGGAAGAAAGGGTTCTGATGGACCCAGCCAACAGATTTATGATAAATGGGACAAGATATCAAGTCAGGTGGTTAAACAATTGATCAAGCAGGTACGTTTTATGGAACAAGGCGTAGAGAGAGGTGGAGCGGTGAAGTGATCGTGGAGGGAATGGCTGAGGCAGCCACTGTTTTGGTGACAATAATCAGAGAGGCAAAGAGATCAGAATTTGAGGGGTAACCATATCTCAAAGGGATGAGGTGCTGGATGAGTTCAGAGGGATGGGGAGTGGAAGAAACAAGGGCGTGACCTATAAACATCAGTAATAGTTACCTTGCGAAAACAGTACCGCTGCCTCCTGGAAAAGTGTAAGGATGCTGCTTGCGAAATACATGGCCAACACGACTACAGGGAATGATTTCAAGAATTCCCCCGCATTGCCATACCCGAAAGGAAATCTCTGGAAGAAAATATGGGCGAACAGTTCCCGTAAACTGAATTAATTTGCAGTTTTGTTTACATTGCTTCACATTACACTTTGCTACCCTAAACGTTACACACACTGAACATTCATGGTCATTATTACATGATGAGTATTACATTATCACAAGCAAAACAATGCTCGCACTTCATCCATCAACCTCTAATGTATTGCAGCAGCATTTTACCTGCTCCCAGACTTCTTAGAAACATAGAGACATAGAAAATAGGTGCAGGAGTAGGCCATTCGGCCCTTCGAGCCTACACCGCCATTCAATATGATCATGGCTGATCATCCAACTCAGTATCCTGTACCTGCCTTCTCTCCATACCCCCTGATCCCTTTAGCCACAAGGGCCACATCTAACTCCCTCTTAAATATAGCCAATGAACTGGCCTCAACTACCTTCTGTGGCAGAGAATTCCACAGATTCACCACTCTCTGTGTGAAAAATGTTTTTCTCATCTCGGTCCTAAAAGATTTCCCCCTTATCCTTAAACTGTGACCCCTTGTCCTGGACTTCCCCAACATTGGGAACAATCTTCCTGCATCTAGCCTGTCCCACCCCTTAAGAATTTTGTACATTTCTATAAGATCCCCCCTCAATCTTCTTCTATGAAGCCCGGTCATTTTGGAGTGTTTCAGCGTGTCTGAGACTCTGGTCTCTTTGCGAGAGAAGGAACCAAATAGTTGGCTTGTCTCGGCAACGGAAACTTCAACGGAGAACCCAGAAATCCTTAAAGCTGTTAACTCCACAAGCGCATCAAAATACCAAATGGGCCCTCAGTGGCATGCTTCCATTACAGCAAAGCAAGCTCCAAGTATGCGTTGCTTAACGACAGCCAGTGTGAGTACGAGTGGGATCAGTCTTATTCAGATGTCCTCGGCACAAAGAGTGCTGCTAATAATGGAGACGGACTTTCATATAGTTACTGGACCAGAAGTAACAATCCCAGACATCATGCAGATGTTTTTGACATTTCTGCAGCTGCATCCGAACTCAGTGAAACTAAATTATCTGAATTAAAAATTGTTCAAAGCACATCTTGGAAACAAACCTAGTTACTTTCATTTTTAAAAAATATTCCTTTAGTTTAGTTTAATTTAGAGATACGGAAACAGCACGGAAACAGGCCCTTCGGCCCACCGGGTCCTCGCCGGCCAGTGAGTCCCGTATAGTAACACTTTCATACACACACTAGGACAATTTTTACATTTACCATGCCAATTATCCTAGAAACCTGTACGTCTTTGGAGTGTGGGGGGAAACCGATGATCTCGGAGAAAACCCACACAGGTCACGGGGAGAATGTACAAAATCTGTACAGACAGCACCCGTTGTCGGGATCGAACCGGGGTCTCCGGCTCTGCAAGTGCTGTTAGGCAGCAACTCTACCGCTGCACCACCATTTCACCCAGGTTTAGCAAAGCCACAACCTTCTTCATACTGCCCTTCAATTTCAATCTGAATGTTTAATGTGCTGAAGACTTTTTATAGGCACTTACCCAAGTTTTCTCCACCCCAGACATCCATCATCATGTCGTATTTTCCAAGCTCCGAAAAGTAAGCTTTGTCCATCACAAAGAGACCTCCAGCGATCATGGGCGTCCTATGAATACAGCGTATTATACATTTACGCACCAATACACGCAACAATGCACTTTATACTTGCAAAAGAGGAGTTGGGTGAAGACACAAGAAACTGCAGGTGCTGTAATCTTGACCAAAATACAAAGTGTTGGAGAAACTCAGCAGGCCAGGCAGCATCTGTGGAGTGAATGGACAGGCGACGCTTCAAGTCAGGGACCTTCTTCCAGCTTATCAGACTGAAGACGGTCCCAACCAGAAAAATCATGTGTTCATTCCTTCCACAATGCTGCCTAGCCCCCTGGGTTCCTACAGTACTTTTTCTCTGGAATTGTGCGAATGCCTGACAAGGAATATAACTGCAGAGTGTGGGGAAAAGCAATTCTTTCCCGAATAATTAAAGGTTTTATTTTTGCCCATTAACGTAGTGAATGAACCTGTGATCTTTTTAAGGAAATGAATACCAAATAGCAGCATGAAGAGTTGTTATTTCAACCATGCACTTCCCAGAGTTTCAATAGTATTGGCTCAAGAAGGCACGCCAAAGTACCAAGGTCAGGTGGATACATCTATCCCTCACCATCAACTCACTCTTGCCCCACCCCTTCTCCTCACATTAACAACATACAGGTGCACAATTATTAAGAGCCTTGGGATACATACATCTTAATCATTTCGGAATTTTACGGAACATCCGAATGGAAGATTTTTGCGTAGAAGGTTCTCGGGCTTTTTTGAAAACTTTAAGCGGCTGTAATAGAAAACCAGGGAAAAGAGTAAATCAAGAGTATGAGTCAGTTAGTTTAGTGACTGTATGTCCGCAGTAGTTGCCGGGAAATGAATTCAATTCAATTCAATCGAACTTTAATGCCTTCCGGGCGCCGTGCACATACGAGTCTGTGGTACAACACAAATGCAGCTTTAGCGTCAGTCGCGCTAGTATGGAGTGCCGCGAGAAATAAAAATAAAAATACAGGGAATAAGCTACAAATAATCGAACAATGTGGACGCCCGAGAGCTCTGGATGAAGTCTCGGCGGCGGGACTCCCGAGTTCAGCAATGTGATGGTATTATTGACCGCTCCCTGTTCCTCATCCTACTGGTACGAGACCTGAGTTTCCCCCTCCCCCCCCCCCCTCCCCTTTCACCTAAAAGCCCTCCCCTAACTGACTGATGATTTACAGAGGAGGGCCGGGAACAGTCCATAGTGCAGGGGTTGGGGTGGGAGGGGTCTTTAATGATCTTCCCGAGCTTTGGTCTCAGAGACATCCGTTGTTCGGTTTCGGGCTTTTCCATGGAACTCCGGATAAAGGGCGGGGCACCGATGATGTACTGCACGGAAACGGTTTGGCCCACCCGTCCGTGCAGTGCCTTCCTGTCCGCTACGGTGCAACTGCTGTACCATACCATGAAGCAGGTGGTCAGGATGCTTTCGATGGTACAGCGAACCTGTAAAAGTTGGTCAGGATCTGGGGGGACAGGTGAGCTTTCTTGAGCCTCCTCAGGAAGTAAAGGCGCTGCTGCGTCTTTTTGATCAGCTTGGAGGTGTTGAGGGACCAGGACAGATCCTCCGAGATGTGTACCCCGAGGAATTTGTAGTTGGAGACGCGCTCCACCTCAGTCCTGTTTATATGGATGGGATGTTGTATGTCTGCCCCCTCTGACCTTCCTGAAGTCAACAATAATTTCCTTTGTCTTCTTGGAGTTGAGGACGAGGTTATTGTTGGCACACCAGTGATGATGTTTAAGTAAACTGCATGCTTGAGAATGTGAGAAAAAAAAACAAAAAAAGAAAAAAGAAAAGAAAACAGGCCCCAAAGAAAAGAGGGCCTTAGAAAGGGAAAGGAAATAAGTAAAAAATCCAAAGAAGTAGAGCTAAACAAAAAAAGAAAGGGAATGTGCCTAATTCATAACGATTCACACCCATCACCTCGTTCTAAAACAATAACTTTCTAGGGTTCACCTCTTTCTACCAACTATCGCCCCACTACTCCATCAGTCTGAAGGGTTGCAACCTGAAAAATAGTCTGTGTATTTTCTCCACAGACACTCCCTGACCTGCTAAGTTCCTCCAGCAGTTTTTGTTTTTGGCTCCACCAATTTTCATGTTGTCTGCAAACATACTAATCAGACCACCTAGATTTTCATCCAGATTATTTAAACATATCACAAACAAGAGGTCACAGCAATAAATGCTGGAGTAACTCAGCAGGACAGGCAGCATCTCTGGAGAGAAAGAATGGGTGACGTTTCGGACCTCGACTCTTCTTCAGACTGAAGAAGGGTCTCAACCCAAGACGTCACACATTCGTTTCACTACAGAGATGCTGCCTGTCCTGCTGAGTTGCTCCAGCATTTTGTGTCTATCTTCGGTGTAAACCAGCATCTATGGTTCCTTCCTACACAAGGTCAAAACACTGTCACAAACCTCCACGATTCCTATCAGAAAAACCTCACTCGAACACTGTTCTGCCTTCGACGACCAAAACAATGTTGTATCTGACTTACCCACACGCCATGGTATTGTTCTGTCATAAAATACCAGAAAATAAGGACAACTCTTTGATTTACGTACCTAATGGGGCCGATTGGATTGCCCTGACGAGCTCGTCTTTGCTCCGGAGTCATATAATCCCATTTGAAGACCAGATTCCAGTCAAATCCTGCAAATTACAAGAGTGAGGGAAATGATAAATCTGAGCTGATAGATCATGTTCGAAAAATATTTACTTCAGGGTTAGGGGTAGGAAACTGAAAATGCTAGACATTATTTGGGACAGGATACATCTGAAATGTTTTATTCATTTATCCAAAATATATTAATAGACTAGACATTTAAGATGAGAAATTGTGATTATTAGCTATATTGCTTATTGAGTGCCAAAAATTGCTTTTAAAACTCAATAAGGGCACTTTTCCAAAGCTTGGAGAATTATGCAATAAAATGTGCTGGAAGCCATTGGTATCGGTAGTGGATTTCTGTTATATGAATGCAAATAGACAGACCACAATGTCAAACAGTGTGACAACAGATTGATGCTAATTCTACCTTTCTGCCTTAGAAATCCAGTAAACACCTATCCAAACCTCACATTCCTCAACACATGTTTATTAGCAGAATGAACCATCTTCTGCTTAAAGGAATTGTCACTAACTTACTGGTTGGTCCCATTTGGCTGTTGTAATTGGGTGTTACCTTTTAGGGCATTGCTCTGCTTGGAGTCAGTGTAACAGCAGTAATGAGCTGAGTTACACAGAGCAGGACAAATGGCTGGAAAAGACGATACTGTGTATAAAAAGAACACAGAGTTTGCATTTATCCAAGCTGTTAAAGGAACAGTGTTCCTGCCTTATCCTCAGTGAAGGACAATGTGCAAAGTTGGAACAAGGAACTGCAGGTGCTGGTTTACCAAAAAAGACACAAAGTGCTGGTTTAACTGAGTGGGTCAGGCTGCATTTCTGGAGAACGTGGATAGGAGACAATTTGGGTTGAGACCCTTGTTCAGACACTTGTGAAAGGTGCCAGACTTCAATAAGGAAATGTCCTCATTGCCACCTACTTCAGTTACATAGAAACACAGAAAATAGGTGCAGGAGGAGGCCATTCGGCCCTTCGAGCCAGCACCGCCATTCATTGTGATCATGGCTGGTCGTCCCCTATCAATAACCCGTGCCTGCCTTCTCCCCATATCCCTTGACTCCACTAGCCCCTAGAGCTCTATCTAACTCTCTCTTAAATCCATCCAGTGATTTGGCCTCCACTGCCCTCCGTGGCAGGGAATTCCATAAATTCACAACTATCTAAATTCACAATTCACCTCAGTCTTAAATGACCTCCCCTTTATTCTAAGACTGTGGCCCTTGGTTCTGGACTCACCCAACATTGGGAATATTTTTCCTGCATCTAGCTTGTCCAGTCCTTTTATAATTACATTTGCAAGCTCACAGCAGGCCAGAAATTGCAGTACCAGTACTGATGGTCTTACTCAGAAAGGGCTAACGACATTTTATATTGTTTAAGAAGGAACTGCAGATGCTGGAAAATCGAAGGTACACAAAAATGCTGGAGAAACTCAGCGGGTGCAGCAGCATCTATGGAGCGAAGGAAATAGGCAACGTTTCGGGCCGAAACGTTGCCTATTTCCTTCGCTCCATAGATGCTGCTGCACCCGCTGAGTTTCACCAGCATTTTTGTGTATCCTGACATTTTATATTCCCTTGTTAAAGATTGCTTTCTTGTGATATCTATCATATCTGTCCTAGCTGCAGCCCGATGCCTCACAATTACACCAGTGCAGTAGCTGAGCTGCACATTGTTAATGGACTGATGGAATTATTGTTTTCACACCCACCCTCTTCATTTTGCACCCACCTTCAGTTTCCTTTCTTGCCAATCTTACACAAGACAAGTGCAAAGTAGAGGAAGGCGGCCGACAAAAGAGTGGTACGCATACAGCAATAGAGCTTGCATGTCAAAAAAGATTACGGGACGAGGAGAAAAGGTACTGTAGAGTGGAAGCTGTGACTTTGTGTCACCTTGAATTGATTCAATAGTGCGGCTGGGTTGCTGTGTAGTGAGACTGTGTCTGAGCTGAATGATACAGTCGGTAGGCTCTAGTAAGGCATTGATCTCAAACACATGGTCAAGGTCGTTTAACAGCTTGCAGCAGCTCACCAGGGCATGAGTCGTAGCAATGATTTATCGGGCTCTCTGATTCTATACCTTTTGGTCTAGTTCTGCAGATGCAGAACATTGCTCCTGTTCTCAATTTCCTCCACCTAGACGTCCAATGAAGAATCACCCATGTGGGTGTTAGGGGTTATGGGGAGAAGGCAGGCGAATGGGGTTAAAAGGGTAAGATAAATCAGCCATGATCGAATGGCGGAGTAGACTCGATGGGCCCAATGGCCTAATTCTGTTCATATCACTTATGAATGCCGTGTCATTCCTCAGCTCCTTCCTCCATAATCCCCAGCAATTGATTCCCTCCTCCATAATCCCCAGCAATTGATGCACAGACGGATCCCATTCAGCCTTCTTTAGGTTGGAAACTCAATATATGCAAGAATGTTGCTAACACAAAGAACTGCAGATGCTGGTTTACAAAAATAAGAGAATTCAGAAGGTCAGGCAGCAATTCTGAAGGACATGTATGGGTGATGTTTCAGGTTATGACACTTCAGACTGAAAAAGGGTCCCAATCTGAACCATCACCAATCCATGTTGTCCAGATATGCTGCCTAATCCGTAGAGTCAGTGCAGCACTTTGTCATTTTTTTTTTCAAATGTTGCAGTTCTTTGTAGGGCTATTCAATAAGTCCCACCCCTCTATTCTCTTGCTGTAAATTATTTTCAAATAGCGATACAATTCATTTTTGAAAGCCTGGATTACCTCAACTTCCAGCACCCTTACAAACAGCAATTTCCAGATCTATGCTCTGTGAGAAAGTTTATTTTTTATCTCTCCCCCATCTATATTTCTTATAGAAACTTACAAAATTCTTAAGGGGTTGGACAGGCTAGATGCAGGAAGATTGTTCCCGATGTTGGGGAAGTCCAGAACAAGGGGTCACAGTTTAAGGATAAGAGGGAAATCTTTTAGGACCAAGATGAGAAAAACATTTTTCACACAGAGAGTGGTGAATCTGTGGAATCCTCTGCCACAGAAGATAGTTGAGGCCAGTTCATTGGCTATATTTAAGAGGGAGTTAGATGTGGCCCTTGTGGCTAAAGGGATCAGGGGGTATGGAGAGAAGGCAGGTACAGGATACCGAGTTGGATAATCAGCCATGATCATATTGAATGGCGGTGCAGGCTCGAAGGGCCGAATGGCCTACTCCTGCACCTATTTTTTTATGTTTCAATGTTTCTATATGCCTGTACTTTAAATGTGTGAACTATCCACCAATGGGAAACACTTCCCAGAGAGTTGTGGGGTAAATTAAAGTAGTCTGAAAGAGTCCCAACTCAGAAACAATGTCTGGCCATTCCCGTCACCGATGCTGCTAAAGTAGTGTACACTCTTCCTTCAAATGAAGCTAGCTGTTTAGCTAAATGGCTGCGATTGATCCTGTGATTGAACATTGTAGTTAAGAGAGGCCTGAAAATAAAATAATTGAAATAAATAGCTGGAAATTATCATGCGACTCACACTACAATCACTGGATGTGGATCAACCATGCATTACAGTCAGTCCACTATAGGGGCAAGGAGGGCTGCTATTCAACAATTGTAGTTGAACAATTCTGCACTTGCTGATGAAAGCTCATTGAACTGAAATGTCATATCTAGTTTTCTCTCCACAACTGTTACCTGCTTCAGTAAGTATTTCAAGAATGTGTTTTTATTTCAGATTTCCATTTGCTGCAGCGGATTTCACTTCTCTCACTTTAAATTATTCAGAGCAAATCTTTAATTATGCCATTTAATGCACATTTGTTGTAGTTGTGTAAATTAATTAAGGTGACTTTCAGTCTAGAATAGCAATGAGCTGCCACAGTATTAATCTTAAAGGCACGTACTTCATTTGAAGGATATAATCAAGAAAGCAAAAAGCAAACATTTCATATTTGAATTGGATATGCAAATAAGCAGGGTAAATAATATAGAAAGCAAAATAAAACTACAGATGCAGAAATCTGAACCAAAGGCAAATGCCAAATTGGCAGCCAGTCACGCAGCATCTGTGGAAGAAAAACCAGTTAACAATTCAAATCGAAGAGCGTTCATCAAAACCATTCTGGCTGATTTCTTCCAGCATTTCATAGCTATCAGGGGCAATGGGTTATCTTATATCACACGTTTCACAGTAATGAAATCTGGCAGTAGTAGAAGCCAGTCACAACAAATTTCAAGGGAATTAAGAAAAAAAATATTTCTCCGGAAAATTGTAGGAATATAAACTCACCACCACAAGGAGTAAGCACATTTAAGGTGATATTTGTTAAACAAGAGGGAGAAGGGAAGAACATCATTATCAGATGAGATGAAGTAGATGGGACATGTAGTGTGTGGACACTGGCACAGATCAGTTGGTTGAATTGGCCTTTATCTATATTAGACACTGGATGTAACCAATGAATCCAATACTGCAGTGTTTAGCTACAGTGGAATAAAGTATTTAACTGGCTGCAAATGATTGTGGCATTCAGAAGTCGTGAAGGACGCTGTAGAGACATAAGTAGGGAAGCACAGGGAGATGGAATCTACCATGTTGATTTTAGAGATAATGAAGGAATTAATTATTGGTTGGACAAAATGCAAGATAGAGGAAATTTGAATCAAACAGAAGATACATCTATGTTAGATACAACTCTTTTCGGAGGAATCATCTCTCACTCTAGGAGTGACCAGGAGGATGGGTTTGCATGCACATAGTTAGACGTCACGATTAGAGGGAAGTTAGTCAAAATGTCCACTCTCATCCCTTTCTTGAAGTTTACATTCTACTGATGTAATATGTCTTCATTCCAGTCATCTCAAATCAATGGTTGACTCAAGTATTCATATTTTTGGTTTTTGGAATGGTGAGATGTTTGTGTTGTTGCAGTTCAACTTTTACTCAAGTATTAATGTTTTGTTACTAATCTTTTGATAAATTATTTCAGTCCAAAACCTCAACTTTGAATTTTCACAAACATCAGCGATGATAATAGTTCTCTTGGAAATATCTAAGCCTCTCTTAGGACTATTTTCTGTTTTTATAATTGCTTCATTACATTTATTATATTCGCCTTTTGTCATTTAATCACTCCTATCCTCTATTACAGATCTTTGTTCTCAATTCTCATCCAGCCTCTCCCTAATTCTGCAAATGTTCATCATTAGTTGAAACACTTATTAGTTCAAATGACAAGAAACATCTAATTTTCTCTCTCCACAGATGCAGTCAGATTTGCAGATTGTAGGAGCCATTTATGTTCAGACTAGTTAGTGTTGGCATCTTATATTATTTTGTCTAGATATTTCTAGCAGTATTATTTTGGACACTTAGGGCGGTCATTTGATGATAGAGGGGCGTAACGCATGGGCTTAGGGGATAGGGAGTGATCAGACCAGGCATCGCTGGAGAGTACACAGTTCTCACCGGATGGGAGAGAACAGAAAGTTACAGCTTGTATGAGAATAAGGAGGGCCTGGTATGTTCATTTCTTTGTTTGTACAACTACTTCAGTAAAGAATAACGACTAGAAGATCTGTTCTTTTTAATCTTCATAAGATCATTCCCACTTACCTGTGTAGTAATGGCAACGGAAAGTTGGACATTGGAAAATAAAGAAATTGCCATTACACTGATATTTCCATTATTTTCTGCTTTTATTTGAAATATTGGTTGTTTTAAAATTGCTACTTACATGCCAATTAAAATTTTATGTTATCAGCTTTTATATAATTAACGCTCAAATTTGTAACACTGTACACACCTCCTTTCAGATCAGCAGATGCTCCTACATACTGAAAGTTGTCCATGTTGATAACATCAATTATTGGAGAAACCACTCTGGTTTTATCCTGTGAATAAAAAATAAACAGAAAAAAATAAATTACACTGCCAGTCTGGAAAAAAAACAATAATTAAATCAAAGAACCTTTCGCCAATTGACTTATTTCACCATATCAGATTATCCCAAAGTATCAAACAATCTTTACTATAGTTACCGTTGTAATGTTGGAAAAGTAAGATTCCACAAACATCAACAATCGGATAATACATGTTTTTTGTAGGGGAGATAGTTAAAAGTCAGGATATGAGGGACAAGCACCTTGAAAAAAACACTCTGGTTTTCTTAAGCCCCTGTCCCACTTAGGAGACCTAAACAGCAACCTCTGGTGGTGACCTTGCCCGCCACCCAAAAGAAATCAAGGTCGAGGGGACCTGCAACCTCCTACCACCTCCCACGCATATGTTGAAAACCTTCCTCGACTATGAAGAAAACCAGCTTCGATTAGACCTGCGACTAAAAAATTATCGATTTTTAAAACGGCAACCTATTTTTAGTCGAGGCCGGTTTTAATCATGATGAAAAAATAGCAGCAACCTAGATGAAGCCTCGACCACGCGGAAACCATTTTCGACCATTAGGGAGAGTGACCAAAACCTCCGGTGACCTCATGGAAACCTTGGGTGGTGGGCAAGGTCACCAGAGGTTGCTGTTTAGGACTCCTAAGTGGGACTCCTAAGGCTTTATGTTTTGCATACGAACCGATTGCAGCTCTTTTAAGAAAGTCACAATAGAACTGGTACTTCAGTCTTTTAGAAACCAAAGGATAAAATCTAGTAGTGGCCTTGGATGACTTTAAATTAAACCAAAAGAGTAGAGAGGACTTTAATTCAACCAGAAATTGTTTGATCTGGTGGGACAGACTTATATATCTCAAACATCTTGAGTGCTTTAAGCACCTTTGGGAGGGGTAGATGACTCATCGGGTCCAGACCTGAAATTTAACCTATCTATCTATGTCCTCCAGATATGCTGTTTGACCCACTGAGTTACTTCAGCACTTTGTGGTTTCCTTCTTGTAAACCAGCATCAGCAGATCCTTGTGTTGCCAATAAATGGGAGTTTGACATGGGTGTCTTGTTATCCAGATGTTCCAGGAATAAGTGTAGGAATAGGGAGATCATGTCTTTCCTAGACCTGTTGCGAAGATAAGCAAATAACTACAGATGAAGTTTGTCTGGGAGGCTGGAGTTCATGTACGTCATGAGCAGCCCCTCGAAGCATTTCATGATCGTGGATGTCCGAGCCACTGGAAGGTAATCATTAAGGCATGCCAACTTGCTTTTCTTTGGCACCAAGCTGATAGTGGTCGTCTTAAAGCAGGTGGGAACCTCAAAATGGAGTAGGAGAGGTTAAAGCAGCTGAAGCCATGACCTGTGAATACTACGGAAGGTTAAGAGGTTCAACTGGAAGAATGGAGAGATTTAGGGGAAATGCAAGAGGAAATAAGATTAATATACAGGAGGGAAAGTCCATGATAGAATTTGAAAAGAGGATGGGAATTTTAAATCATTTGGTGTGAGACAACTTGCCTTTTACTCAGGCTGCTGTCTCAGTCTGCACGCTGTTGGGTACAACTCCAAATGTTTTGCGAATCAGCAAATTCAGTGATTACATTCACAATCCTTATCCAATTCTTCAATATAAGCAAGGGTAAAGGTGGCCTAAAGTGATGTTCAGGTACATAAGTGCAGCAAGATTGATGCCAGAACCAAGTGAAAGAGAAATGAATGGCTACTCAGTGGATTTTCACTCTGAAAGAATAAAGCTTAAGATGGCACCATAATTTAGAAAGGCTTGAATTAAATCCAGGCTTGGTTAATGTTAATGTTAAAATTGTACAAGGCATTGGTGAGACCAATTCTGGAGTATGGTGTACAATTTTGGTCGCCCAATTATAGGAAGGATGTCAACAAAATAGAGAGAGTACAGAGGAGATTTACTAGAATGTTGCCTGGGTTTCAGCAACTAAGTTACAGAGAAAGGTTGAATAAGTTAGGTCTTTATTCTTTGGAGCGCAGAAGGTTAAGGGGGGACTTGATAGAGGTCTTTAAAATGATGACAGGGATAGACAGAGTTGACGTGGATAAAGCTTTTCCCATTGAGAGTATGGATGATTCAAACAAGAGGACATGACTTGAGAATTAAGGGACAGAAGTTTAGGGGTAACATGAGGGGGAACTTCTTTACGCAGAGAGTGGTAGCTGTGTGGAATGAGCTTCCAGTGGAAGTGGTGGAGGCAGGTTCGATTTTATCATTTAAAAATAAATTGGATAGGTATATGGATGGGAAAGGAATGGAGGGTTATGGTCTGAGTGCAGGTAGATGGGACTAGGTGAGAATAAGTGTTCGGCACGGACTTGTAGGGCCGAGATGGCCTGTTTCCGTGCTGTAATTGTTATACGGTTATATGGTTTAATCACAGGTGCAGGATCATGAGACATCACATGCACAAATCAAAAGAACAAAATAAGAAATGTAGGAACTTATTTTTATTACAAAGAATGTGGCAAATATGTGGAATAAATTACCAACACAGATGGTTGCTCAAAAAGCTTTAATGAGTTGCAGGAAGGAATGAAACACAAATGCAATCGCGCTATAAGAAAAGCTTCCAGGAAACATGTCTGTGGGCTGCAGATCAAAATAACAACATCAGGTAGGCAAAGAGTTATGTTGCGAACCCTCCTGTGAGCTACTTTTCATGACCATTGCACATCTTTTTTTCCATTACTGTTTCAATACATACATTTGAATCGTTGTAAGAAACTACGAGCATGCTGCTATGTTAAACATCGTCTGAATAATCATACACATCACATCTACAACATCTCCCTCTTCCAAACAAAACTCTTAAACCTAATTTTCACACCCACGACTCCTCAGTACAATTTGCAGTTAGGAAATAAATCCTGGTTTTGCCAACAACGCCTACAATGCATGATCAAACACAAACTAAAATCTTTGCTGCACATTAGAATTAACAGCTTCCAGTCCAATACCATTCTTGTATTCTCCATTACTCAGTTCTATTTCTAAATTCAATCTTACTCTGTTGTGAATATAATGTCCCACATCCGCCTCAATTACTTCAGCTTCTTGATTTCCTCAAAACAAAACATAGAAACATAGAAAATAGGTACAGGAGTAGGCCATTCGGCCCTTCGAGCCTGCACCGCCATTCAATATGATCATGGCTGATCATCCAACTCAGTATCCTGTACCTGCCTTCTCTCCATACCCCCTGATCCCTTTAGCCACAAGGGCCACATCTAACTCCCTCTTAAATATAGCCAATGAACTGGCCTCAACTACATTCTGTGGCAGAGAATTCCAGACATTCACCACTCTCTGTGTAAAAAATGTTTTTCTCATCTCGATCCTAAAAGATTTCCCCTTTATCCTTAAACTGTAACCCCTTGTTCTGGACTTCCCCAACATCGGGAACAATCTTCCTGCATCTAGCCTGTCCAACACCTTAAGAATTTTGTAAGTTTCTATAAGATCCCCCCTCAATCTTCTAAATTCTAGTGAGTACAAGCCGAGTCTATCCAGTCTTTCTTCTTATGAAAGTCCTGACATCCCAGGAATCAGTCTGGTCAAAATAAATCAAGCAACATTTATTTTATTTTCGAACCAGAAATGTTTCAACCAGGAATCTCCTGAGGTGTGTTGTGCATATAGGAAAGGGGTCAGTAGTCCAATTTTGGACTGGGTAATCTGGAATTCTGGCCTTTCTTATACATTTCCACAGCATGCATTCTTTACCAATGACATAGTCCCCATCCAGTCAGGCTGAATGACAGACCAGGCTGCTAACTGTGAAGGGAGCACTCCTTATTCATTAAGGGTCTTTCCTCAACCACCTGGCCAGCACAATGAAATCCTTCATTCATTTTGACCCTCCTTTCACTGTGGAAGTACGAGATCGGTGTCAACTGATACACTTATTTCTCTCCCAATTAACTGTACAGAACAATGGTGCAACAGATTGTGATGTTACTCCATAATTCCAGCAGCACAAGTTTGATCGGGGCCTCATCTTCCTTGTAACTGCACGATGTTTTCCATTTACTCCTGTTTCCTTTCGCACTGCAATAACATGCTGGTAATTTAATCACTGCCATAAGCTGCACCCCAGTACAGGTGGATGGCAGGAAAAACACGAGGCACTGATATAAATTTAAGAGAATAAGCGAGTTTGGTATTCCAACTGCGCATGCCCAGCTCATAGGTCACTCGCTGTAAACATTGTTGGTAGCTGAGCAGCTGAACCTTTGTTTCATCTGTATTTTCCAGCTTTGATTCTTCTATGTAAGAAAATACTGCATTCAAACGATGAAATAGTTGTATTTATTGTTCCTTTGTACAAAGCTATGACCATTTTGTCGTTTTTATTGCTTTATGCTTCGGTGGGGTCGGGGTCGGGGTCGGGGTCAGGCCCTGGTCTCCGGCGTTGCGGGCGCTGTTGAGTTGCTGCTGGGCCGTCCCCATCCCCTCCTGGGTGTCCCGTTCCGGTTCGGGGGCGGCCGGTGAGGGGGGGTAGGCGCTGGTTCCAGCTCTGCTCTGCTCCCGTTCCAGGGGGGGGTCGGGGACCGTTGGCTGTGTCTCTCTCCTTGTCCAGTGGCTGTCGATTGGCCCCCTCAGTGCCAGCGGAAACCGAGTGCCGGTCATCAGCGGGGATGTACACGGGTGCTGCGGTGGCTCGGCGGGTCAGGCAACATCTCTGGAGAAGAGTCTCGACCCAAAACGTCACCCATTCCTTTTTTCCGGGGTTGCCGCCTGTCCAGCTGAGTTGCTGCAGCGTTTGTGTGTATCCCCGTTGATGGCCGGTGCTTGGCTTTTGCCAGCGCTGAGGGGGTTGGCCAGCGGCCGCTGGGTGGGACTGGGAGTGCAGCTGTCGGTCCCCGGCCTGTCGGGGAGCGGGTTCCTCGGGAGTTGGGCTGGAGTTGGCGCTTCATCTCCACGCTGACTGTGGGCCTGGGGCCGCCAGTGTCCATCCCCCAGGCGGGGATGAGACACTTGGGGGGGTGGGCGGTCCAGTGATGGTTCGGCAGTGCTTGCGGGGCCGGGGACCCGGGTTCGATCCTGGCTGCAGATGAGGCGCAGGTCTGTGTGCTTACTCTCCCCTGTCTCCCACTTGCATCTGCCCCCTCTCTCTAGCTGCTACACCCCGCTCTCCTGCTACCTGCCACACCTGTTCATCAAATATATTTTTACACATAACTTATGAATAAAGATAAGGATTTATACACAGTCTATACAGCCAGCCAGCGCTTTGTTCGCTTTTTCTTTATGGCGAATGACCTTTGACAAATCCCTTGATTCCTTGCGTTTTTCAGAATACCAAACTCGCTTATAGGTTACAGGGTAAGCAAGATGAAGAATGGGACTGATAGGATAGTTCTATGTTCTAAGGGAATAGAATAAAATAGTTTTTTTAATGTCAGGTATAGAGTACGGCATGGAAACAAGTCCTCCATCAATGCTGAAAAAAAATGTCTCCTTGAGTTTGGCTCTGTTTGGCCCATCTCTCTCTGAATCCTATCTTTCCATGTACCCGTCTTAACATAGAAACATAGAAAATAGGTGCAAGAGTAGGCCATTCGGCCCTTCGAGCCTGCACCGCCATTCAATATGATCATGGCTGATCATCCAACTCAGTATCCCGTACCTGCCTTCTCTCCATACCCCCTGATCCCTTTAGCCACAAGGGCCATATCTAACTCCCTCTTAAATATAGCCAATGAACTGGCCTCAACTACCCTCTGTGGCAGAGAGTTCCGGAGATTCACCACTCTCTGTGTGAAAAAAGTTCTTCTCATCTCGGTTTTAAAGGATTTCCCCCTAATCCTTAAGCTGTGACCCCTTGTCCTGGACTTCCCCAACATCGGGAACAATCTTCCTGCATCTAGCCTGTCCAACCCCTTAAGAATTTTGTAGGTTTCTATAAGATCCCCTCTCAATCTCCTAAATTCTAGAAAGTATAAACCAAGTCTATCCAGTCTTTCTTCATAAGACAGTCCTGACATCCCAGGAATCAGTCTGGTGAACCGTCTCTGCAGTCCCTTAAGTAGCTTTTAACAATATAATTGTACCCACAAATAGTGCGGTACAGTGGCACTAAAGGTAGAGTTGCTGCCTTACAGTGCGAGAGGTCCGGCTGACTATCTCCTGACTACAGGTGCTGTCTGTATGAAGTTTGTTCGTTTTCTTTGCAACCATGTGGGTTTTCTCAGGGCCCTCTGGCTTCTGCCTTCATTCCAAAGATGTGCAGGTTTGTAGGTAAATTGACTTCTTTAAATTATTCATAGTGTGTAGGATAGAACTAGTGTACGGGTGATTGTTGGTCGGTGTGGACTTGGTAGGCCGAAGGCCTGTTTCTACACTGTATCTCTAAACTATAACTAAGGACAGCTTCCTCTGGCAGCTCATTCCACATACCCATCATCCTCTTATTATCAGGTAATACATGGCAAACGTACTTGCTTACCTCAACTACCCTCTCCAGGAGCGGCTCCAGCCAGTGTTCATTACACTCACAGTGGCTGTCGAGAAATGTTAGAATGGCTGCTTGTGCGGCATCAGCTCCACGAACACGTGAGCGCATTAGCCCTGTCCGGACACAAAGGAAAGTAAAGTTCAACTAGTACAACTGCACCAATGTCTTGGAACCTATAACATAAAGTTCCAACTTCTACATTTAATTTCTTGACTGAAAAAGGCCAAAGTGCCAACAGCCCTCTAACACCTTATCTATCTGCGATGCCACTTTCAGGGAACCATGTTATCCTAGTCATGCAGCACAGAAAACGGGCTCTTCGGCCCAACTCGTACATGCTGACTAAGCTGCCCCATCTAAGCTAGCCCCATTTGCCCACATTCCTCTGAGCCATCCCAGCCCACGTATATGTCCAAATGTCTTTTAAATGTCCTTGCTAGAGGAAGTCATTGTATCTGCCTCAATTACATCCTCAAACAGCTTATTCCATATAGTCTGTGTAAAAATGTTGCCTCTCAGGTACTTATCTTTCACCTCTCATCTTAAACCTTGTGCCCTCTAGCCCTTGATTTCCCCTCTCCTGGGTAAAAGACTCTGTACATCACCCTGTCCATTCCCCTCGTGATTTTATTGAATTGAATCCTTTGTTTGTCATTCAGACCATTTTGGTCTGAACGAAATGTCGTTGCCTGCAGCCATACATGTAATAATAAACAACACACAATAAACACAAATTAACATCCACCACAGTGAGTTCACCAAGCACCTCCTCACTGTGATGGAGGCAAAAGTCTTAGGGTTACTGTCTCTTCCCTCCTCTTCTCCCTCTGCGCTGAGGCGATACCCCACCGGGCGATGGTAAGTCAGTCCCGCGGTTCAAGCTCCGCGGCCCGGGGGTGGCCGAAACTGCCGCCCTCCAGTCCAGCGGACGCAGCTGTTGCCACGGGAGCTCCGGAAAACAGGCACCAGCCTGTGACCTGCGAGCTCCCGACAATGTCGTCCACTGGCCCGCGGCCGAGCCCCGGATTCAGGTCGCCGCCGCCAGAACGCCGCCTCAGCCGCCGGAGCACTATAGAGCCATATAGAGCATCTCTATATGATCCTACCTCGACCTCCTGCACTATAAACCCAAAGTTTCCGTGCAGTTCCCGGAGGTTCCCGGAGGTTTTTGTCAGTCTCCCTACCTGCTTCTACTACCTGCAACCTCCGGCAACCACCTGCAACCTCCGGGAACCGCACGGAAACCTTGGGTGGGGCGCAAAGTCTCCAGAGGTTTCCGTTCAGGTTTCTTAAGTGGGACAAGGGCATAAGGAATAAAGTCCTAACCTGTCCAACCTCTCCCTATGGCTCAAGCCCACGAGTTATGGCAACATCCTCGTAAATCTTCTCTGCACTCTTTCCAACCTAATTGCATCTTTTCTACAGCAGCGTGGCCAAAACTGAGCAAATTACTCCAAGTGCGGCCTCACCAGCAACTTGTAGTTGCAATAGGTTGATCCTGATTACGGGTGCTGAATGTATGGAGTTTGCATGATCTCCCTGTTTCCGCCTTGGTTTCCTCCGGGTGCTCCAGTATCTTCCTGTATTCCAGATGTGCGCGTTTGTAAATTAATTGGCCTTTGTAAATTGTCTCGTGTGTAGGGTAAAACTAGTGAATGGGTGATCTTTGGTCAGTGTGGACTCAGTAGGTTGAAGAACCCGTTTTCATGCTGCATCTCTAAGCTAAATTAAACACCTCCCTCCGCTTCCTACCATGAAGCCAATTCTGCACATAATTAACTAGCTGTCCCCAGATCCCATGAGCTCTCCCGAATCATGATTTTATGCATCTCTATATGATCATACCTTAGCCTCCTGCAATACAAGGAATAAAAGTAACATTGGCAAATTTGCAGATTAAAAGTAACATTAGCAAATTTGCAGATGGCACAAAGCTGGGTGGCAGTGTGAATTGTGAGGAGGATGCTATGAAGATACAGGGTGACTCGGACAGGTTGGGTGAGTGGGCAGATGCATGGCAGATGCAGTTTAATGTGGATAAACGTGAGGTTATCCACTTTGGTGGCAAAACAGGAAGGCAGATTATTATCTGAATGGTGTCAAGTTGGGAAAAGGAGGCAGTGAAGAAAGCGAATGGCACGTTGGCCTTCATAACAAGAGGAATTGAGTATAGGAGCAAAGAGGTCCTTCTGCAGTTGTACAGAGTCCTAGTGAGACCACACCTGGAGTATTGTGTGCAGTTTTGGTCTCCAAATTTGAGGAAGGACATTCTTGCTATTGAGGGAGTGCAGTGTAGCTTCACGAGGTTATTCCCGGGATAGCGGGACTGTCATATGTTGATAGAATTGAGCGGCTGGGCTTGTATACTCTGGAATTTAGAAGGATGAGAGGAATCTTATTGAGACATGTTAGATTATTAAGGGATTGGACACGCTAGAGACAGGAAACATGTTCCTAATGTAGAGGGAGTCCAGAACCAGGAGCCACAGTTTAAGAATAAGATATAGGCCATTTAGAACAGTGATGAGGAAAAACCTTTCCACCCAGAGAGTTGTGAATCTGTGGAATTCTCTGCCTCAGCAGGCAGCGGAGGCCAATTCTCTGGATGCTTTCAAGAGAGAGTTAGATAGAGCTCTTAAAGATAACGGAGTCAGGGGATATGGCGAGCAGGTAGGAACGGGGTACTGATTGTGGATGATCAGCCATGATCACATTAAATGGTGGTGCTGGCTCGAAGGGTCAAATGGCCTACTCCTAATAATAATAATAATAATAATACATTTTATTTATGGGCGCCTTTCAAGAGTCTCAAGAACACCTTACAAAAATTTAGCAGGTAGAGGAAAAACATGTAAGGGGAATGAAATAAATAGTAGAGACATGACTAGTACACAAATTAAAGACAGAATTAAATTCAAAACACAATATGAGGCAATTCATGCACAGATGAAAAGGGGGGGGACGTGGGGCTAAGGATAGGCAGAGGTGAAGAGATGGGTCTTGAGGCGGGACTGGAAGATGGTGAGGGACACGGAATTGCGGATCAGTTGGGGGAGGGAGTTCCAGAGCCTGGGAGCTGCCCTGGAGAAGGCTCTGTCCCCAAAACTGCGGAGGTTGGACTTGTGGATGGAGAGGAGACCGGCTGATGTGGATCTGAGGGACCGTGAGGGTTGGTAGGGGGAGAGGAGGTCAGTGAGATATGGGGGGGCCAGATGGTGGAGGGCTTTGTAGGTGAGGACCAGGATTTTATAGGTGATCCGGTGGGAGATGGGAAGCCAGTGAAGTTGTTTGAGGACTGGAGTGATGTGATGCCAGGATTTGGTTTGGGTGATGAGTCGGGCGGCTGCGTTCTGGGCCAGTTGGAGTCGGTTGATGTAGGTGGAGCTGATGCCAAGGAGAAGTGAGTTGCATACTCCTGCACCTAGGAGTAGGCCATCTGTCTATCAAGTCTATTGTCCATTAAGTCTTTAAAATAAATCTCAAGAACAGAAACACAAGAACACCTTGACTCACCTTCACGTCTGTTATTTCGAAGAATTCGTACTTTCTCAATCTTTGACAACAATGTGCCGTCTTCAGCTGAAAGCAGTAACACACATTAAAGGAAAACATTTTAGGACAACACAAACTGTGAAAAGTTTTACAAAAAAATTACTTACGGTTGTCACTGTAATCATCGACCAAAATGATTTCTTTGATAAGATATGGTGAACTTTTTCTAAGCACACTGTAAAACAAAAATCATTCAACATTAAATGCAATAAAATATATGATTACTATTTATCAAACTTTGCTTCTGTTGTGCTGAATTACAGAACCCGTAAAGACCCCTGCTATACACTGTCGCTTGCTTTAATACAACAAGTCCTCCCCAGTCCTCTACGCTTGGTCTGATTCCTGAGAAATGCTCGTAACCCAGTTTGCAAATCGGAAATGTGGCCACCCGGAAATATATTTAAATAAAAAAAACAGGCTGACCATGGACAACAAAGTGTTTAACCCAACCATTCACAAAATTGCTGCAAATCGAGTTCCCACCCGACAGAAGATGCCTGTAGTCCCACAGGAGATAACAAATCCATCCTGCCTGTCTCCCAAACGTTTGATTGCATGTATGGGCTATACATAACTTGGGTGTTTGTAACCTGAGTAGGCTCTGTATCCTGTTTTAAACGCAGAATTAAGTGAAAAACTTGGCTGTGAGTACAATTTGCAAAGAAAAAGGTACTGAATAGCTAAGTATTTGCTGATACATCTGTTTTACCTTAAGAGTAAAAATGTATCAGTCCTTTATTTATCTGTTCAATTACATGTCCATTCATTGGAGTTAGGTGACTCCTAACTTTCAAACAATTATCCACTTCCCACTCATCAACCCACACTGGCCTCAACATCTTTTTAGGGCGGGAATTCCAAATGTCCGATACTTCTTGTGTGAAAAGTTCTTCCTGACACCACCATTGTGGCCTATCTGATTCCCATTTTATGGTTATACCACCTTGTTCTGAAATCTCCACTAGCCATAGGTTATTTCACTCTACTTATCAACACTTTTAAATCATCTTAAACACCTAATTTAGATCATTTTTTGACCTTCATAACAATCCAAACCTAATCACCTAACTCATTACCTAACCCTTCAAGTGCCAGCTTCATTCTGGTGAAACTATTCCGCTGCCCCACAAATGAATTCTTCCTCGCGGCATGAAGCCAAGAACTGAGGGCAGTATGCCATGTCGCCTAAATGCTGTTCTACATATTGCCTAACCCTTAATATCCTTGTCTAAAAATGAAATCTATTGATCTCAATGCTGAACTTGAATTGAGCAAGCCTCAATAACTCACTGTCAGCCATAACAAGAGGGCATTTTGTGGGTATGGAAGAAGGGGAGCAACAGCGTAAAAAGCTGCACCCAGACTCCCAACATGGAACTAGTGAGGCTCCAGGACTTAGACGACTCATTACAAATCCTCGCACTTGTTTTGGTGACATATTACAATTGGGAGGCCTACCTTACAATGCAGAGCTATCGTCTGCCTTGACTGTTCGAAATTCAAACCTTCAACTTTGCATTTAAAAAGTGTTCTTGAATCATAAGTCACTATGTTATTTTTGAGAGGCAGGCTGTAATAACAACAGCAGCGTGTAGCCACCGCAGTGTACCCCATTCATCCTTCTTTTTCTGAGGGATTTGAAAAGCAGTAACTGGTGAGCAAAAAGAAGCAGAATGAGGATGAAGAGAACTATTTTAAGATGCGTTTATTGCTGCAGTTAGGAATGCACTGCCCGAAAGGGCAGCAGAGACAAAGTCAACATTAATGTTTACAAGGAAATCTTTATAAAGCAAAGGTTGCACTAGCTATCGGATTAGAGCAGGTTAGCAGTATACTGTGGATAGTTCCTGCATAGAGCCAGCATCCTGTCAATATAGTGAGACCAAATTTGAACAAATGGGTTCACCAGTGTACATCAATAGTTTTTCACCACATGGCACCATGCCACGAGGCACAGAATACCGTGTGAGAAGGAACTGCAGATGCTGGTATAAATCGAAGACAGACACAAAATGCTGGAGTAACTCAGCGGGACAGGCAGTATCTCTGGAGGGAAGGAATGGGTGAGACGTTTCAAGTCGAGACCCTTCTTCAGACTTGACCTGAAGCGTCACCTGAAACATCACACAAAATACTTTTAGGTTTGGGGTTACCAAATTGTTTTCCTGCAACCAAGCAATGTCAGCCAAGTCACTACGATGCATGAAATAAGATCTACTGTCAATTATTGACCTGGTGGGAATAATTGCCTCGAGCATTACACACGCTGATGCAACACACTGAAAATAAAATTCTACACTGATTGTAACGAAGTTCCTCAAAGGCAAAATGTGTTCACCTCTCAGCCAACGGGGAACAAAGCAATCCACTCGCATTACTCAGCAGCTCAATCAGCTTTCAATAGCTGTACTCATAAAACACTGTTCCCACAATAATCTTACTTTGTCATCGTTCTGCTGACACTGGTGGGATGGAGAATGACTGGGATCTTGCCAATATTTACAAGACTCTCCCGCATTGAAAAGTTTGTAAACAGCCACAATAAGGAGACGGGGATTGAAAGAATTCCTTTATCCCTTTCACGTCTGAAACCTATGGAAATCCAATTCCTCTTTCAAGGTTCTCCAAAACAAACCACAGAGATTACATAAAGAGTTCCTGCTTTTCATGTGTGGAGTGCTCATATTCTATTGGCCAGACATGACCCACTATGCTCTGATATCTTGAAGTAGCTGATAATATTTCAGGGTTCTCCGCAGGTGTGCTCGGTTACTGCTTCAGTTTTAAAGGTTCGAGTAAAGCACCCAAATTCACATTTAGACCGGTTGATCTTCGCCATGCTTGCTAATCTACTTCAGATTTAGTATGTTCATCAGAGTTTAAATCCCTTCAAACATTTGGCTCTCCCTATCTCTGTTACGTTCTTCAGCTCTGCAGACGTCCACGATCTCACCAATCCTGTGGCTCTGAGGTTGAAATGTTACCGACATTCTATAGAAACAATAGTTTGAAGTCAACCAAAATGTAGCCCAGTTAATTTGTAATACCATCACCCACTGTCAGCTGTTCATGGCATAAACTTGAAATTCCTTCCCCAATTCTTTACATCACTCTTCTTCTTTAGGATACTCCTCAATCGGCTACCTCTTTGGCTGACTTTTTTGCTATCTGTCCTAATATGTGTGGTTTGGTGTTAACATTTGTTTTAACAGTGGAAAACATTCTTGTACTTCTTGATGGGTGCTACAAAAACAATGTTGCTGGTGTTTTAAAGTCAAAGTATTGTGCCTGACCTCTGTTATTCTTACCTGATAACAGTACGCAGCAACGCTGATCTTGCTTCATTGTGAAAGGTAATGATTACACTGGTTGCTATCAAGTCAGTTCTCCACTGCTTCCGCCGACACCTATCAGACAGGACACAACACACTGATCGCAATGTAGTATATTCAATCAATGCAGCTATTTATAAAGTAACTTCGTCATATCAGAATGGAAAAAAAAAAGTGTATCGATTAATCAAACAGGAACAAAAAACGATGATGAACATTCAACCTTTTGTGTTGTTAAGTGACTCATGAAAGGAACTTAGGTGATCTGTTGAGGTGATGGAAACAAAAATATATGCCCGATTTCCAAATACTTTAAACAATCAAGCAGAAATGTATGACTGTATTCAATAATCCAAAATAAGATCATTATTTGCTTATTTTAAAATGTTCAATAGATTTTTTTTAAATGAGTTGTTTTTGATTAGCATGCACAATACCCATCACTTAATAACCCATTAGAAAACACAGACAGGTCTTTATCATATACACACACACACACGTACATATAGAGGGTAATAGCACAAGATTTGAAAGATGATAGCTGCCTTTTCATGAAATAGTTTCGACTTTGTAGGAAACAGTGTTTTTCAAATGCTACTTGGGTAGCCATTTATCCAGCCTCTTGCGATCAACATGTGGGAAAAAGCAAACTTTATTCTTGCAAACCACAATTGGCCAGCAGAAACACTTAGGCTAAAAGTTTTACATCCAAAATTTATAAAAGATATGTTCTGCTGGTCACCCCCCAATCAAAGTAGTCCAGATTAAAGAAATACACCTTCAAGAATTAACTTGTGGAAAGCTAGGGAAGGCATGGATATTTGAATCATTGATAGCAATGGGCATGCTAGCAGAAAACTGGAGGGTGGCTAATTCCATGTCTTTATTTAAGAAAGGCTGCAAGGAACATAAGTACATTGTTCCACAGAAGTGGCAATACAGGTGGACCAGGCATGTGCCGTGAGTTATTACTCAGGGTAGGCAGTCAGTCGGCTTTTAAAAAAAAAATTAAATCGCGCATGTGCAGATTGTTCTCTTCTTGTTGTCATCTTATTGAATGACAATACTTGTTCAAGGGACCAATTGGAGGGGGAGTTCCTTTCACAGCGTGTGGAGAGTCTGGCCAGGGGTAAAGTTGCGGGGAGGGCAGGAGTGTTAAGTAGGAGGGGGTCGGGGATCATGCCAGTAACCCACTCACTCACCGCTGCCGCAGCGCTCTGGGCACGGAGCCACCTCATTATGGCCGGGGAAGGAAGCAGCTCGGATGGCTGCGAGTGGCCGCCAGGACACGACACCAGAACTGGCCGCAGCTTCAGCGCCTTCTGCAGGTCCGCTCACCCCTGGCAGTGGCTCCGTTGAACACCTTTCACCTGCCACTCGCCGACTTCGCTCATGTCAGCTGCTTCCTGCAAATTCCGGCAGCCGAGTAACCTCCATTGGTCCCTTGATCGCGCTGTCGGAATTTAAGGATTTGCGGGAAGCGGCCGACATGAGTGAGGCCGGGAGTGGCAGGGGAGAGGTTTTCAGACTGAGAGCACTGCCAGAGGTGAGCGGGGGCCGGCAGAAGGGGCTGAGGTGGCGGCCGGTGCCGCTGTCCGCTCCCGGCAGCCGCTCGCAGACACGCGAGCTACTTCTCCCCCCCGGCCACCATGCAGTGGCTCCGCGCCCGGACCGTCGCAAGTGGGTTACTGGCATGATCCCCGACCCCCTCCTTCTCAACACTCCTGCCCTCCCCACAACTTTACCCCACCCATACGCTGTGAAAGGAACTCCCCCTCCCCCCGGGGAAATACAGTATTTAAAAAGATATAGCACCAAGAAATGTACTTACCACATTATCGGTATACAAACTCCATTCCTCGCTCTTTGTTTCCTAAGATACTCTTAATAAAATGGCGATCCATATTTGAAAAACCCGCCAAGAAATGTGCGCTGCGCATGCGCAGTAGGCTGCTGTGCATGCACATTACTGCAAAGGCAGAATTTCAGCTGCCTTCAGCCCCGCTTGTCATTGACGGCTTGAAGCAGCACCGACGGCACGTGGGCTGCATAGACCTTCGCGTGTTACAAGTACTGTGCATGAAAGGCACGGAAAATTATGCCTACCTAAGAGATCGATCTCTTAGATAGGCATAATTCTCCCATGCCTTTACTATTTATATTTAATAATTACCATTTATAATTTTTGGCAGGGTATGAAGGCACCTGCCTGAGGTGGACAGCATGATGAAGAATCATTTAGCACATGTGCCTTCATCGGTCAGAGTATTAAATATATGAGTTGGGACGTCATGTTACAGCTATACAATATGTCTTTAAAAGCCACATTTGGAGTACCGTATACAATTCTGTTCCCTCTCTGCTATAGGAACAATGTTGTTAAACTGGAAAGGGTGAATAAAGGATTAGGAGGATAATGCCAGGTCTGGAGGTTTAGAGTTATAACGAGAGTATGGTTGGGCTAGGACTTTTTTTCCTGGAGCTTAGGAGACTGATGACTTATAGGGGTTTAAAAAATCATTAAGGGCATGGATGAGGTAAACAGCCCCAATGTAGGGGAGTCTAAAACTGGAGGGCAAAGGTTTAAGGTATGAGAGGAAAGATTTAAAAGGGACCCGAGGGACAACTTCGTCTCACGGAGTGTGGAGTGTATGTGGAACAAGCTATTAGTTAGAGGTGGGTACGTGTGGCATTTAAGAGACATTTGGACAGGTACATGGATCAGAAAGGTTTGGAGATATATGGGTCAGTTACAGGCAAGTGGTCCAGCTCAATTAGGCAGCTTGTTTTTAGCATGCTGTTTCCATGCTTTTTAGCTCAATGACTCTGAATGTCTACTGAATCACTGAAATAAACCATACATTAATTTCAAGGGTTCAGGACACCCCCAGGTACTTTATAGCTAAACAAGTGTACTGCATGAAATATAGCACTTTATTTGCAGACATCAAGATCCCACATGACAATCCAGAATTGACCTGATGTTATACTTTAGTGATGTTGGCTGAGAGAATGAATATTGATTCGTAAACTAGGGAGGACTCACTTCTTTCCCAGACCTCCACCCTCTTTCTCATACAGACACCAAAGAAATAGAGGAGAACCCAGTTCAAAATCATGTCCAGAAGATGGCAGATCTGATTGTGGTGTTCATTCGGTATTGCAGACAGGACATTGCGGAGCTGCGGTTCGTGGAGCTCCCAACGCGGGCGGCGCTGATCAACATCGCGGAGTCCTGTGACCACGCCCGGCTCAGCCAGTGGACTCGGGAGCCGCGGACTGCGATGGAAGGTAACTGATCTGGAGGTCCGGGCCGCTGAGGATGTTCTCCGTCGGGGTTCGGCGTCGCTGTTCCATCGTCCCGGCGTGTGGGCCTGAGCATCGGGCCGCCCGTGGCGGCGACTGCGGGTGCTCGGGAGGCCCCGACCACGGGTGAACATCTGGGAAGATCGGAGGCTGGCTGGACTATGGTACCTTCCTCAACTTTGGTGCCACTGTGTTGTGTTGTGGTTATGTTGTGTCGTGGACTTCTGTTTGTGCTTTTTTTTAATCTTAATATGTTTTATTTATTTATTATTTATTTATTTTTATGATACTTGACTGTAAGGAAAATTCATTTTGTTGTCTCTAATATGAAATAATGACAATAAATTGAATACAATACAATCAACCAACAATCTTTCGTCTTAATCAAGAATCTGACGTGTCTACTTACTGATCGTGCCTGGTGTCGGGAATATTTCTATCCATCCTCAGCTTGTCACTTTCTAGCTGATTAAACTTATTCCGTGCATATGCATCCTGCCCTACTTTTACTAAAGTGGCCTCGATATAAGCCTCCTGATTGAAGTCTTGCCATTTCACTTTCCCTGTAGATCAAGCAAAAACATGTTTTAAAATCAAACACAATCTTGAAACACTTTGTGCCTACAGTTTAAGGATCAAATTACGGTCTCACAAGGGCAACCTTCTCCATTTACCTCTGTCATTAAAACAAATCCTGTCAGTTTAATTCAATTTTAAAGCTTTGGTTGACATTTGAAAGACAGAAAGGTCAATATATAAAGATACACTTATTCGCAGTTTGTATGTACTGGCTTCAGACTGAAACTTTCATCTGTCAGCACACCAACCTGTTTTAAATCTAAAGTCAAAATTCCAAGGTGATCCCTGGTAAATAGCAGAAGGGGCCGGGATTAAATCACTGAACATTAAAACTAGGAAAAGCCATGTAAACATGTGCGTAGTGGAACAATCTACAATCATGTAAGGGGCAGAAGAGTAGCGCAGCTGGTAGCGATGCTGCCTCACAGCACCAGGGATCCGGGTTTAATCCTGACCTCGGCCGCTGTCTGTGTGGAGTTTGCACGTTTTCGACGTGGCCACCTGAATTTCCCCCAAATGCTTCGTTTTTTCTCACACATCACAAAAACATGCAGCTTAGTAACTTAATTGACCACTATGTATTGTCCCTAGTGTGCAGGCTCATGGTAGAATTGAGGGGGAGTTGATAAGAATGCGAGAAGAATTTAAAAATGTGGTAAATGTAGGATTAATGAAAACGGGTGGTTGGTGGCTGTCGCTGACTCGATGGGCCGAAGAGTTTGTTTCCATGCAGCGAATCTCTATAACTCAACAGAAATAGTGAATGCAGGAAACACTCAGCAAGTGTGACTGACTGCCTTTGTGGTAAGAGAAACTGAGTTAATTAAACATTCGCTCTCCGCCGATGCTGCCTGACCTGTTGAATTCGTCTAGCATTTTACACTTATGTTTCAAATTCCCAGTTATTTAAAACAAAAATTTATACTGGAACTTTGTAAATATGTGTTATCAGCAAGTTCAAATCAAAAACAAATGCAGATACCAGAAAGCAGAAAAGAAAAAAAAATACTGGAAATGCTCAGCAGATCTGGCAGTAACTGTGGAAGGAGAAACAGTGAACAGTTCAGTTCTGGGTCTCTTTGTCAGAACTTAGTGTGGAGTTGGCACGTTTTCCAATTGACCACTTGGGTTTTTCCCAAGTGCGCCGGTTTTGCACCAAAGACATGCAGCTTGGTAGCTTAATTGGCCACTGCATTTTGTCTCTTCGTGCGTATGGCGTGCACAGCCTAAAGTTGGAGGACAACTTGTTCTATTTGATCTTATTTGATTGTGCACGCCGGGTTGATTGCATTTGTCGAAACAGGGTGGACCACGTGAAGGTTGCAATCTTCCACCCTAGTGCG
This sequence comes from Leucoraja erinaceus, assembly GCF_028641065.1. NCBI lineage: Eukaryota > Metazoa > Chordata > Chondrichthyes > Rajiformes > Rajidae > Leucoraja > Leucoraja erinaceus. Next base: position 16,973,834 of record NC_073381.1, read on the forward strand.
AAGGCCAGTGATAGAATCAAGGGGGAGTTGATAAGAACATGAGAAGCTGCAGCTTGCTAACAGACCTGAAACATTAACAGTTTATCTTTCCACAGAGGCTGCCTGACCTGCCGAGTCTTTTTCTTTTGTCTTTTTTTACTTCAAAGATCTAGTCTGCTACATCCAACTCCCAATCTCTGGGACTGGTCCCATGGATAATGCCTTAGTTCTAAATATCGTAGAATAAGGCACTTTGCATTGATTTGTTTCTACGACAGGCAGTTCTACGAGTAAATCAGAGGAAACAAATGATTCCGAGGCAAATCAGCCACAGCAACTGAGAAATATAATTTTAGTTAGTTAAAAAAAATGAAATGGGAAGCTAATGTTCGTAATGTAATGCTGTATTGCCCTCCCAAACCCAATCTGGTTGAACAATGTGTGACTCGTTGCAATGCGTGTAGCGATATGACACGCATGCGTGGAAGCGGGGTTCTTCACGAAGTCACTCACGTGACTCCGAAGTAAAATCCCACAAAGTGGGTGACTTTTAACTGCCATCCATACGGATTTATCAAACTATGAGGGGAAAAAAGAGTACAGCTTAAAAGACTACCAGGTTTTCATCAATCACCAATCAGGACAAAGGTGTAATCATCCACTTCACTAAAAGCTGGGGATTAGTGTCTAAATTGGGACCAATATCTCACAGAGAAGGAATACTCACAGTCATACTCACAGTCTAAAACCAACGTTTCTAAATACAATCTATGGATCTATCACAAGGAGCTTCACACAGTTAAGAGTGGACCTCAAAATGTTCTGCGAGTTTGGTAACCAGCTTGGAGGGGATGATTGCGTTAAATCCCGAGCTGTAATCAATGAATAACAGCCTGACATATGAGTTTTTGTTGTCCAAGTGGTCCAGAGCGGAGTGGAGGGCCAGCGAGATCGCATCCACCGTTGATCTGTTGTGGCGGTAAGCGAACTGCAGTGGGTCCAGATTTTTGTCGAGGGAGGAGTTGATTTGCGCCATGATCAACCTCTCAAAGCACTTCATCACCACAGACGTTAGTGCCACTGGTCGATAGTCATTGAGGCACGTCACCTTGCTCTTCTTGGCCACTGGTATAATTGATGCCCAATTTAATAATGATAAATGCGAGTTGTTGCATTTTGGGAAGTCAAATCAGGGTAGGACCTACATAGTGTTTGGCAGGGCTCTTGAGAATGTTGTAGAGCAGAGGGATCTAGGAGTGCAATTACATCTTTCCTTGAAAGTGGCGTCACAAGTAGATAGGGTGGTCAAGAAGGCTTTTGGCACATTGGCCTTCATCAGTCAGAGTATAATGTACAGATGTTGAGAGGTTATGTTACCGTTGTACATGACATTGGTGTGGAATTAGAGTATTGTGTTCAGTTTTGGTCATCCTGTTATAGGAAAGATGTTGTTAAGCTGGAAAAGGTGCAGTGAAGACATGAGGATTGACAAGACTTAAAGGCCTGACCTATAGGGAGAGATTGAGCAGGCTAGGAATTCACTCCTTGGGAGTGCAGGAAGATGAGGGGTGATCTTATAGAAGTATATAAGTTCAAGAGGGAGATAGGGTAAATGCACAGTCTTTTACCCAGAGTCGAGGAATCAAGAACCAGAGGACAAAGGTTTAAGGTGATGGGGGAAAGATTTAAAAGGAACCTGAGAGGCAACTTTTTCTTTGCACAAAGGGTGGTGGGGATATGGAAAGCACTGGCAGAGGAGGTGGTTGAGGCAGGCACTATCACAATGTTTAAAAAAACATTTGGACAGGTACAATGATAGAATAGGTTTAGACAGATATGGACCAAATGCAGGCAGGTGGAACTAGTGTAGATTGAGCATGTTGGTTGACATGAGCAATTTTGGCCGAAGGGCCTGTTTCCACATTGTATGACACAATGGCACCAAGGCAATGGAAACAGACAGAATCCTGCCTGCCTGTAGCACTGTTCACAAGCTCCACAACTGGTCACCCAAGCTGTTCCAGTGCCATAACAATATTGGCACCGGTCCAACACAGTGGAAAATAGCTCTGTATGTCATGTCCACGTTCAGCAGAATAAACATCCTTGGACTGCTTTCATACTGCTCAAAGGAAGACAATCTAATAAGAGACCCTAATCAATGCTTTTGATGTACAATTGCATCACCAGAGACAAATCCATTACTATCAACGTTCCAGAATTCATCAATGACCATAAACTCAATTAGACCAGGAAATGAAATACAATGCTTACAAGAGCAAGTCAGAGACTGCGTTTACTGCCGTGTATAAAGCCCCTGTCCCACTTAGGAAACCTGAACGGAAACCTCTGGAGACTTTGTGCCCCGCCCAAGGTTTCCGTGCGGTTCCTGGAAGTTTTTGTCAGTCTCCCTACCCAGGGCCGGATTTACCTATAAACTATATAAGCTTAAGCTTAGGGCCTCGAGGTCTAGGGGGGCCTCCGGCCAAGGCAGGACACCCACCGTTCAACTGTGGGCGGGCCCCCCTCTCTATCTCTCTCTCTCTCTCTCCATCTCCCCCCACTATCCGTGTCCGGGCCGCCGGGCTCCGCTCGCTCCTCATCCGTGCAAGGCGGCACGGTAGGCCGCCTTGCACATACGCATTGCTGCGGCCTGCACGTCCTCCCCCCTGCACATGCGCACAACCACGGCCAGCACATCATTGGCCGCCCTGCGCATGCGCACTGCAACGGCAACTGGTCGGGGCTGGGCACTTTCTCCCTCGCTTTGAAATGTGGGAGATTTGACCGCCATGGCTGCCTCGCCACCAGTGCTGAAAACCAATGCGGAGGGGGCCTCACAAGTGGAACAGCTTAGGGCCTCTCTTCATCTAAATCCGGCCCTGTCCCTACCAGCTTCCACTACCTGCAACCTCCGGCAACCACCTGCAACCTCCGGGAACCGAACGGAAACCTTGGGTGGGGCGCAAAGTCTCCAGAGGTTTCCGTTCAGGTTTCCTGAGTGGGACAGGGGCATTATATACCTCCCAAAGCCTCAAGACTGTGTTTTTAATCTACAAGGGAGAAGTCAGAAATATTATTCGCTTGCCTAAATAAGGCTAGCTCTAAAAGAACCAAGGACACACACATGAATGCAACAAGCTGCTGGGTGTCTGGCAGCTGATGCACCTCCAGCACCAGTACATTGTAACTACATTATGAACCATCTGTAAGACGGTATGTTCAACAGTTCTTCCCAAACACATTAACTTCAACCCCACGATTAAAATTGGAAACGTTAAAATAGCTAACACATTTCCCCTCCAAGTTACACGTCTTCCTAAATTGGAAATGTATCATAATCTATTTATTTTCTTTGAGGGAGAAATGTTGGAACTCATTTGGGGAGTAGCTTCACTACAGTGCTTCCAGAAGGCTGCTCACCATCCCCTTTCTAAGGCCAATTATAGAAGGGCAATAAATATCAGCCTTGGCAGCAATGTCCCCATGTCATGAAAAATATGCAATAAAAAGGAGGCATTAGCCCTACAGCTATTTCATGTCCAAAATACCTAGGCATGCAGCAGAAGTATTCATCTTGGCTTTAATCTTTTGCATGTTTAGCTGGTAAAATAGTGATTTGAAAAGTATTCTGCTTTTTAAATAACTATTTTATCAACTTAATATGCAATCCTTTGTTGGATTGTTTTACTTCCTAATAAACTGAAGGTTGGCATGTTTGCTAAGCAAATAGACAGCTGTTGGGTATTTACGTGTATTGTGTGCTAATTTGCAAGGTGTTTATGACTAAAATTAGTCTATCAGTGCCTCAACATCTACAGCTGGTACCATAGAACATAGAAAAGTACAACACATCATGCCAGACATGATTACAAGACAAACCAATCTTTTCTATCTTAAACATAGACACGTTGAAAATAGATGCAGGAGTGGGCCGTTTTCGGCCCTTCGAGCCATTCAATGTGATCATGGCTGATCATCCAAAATCAGTACCCCGTTCCTGCTTTCTCCCATATCCCTTAATTCATAGAAACATAGAAAATAGGTGCAGGAGAAGGCCATTCGGCCCTTTGAGCCTGCACCGCCATTCAATATGATCATGGCTGATCATCCAACTCAGTATCCTGTACCTGCCTTCTTTCCATACCCGCTGATCCCTTTAGCCACAAGGGCCACATCAAACTCCCTCTTAAATATGGCCAATGAACTGGCCTCAACTACCTTCTGTGGCAGGGAATTCCACAGATTCACCACTCTCTGTGTGAAAAATGTTTTCCTCATCTCGGTCCTAAAAGATTTCCCCCTTATCCTTAAACTGTGACCCTTTGTTCTGGATTTCCCCAACATCGGGAACAATCTTCCTGCATCTAGCCGGTCCAGCCCCTTAAGAATTTTGTAAGTTTCTATAAGACCCCCCCTAAATCTTCTAAATTCTAGTGATTCCATTATTCCATTAGCCCTAAGAGCTGGATCTAACTGTCTTCCTGCACACTATCATATCCCCCCATTCCCTGCATATCCACGTGCCTATCTAAAAGCCTTTTAAACTCTACTATTGTATCTGCCTCTATCACCCCTGACAATGGGTTCCAGGCATCCATCATCCTCTGTCAAAGAAATGTCCTGCGCATCTCCTTTAAACTTTACTCCTCACATCTTAAAGCTTTGTCCTCTAGTCTTTGATGTTTCCACCCCGGGATAATGGTTCTGAATGTTTAGTCTGTCTATGCCTCTCATATTTTCATCATAAGATCAGGTCTCCCCTCAACCTCCTGCGTTCCAGGGAAAATAATCCAAGTTTGTCCCACCTCTCTTTGTAGCTAATACCCGGCAATCCAGACAGCAAGCATTCTACTAAATCTCTTCTGCACCTCTCCAAAGCCTCCACATCTTTCCTGAATTGCACACAATACTCGCAATATCAGAGGTTGGACAAGTCAACAAGTGGATGGGCTGTGTGGAGGACAGAGAAACTGAGGAGCTGAAAAACAGATTAACTATCAATTCTATGATATTGTATCAATTTAAGGATTTACTAATTTGTCAATATGTGTACCTGCTCAGGATATGCAGCTACATCATAAAGACTGAATTAATTGATGACCATGTCCCTTTACTACCTTCTTGGGATACAGAGGTAATAAATCAAGTTTCTTATCAATGCCAAATACCAACATCTATACATGGTCTTGTAATCATGGCATTCTGTTATCAAACAACTTCAAGGTCTAACAGGAACTATAATGTTTTACCTTTATGTGGCTGTTCAAAGATGTTAGTAATTACTAGCTTTTGTTCTCTATCTCTTCCCTTTTCCTTCTTGACATGTCTAACTCCATCTAAGAGGATGGGTTACAAAGAATATCCATTACAAGTCCAATTTTCTAATATCACACCACACAAAAGGCAAATAACTTACCTATTATCAAAGGTTCATTGTGGGCTAGTGCAGTAATTGTGGAATTACAGATTATCATTGTTTTAGTTGCTGTTTTCATAATTACTATAGGTGCACAACCTTTTATCCGAAATTCCAAATAACGAAAAGCTCCGAATAGCGGACATTTTTTCGGTCCTTGAAGAAAGGTCCTTGAAGACGTTCACCGAGGGCGGCCCGCAGAGGTGACAGCGGAACCTCCGGTCGGTCCTCGAAGAAAGGGGAACTAAATCCCCATTCATAAAAGAGAATGTGAGGGTATATTGTGCAGGAGGGTTAATAATTGACAATCTCCTGCTGCCTGCCCGCTGAGTTAAAAAGTTCCTACGGTAGACTCACGATACACAGTGTATCGTGAGTCTTGCGTGGGAACTTTTTAACTCAGCGGGCAGGCAGCAGCAGATTGTCGCTCCCTTCAGTTTCACCCCACCTACACCCCTCTGCTTCCCGGCCATGTGTGTGACCCCTTCCCTCCCCTCTCCAGTTTCCCGCCCATTGCACCGGCGTGGGGGCTTTGCACTGTCTTCACGTCGGCAATGCCAGCAGGTCAGTGCCAGTCACCGGAGACGTCAGGACCAATGGGCCACCGACCCCCAGGCCCACTGCAAGCACAGAGATCCCAGAGACCCACAGCCAGCAACAGCCCAGCCCCGTTCCAACTTCAGAGGAACACACTTCCCGTAGGGACAGAAGCTGATGGTGTGCAAGGTACGTCTTGGTCTTGGGGTTGCAGATGAGGGGGCGCAGCTCGGGCTGTGATGTCTCCGGCCACCCCCCTGTACAGGAGCTGAGACTGGGAACTGTACCGCCCTTGCAGGTGAGCAGGAGAGTGAGGTTGTTTGCAGTTGCAGAAGGAGGGGGCAAGGGCTGTACAGTTCCCAGTCTCAGCTCCTGTTCAGGGGGGTGGCCGGAGACGTCAGGACCAACGGGACACCGACTGCAAGCACGGAGATCCCACAGACTCACAGCCAGCAGCAACTCTAGCCCAGCCCCGTTCCAACTCCAGAGGAACCCGGGTTGCGGATGAGGGGGCGCAGCTCGGGCTGTGGGCGAACTGCCACTTGTCGCTGTAGCGGCCCATCGGGGAGTGGGTTCCTGTTGGTCCTGACGTCTCTGGCCACCCCCCTGGACAGGAGCTGAGACTGGGAACTGTACCGCCCTTGCCCCCTCCCTCTGCAACTGCAAACAACCCCACTCTCCTGTTCACCTGCAAGGGCGGTACAGTTCCCAGTCTCAGCTCCTGTACAGGGGGGTGGCCGGAGACGTCAGGACCACCAGAAGCCGCTCCCCGATGCGCCGCTACGGCGACAAGTGGCAGATCGCCCACAGCCCGAGCTGCGCCCCCTCATCGGGATACCGACCCCCAGGCCCACTGTAAGCACGGAGATCCCAGATCAGCAACTCCAGCCCAGCTCCGCTCCAACTCCAGAGGAACACGCTCCCCGTAGGGACAGAAGCTGATGGTGTGCAGGGTACGTCTTGTTCTTGGGGTGGCGCAGCTCGGGTTGTGGGCGAACTGCCACTTGTCGCCGTAGCGGCCCATCCGGGAGCGGATTCCTCTGGAGTTGGAGGGGGAGGGGGGTATTGTGCTGTTTGATCGCCCCCTGCTATCCCAGGGACAGGGAGACACAGCGGCTTTTGAGAATGGTGGGCAATCACTTCCAAAGTTCTGCCCACACAGTCAGTACACCTCTCCTACACTTGTCTCCCGCACTAAGATCATCTCGCTGAGAATGATCCCAGCCTAACCCTCCCTATTCTCTCCTATTCTGCAAGAAAAAACTACATTGAAGACTCAAACTCGCGATCGAGTAACTGCCGGGATCGAGGCGCAAACTCGCGACCTTGCGGATATGAGCCGAGCACTCTACCACTGAGCCAGCCGTTAAAATCTACACTAAAAATCTTCCATTCCGAAAGCCGAAAAAGTCCGAATTACGAAATGTGTCTGGTCCCAAGGCTTTCGGATAAAAGGTTGTGCACCTGTATTACTAATTGCTGATAGAGTCATAGAGTTATATAGTGATACAGTGCAGAAACAGGCCATTCGGCCCAACTTGCCCAACAATGTCCCAGCTATACTAGTCCCACTTGCCTGCGATTGGTCCATATCCCTACAAACCTATCCTATCTATGTACTTCTCTAACTGTTTCTTAAACAATGGGATAGTCCCAACCTCAACTACCTCCTCTGGCAGCTTGTTCCATACACCCACCACTCTTTGTGAGAAAAAGTTACCCCTCGGATTCCTATTAAATCTTTTCCCCTTCACCTTGAACCTATGTCCTCTGGTCCTCGATTCCCATACTCTGGGCAAGAGACTCTGTGCATCTACCCGATCTATTCCTCTCATGATTTTGTACACCTCTATAAGATCCAACCTCATCCTCCATGGAATAGAGACCCAGCCTACTCAACCTCTCCCTATGGCTCACACCCTTGAATCCTGGCAACATCCTCCTAAATCTTTTCTAAACCCTTTCAAGCTTGCCAAAATCTTTCCTAAACTAAACACAATATTCTAAATGCGGTCTCACCAACGTCTTATAGAACTGCAACATGAATTCCCAACTTATATTCAATACTCTGAGTGATGAAGGCTAAAGTACCACCTTTTTGACCACCTTATCTACCTGCGACTCGACCTTCAAGGAACCATACATCGATCATTCTTCCGCCCACCTGGCCAATCGATCCAGATCCTACTGCAATCTTTCACAACCATCTTCACTCTCTGCAAAACCACTCACTTTTGTATCATCAACAAACTTGCTAATCTTGCCCTGTATGTTCTCATCCAAATCATTGATGTAGATGACAAACAGTAATGGGCCCAGCACCGAACCCTGAGGCACACCACTAGTCACAGGCCTCCAGTACAAGAAGCAATCTTCCAACATCACCCTCTGCTTCCTTCCATGGAGCCAATTTGCTACCCATTCCGCTATCTGCATGTGGAGCTAACAAGCCTCCACCAACATCCCTCAGCAGACTCCACGACCACTTGTATCATTCTGTTTTTCTTGATCTCCACTCTATTACAGACATTTCCTTTGTTCTCTCCATTCTATGCAGAAATATTATTGATTTCTCATCTCTGATGGAATGCCATTGGCCTGTAATGTTAACTTTGTTCCTCCCTTCAAAAATGCGGGCAATACTCTAGGTTAAGCAACATTTTCTGTTGATATGCTCGCATGGTCATTTCCAAAAGAGTTACCAACAATTCGTCCTTCCATGTTCTAAAAGAAACAATTATGAAACAGGTTTAAACATGTATTTCCTGAATATTGCAGAATTGCAGAATATTATACCATTCTCAACAAATTGGAAGGGACAAAGAAATATTTGAAGAAAAGGAAACTTTCATATTGCAATGATTAATCTGCATGAAAGAAACTGGGATATTTCACATTTACATAACTGCATTGAATCACCTGCATACTATATGTCTTATTAATTCACAATTTTGGGGGAAATTGAACTGTCAGCATTAAAAAATAAAGCTTTACACACTGGATACAAATCAAACATTTTGCTATAATGCACAAAATTCAAAGTAACTTACAATGGATAGCATATTTAGATTATGCTCCTTATGAGTTAAATTAACTGGGAAGAAAAAACAGGCAAGCAAAAGGAGAATTAATAAAACATAAGGAAAGCTATTAATATTTAAGGTTGGAGATATGAAGAAAGTCGGCAAAGTTGGAAACGTGAGAAAGGCTTAAGTGCAAAGAAATGTACTCAAAAACAGAAAAAAGGGAATAAATCGTCTATAAAGAAGAAAGCACGTAATTGGAGTGTAAGAAGAGGGCAGAAAGTATTTGTAATCATAAAAAGGATTATAACATAGGAGTCCATTCAACCCATCAAGTCTTTACCAGGCGTTTACCCCACTAATTTCCTACAAATGATTCCCTCAAACATAGCCATTTACTGAATTCTACCATCCACCTGCACTTGGGGTCATTTGCAGTAGCCAAATTATATCTCAGATAGCACACCGTTGGGATGTGAGAGGAAACTGGACCCCCCACTCTCGAGAAACACATGTGGTCACAGGGAGCTGTGCAAACCCCATACACAGCACCAGAGGTCAGAGGTCACCTACACATGCCACTGGGTCATCCAAGTGAACTGACTGATGCAGCAAAAGTAGAGTGATATGTAGTTCAGGATAATAAAGAGTTGGTATACATTCCGTAGAGACTTGGACGTGAATTAGTTAATTATACATTTGTAAGAGAATGGGCTAATTAAGGAGATGTGAGGGGCAAGTTGTTTTTCACACAGAAAGTGGTAGGTGCCTAGAACATGTTGCCAGGGGTGATGGTGGAAGGAGATACAACGGTGGCAATTTAAGAGGCTTTTAGATGGACACACAATTATGCAGGGAATGGAGGGATATGGATCACATGCAGGCAGAAGGGATTAGTTTAATTTAGCTTCATGCTCGACACAGATATCAGGGGGCAAAGAACTTGTCCCGATGCTGTACTACTCTAGAGTGTTCTAGAGTTCTAATTAATCGATTACTTAAAATATATATATAATTGAACGCAGGTATCGAACCCGGCGTTCGGAAGCCGCGGTGACTCGAGAGGGGCTGCTGTTTTTGCGCGGTTTCGCTTCCGCGCCACAGTTGTGTAGCTGACCACCGTTATGGTCAGACATGTTTGTGAGGACCTGTAAACCAAAGAGTTATTTCTGAAATAAATAAGTTCACAAAAGCTTGGTTGCCGTTCTTACATCCACCAAATAATATATATATATAATATAATATATATATCTATATATATCTATATATAGATATATATATATATACTAGAACCATGCATAAAATGGAAGATATTGACTTAATTACCAAATGTAAATTAAAAAATACAAACATAACTTTCCTAATTAAATAAGCCACTAATTTAAAACTAGGTCAAGCTATTTGAATTACTGGCGAGTGCACCCGAGGCAGAAATTGCGATTCATAACCATCTATAATTAAAGACCTCTGCTCATCAGAGAGGGCTGGAGAAAACAAGGCTGTTTTGGCTCCTCAGATGATTTTCAACGGATCAAACTTTCTAGCCCCAGACGATGCTTGCTACCTGGTTACCCTGTTGAGAAGACATTGAACCATCAGCAACTGCACTGATACGGCCCTGTGAAAGAAGCCTTTGTGTTTATCCCAGAAACTCACATCCCATTAACAATCTTCAGTTCACCAATAATGCAAAGTGCAACTTGGACATGAATCAGCACAAACCACCATTGGTTTTTGATATTCCAGACTTTTCAGTATTCAGAGCTTTGAAAACCTACCAGGTGGTAATGTTTCCGCGTTCTTTGTTTTTCCTTCTGCATTGCTGCTCTGACCATCCTTCTTTGTATTTGGATCCAAAGCATTCCACTCATCCTATCAAACAAATTGTAAGAGAATAATGATTGTATAAGTAGTAGGATTCATTGCATGACTTTGCTATAAACTGCTCAAATATAAATCATCTTGATTTGAGAAATATCTACTTTACAGCAAAGTGGGTTGTAACACTATTCACAAATGCACTATATTGACTCTTATGTACATAAGAGCAGTGTCAGAATGAGTAAATTACCAGAAAAAAAACATTGGAACCCCAAATAACCTTATGCCCCGTCCCACCTGAACGGAAACCTCTGGAGACTTTGCGCCCCACCCAAGGTTTCCGGGCGGTTCCCGGAGGTTTTTGTCAGTCTCCCTACCTGCTTCCACTACCTGCAACCTCCGGCAACCACCTGCAACCTCCGGGAACCGCACGGAAACCTTGGGTGGGGCGCAAAGTCTCCAGAGGTTTCTGTTCAAGTTTCCTAAGTGGGACAGGGGCATTACTTCTCTCAAAACAGAATTTTAGTGGCTTGCTAAACTAAACCTTCCTCATGCCACATGGCAAAGTAGAGAGATGGAAAGAAACGATGAGCCTCTGATGGACTGGGCTGTGTTTACCACTCTGCAGGTTCAGATAGTCAAGATTAGAGCAGTTTCCATTCTAGGCTGAGATGCATCCCATCAGAATACTTTCCACAGCACATCTGTACAAGTTCGAGAGAATCCTTGTGGATATGTAGGTTCAGACCCTAAAAGCAAATATATGTTGATGCACTTTCTTAAATACCACATCAGTATGAACGGACCAAGTTAGTTTGCTGGTGATATGGAAGCCTAGGAACTTGAAGCTGTCGACCAGCTCTACAGCAGCTCCATTGATGAAGACATGGTTTTTGTTCACCCCCCTGCTTCTTTATGACAACAACAAACAACTATTTTGTAGGTTATTGTATTGACACCATGGGACTCAGTTCTCAATCTCTTGCATCTTATCTCTGTTGTAGATCAGAACAGTGGCGTCGTCAGTGAACTTAAAAATCGAGTCGGCCTTGTGTTTGGCCAAATTTTCATGGGTGTACAGGGAGTAGAGCATGGGACTATGCACACAACCCTGCGGGCACCAGTAATCGTATTGGGAAGCACATTCCTGAATGTAGCTTGATTGAAGTCAATGTCTTGAGGGTGTTGACGCAGTATAAATTCGTCCAGTGCAGATCTTGGCATTGCTTGAGTGGAATGTAGACAATTGACAAGATGGTGGCGGTGAATTCCCTCTTTAGATAAAAGGGATGACATTTTTATGAACAACTAGACGAAGTGGGACCCGTTGGGGACTGTGCATATACGGCAGATATTAGCAACAGAAGATGAAGGTCCTTTGTGGAAGTTAACAAATTGAAGTGAGAAAAAGTGTGGAAAGGTAATATTTATAATCTGCTTGCAACAAGCTCCAATCCATCTTGCACAACATCAGTAATCGGAGAGGTAGAACCGAGAAGTCTTATGAAAATGTACAATTTCATGCAATCTATACAGCCAGGTGAGCCTTAAGAACTTTGGCATTGGCTTGGGGAGGGGAAAGAGTATAGGGGAAAAGGGAAATAGGGAAACTGGAATAGAGAAAATCTAGAGATAAAGCAGATGACAGGAGGAGTAAGAGGGAGAGCATGCGTTAAGGTAACAACAGAAGGCAGAACAGAGAGCTGGGGATAAAAGCGATAACAGAAAACAAACCAGGAGCTGGAAATAATATGTTTAAGAAAGAACTGCAGATGCTGGAAAATCGAAGGTACACAAAAATGCTGATGAAACTCAGCGGGTGCAGCAGCATCTATGGAGCGAAGGAAATAGGCAACGTTTCGGGCCGAAACGTTGCCTATTTCCTTCGCTCCATAGATGCTGCTGCACCCGCTGAGTTTCATCAGCATTTTTGTGTACCTCTGCCAGAAATAATAGGGTGGGGTTGGAGGTAAGACACAGTGGTTTATTAGAGTGGTTTATTTGTGGTTTCCCAGGAAACAACTGTGTGGTAAAGGAGAGGGATAGAGGGGAGGAGACAATGTACTTGTATTGTATTCAAATTTATTGTCATTGTCTCAATTATAGACACCAAAATGAATTTCCCTTTACAGTCAGTATCATAAAAATAAATAAATAATAACTATTAAAACATATTAAAAAAAATAAAATAGAATTTAAAAAAAAGCACAAACACAGAAAGTCCACGACACAACACAACACAGTGGCACCAAGGTGAGGAAGGCACCATAGTCCAGCCAGCCTTCCCTCCGATCTTCCCAGATGTTCATCCGTGGTCGGGGCCTTCCGAGTACCCGCAGTCGCCGCCCCGGGTGGCCCGATGTTCAGGCCCTCACGCCGGGCTAGTGGAACGCTGACGCCGATCCCCGACGGTGAACATCCTCCTCCTCAGCGGCCCGGACCTTCTGATCAGCCGCCTCACGCAGCCGGAGTCCGCAGCTCCCGAGTCCGCAGGTTGAGCCGGGCAGAGTCACAGGACCCCGCATCAGCGCCGCCCGCATTGGGAGCTCCGCAAACCGCAGCTCCATGATGTCGGTGCAGCAGGTCCAGCACTCCGGGCTCCAGACGGCGACCCCCGGTAAGGCATCGCCAGCCCCGCGATGTTTCAGCGCTGTCCCGCTGCTGCTGGAGCTCCGGTCGTCGATCCCGGCAGGAAAGGCCAGGAAAGGCCAATCCAGGTAGGTAGGCCGCTGGGGGGGGGGAGGCGAGGACGCGACTCGAATAATAGTCGCGTCCTCACCAGGAAGTGGCTGAAGGACGGTATCCCCCGCACCATGCCCTCTTCCCCCACATAAAGACATTAAAAAAAATCATAAAAAACACACATCAACATAACTAAAAAAACAAAAAAACAAAAAGATACCCGGCTGAAGGTGGAGGCTGCTGGCACCAGCGCCACCGGAAGTACAATACTCTGGTACTATCTGGATCTATCAGAACAAGCTAAAATCAGTGGGTATCAGAGGAAACACAAGCAATGGAGCAGAGAGATTGAGTAGATTGCTTTTTATAAAGTATTTTAACTAAAGGGGATTTTAATGTAACTTATAATTATGTTAGATTCAATCCACAAAGGCTCTCAGAAATGCAGACAGTGATATTTAGGACAAATCAATTGCAGCTTTGGACCAATTAGCCATCTCCCAGCTGTACAGCTTCACATATATTAGCTTTCAGACAATGAAGCCCTTTGAGCTCTTTCAAGAGCTGTTCATGCATTTAACATCAGAATGGTCTTTACATGATGAGCTCAGCATGAGAGTTTATTTAAACAATGGCAGTATCTCCATCACCAAGGGAGAGGTTTATTTAAGCTCGTACCTTTAATTACAATAACAGCATTTCAAAGATACTTGGACAGGTACGTGGATAGGAAGGGTTTAGAGGGATATGGACCAAATGTGGGTAACTCTGTAAGTCAGTGGAATTCTCTGCCTCAGAGGGCGGTGGAGGCAGGTTCACTGGATGCTTTCAAGAGAGAGCTAGATAGGGCTCTTAAAAATAGTGGTCAGGGGATATGGGGAGAAGGCAGGAATGGGGTACTGATTGGGGATGATCAGCCGTGATCACATTGAATGGTGGTGCTGGTTCGAAGGGCCAAATGGCCTACTACTGCACCTATTGTCTATTGTCTATTGTCTAAATGGGACGTTTTGATGGGGCATCTTAGTCAGCTCGGACAAGTTGGGGTGAAGGGGCTGTTTCCATGCTGTATGACTTTATTGCAATCTTGAGGGCGATTTTTGATTGTGAAAGAGCGGGAGGCACCAGTCGCGCAGTTCTAAGGTTAGTGCAAGTTAATTGGGAGAGTGAGAATGGGTAATGGAGGCACAAGAGACCGCAGATGTTGAAATCTTGAACGTAAAACAACCTGCTGGAAGAACTCAGTGGATCAGGCAGCATCTGTGAAGGAAGTGAACAGACAATGTTTTGGGGCGGGACCCTTCAGACTGATGGAGTAGAGCAGAAATAGTTAGTAAAAAAAAGGTGAGGGGAAGAGGTGAAGCAAGACCAGGTGATAATTGGATCGAAATGAGAGGGATTAACTCAGAGGGCATGTGGAGATCATAACCAAGGTTAGAGGTGGAGAAGATGATGGACTCTGATAAGGAACGAAGGTGGGGAGTGAAATGTAGAACCAGTGAAAAGGATGGTCTGGGAATGGGGGAGGGAGAGGGAGTGAAGAAAGATGGGACACTAAGAAGGGTCTTGACCCGAAACATCGCCAATTCCTTCTCTCCATAGATGCTGCCTCTCCTGCTGAGTTACTCCAGCGTTTTGTGTCTACCCACGGGAGATGCATAAAATGAGTTTGTTGAAACCTACATTCTATATAATTATATTTCATGCAAAATAAACTATTAAAGAACTCGGAATCTATTCTGTCCGACTTAAGTTCTTTTTATGCCCAAATTTGAAAACATAAGTGAATAATCACGTCTGAGATTGCAAGACCTCTAATACTACTCAGTTTTTAGGATAATTGGAAAGGCCAACATTTATTGTTATCCTTAACTGCAAAGCATCTGAACTCACATACCAGTAAGGATGGCAGATATTTTCTTCCCTGTTCCATCAGTAGCTTTGTTATTATTGTCTCATCATTGCTAATGCCCCTGCCCCACTTAGGAAACCTGAACGGAAACCTTTGGAGACTTTGTGCCCCACCCAAGGTTTCCGTGCGGTTCCCGGAGGTTTTTGTCAGTCTCGCTACCTGCTTCCACTACCTGCAACCTCCGGCAACCACCTGCAACCTCTGGGAACCGCATGGAAACCATGGGTGGGGCGCAAAGTCTCCACTCTGGCTATTCCTTATAGTAGCAAGTTCCACATTCTTCACCCTTCTCTTGATTAAAAAAAACTATCCATATAGATTTACTAATAACAAATTTTATATTTATCAGTCCTGTTTTGGACATTTTACAAGGAAATCTACCGCTGCCTACATCTGTATATCTTTTTGAATATGAGACAAGCAAAGAGACTTCAAGCACACAGAGTTCTGGTTAAGCATGAAGGTTCACTGAATGTGATCCAGAAAATAATAGTCACTGTTGTCACGGGTGGCAGTGGAATAAGAGTGTGTGTCCCTGTGACCCATGTTCTTTTACAAATTGACATCATTTACCTGGCAAAGAAGTTGGAAATAATAAGTTACATCTGTACTTGTCCTCAATTTGAGGTTTAATTTAAGATGGGTGGCCAAAGAATCAACTATATTTGCACTGGACTGACCAGTTGTCAATGAAATGAAAATGCTGGGCACTAGAAGAACAGATGCTATGTGCGCCGAGTTCTTCAACCAGTTGATCTGCCATCACATTATAATCTCCTGCCCAAAACCTAATTTCAACAGGGATGATGCAGTCCTGCAGGTCCACAGACGTATGGGTTTCCAGTCAACACAACTTAATTTTGCACGTTGTCGTATGTATGTTAATAGAAGACAAGAAACTATGAAATGATCAGACAGTGAACATCAAAATAGTTCCTGAACTCGGATGCATTATTATCTGATATGCAAATTGATTTCATGATTAACATCACTACTTAAGTAAAATACAGGCTTCTTATTAAAGGAACATCAAATCTTAGTTTATTTAAATGTCTCTGTGCGAGAGAAAATGTCACCCTTTTGTTAGGTTATGAAAGAAAATGAGCCTAAATTTATTGTAGCTGTAAAACATGGGATAAATGTTTTAAATGTAGCTTGTGTTCATAAGTTCATAATTTCTAGGAGCAGAATTAGACTGTTCGGCCCATCATTTCTATTCCGCCATTCAATCACAGCTTATCTATCTATCCCTCTCAACCCCATTCTCCTGCCTTTTTCCCCCGCCACCCTTACTAATCAAGCATATGCCAATTTCCGCCATAAAAATATCCATTGATGACCTCCACAGCCGCCCATGGCAATGAATTTCAAAGATATACTACCCTCTGACTAAAGAAGGGCCTAGTGTTACAGCAATTTGAAAAAACTCTTGGCCAGTTACCGTATAAAAGATTTTCAGACAAAGACATGAGGGTGTAGATCGGAATGAATAAAAAGGATGACAATTAGTAACGGGTTTATTTAAAGCAGATAAGAAATCCACCTTGTACCAAAATGTTAACATGTGTTAATGCTCCTTTCCACTTATCATTAATAATTCCTTCTGCTTGCAGAGGGAGATTAGGTGATAATACTGAAGGTTAATTTGAGGTGGAGCAGTCATGAGACCTTTTACAAATATGTAAAACATTAAGAGATTTGAACATCAATAGTTTTTAACTATTCACCTGTTCACAGAATGTTTCTGCCAATGCCAGTGTTGATTGCCTAAATGTCCCAGAACTGCACCCGTCATAGTCGCAGCAGGTTGCTGAAAGCTTTTCAAAATATTGCAAAACCAGTGGCGACCAGAAAATTGTACGATTCTTTGGGCGACTACTCACGACCATACAGGCGTCACCCCGCGACATGTCGCCCAAAGAGTCGTACCTTTTTCTGGTCACCGTTGGATTTTCAACATTTTGAACATTTTCGGCGACCTGCTTTGACAATGACGAGTGCCGGCAAGTCGCCGAAAAAAATTGCGTAAGTGGGACAGGCCCTTTATTTTGGCAAGTGAACTCACCAATATCCAAGTCTAGGTAAGGAGGGCAGATTTCCTACCCTGGTAAACATTAGTGAGTCAAATGGATGTTCACAGCAATGTGAGGATTCAAATGTGAGGATGTTGCCATGTGAGGATTCAAACTTGTATCTCTGGATCGCTGATCCATAATTCTGGCTGCTACCATTTGACCAAGGCTGAAGTGGAATAAACAAAATGATCAAAGTGCTGGAGTAACTCAGTGGGTCAGGGAGCATCTCTGGAGAAAAAGGATGGTTGATGTTTCTGGTCGGGACACTTCTTTATTTTTTCAACACCCAGGCATTCCCATTCCTTCCTGCACATCTAGAAAGAAAGCTCAACTGATTTTCCATTAGTTTGGATTTGGTGAATGAAAACTTTCAGCCAAGTTTAACAAATTGTTCTTGCTAATGTAGATTCTGCTGGCTTTCAAACCGTCTAAATGTGTGATTCACTGAAGTATGACACCATTTTGACATTGCACTAACATGTCAATGTGCCTCTATGCATGGCACTCTTGCTTTTGAGTCAGCGAGTCACAACTTCAATTCTCACTTGAGAGACTTGATCAATGTGCCTATGCATGGCACTCTTGCTTTTGAGTCAGCGAGTCACAACTTCAATTCTCACTTGAGAGACTTGAATGCAAAATTGAGGCTAACTCTCACAGTGCCAATAATGAGGAATGCTGCATTGTCAAAGATGCACTCTTCCAAATAAGATATTAAATCAAATTTAAATCTGGTGTTGCAGGAGAATGTGAAGGATTCCATGGTACCATTCTAAGACAATCAGAGGAGTTCTCCCTGCAATCTTGCATGATATATAGCCATGATCACTCAAGATTCAGTCCAATGAAGGGTCCTGACCTGAAGCCTCATCCATCAATTTCCTTCCACAAATGCTGCCTGACCCGCTGAGATCCTCAGTATTTTGCTCAAGATTCCATCATCTGTGATCTCTTGTGTCTCCACTCAAATTATCTGGGCATTATCACATTGCTGTTTCCCACATCTTGCTGTGGCACAGGTTGGTTACACATTTGTTGCAACAGTAACCACACATCAACTGTACTTCATTTGACGACTCTACAGGTGCTTTGGAGATGGTGTACTATATAAATATTATATATCTGTGAGCTAGTTATTTCAGTCTTCCCGTCATCTGATTTAGGTGAGATAGACGTATGTACTTGGTGGGTAGAGGCCACATCACAAATTCCCTGAACAGCACGGGAGTGGATAAGCCACAAATTTGTGCCTTTAAAATAATTGATTCAATTTAAATGCATGGAAAAGTTAATAAAAGAGACATTACTGTACATCTATGAGCGTTTCATAGCAAAAGGATTTGAGTATAGGAGCAGGGAGGTTCTACTGCAGTTGTACAGGGTCTTGGTGAGACCACACCTGGAGTATTGCGTACAGTTTTGGTCTCCTAATCTGAGGAAAGACATTCTTGCCATAGAGGGAGTACAGAGAAGGTTCACCAGACTGATTCCTGGGATGTCAGGACTTTCATATGAAGAAAGACTGGATAGAGTCGGCTTGTACTCGCTAGAATTTAGAAGATTGAGGGGGGATCTTATAGAAACTTACAAAATTCTTAAGGGGTTGGACAGGCTAGATGCAGGAAGATTGTTTCCGATGTTTAAGAGGGAACTGCAGATGCTGGAGAATCGAAGGTTACACAGAAAAGCTGGAGAAACTCAGCGGGTGCAGCAGCATCTATGGAGCGAAGGAAATAGGCAACGTTTCGGGCCGAAACCCTTCTTCAGATTGTTTCCGATGTTGGGGAAGTCCAGAACAAGGGGTCACAGTTTAAGGATAAGGGGGAAATATTTTAGGACGGAGATGAGGAAAACATTTTCACACAGAGAGTGGTGAATCTCTGGAATTCTCTGCCACAGAAGGTAGTTGAGGCCAGTTGAGACCACCACCCGACCTGTGGAGCTGGAGAACGCCAGGTAAGCCCCGGGGCTGGAGACCATTAGCAGAGCCGCGGGGCTGAAGACCGCCTGCGGAGTAACGCAGACGCGGAGCAACGGAGCGGCAAAACACCAGCGCGCACCAAGCCAGCTCGGCCCACCAGAAGCACCAACAGACGGCGACGGGTACGAAAACACCGCCGGGGACGCAGAGGTGGGTTAAAGGCCAGGTTAGAGCTAGCCCCACACAGGGCAGCGATTCCTAGCCTTTTCCTCGCCAACGTGCGCTCACTGGCAAACAAAATGGATGAACTCCGGCTAAGGATCACCTCCCACAACCGGATCAAGGACTGCAACATCTTGATCTTCACTGAAACTTGGCTCAACACTGACGTTCCTGACAGCGCCATCCAGCTATCGGGGCGTCATTTACTCCGAGCGGACAGGACATCAGACTCTGGTAAGACCAGAGGGGGGGGGTCTGTGCATTTATGTAAACAAAGCATGGTGCACGGACTCCACCATCATCGAGAGTCACTGCTCAGCTAACCTTGAATTCCTCTTGGTTAGATGCAGACCGTTCTATCTGCCCAGAGAGTTCACCTCCACTGTTGTGACTGCAGCCTATATCCCTCCTGATGCTAATGCCAAGCTTGCAATGAAAGAGCTGCATACTGCCATTAGCAAACAACAGACGCACAACCCCGAGGCAGCCTTCATTGTTGCGGGTGACTTCAATCACTCCAACCTGAAGACTGTACTGCCCAAATTCCACCAACATGTATCCTTCCCCACTAGAGTAGACAAGACACTGGACAAAGTCTACACCAATATGGCTGACGCTTACAAAGCCATCCCCCTCCCCCACCTTGGTCAGTCTGATCACGTCTCATTGTTCCTGCTACCTAAGTACTACCCACTCATCAGACGGGTTAAACCAACTGTAAGGACAGTTAAAGTCTGGTCAGAGGAAGCGGACTTCACACTTCAGCAGTGTTTTGGAAACACTGACTGGAAGGCGTTTGCAGCCCAGGCCACCCTTGACTCTCACACGGACATTGATTCCTATACATCCTCTGTTCTGGACTTTATAAACTCCACCATCAATAGTGTCACCTCCCTCAAACAGGTGACCATATACCCGAATCAGAAGCCATGGATGAACAGCGAGGTCAGGCTACTGCTGAAAGCACGGGACACCGCTTTCAGGTCAGGCGATGCTCGAGCCTACAGTTCATCCAGGGCTAACCTGAAGAGGGGCATCAGGAAGGCCAAGCACTGCCATAAGCTCAGGATTGAGGAGCACTTCAACAACAACTCCGACCCCCGACGCATGTGGCAAGGCATCCAGGCCATCATGGACTACAGACCCTCCAACATCACCCCCACATCCAGCGACGCCTCCTTCCTTGAGGAGCTTAATCACTTCTATGGCCGCTTCGACAGGGACAATCTAGAGACAGCCATCAAGGCTGTGCTACCTGCCGATCACCAACCCCTCACACTCACCCCCTACGACGTGTACGTGGCACTGAGTAGGACTAATGCACGTAAGGCTGCTGGCCCTGACGGCCTCCCCGGGCGCGTGCTCAGTGCCTGTGCTGCGCAGCTGACAGACGTCTGGACTGACATCTTCAACCTGTCACTTGCCCAAGCAGTTGTCCCCACTTGCCTTAAAGCCACCTCCATCGTGCCAGTGCCAAAACACTCCACTGCGGCAAGCCTCAACGACTTCCGCCCAGTTGCACTTACCCCCATCATCACCAAGTGCTTCGAGAGGCTGGTCCTGGCACAACTCAAAAGCTGCCTACCCCCCACACTGGATCCCTATCAGTTTGCCTACCGCAAGAACAGGAGTACGGAGGATGCCATCTCAACGGCACTTCACTCCGCCCTCTCCCACCTTGACAACAGAGACACTTATGTAAGAATGCTGTTCATCGATTACAGCTCAGCATTCAACACCATTATTCCATCAAAACTGATCACCAAACTCGGTAACCTGGGCATCGACCCCTCCCTCTGCAACTGGATACTGGACTTTCTAACCAACAGACCCCAGTCTGTGAGGTTAGACAAGCACACCTCTTCAACCCTCACCCTGAACACCGGCGTTCCTCAGGGCTGTGTGCTGAGCCCTCTCCTCTACTCCCTCTTCACCTATGACTGCACACCTGTACATGGTACTAACACCATCATCAAGTATGCAGATGATACAACGGTGATTGGCCTCATCAGCAACAACGATGAGCTGGCCTACAGGGAGGAGGTCCAGCACTTAGCAGCATGGTGCGCTGACAACAACCTGGCCCTTAACTCCAAGAAGACCAAGGAGCTCATTGTAGACTTCAGGAAGTCCAGAGGCGGCACGCACACCCCCATCCACATTAACGGGACAGAGGTGGAACGTGTTTCTAGCTTCAGGTTCCTGGGAGTCAACATCTCCGATGACCTCTCTTGGACCCACAATACCTCTACTCTGATCAAGAAGGCTCATCAGCGTCTCTTCTTCCTGAGGAGACTGAAGAAGGTCCATCTGTCTCCTCAGATCCTGGTGAACTTCTACCGCTGCACCATCGAGAGCATCCTTACCAACTGCATCACAGTATGGTATGGCAACTGCTCTGTCTCCGACCGGAAGGCATTGCAGAGGGTGGTGAAAATTGCCCAACGCATCACCGGTTCCACGCTCCCCTCCATTGAGTCTGTCCAAAGCAAGCGCTGTCTGCGGAGGGCACTCAGCATCGCCAAGGACTGCTCTCACCCCAACCATGGACTGTTTACCCTCCTACCATCCGGGAGGCGCTACAGGTCTCTCCGTTGCCTAACCAGCAGGTCGAGGAACAGCTTCTTTCCGGCGGCTGTCACTCTACTAAACAACGTACCTCGGTGACTGCCAATCACCCCCCCCCCCCACGGACACTTATTATTTTTTTTTAATTCAAATCGTTTGCTATGTCGCTCTTCAAGGGAGATGCTAAATGCATTTCGTTGTCTCTGTACTGTACACTGACAATGACAATTAAACTTGAATCTGAATCTGAATCTGAATCTTAATTGGCTATATTTAAGAGGGAGTTAGATGTGGCCCTTGTGGCTAAAGGTATCAGGGGGTATGGAGAGAAGGCAGGTACAGGATACCGAGTTGGATGATCAGCCATGATTATATTGAATGGCGGTGAATGCTCGAAGGGCCGAATGGCCTACTCCTGCACCTATTTTCTATGTTTCTATGTTTACTTAAGAAAATACAGAGACGCTAAAGCTGATAAAAATATTTTTAAGCACCAAAGGAATTTTTCTCAATTAAGTTGTTACATTCACTATGCGCACTAGATTACTGCACATCACCAGATTAAAAACTGTTTTTAAATGGTCAGCAGTAAAATAATAGCAACAAAGATCAGCACATGAATCCTTCCACTGTAATGAGCATAATGCTTAAGAAGTGACATTCAGCTGCAAGAGCTGAAACAAACCCATGCAGTCATGCGAACACTTCTGCCAAATGGACACAAATCAAGGACCAGAGATGTTTAAATGATAGCATTATTTTTGACTGGAGTTTCCCATGTTAATAGTTATTTCAAATTAAATGAGGAGCGGAGTGCTTGAGCAACCTTCTGACTGCAATACATGCACACCTGCATATGTGGGACAAAGCATTATTTTCTAGCTATGTCTCAGTGGCTAGAGCTCTGAATAAACATTTTCGGTGTGAATAATTTAGGATGCTACTCATAATGCAGCACAGTGGGAATGCTGCAATGTTGGAAGACCCAGAGGTTGGGAAAGATACTGAATGTGATCATGGAAATGTCAGAATTGTTCTGGGACAGAAGGAGACCGCTTAACCCATCCAATTGGTTCACAACAGTCCTTTAAAGTTGAGTATCGGTGATGAAAAATCCTTCATGATAATTCTTAACAATGGTGCCCTGCAAGGATGTGTTCTTGGCCTCTTGCTATTTTCCCTCAGCACTCACAACTGTGCAGCCAAATTCGGTCTAACAACATATACAAGTTTGCAGAACTAGTGGGCCGGATCTCGAAAAGTAATGACATGAAACTCAGGAAGGGGAAAGAGAGCTTAATAACATGGTGTTAAGACAACAAACGATCCTTCACAGATAGACACAAAATGCTGGAGTAACTCAGCAGGTCAGGCAGCATCTCTGGAGAAAAAGGATAGATGGTGTTTCTGGCTGGGTCCCTTCTTCAGACATTGTTGGGGGATGGGAGCAAGAAAAGACCAGGACAAGCCTGAGGTCATTTGTTGGCAGCCCTGGTATGTCCGAGTCTTTTCTTGCTTCCATTTCCCCCCCCTCCACAATCAGTCTGAGGAGTATCCCGACCCGCAACGTCACCTATCCATTTTCTCCAGCGATGCTGTCTGACCCGCAGAGTTACTCCAGTTTTTCGTGTCAGTCTTTGGTATAAACCAGCATCTGTAGTTCCCTTTTATTACATAACCACTCCAATGTCAGCAAAATGAAGGAGCTAGTTATTAACTTCCGGAGGTGATGTTTGATCAGCATTAATGGTGACAAAGTGTAAATGGTCAAGAACATCATGTTCCTAAGTATCACCAGTAATTTGACCTGGACCAACCACATTGAAGCTACGGCCAAATTAAAACACGCCTTTACTTCCTCAGATGAATAAGAAAGTTTCCCATCCTTCTAACGACTTGCCAACTTCTACAGATGCACCGCAGAAAGCATTCTAATGGGATGCATCACAGTTCAGTTTGGCAACAGATCTGCCCAAGACCACAAGAAATTGTAGAGTTGTAGGTGTCACACCAACCAGCATTCTCCATCACACAAACTGACCTCTTCTCAATCGACTCCAATTTACACTTTACACTGCCGAAGGAAACCAGCCAACATAATCGCAGACAATTTTCACCCTCTTCTTTCCATCTCCTTTTCTTCCCTCTCCCATTGGTACAAGATACAAAAGCTTGAAAGCTTCAAGTACAGCATCTTCCCCACTGTCGTCAGACCACTGACGGTTCCTCTCATAAGCTAGGGTGTCATTTCAATCATCCAACCTACCTCGTTGCAGACACGCACTTCTTTTTAAAATTGCACTTTTTCTGTAACACTAGCTTCTGCATTGTTACTTTCCTCTTTCCACTACCAGTTGTACTTGTTTATGGTTTTATTGTAATCACACGTAGTCTGATTTGACTGGATAACATGCAAACAAAGCTTTTCACTGTATCTCAGTACAATATTAAACCGATACCAATGTTTTCCTTTCCCTATCCGACGCCAAGGTGGTTACCTATTAATCTTGAGATCAACTAAGCCACATCATATAACCGCAGATCATACATATTGATGTGCTGCCACGGTAACTAGGGATGGGCATTAAACACCATCATTACAGCTACACCCACAATGTGAATGTCATGATTAAAAGAAAGGTTTGTGATTCTAGAAAAGAAGCCATTGGATTTGGACCCAGCACCTATTTAACCTTGGCAGCATACTCAAAGCCACACTAGTACAATATGTGGAAGTAATTTTAAAACACTTTAGCCAATGCAGACTTCACTATTTCATTTTGTCTTTGGAGATGGCCATTGTATGTCCCTTTGCAACCAATGATCTACGGCAAGCATGAGAAAGAAACGGAAAGGGTCATAAGCTGCAACACATTCATTTTACGATACACCTCGTCGCCGAGCTCACAAAATCGTATGTGATCGCAATGTAAAATTAGAAACTGTCCAATGCAGACAAAGAAAGAAGACAACACTGCAGATAGTGAAAATATGAAGTAAAGCACAACATGCTGAAAACACTCAACAGGTCTGGTAGCATTTGTGAGATGAAAAGCACAATTGAGGAAAGGGATATTGTAACGCCTCAGGACTTCTCAAAGTGCAGTCGTTATTGTAATCCAGCAAACAGGAGCTAATTTGTATCCAGCAAATGTTCACAGTTAGCAATACGAATATGATCACATCATCTACATTAATAATGCTGACTGCAGGATAAACACCGATCACATTACTCTGGACATCCCCTCTTCTGCAGGATCTTTAGCATCCACCAGTGAATAGGGCTTCACTTTAACACCTCAATTGAAGGGTAGTACCTGTACATCCGGCATTACAACACTCCTTGAAACTGCACAATAGTGTGCACAAGTCTTCATCAGGATGGAAATAGAACAAATGGGGAAAAAAGGGAAAACAAATAATTTACATATTTCGTTTCCCTTTGCCCTGTGAGGCTAGGACCTAGAATATAAATAATCAAAGTAGGTTTACAGGTTCCATGTAATAAAATTAACTTTTCAGGTAATATACATCTCTGGAATTTCTACTGAAGTCCAAAGGACTTCATGATTTATTGGCAATCTAAAACAAATTATGCTTTAATTCTAGGCTTGTATTTTTAGTTTAAGACGGATCACTTATATCAGCAGCGTTCACCTTGAAATGGTTGAAGGGCGTGGAGGTGAAGGGTGTAAGTTTTAGTTTTGATTCTTTCAGTGCCACTGGAATTGTGCCCAATCTCTAATCTATTGACATAGAAACATAGAAAACAGGTGCAGGAGGAGGCCATTCGGCCCTTCGAGGCAGCACCGCCATTCATTGTGATCATGGCTGATCGTCCCCAATCAATAACCTGTTCCTGCCTTCTCCCCATATCCTTGATTCCACTAGCCCCTAGAGCTCTTTCTAACAAACTCAGAGATTACATTTTTGGAAGCAGATTCTTTCTTCTGGCTGTCAGCGAGGGAAGCCAGCAGATCAAAAAATGAATTTAAATTTGTGGTCATGGGCTCCCATTAAACTGTCTTGTCCTTTTTTATTTTTATAAATATAATTATTCTGCAAAATCTAATATAGTATACCATATCAATACAAATATGCACTGTGCAATCAATCTATCCTGCTTTACTGAACTGTTTTCCTCACTCCCCATCAACCTCAACCTTGACCCCACCGGCATCACTAAATATCAGCCACAGTTATTAAGGTGTATTTAGGAGCTTTAGCAGAGTAAAAATGATTTCTATCACTTCATGGGAGCATAAGCAGACAATAAAAAACAAGTCATGGAAAGAAATTTGGATGGGTGACTGAAAGTTATGTTAAAGAGGATCAAATTACATAAAATATTCAGAAACGGCATCAAATCCAACTAGTTTACCCAGTGTTTGTGCTTTACAAGATCCTCCACCCTCTTTTCTTCATCCCTTCCTGGAAGCATATTTGCTTTCTCTTGTATGTACTCCCCTTAGATAAATCTACACAATCTGCCTCAAACACTCGCAGTGGTTGTGGGTTCGCCATTCTCACCAAACCCTGATTGAAAAGAAAGGTTTCTTTATTGGACTGCAAATTTTCATATTTATGGTATCCGATACAAATTGTAGCAGAGTGGACTTAAAGGAGGACAAAGGAATGGAGAGGATAACAAGATGGGGATTCTGTTCATTCAAATATAAACCAAGGCACTTGATAAAGCACATGAGTCAGTCTTAACTGAATGCTCAAATACAAATAGAGCTTTGTAATAATTCACTTGTAGCTTATACTATTGCTCTGTGGACCAAAGTGACACAAATCACACCCAGTTTCATGTCAGAATTGGAAACAATGCCTAAATTAGGAACAATGCCTAAATTGATATAAATGGAATTTGATTTAATTTGTATGCACATTAGGATTTAAAACGAGAGGGAAGGAACTGCAGATGCTGGTTTACACCAAAGATAGACACAAAATGCTGGAGTAACTCAGCGAGACAGGCAGCATCTCTGGAGAGAATGAATGGGTGACGTCACTCATCACTCATGGGTGACAACACAAACATCACTAATTCCTCCAAAATCTAGAGTGAAAAAGCAGGAACTGCTTAATCTCTTCTCAAAAGACAAACCACATCCGTGCCACCCCAACCCAAGAAGCAATTTGGTGAATATTTGCTGTACTACCTTTATAACGGCCATATCCTTCCTTGGGTTATAGGGACCTGACCTGTGCACAGCACAGACTAATCAAGGCCCTATATCATTAGAGAACGAGTCTCTACTCTTTTATTCAAATCTTCTTGCAATAAAGGCTAGCATGTGACTTGCCTTCTTAATCGCTTCATATACCTCCATGTTGACCTTTGGTAAGGCGTATACAAGATTCCACCGGCGCCAATGTCTTTCAGTTGCTCACCATTTCTACAAAAGTGGAGTACTCACAAGTTCCCACATTACGTATCATCACCATGTCCTTATTCATTCTTATTGTGTATCAATATCTTCTTGGAACCCCTTCTCAAAACTTATACTGTTTACCAGATTTGCATCCTCAGCAAATATAGGTATATTACTCATGGTTCTCTCATACAAATGACTAATACAGAGACTCTGAACAGCTGGGACCCCAGCTCCGAACCCTCTACTACTTGACTGGTCATGCTCCCAACCTGAAAGTGTGCCATTTATTACTCTGGTTAACAGACTAACTAATCCTCATGCCATGCCAATTCCATGTGTTCAAATGTTGTGTAATAACTTCTTGCGTGGCATCTCATGGAAGGCCTAAAATTCCAAATACACTAAACCCACTGGTAGCCCCTTAGATACAGATGTGAATAATGCAGTAAAAATATTGAAAAATGGAAAGGCCATGAATCAGCTAGCTCCCCCACCTGTAGAAGAGTCTGCAGTTTCCATATCGGATCATTAGCCAACTTAGAGCCGACAAAACAGAGTGCAAATATGTTAGGCCCGATCCCAAGGGACTGTCTGGTGTGGATGAATGATCCAGTGTCTGTGTGGCTCCTCCAGTGTCTGCAAGTTCCAGTGCCTGTGAGTGATCCAGTGTGTGTGATCCAGTGCCTGTACATTCCAGTGTGTGTGTGTGACTGATCCAATGTCTGCAGTTCCTGTGCGTGTGAGAGTAATCCAGTGTGTGTGATTCAGTGCCTGTACATTCCAGTGTGTGTGTCTGACTGATCCAGTGTCTGCAGTTCCTGTGTCTGTGCGACCGATCCAGTTTCTGTGAGACTGATCCAGTGTGGTGAGACTGATCCAGTGTCTGTGAGACTGATCCAGTGTGGTGAGACTGATCCAGTGTGGTGAGACTGATCCAGAGTCAGCAGGTTTCAGTGTCTGCGAGTCTGATCTGGTGTCTGTGCGAGTGATCGTGTGCTTCACATTCGAGTGCCAACATGACTGATCCAGTCTCTATGAGGCCAATGTAGTGTCTGTAAGTTCCTTGGTGTCTATATGCCAGATCTAGTGCCCGTGTGGCTCATCCACTGTCTGTGAGACTGATCCACTTTCTGTGTGCCTGATTCAGTCTCCGTGTGCATGATCCTGTGTCCTTGTGGCTGATCTGTGTGGCAGTCTGTAACACTGATGAACTGTGAAACTGATGAACTGTGAGACTGATCCTGTCTGTGGCTGATCCACTCTCTGTGTGCCTGATCCACAATCCGTGTGCCTGATCCACAATCCGAGTGCCTGATCCACAATCCGTGTGCCTGATCCAGTGTCTGTGTGCCTGATCCACTATTTATGTGCCTGCTCCAGTGTGTGTGTGCCTGAGCTACAATCCGTGTGCCTGATCCACTCTCCGTGTGCCTGATCCACTGTCTGTGTGCCTGATCCACTGTCTGTGTGCCTGATCCACTGTCTGTGTGCCTGATCCACAATCCGTGTGCCTGATCCACTGTCTGTGTGCCTGATCCACTGTCTGTGTGCCTGATCCACTGTCTGTGTGCCTGATCCACTGTCTGTGTGCCTGATCCACTGTCTGTGTGCCTGATCCACTGTCTGTGTGCCTGCTCCAGTGTCCGACTGATCCAGACGCTACATGAATGAACGAGCGCCTGCCTGGGTGTCCCGGTTGTTAATGTCTGCCTGTGCTCCCCCCGTCTCTAGATGTGTCGGCGAGTGCCCATGTGTTCCACTGCCTGTCAGTGCTGGCTCGCTGGCTCGCTGGCTGGCAAGGGCCGGGGGCCGGGGGCCGGGGGCCGGTGTCCGTCTCCAGCAGCCTGTCGGGGGCCGGATCCCGGGGACTCGCCGCCTTCCCGAGGCCCAGCACACACACACACAAACACACACACACACACACACAACCGGTCGCTCTTAGTCTTCAAGCTGAGAGCGAGAGAGAGAGCGAGGGAGAAAATAATAATAATCCTCACCTTCCTGCTCGTCCCGTTGCCCAGATAAATGTAATAGGCGATCCCCAGCACCCAGAGAAGGGCGAAGCACAGGAGGATTCTCGACTTTCTTCGCATAGTTTCGAGCGGGATGGGAATGAGGGGAGCGAGGCGAAGGAGCAGGCCGGATCGGCACTGGCGACCAAACGACGCTCAGCATCCATCAGCGAAGAGCCGCGCAAGCTGGCGGCGCCGCCTGGGCGAAGGTCAGGGGGTAAAGGGTACGTCGCGCGGGGGGGGGGGGGGGGGGGGAGTGAAGGACGAGCGACGAGCGAGGCGGCACAACCAACCGCCGACCCACCGCTCGCGCAGCTCCAGCTCCAGCTCAGCTCCAGGCTTCCAGCACCAAACCTACAAAATAACCACCAAGATCATTTTTGCAGTGCGTATAATAAGGAAGTTAATTCCACACCACATATAAACTTCAAGTAATTACCCTTTCGCGGATAAATATTGGGTTAATTTCGCGCTGCATGACAAAAACACCTAATTTTCCATATAATCACGCATCGTGTTTAATATCAACTATTATAATGCACGTTGAATACAATTCCAAACTGCATGATAAAGAGCGCTGATGTATTGTATTTCATTGAATAGAGACGCTACATTTTTGCATTGTAGTAAAGATAATTAAGACATTCCGTAATATCATGGAAATAGTAAACAATAGTTCTACACCGCATGTAATAATTCAACATTACCTACAATAATGAATAAACTCATTTACATTGTACGTGTTTTACATTTAAGATAGATACATTAGACTAATACAATATATAAATAATTTTACAACACTTATATTAACAATTCTGAATTGCAAACGAATTAATTTAATTTCCTGGTGTAACTGATAATTCTGCTTAACATATTGTAATCGGGAATCAAAGATAAATTGTGTAAACTAAGGTTGATCCAGCATTGAATATAATTTGTCTATGTTACATAGTTTATAGCCCACTCCCATGAACTGAAAAAGCAATGTTAAATCTTATAATAATGAAGATAAAGCTACATTATTCATTTCATTCCATCAAGAATTAACATCATTTCATATGACACCGAATTATTGTTATTATCTGCGATTTTTAGAATTACATTTTATTATTTATACATATATATTGTACATATATATATGTATAAATAATAAAAGGTAATTCTAAAAATCGCAGATAATAACAATAATTCTGTGTCATATGGAATGATGTTAATTCTTGATGGAATGAAATGAATCTATTTACATTACAGATGATCATGAAGAAAGTGTTTTGCATTTCAAGTAAACGAGCTTGACTTTGATAATGAAGAAACTAAGTGGCTAGATGCAACCACAGTAGCAAGCTCCTCGTGGAATACAACCAGAACTATTCCAGTTATAATGAGGTATTACTGCTTAAAAAATGGATGCTGAAATAATCTAGGGATGGAGGGAGAGGAGAAAGTGGTGGAAGAATATCAAAGGATCTGTAAAGGCTGATGAAGAACAGCTTCATGGTTCTGTTTTTTATACAAGAGAGGCAGATCCTTCAGAGCTGCAGGCAGCTTCCCCAGCAAGTTGCCAGGGTGCCCATCATAGTAGTGCATGAGTAATAATTCTTCAGGTCTGTTCTGCCCACTACCGTGGACTGAGGTGAAAATGGGATGAAGTCAACTCTCCTTGCCTATGCAGCTTTGGTGGTCTTCCTATTGCAGCAATGAACTGCAGACTGTAATGAATGGAAAGGATCAACAACATCTGCCTGGAATAATCCTGAGGCTAAGAAGTTGACAGTAACTCTGACATTCATGGACAAACAAAACTGGGCACATCTGTGAAGGTGTATTTGAGATTGCAGGACATTGCAGACATCTGTTGGTCCTTTAAATCACACAAATTCAGATCAGTGATCTGGAATATCAAACTTGGCCGGAGTATTGGGTTTTTCACCATTGTCCATATAATCTTGGAAAGCCTTACAACAGGCAAAAAGGTCTGGGGATAATAAAAATATAATCAAAAGAAAGAGTTCAATGTTGTGAAAGGCACCAGGGTTTGTGCACAATCAAGTCAAGTCAAGTCACTTTTATTTATATAGCACATTTAAAAAACAACTCTCGTTGGCCAAAGTGCTTTACATTGGTGGAGGTACAATAATGCTGTCTACTGAGTTTTCTCAGCACCACACCAAGTTTTCCTTGGGGTTTCTATGTTGATGCTAGAGTGGCAATGTTGATGCTAGAGTTGCAGATTTTAAAAAAAATAAAGGATCATTTGGATAGAACAATGGCAGATGAAATTTAATACAAAACACACCAAAAATATTATATTTATAATAGGTTCATCAGGATCACATCCCAAAGTGCAAAATAGACGAAAAACAAAGCTTCAAATGGGATCAATAAACTCATAATGTGACTTGGTGATTTTTGTTAAAAGATAAATATGGGCCAGGTGAATTAGTTGGACAGCACAAATGCAGCAGTTCAATCAGGACCTTGGGAGCTGTGTGAAATTTGCACATTCTCTCGGAATTAATTGGATACTGTAAATTATCCCAGTGGGGACGTGGTAAAGGGATCAAAGATGTGCTATTATGCACGTGCGAATGCACGTGAGAGAGTGTCGGCTTCAGGGAAACAAGATGCAGGGAATAGCCTTGTTCTACTGAACCAGAGAGCCAGCAGGAACGTGATGGGCTGAATGGTCTCCTTTTGCAGCATAAAAAGTAAATAAATGTATCTTGATTGTATGTCCACCCAAGTGTATAATGAACTTTGGTTTAATTTGCCAACAATGGTTCCATACCTTGTCAGCCAAATTATGTGCTTCTCTCTAGAGCATGCTTATAGCAACTCAAGCAGCGGCATTTTACTATGGTCCAGCATTTGACATTCAAGCAAGTAAGAACATTATTTTAATATTCAATAGATTCAGATGGTATAATCTGATCTTAGTTCGCTGACACTTTTTCAAGTTATTGTAGCTTTCAATGTATATTAAAACAGTTACTGCTCTCTGTCAAATTGCGAATGCTTGCGAATCTATTAAAAAGGTTTATATGATTATGGTTCATTCAGATGGAGTCTCTGGTGCATGAAATCTCCAATGCAGTTTTAATGTATGTCCAATATTTTAATTATTAGCTACTTATTGGAATTCCAGCTATAATTAATTGCATCTGATTGGATAATAAAAAAAGTCATGAACAGTTATTGCATGAGTGATTTCATTGCATATATTCAGATTTGCATATTTTCATCCTTTTATTGCATGATGAGTTTGCCAAAGCAGGCTGTGTAAGTGTGCAGTAGATATTTTCTACTAAAATTCACACGTAGCTAAATGGTATCACTTAACTAATTCAGAACTACTTATTATGATTATAACCAAAACTGATCATCAGTGATCAAGTTATTAGGTGGTAAGTCCTACTTCTACCTCCTTGCTGATGAGTGAGAGGAGACTGATCAGATCGTAGTTAGTCGGAAAGTATTTTTTTGGCAGATTATTTAGGGCAACTTTCTGCATTATTGGATGGATGTCACTGTTGTACAGGGTAGTTGTACTTGGACATTTTTGTTAGAGGCCTATCCTATTCTGGATAGATGTGATCTTGCTGGTGCCTACAGCCTTACCAATACACTCAGTCACCTCTTGACATAATGGTGACCAAATCAAATTGATTGAGTACAATGGAGACACAAGAGACTGCAGATGCTGGAATCCGGAGCAAAAAAGCAAATTGCTGGAGGAACCCTGTGGGTCAAGTACCATCTGTGGGGAAAGGGGATAGTTTACGTTTCGGACTGTAAAAGCCTTGTTCTGTGCAATCATCAGACATACTTTACCAACACTGAAGATAATGAATCATGCATGAATCAATGTTTAATACTCCACCAAGTCAGTAATGCGATTTGGTGGTCATTTATTGCATGACTATTGCGGTACATGCACAAATTATTTGGCACGTACCAACATTACAACAATAATTATGCTCTGAAGCAGCTTAGTGACTGTGAGTTAGTCATTAAGGACTATCATGAAGTTAGAACACCTCACAATTCCTGTGATCTGCTTGTTTAGGATTGTGGTGAGGGCATGCATCTTAAATCACAATTCTGCTTTTGTGCAGATGATCATCAGCTGAGTTCAAAAAGGCTGTCCTTGATCACAAGAATTTTTCTATTCAGTCCTTCAGTTCCTTTAATAAGTATCAGTGGCATCATAGATTTCATTAAATGCAGAGGTCGTGGCTGATGTCAGGATCTGACATTTCTATGTCAGTAAACATAGGAAGCAGCTTATTAATGCAATTGAACTCTTGTCTGCACTGGAAGCCTGTGGAATTGCTTGTGGTTCTATATATCCACATTCACGATATCAAAGTACGTCATACTTTCACAATAATTGTAACCCATGAAAAAATGTGTTGGTCAGCCTCACATGTTGCTGACAGTTTCCCACAGGGAATTCGATGGAAATAAGTAATCCGTCACTTACTTCTTGCACCAGTTTTGCAGAGTTGGGCATACAATTTCCTGTTTTTGCTGGGAAGGATCCAGGAGTGTATAAATTAAAGGCTGTGGTCATTCTGCCAGCTCCTGGCAACATTTCAGCTCTGGAACTTACCCAGAGTTCTGTCTCAATCATAGCTTAGTCAGCTGTATTTTTACTTCTCACTCACTGTAAAAACTTGAGCACAGATATTAGCTGACACTTCAGCGGTCTTCTGAATAAGTGTTGCACTGTTGGAAGTGCCATCTTTCTGTCCCTTACAAGTGTGGGTAAACAGTGCTGTTGCATTACTTTAAGAAAGTGCAGCTTATTATCCCCTTACGACCTGAGCAATATTCAAACCTCAGCCAACATTACTAATTTATATTATCATATTCCTGAACATAGCTTTGCACAAAGTAGGTCCTAAGCTTCCTAAATTACTTTGCTGAGTACTTCATAGAGTTATATAATTGACTATAAACCTATTTAAATTCCTGAGATCATGAAATACATAATATAAATCCAAATGTTTCATGATTTATTTCCCATATGTTATCAAGAGGCCATAGCTTTAAAGTGAGAGAAATAAGTTTTAAAGGGAATTTGAGGGGAACGTTTTTTTACATTTGGAATAGTAAAATCTGAAACGGACCGTCAAAGGAGGTGGTGGAAATAGATACAATCACTATATTAAGAGTGAAGGTTTCGGACCTTCGGTCTCCTTCGCTCCATAGATGCTGCTGCACCCGCTGAGTTTCTCCAGCATTTTTGTGTACCTTCAATTTTCCAGTATGTGCAGTTCCTTCTTAAACACCATATAGGCATGTAGATAGGCCTTTGAATAGGCAAGGCATAGAGATTTGGTCCATAATGTGGGCAAAAGCTCAGCACAGACATGATGAACTGAAGGGCCTGTCTCTCTGCTTTACCACTCTATGATCCAAAATCAATGGATCATTGGATGGATGGATGGATGGAATGCTATTTATTGTCATTCAAACCTAGGTTTGAACAAAATTACATTATTAAAATATCTGCAACTTCTTAAGATGGTGATCATACCAGCAGAATATGAATCTTAAAGGCTAATGAGAAACAAATCCATTGTCACAGTTTCGAATAGTTCCAGCTAAGCCAGGTCTGTGTTGATAACACTTTCAAGTATTTTATACTTTATGGCGTTAGCAACGTCCTGAAAAATGTGATGGTGGCTTATCAGTATCTTAACAATGCATTTCAGTTATCCTCAATCAATAAGTAAATCATATTTCTGGATAGTAGCAGTTTGGCAAAGTCCAAATACATGGAGAGCCAGAGAAGGATAGCAGCAGAAAGACCTTTTCTTGCTTTTGACAACAGTCTGATCATCTTTAGAATTGTAGGGTTTTGGAACATGGCAACAGGAATCTGCAATTTAATCACTCTGGCCAATTCTGCTATTGACTGAGTTGACGGTTCAACTGTGAACTAACCCCAAATCCTTTAATGTCTTTATTTAACCATAAATCTTATCTATCTTAGACTTAAAATTATCTATAGACCCGACTATTGATCATTTTCCATTTGTGAAGGAGTTCCAAATTTCCTAATTTGTTTCCTAATTTTCCCAAAACGTCTGGCTCTCTAACATCAGGATTTACTCCCAGACTCTCAAACAGTTGCCACTGTGGCTAGGCAATTCTAATGAAACAAGTGGTGCAGAAGATGGGACGTGGCAGTGGAGTGCATTGCGACCAATGCAATCTCAGGTCTCCTCTTGCAATTCTCAGTGCACGCATAAACGTGTCATCTAGTGTGTCAGGTCCAGGGCTGAGTTTAGGAGACCAGGATGACCACAACTGGAGTCACATATGCTGTGGTTAGAGTGGGAATGAGCAGGGCTTAAGTGAAGGCGGTGATCAACCAAGGATTGGAGAGGAGAGGCCCAGGGTAATGCCCAATGATAATGGGCAACAGCGAGTTAAATGGTGGAGCTTAGGTGCTGCTGCAGATCAAAGACTCCATCAGGTAACATGGGAGATTTGGGGTGGGAGATTGCAACCTTCACGTGGTCCACCCTGTTTCGAAGAATGCAATCAATGTGGCGTGCACAAACAGAAGATCATACAGAACAAGTTGTCCTACAACTTTAGGCTGTGCACGCCATAAGCAAGAGGAAGAAGACTTAACTTTCCTTTACAGGCACAGGCAATGACCAGACCTCTAAATCATGCGCTGACCCTTCATGCCAAACAGCCCGCAATGGAGACCTAGTCTACTTAAACCCATCCAAAGTTGACATAATCTCTTTGACATGCTGACACTCTTCATTTATGAATTAATACTTTATTGTCACATGTGACAAGTCACAGTGAAATTCTTTGTTTTGCATACTCAAGGTATGCAAATAGTCACCACATAAAGGGAGCTGACAAAGCTACAAAGTATTCAACGCCAGGTCCACCTTATCTCTTGCTATATCTATAGAGAGAAAAAAATAGTTGGGAATGATTTGGTTAAGGAGCTTGACATTAAATTAATTCTCATATTTTTCCAATTGTGGAATATTGCTGCAATGCTGTACTTTGAAATATAATTCTCTGAATGTAAAACGTTAAAAAAATATCCTGATCCTTTTTGACAATTCCTGTGCCATTGTTGGAAAGGATGCAGACATCTGGAAATGCAGTGAAGGAGCAGGGAAGCTATCTCTAGCAAAATCCGCCTTCTGATAAAATGCTTAGAATTTTTTTGTCTCATGCAATATACTTTTTCCTCGGAGAGGCAACCACAAGACCTCATGACAAAATTTCTCACCCAGCCATCGATGCATTACAGGAACCACAAAGATGCTTGCATTATCTACATCATGAAAGGAGCCAATGACTTCTGCCCTAATCGCTATCCAATCCACTCTGGCACCTTATTGAATCTGGATGCAAAATACTGACAGGAAAAGAAACACAGCACAAAGTCCCAGCAAAAAGAAAACCTGTCCAACAAATGTCTCACAGCTTATAGTACCTGGCCTTTCCTGGCATCTGTTGAGAGATTCTTGGTTTATTTGTCAGAAAACACCAAGACTTCATCCTGGAGATAAAGGAGTTAATTAATTGCAAATGCAAGACACACTAAAACTGAAAGCACTATCACAGCTCAAGAGTGAGAGAAACAGGTTTGCAGAGGATACTGTCTACTTTCTTGAAGCCCAAAGCGACATGACTATATGTAAAAAAAAATGTATACAAGTTGAAAGAAAGTTGCAAAAGCATGAAAAGAATTGTAACTCTCTCAACTTGTATTGGATTGGGCCATGGTTATGGAGTGGTTGGGTCTGTTTTGGATTTTCAATGGTTGATTGGGTTCAGATTGATTGTGTCAGAACAGGATCCAATTGACTATGGCTGGCTCAGGTTTGGATTGGCTATAGTTCAGTCGGATTTAGATTTGCATGGTGAAGTCAGGTTTAGATTTATTGCAATCAGATTGGATTCAGATCAGCTATTTATTTTGTATTTGATCGGATGTGTAATTCACAGGATTTGAAAGCTGAATTTGAGCAAGAAACTTGTAATTGGAGAACAGATGGTGACGAATAAAGGCTACACAGTGACATGGAATCTTCATCCTCACAGACTGATCCACAACAGGCCAAATCCCAGTGCTGAATGAGATCAAACAAGGCTTTGTCATTGCACCAATCCTCTCTTCAATCTTACACAAGAAAGCTGGAGAAACTCAGCGGGTGCAGCAGCATCTATGGAGCGAAGGAAATAGGCAACGTTTCGGGCCCGAAGCGGCCCGAAACGTTGCCTATTTCCTTCGCTCCATAGATGCTGCTGCACCCGCTGAGTTTCTCCAGCTTTCTTGTGTAACCTTCGATTCTCCAGCAACTGCAGTTCCCTCTTAAACTCTCTTCAATCTTCCCTGTTGTGATAGTTGACCTTATCTTGAACTTCCACTGGAGTGGGTCAGTGGACAGGATGAGCAGTAAACTCGCATCCACTCCAGAATCAAGATCATCCCAACCACGGACTTCAAGCTTATCCATGTGCTTAAGTTCAAAACATTGAATCCTCTATGAAAATGTATACAATTATGGATCTAATACTAATGAGCCTGTCCCACTTAGGCGACTTTTTAGGGACTGGAGGAGACTATGCAGTCGCCACATGTTCGCGGGTGGTTGCCGGGGAGTCGCCTTCATGGTCGTGAGGAGTTCCCGCATTCTGGGAACTAGTTGCGGTCTCATTATGGTCGCAATGAATTTTTCAACACGTTGAAAAATTAGCGACAACTGGAATGAAGCTACCATGGAGAGTAGCGAGAATTCTCGAGCAGTAGGTGTGTCACCAGGAGGTACCTTTAGAGTAATTGACTCTTAAGCATTTGAGTCAATCTCAAAACATTTGAGTTCCACCCACCACAAAAATCTTCCTTTCCACTGCAGAAAAGGGAGACAATGTCTTTTCTTCGGCCAAAATCCACAGCACACTGAGGCTTTCAAACAGTTCCAATAGGTAAGTCGCAAAATGTGTAAGAAGGAACAGCAGATGCTGGTTTAATTCGAAGATAGATAGATCACTCTGAAGCAGGGCCGGATTTACGTATAAGCTTCACAAGCTTAAACTTAGGGCCTCGAGATCTAGGGGGGCCTCGGCAGGGCCGGATTTACCTCCAGGCCTCATAGGTTGAAGCCTAGGGCCTAAAAATCTAGAGGGCTTGCGGCCAAGGTTTTTTTTTCCCCAGAGTAAAAAAAAATCCAGAGAAATAAAAATTGGAGCGCTATCAGCGTTTTCACTTTGACGGACATTACCTGAAATTCTGGTTCCGCCCGCTGGAAGTTTTGGGGGAAAAATTTGTGACCATCACAATTTGTGACCATAACCTGCACAGTTGGGGGAAGCCGGTGACGCAGTAGCGACGCAAAATGACTCTGTCTCTCCTCGCGTGCGCAGTGGAGCCAGGCGGTTCAGATCTCCATTTGCACACCACACAATCACCTCGATGCCTCGAGTCTACCCCAGGTAAGTAGTGGAATATTGCATTGCGAGAGTGCCCGTTTCTCCGGACGGGGGGGGGGGGGGGGCTGCGGTGTCTGCGACGTCGGAGTCAGAGTCTCGCTGTGGGAGGGAGAGAGAGGGAGGGAGAGAGAGGGGGGTGTGAGAGGGGGAGGGGAGGAGAGGGGAGGAGAGAGAGAGGGAGGGGAGGGGGGGAGGGGAGAGAGAGAGAGAGGGAGGGAGGGTACCAGGAGGAGAGAGAGAGAGATGGGGAGAGAGAGAGGGGAAGGAGGGGGGAAAGAGAAAGGGGGATTATCTTTAGTGAGATTGCAAAATTAAGGTAGGTTTTAGAGCAAATATATATTAACAATACTGAAAAATATGAATTCCATAGTTTGTGATTTTCATTTTGCATCATATTTTTATTGTGCACACACTAACACAGTCGAACAGTAGCATGCAATGAAATCAACACACAACATTTTTTTCAAAAAAAAAGGTTTTATTTACTGCAAAAACAGTATTTTATTTGCAGTGTTTGCATGCTCCTTTATAACATTTTATAGTACAACTTGATTATTAAAACAAGGACAGCTTCAATTCTTGATTTAAAAAAATGTATACAACAATGACCCTAATCATCCCATTTCAACCACTCATTACTCTTGACTCAACAAAAATTATTTCTGAAATATTGGTCATAGATTTGGTGCTCCAAAGAAGGCCCAGAAAAAATGTATGTGAAATAAATGCACCAGAGAGCATCTAAAACCCAAGAACCCCGACTGCAAGGGTCTTTCAGCTTCGCGCTTGTGATATGCGCTGCGTGCATTTATTTCACATACATTTTTTGTAATCCTGCCATGCCACCCCGTTTTTGAAAAGCTTCGTACTTGCCTGGTGTATAATATTTTTGACACTGTCATAGGCCTTTCTTACATATGCTGTCACAACGCACTGTAGTCTCTAAACAATACTTCAGCAATTTGCCTTGCCCTCCATTACAGAATAATAGTGTTTTAAGCCGATAACTCGACACTGGCACTGGCAATAAATAAAAAGCGCAGCTTTCCAGCCCTTATCTCAAGGGCCACGCTCGGCTGCACATCGGTGTCAATCTGGTGGACTCTTCCATCTTCCTCCCGTCATGGGGGTGGGGGATTGGGAGGGGCCTCACAAGTGGAATAGCCTTCATCTAAATCCGGCTCTGAAGAAGGGTCTCGACCCGAAACGTCACCCATTCCTTCTCTCCAGAGACGCTGCCTGTCCCGCTGAGTTACTCCAGCATTTTGCGTCTATCTCCAATAAGTGAGTCAAATTGTTCCCACATATGATACCAGAGGTCCTGAAACAAACACAATACTCTGAGCTTGTCAATAGATTCATCATGAAGGCAGCAAACAAGCCTTAAGGATGTCCTCAAAGTCTTGAATAAATGTAAATCCTAACCAACCTGTAGGAATCTCAGCTCCAAGACGCATCTGTCAAGAGAGGCATCAAGGATAATCCAACCACTTGGAGCCTCGCACAAACAGTGGGTGGAGCATGCAATTGTTTAATCAACCCTTCAACCACTAACAAGCTTTACTTATCCCACTGTAGTAGATTCCGTGCATCCTAGTTCTCACCTCAGGAGCCACATAACTGTAGAGGAAGCAAGTCAACCTCAACCCTGAGGGGCTCTCTACAAAGCACAGGCTTGCCATTTGTAACGCATCCATTCTACAATTTAGATGTATAAGCCAATATTGTACAGTACTAGATTCCAGTTGCCAAGTGTCTCAGAGGGGAAATAGAGAGGGTAACAACTGCACAAGAATCAAAACCAGCAACAAAAACAATGAAGAACCTGCATAAATAAACACACAGGAGAGAGAGCTGAGAGGCCAACTGCAATGGAATGTCAGCTCAGATTTCATGCTCAAACCTGAGCGCTTCTTAAACCCAGAACCTTCTGCTCCAGAGACAAAAGTGCTCCCAGAAGTAGGAGCACAGGATTAGATTGCACCCCTGTGTTGAATGCAGCAAATAAAAAAAAAACATGATTCAACCTTTTTAACAGCTTATCCAGTTTTGCGAATCACCAGATGTGAGGACACTTTATTGCATTTTACGGTGGCATGGGATGTAGATATTATCTTAGTAACATGGAAACATAGAAAATAGGTTCAGGAGGAGGCCATTCAGCCCTTCGAGCCAGCACCGCCATTCATTGCGATCATGGCTGATCGTCCCCAATCAATAACCCGTGCTTGCCTTCTCCCCATATCCCTTGATTCCACTAGCCCCTAGAGCTCTATCTAACTCTCTCTTAAATCCGTCCAGTGATTTGGCCTCCACTGCCCTCTGTGGCAGGGAATTCCACAAATTCACAACTCTCTGGATGAAAAAGTTTCTTCTCACCTCAATCTTAAATGGCCTACCCTTAATTCTAAGACTGTGGCCCCTGGTTCTGGACTTGCCCAACATTGGGAAAAAATATTTCCTGCATCTAGCTTGTCCAGTACTTTTATAATTTTATATGTTTCTATAAGATCCCCCCTCAACCTTCTAAACTCCAGTGAATACAAGCCTAGTCTTTTCAATCTTTCCTCACATGACAGTCCCGCCTTCCCAGAGATCAATCTCGTGAACCTACGCTGCACTGCCTCAATCACAAGGATGTCCTTCCTCAAATTAGGAGACCAAAACTGCACGCAATACTCCAGATGTGGTCTTACCAGAGCCCTGTACAACTGCAGAAGAACCTCTCTACTCCTATACGGAAATCCTCTTGTTATGAAGTCAACATTCCATTAGCTTTCTTCACTGCCTGCTGTACCTGTAAGCCAACCTTCAGTGACCGGTATGCAAGGACACCCAGGTCTCGCTGTAGCTCGCCCTTACCTAACCTAACCCCATTGAGAAAATAATCTGCCCCCTTGTTTTTGCCACCAAAGTGGATAACCTCACATTTATCTATATTATACTGCATCTGCCACGCATCTGCCCATTACTCAACCTGTCCAGGTCACCCTGCAACCTCCTAACATCCTCTTCACAGTTCACACTGCCACGCAGCTTTGTGTCATCCGCAAATTTGCCAGTGTTGCTCCTAATTCCCTCTTC
The DNA here is from genome assembly GCF_028641065.1 of Leucoraja erinaceus. Lineage (NCBI taxonomy): Eukaryota > Metazoa > Chordata > Chondrichthyes > Rajiformes > Rajidae > Leucoraja > Leucoraja erinaceus. The sequence continues at coordinate 17,015,956 of NC_073381.1, forward strand.
CAAATCATTAATATATATGGTAAACACCAAGCCTTGCAGCACTCCACTCACCACTGCCTGCCATTCTGAAAAGGACCCGTTCACTCCGACTCTTTGCTTCCTGTCTGCCAACCAATTTTCTATCCACGTCAACACCCTACCCCCAATATCATGTGCTCTAATTTTAGTCACCAGTCTCCCGAGCGGGACCATATCAAAGGCTTTCTGAAAGTCTAGATACACTACACCCACTGGCTCCCCTTCATCCATTTTACTTGTCACATCCTCGAAAAATTCCAGATTAGTCAAGCATGATTTTCCTTTCATAAATCCATGCTGACTTGGATTAATCCTTTTACTGCTATCCAAATGCCCCATTATTACCTCTTTAATAATTGACTCCAGCATCTTTCCCACCACCGAAGTCAGGCTAACTGGTCTGTAATTCCCCGTTTTCTCTCTCGCTCCTTTCTTGAAAAGTGGGATAACATTAGCTATCCTCCAATCCACAGGAACTGATCCTGAATTGAACATTGGAAAATGATCACCAATGCGTCCACTATTTCTAGAGCCACTTCCCTGAGGACCCTGGGATGCAGTACATCAGGCCCTGGGGATTTATCATCCTTCAGTCCCATTATCCTACCCAATACTATTGTGCAATTGAAGGGATACCATGGTCCAATTGGCGAGAGAGAGAGAGAGAGAGAGAGGGAGAGAAGGAGGAACAAAAGAGAGTGTGTTCCTACTATGTGGAAGCCGTACTCAAGGATGGGGCTTTACAGAGAATTAGGAATTATCGAGTGGGTACAGGCGTACTTGCTATTCAAAGGCAACTATATCCCAATAAGGAGTTCATTCCAAAGTAGCAATTGAAGGGAGAATTGTTTCCCTTCAACAAACTCAATTTCAGGTGTCAGATCACTGATGGACTGTAAAAAATGTATGATCTAATGAAATAAAAATAACTTACTGGAAGCAGAAATAACCCTTCGACCCTTGTACTTGCTCCATGATCCAATAAAATCGTGGGTGATCTTTTATCTTAGCACCACATTCTTACAATAACTCCAGAACTCCTAATTTCTTTAATACCTAGAAATCTTATTAATCCTTATCTTGAAAATACTCAATGACCTAGTGCCCAAAAATGCATCACCCTTTATGTGAATAAATTTCTTCTCATCCCTATCCTGAATGGCTGGCTACTTACATCCCAATGAACTCCTGATTGGGATACAGTTGCCTTTGAATAGCAAGTACGCCTGTACCCACTCGATAATTCCTAATTCCCTGTAAAGCCCCATCCTTAAGTATGGCTTCCACATAGTAGGAACACATTCCCTTTTGTTCCTCCTTCTTCTCTCCCTCTCTCTCTCTCTCAATTGCTCATGCACACACGCGGGCACACACACACACACACATATACCGATGTTTTTTTTTCCCTTCTGCTGGATTTGCAACCACAGGTCCCAGACAGTGGCTAATGTATGATTCTTAGGTGGTGCCCCACAAATGTTGCCTGAGTTCAGAGATCCCAGGACCAGTCAAGATGGGGATAGAGATCCTCAAAGGGGTTTTGAAAAAGGTCCGAGACCCTAGGAAAGGCTGAAAAGGAAATCTGAGACTTCAGGAGAAGGCAAGAGAGTCAGGGACCTTGGGAGAGGCTGAGAAATGTCCAGGAGCCCAGAAATGACTGAGAGGGATCAGAGACACCTGGGGAGGCTGAGATGGATATTGGGGACCGTGGGAGATAACAAAGAAGAGGTCAGGGATCCCATGAGAGGCTGAGGTGAGGTCAGTGACACCAGGTGAGGCCAGGAAAAGGTCAGAGACCATGGAGCATTTGAGGAGAAGCCAGAAAGTCCAGGTACATATGAAAGGCAGTCAGGAGACCTCAGAAATATCCATGAGATAAGTTGGAGATCTCAAGAGAGGCCGAGACAATAGACAATAGGTGCAGGAGTAGGCCATTTGGCCCTTTGAGCCAGCACTGCCATCAATGTGATCATGGCTGATCATCCACAATCAGTACCCCATTACTGCCTTCTCACCATATCCCTTGACTATCTTTAAGAGCTCTGTCTAGTTCTCTCTTTAAAGTATCCAGAGAACCAGCCTCCACCGCCCTCTGAAGCAGAGAATTCCACAGATTCACAACTCTCTGTGAGAAAAAGTGTTTCCTCGTATCCATTCTGAATGGCTTACCCCTTATTCTTAAACGGGAGGCGCTACAGGTCTCTCCTTTGCCGAACCAGCAGGTGGACAGCTTCTTCCTTTCCGGCGGCTGTCACTCTACTTCTGAACGTACCTCTGACTACCACTTATTATTTATTTTTTATTCTGAATCTAAACAGTGGCCCCTGGTTCTGGACTGCCCCAACATCGGGAACATGTTTCCTGCCTCTGGCGTGTCCAGACCTTTAATAATCTTATATGTTTCAATAAGATACCCTCTCATCCTAAATTCCAGAGTATACAAGCCCAGCCGCTCCATTCTATCAACATATGACAGTCCCGCCATCCCGGGAATTAACCTGGTGAACCTACGCTGCACTCCCTCAATAGCAAGAATGTCCTTCCTCAAATTGGGAGACCAAAACTGCACACAATACTCCAGGTATGTTCTCACTAGGGCTCTGTCCATCTGCAAAATGACCTCTTTGCTCCTATACTCAACTCCTCTTGTTATGAAGGCCAACATACCGTTTGCTTTCTTCACTGCCTGCTGTACCTGCATGCTTACTTTCATTGACTGATGAACAAGAACCCCCCCCCCCCCGTTGTACTTCCCCTTTTTCCAACTGACTCCATTTAGATAATAATCTGCCTTCCTGGTTTTGCCACCAAAGTGGATAACCCCTCACGTATCCACATTAAACTGCATCTGCCATGCATCTGCCCACTCCCCCAACCTGTGCAAGTCACCCTGCACCCTCATAGCATTACACTGCCACCCAGCTTTGTGTCATCTGCAAATTTACTTTAATCCCTTCATCCAAATCATTAATACATACTGTAAATAGCTTCGGTCCCAGCACCGATCTTTGCGGTACCCCACTAGTCACTGCCTGCCATTCTGAAAGGGACCCGTCAATCCCTACTCTTTGTTTCCTGTCTGCCAACCAATTTACTATCCATGTCAGCACTCTACCCCCAATACCATGTGTTCTAGTTTTGCCCACTAATCTCCTATGTGGGACCTTATCAAATGTTTTCTGAAAGCCCAGGTACACTACATCCACTGGCTCTCCCTTGTCCATTTTCCTGGTTACATCCTCAAAAAAATTCCAGAAGATTAGTCAAGCATGATTTCCCCTTCGTAAATCCATGCTGACTCGGACCGATCCTGCTACTGCTATCCAAATGTTCCGCTATTTCATCTTTTATAATTGACTCCAGCAACTTCCCCACCACCGATGTCAGGCTAACTGGTCTATAAATCCCTGTTTTCTCTCTGCCGCCTTTCTTAAAAAGTGGGATAACATTAGCTACCCCTCAATCCACAGGAAGTGATCCTGAATCTATAGAACATTGGAAAATGATCACCAATGCATCCACAATTTCTAGAGCCATTTCCTTAAGTACCCTGGGATGCAGACCATCAGGCCCTGGGGATTTATCAGCCTTCAGTCCCATCAGTCTACCCAACACCATTTCCTGCCTAATGTGGATTTCCTTCAGTTCCTCCGCCATCCTAGATGCTCTTGCCACTAGTACATCAGGAAGATTGTTTGAGTCCTCCTTTGTGAAGACGGATCCAAAGTAGCTGTTCAACTCATCTGCCATTTCCTTGTTCCCCATAATAAATTCACCTTTTTCAGTCCTCAAGGGTCCAACTTTGGTCTTAACTAATTTTTTCCTCTTCACATACCTAAAGAAGCTTTTACTATCCTCCTTTATATTTTTGGCCAGCTTTCCTTCGTACCTCATCTTTTCTCCCTGTATTGCCTTTTTAATTATCTTCTGTTGCTCTTTGAAAGTTGCCCAATCCTCTGGCTTCCTGCTCATCTTCGCTATGTTATACTTCTTGTCATTTATTTTTATACTGTCCCTGACTTCCTTGTCAGACACGATCACCCCTTACTCCCCTTGGAATCTTTCTTCCTCTTTGGAATGAACTGATCCTGCACCTTCCGTATTGTTCCCAGAAATACCTGCCATTGTTGCTCCACTGCTAGGGTATCTTTCCAGTCAACTTTGGCCAGCTCCTCCCTCATGGCTCCATAGCCCCCTTTCTTCAACTGTGATACTGACACCTCCGATTTACCCTTCTCCCTCTCAAATTGTAGATTAAAACTGATCAAAGGAGGCCAAGTATTCTGGAGGAGGTCAAGAGGCCAGAGATCCCAGAAGAAATGAAGAGGGATGTGAGAGACCCATAAGCAGGAGTGCTGGTGACCTTCTGAAATGAGGGATGGGCGTGTTGGAATACCAGCAACTGTGCAAAAATCGGATATTACAAAATGCACCATTTCAGCAGTATCACAGTGGAACACTACTCTTTTCCAATGTGCAGACTGATCTTCTTGGCAGTGCTCTTTTCCTGCACTTCAAAAGCCATATTGTTTCAATTACCTTTTATGAAAAATGGAAATTGAAAATACCTTCCAGGTCTATCAATAAAACTAGTAATAAATGTTTTTCTAAATCAGAAAATCCTTGCTTTTTGGAATATGAAACCAGTAAGTTGAAGCCAGAGGAACAGAAATAGATTTCAGAGTCTTGTGAGCCTTTGCTGCCAATCAGTTGAATTATCACAGATTTGTACTTTGGCTTTTTTTAATTCATCTTGCTCGTGCAACCTTAATATTCTCGTCCTAGTGCCATAGTCTTTCTCTGTGTTGGCACGTGAATCTGGAAGAGAGAAAGGTTAGGAGAGACTACATCTGTTGATGATCGGATCATGAACAATATGGACATTTGCCTGGGAACAGATGATGGTTGGATAAAGATGAACAAGCCTCCAGTAAACTTTTGATGTCCTGCTCTAGTTTATGCAGATTATGCACTGAATGTTTAATATTTTTTAAGTAAATTGAATCAAGCAGTGCTATAAATAAAAATCTGCAGGAAGAACTCAGCAGGTCAGGCAGCATATGTGATGGGAAATGGGGAGATGAGTGTCTTTCTCTGTAATTAATAACTGGAAGGGAGATAGCCTATAATAAAAAGGTTGAGTGGTAGGGTAAGAGCTGGCACATGATAGTTGGACCCAGATGAGGAGGAATGGATTGGTGAATGGAGTCAGGTTGAGGAAAGAGGAGTGGAGATAACAACAAAGGCTAGGGCATGATAGGTAGAGGTAATCAGGGGCTGCAGATAATGGATTGTGATGGGAAAGGAAGGTGGAGTATTGAGTCAAGTAAGGTTGGTGGGGTGGGCGGATATCAATAGTGGTAAGAGGGAACCTGATAGGAGGAGTGTCTAGATGAGGGATAGATGACACAGATGGGGAATACGTTGGATGAGAGTGATCCTATACTCCAATGTTGGACTGTTCATTTCCCTCCACAGAGGCTGCCAGATTCACTGTTTGTTTTTCGCTCCAGATTCCAGCATCTGCAGTCTTTGAGTCTACATTGAATAAAAGATTGAGTAATAGAGGTGAGCACTTTGGTACAAATATTTAATTTTAGGTTTAGGTATATTATTGTCATATATATTGAGGTACAGTGCAAAGCTTTAGTTCAGTTTAGTTTATTGTTACGTGTACCCAGGTGCAGTGAAAAGCTTTTGTTGTGTACTATCCAGTCAGCGGAAAGACAATACATGATTACAATCAAGCCATTTACAATGTATAGATACATTGAGGCCAGTTCATTGGCTATATTTAAGAGGGAGTTAGATGTGGCCCTTGTGGCTAAAGGGATCAGAGGGTATGGAGAGAAGGCAGGTACAGGATACTGAGTTGGATGATCAGCCATGATCATATTCAATGGCAGTGCAGGCTTGAAGGGCCGAATGGCCTACTCCTGCACATATTTTCTATGTTTCTATGTTTCCATAATGGAATAACATTTAGTGGAAGGTGAAGCCAGTCAAGTATGATCAAAAATAGTCCAAGGGTCATCAATGAGTTTGATCGTAGTTCATGACTGTGCTCTAGTTGTGGAAACATGATTCAGTTGCCTGGTAACAACTGGGAAGAAACTGTCCCTGAATCTGGAGGTATGTAGTTTCACACTTCTGTACCTTTTGCCCAATGAGAGAAGGGAGAAGAGGGAGTGGTCAGGCTGTGACTCGCAACATGGAGTATATTATTAAGGTCATTTCATCTATTCTCTTAAGGATCCTGTATCCTTGAATAAAATCTCCCAGAACCTTCTTTCTCAAAGTAACAACCCAAGTTACTCAACTTATTGTTAGGCAACTGACATGTGACATGTTAGTTTCATTGCACTTTCTGAACTATCTTCTGTGTCTTGCTGTACTGTGGCATCAGTACATCAGATGGTGTTGTATAAATGGCTCGTATGGACTCCAATTTGTGCACTGTTCTGTGGCTACTCTGGAATTTCTGGTGAATATTGCTCAAAAACCATGTCCCTTCGGTAAGGATATAGTCTCTGAAATACCTTAACCTTTTAATCTTTCTCCCTTTAATTAAAATTCACCTTATATTTCTCCAAATTAAGTCCCACTCACCATTCATCAGCACACTTCACTAACCCACCTATTATATTTAAATTTTGTCTCGCCAATTATTTTTACCTTCATATTCCCCCATGATAAAATTATTATTGGTAACTGCCATTGATCCCCATATCATTCCTATTGTGTCTTCATATTAACTAACTCTTTTGACCAAGTACAGGATGTTCCGCTGTAACACAATAGTTGCATTCCTAATAAACCTTGCATTATATAAAAAAAGTATTATGAAGACAATTACGTGAAAGGGGTAAGGGACTGGAGAATTTCATACTCGTAATACCAAAGTTTCCCCCCTCCCCTCTATGATTTTCAAACACAAAGGTCTTTTTAACAGCAATAAGTTTATTTTTGTTACTGCAAGGTAAGAAATTAAAGGGTATATGTAATGTTGTTTTACACAGTATCAATAGAAGTGATTGCTTCTCAATTTAAATGGCCATCTGCGGTGAAACTGACTGACTGTGTTATTTAAATCCAGTTGCACATTATCTAAGCCCAACAAAATTCATGGTCATCTGACCCTACTACTAATTTACCTCATTTATCCCAAAACACACACATGCGCATCGATATCTTCTGACCGTCAAACTTCACCCCCTCCTCAGTCACCAGTCACACACTGGCCCTTTGGCTGTTGCAGGTGATGTAGCCAGAACTGACTTGCGTATTTAAAACAAAAAAAAAACTTTTCACATATTCCATTTATAGGCAGTTTTGCTATAATGTACATTTCCATATCACAGATTGGCTATAACGCCATTAATAATTTAGGTAACACCGTTTGTATTATGTGGGTCGAATTGGTTATAATGTGATTTCCATCCGGAACTAGAGAATTACTTAAAAGTTACTTTGGAAATTGACAAGCACAAAAAAAGCTGTCTTATCGTGTCTGCTTACTGTGCAGAGGTTACAATTATTTTTCCCAAGATAGGTTTTTACTACTGTTGATTCAGATACAGAGATTCGTCAGGATGCCATGGTGAATTCCCTTACTCATGTGCAAAAAAATGGCTTGGGAGTGTTCGTGGCCCATTTGAGAGGGCTGGCCAAGTTTTTGATTTAATATCTTGTCTAAAAACAGCACCTCCAACTGTGCTCTCACAGTATTGAACTAAATAACATCGTAAAATCTCTGTACGTCTCTTTATACTGACTACTATTCTCTCCACTCTTGGTCTTGATGCAGGCTTTCGAACTGAATGCCCAACAGTTCCCCCCCCCCAGATGCTGCTTGACCTACTGAATCTCAGCATCTGCATCCTCTTGCGTCTCCATATCTTTCTCCTGTGTGTACTTACCTAGATCCCTCTCAGATGCAACAAATGCTAATTGCCTCAACAAATTATTTGGGTAGCTCATGTCATGTTCTTCCAAATGAGTGCAATAAGAAGAGTTTCCTGAATTCCATAACTATTTATTACCCTTCTTGAGCTACTGTTTATAGGTGACCCGATTAGGAATGTTTTCCAATATTTTAACCATAACTGATGCCCATTGGCCTTTCTACAGTATCATTTCCTATGAATTACAAGGCTTTGGAGTTCTTTGGGACAAAATCTCCAAAAACATAAACATGTGTTTCCACTGTCGAATAGTTGAGTGTTTTTCGAGTTAACATTTAAGCAAACTATGTCATAAAATATAAATATTGAAGATGAAGAATCTTGGAAGCACCCAACAGATCTGGCAGTATCTGTGGAGAGAGAACATTTCAGATCCATGTCAGAAACATTCATCAGACACTGTTGAGATATTTCCAACATTTTGTTTTATTTCGAATTTCTGTGCATCTGTAGTTTTTTGCTTATAGAAACATAGAAACATAAAAAATAGGTGCAGGAGTAGGCCATTCGGCCCCTCGAGCCTGCACCGCCATTCAATATGATCATGGCTGATCATCCAACTCGGTATCCTGTACCTGCCTTCTCTCCATACCCCCTGATCCCTTTAGCCACAAGGGCCACATCTAACTCCCTCTTAAATATAGCCAATAAACTGGCCTCAACTACCTTCTGTGGCAGAGAATTCCAGAGATTCACCACTCTCTGTGTGAAAAATGTTTTCCTCATCTCGGTCCTAAACGATTTCCCCCTTATCCTTAAACTGTGACCCCTTGTTCTGGACTTCACCAACATCGGGAACAATCTTCCTGCATCTAGCCTGTCCAACCCCTTAAGAATTTTGTAAGTTTCTATAAGATCCCCCCTCAATCTCCTAAATTTTAGCGAGTACAAGCCGAGTCTATCCAGTCTTTCTTCATATGAAAGTCCTGACATCCCAGGAATCAGTCTGGTGAACCTTCTCTGTACTCCCTCTATGGCAAGAATGTCTTTCCGCAGATTTGGAGACCAAAACTGTACGCAATACTCCAGGTGTGGTCTCACCAAGACCCTGTATTAATGTGGCCAAATAATATTACTTTAGCGAAGAGGTATGATGTAAAAATCTTGGTGCGATTGAAAGCAGTTTTTGCATTGATATTTGTGTGCCAATTCTAAATTGTAGATGAGAGGAAATAAAATCTTAGATATTGTAAATGTCAGGTTTCTAAATTGCATCTCAGTGAGTGCACAGTCAACAACATTTCTGCATTAGAAATTTAAGTTGGATAATATACCTATGACATATTTTTGAAATATAATCACTGTTGTGGCTCAGGAAAAGTGAGAAACAATTTTGTGCACGGTTACCTGCCACACATAAGAAAATAAATATTGGATATTGGCCTGTACATTGGGTTGGAAGCTTCTTTGAGACGCTGACATCTCATCCTTTACCTTCATCTGAGAGTGCAGTGGGCACATTAGCCTAATGTCTCATCTGACAGATGACGCTCATCTTTGAATAGTTTGGTGAGGTTCTCACAGTATTCCTGGGAAATAATGACATGAAAAACAACCTTTAATTTCTACCCCATGTTGGTGGGCCATATTTTTGGAAACTTGGGCCAATGAGTCAAACTCAATTAGGCACAAAGTTACTAGCATCGATTGCTTACATCAGTGGGAAGTTATCTAACAATTTTGTTTACCAGCCAAAATTGAACAAAATAATTCTGGCACTAAAGCTATTTTTTTCCTTCCAACTTAAATTCCTGCCAAAGAAATATTGTTGCCTGCTCACCCACTGAGGTGGAATTATACTGTTATCCAAAATGACATGTAGTTCTCCAGGTGAAGTCTAGCCATTAGATTTTGACTCAACAATTCTTACAGCACTATGGAAAACTAACGTCCTTAATATAAAAATATGGAGGCGTGGATAGGGTATGAGCAAATTTATTTGGATTATATCAGTGCAGGGAAGTTATAATTAGCAGGAGAACATGTGCAGGCTGGGGAACCTTTGTCTAAAAAAGAGGTTTGATAATTGACCTGACAGAGGCCTCTCACTTTAAGATGTTTGACCTAGAAAACATAGAAAATAGGTGCAGGAGGATGTCATTCGGCCCTTCGAGCCAGCACTGCCATTCATTGTGATCATGGCTGATCGTCCGCTATCAATAACCCGTGCCTGCCTTTTCCCCATATCCCTTGACTCCACTAGCCCCTAGAGCTCTATCTAACTCTCTCTTAAATCCATCCAGTGACGTGGCAGGGAATTCCATAAATTTACAACTCTCTGGGTGAAAAGGTTTTTTCTCACCTCAGTCTTAAATGACCTCCCCTCTAATTTAAGACTGTGGCCCCTGGTTCTGGACTCGCCCAACATTGGGAACACGTTTCCTGCATCTAAATGACAGAACATATTCTGAGGAAAATATTACCCCTTGTGGAAAGAAGCCAAAACTAGGGACCATAAATATAAGCCTGCTACCAATAAATCAAATAAGGAATTCGAGAGAAACCTGAGAAAATATTGAAAATGTGGAACTTGTTACTACGTGAAATAATTGAGGCAAATATTAGAAGCCAGAAAAGTAGATGAGGTGTGACAATGGAAGGTGAGACGAGGCTCATATGGAATATGACTTGAGCCCAGTGTTTATGTGTCACAACTGTTCTCTAATTCTGTATAATGAATTATGCGTGCCCTTTATCAGTTACTCTGTACTGCAGAAACAGTTGCTTGCAAACTTGCATGCAGCACCAGGTCTTTAGCTTATTTTCCCTTCTTTTGGTTTCTTGCTCTCATTATGAATATTGTGCATTTGTTCCCACATTTGGTTTCATCTGCCCCCTATTGGCAGAGTGGTCTAAAAAAATCAACACAAAAGTTAATTACCTTTTCCATTTTCTTTCAGCATTATACAATTGAATTTCTTTTTTCACCAAAGTGAAATGATGTAACAACCAATTTGCGGTCACTTCACGAAGTTAGCCAAGCACTTTGGGGCATGAACCTCCTTTGCATGGCCCCTCCCCTCTTTCTTTCATTCCCAATGCCATGCTGCTTTTGGAACATCACGGATGAGATTGGATTCACATTGTCCAGTGTACAACCATCATTAGGCATTGCTGGAAAGGCTACATCCTTCCACCACTACACTCAGGGCCGGATTTACGTGTAAGCTAGACAAGCTTAAGCTTAGGGCCTCGAGATCTAGGGGGCCTAGGCCCGCTCCACCAAGGTGCATAAATCTTTTGACATATTTGTATTTTCTGAGCCTTGTCCTTTCAACAGTCAGGAGTGTTGGAGTTGGTGAGTGGCTGCAAGTTTAACAATGTCAGAACCAGCTCCGACTGTGCCCGACCTGCCTGCTTCAGCGGAGAAGAGATAAGGCTCTGGGCGGGGTAAAGGGTGGGTGGGAATGAGCAGCCACCCGCTGCGATAGGCGGAATGGTCCTTTCTATAGTTAACCCTGCTCACAGTCTCTGATGGGGCTGGTTTCACGCCCTCTGGGACCTCCCACTGACCCGCGCCACTCCACCGCCCGCCAGCAGCCCGCAGCCGTCGCCTTACCTGCAGCCTGGACTCAGCACCGGGCCTGACGTTACCACGCTGCAGACTCCAACTACCTTGAGTTTGACTGTGCCGGGTCCTAATGCTAGTCCCCCTAACCCTGGTAACCTCAGTGGCTTTTCCACTGGGTCTTCCCCATTCCCCTCAAACCATGTGACCCCAGCTCTTCCCCACCCACACTACAGTCCTCATACTCCCCTACCCCCTGACCACCCACCACCAGACATCGCCTCGGCCTCAGTCCATTCACCTGCCTTCCTCTGGCCCCAACCCCCATCCCTGCCGTGTGTTCACCATCCCCCCTGACCTCCCCCTCTCAGATACAGAACGGTCTGCCACACCTTTGTCCTCCTCCGTCCCAACCTCAATGAGTTCCGCGCCTGCCGCGATTTGGAGCTCTTCTTCCGAGGGCAGTCTTATGACAATGCTGCCAACATGGCTGGTAGGTACAAGGGTATGCAGCAAATAATCCTCGAAAAAAAACAAATTTGCAAGATTTATTCCATGCGCTGCTCACTCATTAAATTTGGTGGGCCGTTCGGCTGTTGATTGCTGCCTTGATGCAGTGAACTGTTTTGGAATTATCAATGAAATTTATATCTTCTTTTCATCCTCCACAAAGAGATGGGCAGTTCTAAAATCATTTTTGCAACCTCAGTCAAAAGTGCCTAAATATTTGTCAGACACTAGGTGGGAGGCACATGCAAAAGCCACAGAAGCTATTTTGGATAGTTACAGCGTACTCTGAAGGGTGATACCAGGCTTCAAGCTATCAATCTTTTGCAGAAAATGGAAAACTGGAATTTGTGTTTATGCTGCATTTTTGGACCCGTCTGCTAGGTAATTTTCCACAAGGTCAACAAAGCCATTCAGAAATCCAAACTGTTATTGAGTACTTGTGCAAGTTTGTACAGTTCACTTCAAGATTTTGTAAGCAAAATTAGAGAAGATTTTGATGAGCTTGAGCAACAAGCAAAGGCCACCTTGCCAGATGGTAACTGCAGAACTATCACAGGGAGACAAAGAGTAAGGGAATGGCAAGGAAATGATGGAGGTGCACCTGGTCCTGATGCTTTAGATAAACTATCTTCAAGAGATAAGTTTAGGATAGAATCCTTTATTCATATACTAGATGCACTTGAAACCAATTTAAAAAGAAGAGGTACTGTGTACAATAAAGTTGCACAACAGTTTCCCATTCTTGCTAATCTGACCGCATCTAAACAAGAAATTCAGCAAGGTGTTGAACTGTTGATGGAAGCATACCCAGAAGATGTTGACCTGAAACTTACGGGTGAATTTTTGCATTTTCACTCATACGTGAGACAAAGCCATAAGCGTACAGAAGAGCACTCTCTGTCTCATACACACCGTTATCAAATAATATACAAGGAAACAATTCAGATGGCCTTCCCTAATGTGGAAGCAATCTCGCGGTTGTTTCTTAGCTTAATGGTCACCAACTGCTAGGGAGAGAGGTCTTTTTCAAGACACAAAATAATTAAAAATGATTTAAGGTCCACAATGTCTCAAGAGACGGTACACAAAATTGCTGGAGAAACTCAGCGGGTGCAGCAGCATCTATGGAGCGAAGGAAATAGGCGAAGTTTCGGGCCGAAACCCTTCTTCAGACTGATGTCTCAAGAGAGGTTGTCTCCACTGAGCATTCTGTGCATTGAGAGTGCCAAACTTAGACAAACAGATCTTGGTGAACTTCTGGATGATTTTGCTATGAAGAAGGCGAGAAAAAAACATTTTTGTTCTTAGTGTATTTGTAGTTTCTTTATTTCTTAATATTCCACATTCAATCCAAGAGACACTTATTGTCACATGCACCAATTGGTACAATGATATTTGGGGTCACCATCTGACGTCGGAACAGGGGAACATTCTCAATGGCTTGGACTTCCGAATCGGCCACTTCCTACCGGAGACCGTGGCTCCCGAAGTCCACAGGCTGAGCTGGGCAGAGATTCACGCTGGTTGCCCTCGGCAAAAGGGTCCCAGGGCTCCACGATGTTGAAATCAGCGCGGCCCGAAGCTGGGAGCTCTGCAAACCACAGCTCTGATGTTGAAGCAGCAGGCCCAACACTCCAGAGCTTCAAACGGCGATCCAGGTAAGGCATCGCCTGCTCCACGGTGAATCCAATATGTATTTTAAAACCAACTGTTTAATGACAACACAGTAGGATCTAAAAGTGCCACACTGTCACTGTCGGGTAGCCATGGTCCTCTAGTCGTGGGGTGGGGGATTGGTGGTGGGTGGGGGGGGGGGGCTCACATGTGAAATAGCTTAGGGCCTCTCTTCATCTAATTCCAGCCCTGACTACACTGCACTGGGCCCCTCATCAGATAAAGTTACCAACTCTTGAGGCAGAGGTTTGTGAAAGCATCAATCACATAGCTGCAGGATGTAATAATAAACTGAAAAAAAAGAGAATCCTGGACACAGAGCAGTGTTCAGCACAGTGAGTGGACTGTTAGTTTTCAAGGATTGCTCAATTGTGATGCTTTTATTAAATGAAGGCATTCCAAGAAAAAATTGAAATCAAAATAGAAGACTCCAAAAAAAAGCAAAGACAAAGCACAGAGAGAGATAAAAGAGAGCCTCCAGCTTGGTTTATTTGTTCAGTTCATTTTGGGTGGCCTAAAGCTTAAACAGGTTGGGGGGAACTGTAATGTAAAAGTAATTGCTTGAAGATCTCTTCAACCTTCAATTTGACAAAATATAACGTTCAGCCAGTGAAATTCACCAGAGAAACATGCCAAAAGGGGTGGGCGAGCAGAACGTTTTTAGGATTATCCCTTGAACAGTCTCCTTCTCCACACATGCATGTGTTAAGTGACTTGCCTATCTCATATGTGGCAATCTCATATGTGGCAATCTCATATGTGGCAATCTCATATGTGGCAATTCCCATGGGTCGCAGCTCCCTCCCCAATTCCTGCTCCGACCCTGGAGAATTCTGGCAGGTGATCAACGACAAACATTAAACTGTGGCCCCACCATTAACTTCAACCAATCTTTGGATTTTCCTCAAATTCAGAGTTTATCTCAGGAAATACCATCTTTCTAACCAAACCCTGTCTATACTGTCACTTGTTGTATCCTGGATCCATTGAAATCTGCATTGAAGTCTATACTGGCACATGTCCCATCCTGGATCCATGGAAAGCTGCATTGAAGTCAATACTAGCACTTGTCCTATCCAGGTTCCATTGAAATCTTGGCAACAATCTTACATTGGCACTAAATACAATCTAGCATCATTCCACCTCTGTAGCAATCTCAGCCGGTGCAATCTATTTGCGTACTAATCCCATCCGGACTCTAAACCACTCGGCATAATTGAACCACAGCACCAATCTCACCTTGGTACAATCACATCTCAGCAAACACGCTCAGTATGAAACCTAGCCTGTACCAATCTCACCTTCCACTAATTGCATCTTGACCAGGCACCAATTTACATTAATCACTATAAATCCGACCTTGGCACCAATTCTATCTCAACATAATTTCCATGCTGGCACAACTTCCAATTTGGCATCAATCCGATCCCAACATAAATTACAGTCTGATACATTTTTTTCTTGGCACTAATCATACAATAAATCTTAATTTTAGCCTCAACTCACAATGTGAAGGATACCACCCAGGCATTAATTCCAATTGGAATTGGTTGGTATTGAAATAGGAAAGCGAGTTAAATGGCCTGCAAATGGGAGAAACAGGTATTAGCAGTTAGAGTACAAGTGTTTGGTGAGCGATCGCCTAGTCTACACTTGGTCATGCCGACTTCGAGGAGGCCACATCAGATGCAATGGATTCTACCCTCATCTCCAACAGCAACCTGGAATAAATCCCATCTAGTCCATGCATGTATCTACCTTTAAGCCCCCGGCATCAAATACCTCCTTATTTGTAAAGACCTGCACCTAACCTTTCAATTAATTCCCCAAATTAAAAATCTGTTTCCTTTGAGAACGCCAATGAAAAGTATTCATTTAGGGCTGATCCTATACTTTCTGGCCCCATATACAGATTTTCCCAGTTATTCCAAATCCCGTACCTTTTCCTCCGGTTATTTTTTGCTCTAAATACCCTTACAGAATGTCTTTGGATTTTCCTTTTATCTTATTGTAATTAGCACCCTGCCCCCCTCCCCCCCCCCCCTTTAATGCTTTACCCAATGCTGGCAGCAAGACAACTCAAAAATGGCTGCACACTCACATGCTGTCTGCAGGATAAACTATATACAAAACATCTCCCTTGCCCTGTGCAGTGCCACCTGCTACACAGGAGGAGCAATGGGTCCTCCCACCCCACACAGTCCACCAAATATCACACCCCCCAAAGTGCCATTAGCTGTCTATACTTATAGACAATAGGTGCAGGAGTAGGCCATTTGGCCCTTCGGGCCAGCACCGCCATTCAATGGCTGATCATCCCTAATCAGTACCCCGTTCTTGCCTTCTCCCGATATCCCCTGACTCCGCTATTTTTAAGAGCCCTATCTAGCTCTCTCTTGAAAGCATCCAGAGAACCTGCCTCCACTGCCCCCCTGAGGCAGAGAATTCCACAGACTCACCACTTTCCGTGAGAAAAAGTGTTTCCTCGTCTCCGTTCTAAATGGCTTACTCCTTATTCTTAAACTGTGGCCCCTGGTTCTGGACTCCCCCAACATCGGGAACATGTTTCCTGCCTTTAGTGTGTCCAAGCCCTTAAGAATCTTATATGTTCAATGAGATATCCTCTCATCCTTCTAAACTCCAGAGTGTACAAGCCCAGCTGCTCCATTCTCTCAGCATATGACAGTCCCGCCATCCCGGGAATTAACCTTGTAAACCTACGCTGCACTCCCTCAATAGCAAGAATGTCCTTCCTCAAATTAGGGGACCAAAACTGCACACAATACTCCAGGTGTGGTCTCACTAGGGCTCTGTACAACTGCAGAAGGACCTCTTTGCTCCTATACTCAACTCCTCTTATTATAAAGACCAACATGCCATTCGCTTTCTTCACTGCCTGCTGTACCTGCATGCTTACTTTCATAGACTGATGTACCAGGACCCCCTGATCCCTTTGTACTTCTCCTTTTCCCAAGTTGACACCATTTAGATAGTCATCTGCCTTCCTGTTTTCGCTACCAAAGTGGATAACCTCACATTTATCCGCATTAAACTTCATCTGCCATGCATCTGCCCACTCCCCCAACCTGTCCAAGTCACCCTGCATTCTCATAGCATCCTCCTCACAGTTCACACTGCCACCCAGCTTTGTGTCATCTGCAAATTTGCTAATGTTACTTTGAATCGCTTCATCCAAATCATTGATGTACATTATAAATAGCTGCAGTCCCAGCACCGAGCTTTGCGGTACACCACTAGTCACTGCCTGCCATTCTGAAAGGGACCCGTTGATCCCTACTCTTTGTTTCCTGCCTGCCAACCACTTCTCTATCCATGTCAGCACTCTACTCCGAATGCCATGTGCCCTAATTTTGCCCACTAATCTCCTACGTGGGACCTTATCAAATGCTTTCTGAAAGTCCAGGCACACTACATCCACTGGCTTGATACCACAGCCACATTTGCTTCCTCGGGGTATGCCTGTGCCTCCATCTCATACCTCATGGCTTCCAGCTCCAGCTCCCTACCTCCCAGAAACCATCCCCTACTCCCAATTCCTCCGTCTACGCCGCATCTGCTCCCAGGATGAGGCGTTCCACACCAGGGCATCTGAAATGTCCTAATTCTCGCACCAGGGTCTCTTCCATACCCCGTAACACTGCTCTCTCTCCCCATCCCCCCACTAGCAACAAGGGCAGAGTCCCCCTAGTCCTCACCTTTCACCCCACCAGTCGTCACATACAACAAGTAATCCTCCGTCAGTTTCGCCACCTCCAACGTGACCCCACCACTCGCCACATCTTCCCATCTCCCCCCATGTCTGCCTTCCGCAAAGACCGCCACCTCCGTAACTCCCTTGTCAATTCTTCCCTTCCCTCCCGTACTACCCACTCCCCGGGCACTTTCCCTTGCAACCGCAAGAGATGCTACACCTGTCGCTTTACCTCCCCCCTCGACCCCATTCAAGGACCCAAGCAGTCGTTCCAGGTGCAACAGAGGTTCACCTGCATCTCCTCCAACCTCACCTATTGCATCCGCCACTCTAGATGTCAGCTGATCTACATCGGTGAGACTAAGCGGAGGCTGGGCGATCGTTTGCTGAACACCTCCGCTCGGTCCGCAATAACCAACCTGACCTCCCTGTGGCTCAGCACTTCAACTCCCCCTCCCATTCCGTATCCGACCTCTCTGTCCTGGGTCTCCTCCATGGCCAGAGCGAGCACCACCGGAAATTGGAGGAACAACACCTCATATTCCACTTGGGGAGTCTGCATCCTGGGGGCATGAAAAATGAATTCTCCCAATTTTGTTAGCCCTTGCTGTCTCCTCCCCTTCCCCAGCCCTCGGGCTCCTCCTCCTCCTTTTTCCTTTCTTCTCCCCGCCCCCCCCCCACACCCCATCAATCTGAAGAAGGGTTTTGGCCCAAAACGTTGCCTATTACCATCGCTCCATAGATGCTGCTGCACCCGCTGAGTTTCTCCAGCATTTTTGTGTACCTTCGATTTTCCAGCATCTGCAGTTCCTTCTTAAACACTACATCCACACTGGCTCTCCCTTGTCCAATTTCCTAGTTACATGTTCATAAAATTCCAGAAGATTACTGCTATCCAAACTTCCCCACCACCGATGTCAGGCTAACTGGTCTATAAATCCCTGTTTTCTCTCTGCCGCCTTTCTTAAAAAGTGGGATAACATTAAGTACCCTCCAATCCACAGGAACTGATCCTGAGTCTATAGAACATTGGAAAATTATCACCGATGCATCCACGATTTCTAGAGTCACTTCCTTAAGTACGCTGGGATGCTTTATCCAACCTACAATGTCTGTTGACACTGAGAGTTCCCGACACTTCCCTACACATTGGCTTTTACCTAAACAGGAACTTATTGGCCAATAGCTATTTCTCCTTTGAATGCTTCCCAATGTGCAGATGTAGATTTATCTGCAAGTAGATGCTTCCATTCACTTTTTCCAGGTCCACCCTAAAGATATTGAGTTACTAATCCTCTCAGTGATTTAACCATGTGTTACTGATGGGAACCATATTGTTGAACCACGTGCTAATTAAAGCTTTGAGCTCATCTACTTTATTAGTGATACTAGCATTAAAATAGATGCAATTTCACTTTGAATTCCCTTGGTAGTCGTTTACACATTTGTTTTGCCAACTGGATTTACTAACTTCTTCTCTACGTGCTTATACTACTCCATCTGGACAACTACTCTCTCCCTTCCCCTGCCAGCTCAGTTTAAACCTTCCTCAACAGCAATAGCAGATGGTATATTATTTTACATGTTAACAGATATTATGTAATTTAAAAAGCTTCCAGGATTAAAGCAGATTTTATTAAATAATTTGTTCTGCAACAACTACAGTACAAAAAAAACAGGAAGCCCCTGGAGGCACAATGTGGAGGATCCAGGATAAATACAAAACCAGACAAAATAAGCATAATCCCAACTGGATTATTAAAAAATTCAGAAACCATGTAAAGAGAAAAACAACTTCAATGAATCCTTCAAGGAGAAAGGTAAAATAGTCTACGGGGATCCAATTGAATTGCATTAACATGTGGAAGAAGTCAGCAAAACAGACCATAGAGAACAGCTCACTTACAGATAGATTTAATATTGTACAGTAAATATTGGAGGACAATCAGAGAAGTAATCATAATTGTATTTTACAAGATAATAACTAGAAAATATTTAAACTACAATTAAAGCTACTTAATGCAGATGATGGAAATCTGAAATAAAAACAGAAAATGCTGGAAATACTCAACAGTTCATGAATCATTTGTAGAGAGAGAACTATCATAGCTGGGTCAACAGCCTGGAACTCCCTGTCTATTGTACTGTGGTGGTATCATATTACATGGGAAAACTGCTGTTCAACGGAGTTTTTCAGTACCTTGTAACTTTCAATTAGTATAGGCTCTATTCTAATTGTAATGAGACACACGCCCAATCAGTGGCGTGAATCAACAATTTATTTCCTCCCATAGACGCTGCTTGACCTTCTGAGTTCCTCCAACAGTTTGTTTTTGCTCAACCTTTTCAAAAATGTTTTCATAATATATACTGTACGCAACAGAAAGTATCTTCATGAATGTCCTCTTGCCTCCTATTGCCTCCTATCCTATCACAAAAGGAAGTACCCTTCAAAACCCCACGTTGCTCCATCTGTGCACTTATTAATCGTTTAATCTCACATTTTGTACACTATCCTCTTTCTATATAAGCCAGCTTTTCTTTACCTCCATTTAATTGCCTTGCCTACTTGAGACAGCATTTTAATAACTTGCAGCTGAAACCCCCAATTCCTCTGCTTTTCCACATCACCTAGCCTTCCCAATCAAGTTATAAATCATTTTATTTTACCATCTAGCATCTCATACTAACAAACATTAATTGCCACCTGAGAGAATGTTGCCCATTCCACATTTTGGCAATATTGCTCTGTTGTTTCCTTTCATTTCAGTATCAACTACAAATGTGGAAATCATTGATGTAAAAAGTGAACATGTCAGATGATGCTACGCAGTCGAAGCACTGACAAACTGAACTAACTTTGTTTTGACTCTTACTAATCAATATTTCAGTTTAATTTTTTATTTTACTTTTGATTTAGTATTTATCCCCTCTGTCAATATTCTTCTCTTTTGATTAAAAATACTTCTTAAGTATCAATCAATCAATCAATCAATCAACCTTTATTGTCATCTTGCAAGCAACAGTTGTACAGTGCAAAATGAAAAGACATTTCCCAGTGAATAGCGGAGCATCGCACATGAAATTTAAAACGTTTCACACATAATAACACTAAAAACAATCCAGTCCCTGATGGAACAGTATAAATAAATAGTTAAAGCAGGTAAAACACAACGTTAAAATACAATAAACCAATCATAAAAATGTCCGGGGCAGCTGATTTGAGTGGCCAGTGCCAGTTATTAAAGTGGCCTTGCCAGCCGCAGAATCAGGTAACTGTGAGTACAGAGTGACTGTTTAGCAGCCTCACAGCCTGTGGTAGGAAGCTGTTTAGCAGTCTTGTAGTCCGGGCTTTGATGCTTCGATATCTCTTGCCTGATGGCAGGAGATCCAGGTGTATGTGGAGGGGGTGCAGTTTGTCCTTAGCAATTCTCTGAGCTTTTTTCAGACAGCGGCTCTGGAACAGTTCTTGTACCGAGGGTAGGGAGACGCCAATGATCCTCTCTGCTCCCCTCACTACCCTCTGCAGAGCCTTCCTGTCTGAGCAGTTGCAGGTGGAGTACCACGTATTTATGCAGTACGTGAGTACAGACTCCACCGTACCCCTGTTGAAAGTCCTGGGGATGTTGGTGGGGAGTGAGGCCTGTTTTAGTTTCCTCAGGAAGTGCAGTCGCTGATGGGCCCGTTTGACGGTCCCAGTGGTGTTCCTGGACCAGGTGAGGCTGTCTGTAATTTGCACACCGAGGAACTTTATGCTCTCCACTCTCTCCACTGCAGTGCCACTGATGTTGAGGGGTGTATGCTTTGGCTGCGCCCTCCTGAAGTCGACAACCATCTCCTTCGTTTTGTCGACATTTAATTCTAGATTATTTTTGCCGCACCAGTCCACTAGTTGTTTTACTTCCTCCCTGTACATTGATTCGTCATCTCCGCTGATGAGTCCCACCACTGTTGTGTCATCCGCGAATTTTATGATCTTATTGTCCCTGAATCTGGCAGCACAGTCATGTGTGAGCAATGTGAACAACAGCGGGCTGAGCACACAGCCTTGAGGGGAGCCGGTGCTCAGCGTGATCGAGCCTGAAGTGTTCTTGCCAACAAGGACTGACTGCGGTCTCTCTGTCAGAAAGTCCAAGATCCAGTGACACAGGGTGGTGTTGAGGCCCAGCAGGGTTAGTTTCTCCACAAGTCTCTGTGGGATGATGGTGTTAAACGCTGAGCTGAAGTCAATGTACAGGATTCTGGCGTACGAGTTTTTGTTTTCCAGATGCGTGAGTACGGTGTGCAGCGTGGTAGAGATGGCATCCTCTGTAGAACGGTTGGGGCGATAGGCAAACTGGAGGGGGTCTAACGATGAGGGGAGGCTGGCAGTAATGTGGGATTTCACCAGGCGTTCAAAACACTTCATAGCCTTTCTTTTAAGTTTCTATCTAATCACAATTATTTATTCATTGAGCGTTTTGTCAACATTGTAGCTCAGTGGGTCAACAGCATCTCAAGCAAACGTAGATAGGTGATGTTTTGGGTTGGGACTCTTCTTGAGACTCATTGTTCTCCCTATTGGTCCCACCGTAAACTTAATATTTTGTTATTTTGATGCATTTTCTTCAGTTCCTAATCCCTTTAGAACTTCTGAGACAAAGCAACCTGTTTAACCGTCAGTCCATCAACCGTTCCGGACATTAATTGCCTTAGTAGCAGTGTACAATGCTGCTGTGTACACTATCTCCTAAATGCACTGCAATTACTCATCTGGGCTACTCCAACAGTACTCTCAAACCCGCAATATCAAGCACCAAGGATAGGGCAGCAGGTGCATGGAAGACCACGACTTTCAGGTTTCCCTCCAAGTTCCACAACAAGTTGACATGGAAACATATTGTCGTTTCCTCACCTTTGCTGGGTCTAATGGCTAGATCTCACGGTGCGACCTGATGCAAGATGTCACCCGAGTGAAGTGGTCGTGGTCCAGTAAGAGTTCCGCACGATATAGCGGGAGGTAGATAAAGAGTTCCCACGGTACTCTGCAATTCTGTCATTTTTGCGAGTGACTTGTCCGTCTCCCGATCTTTCCCGTTAATCGTGAATGAACATCGTGGACTGTAGTGTAGTTAATCACGTGGCACAAATGATGTTACTTTGTTGTCACACACTATATTGTTTTTTTTCACCCGAGCTCTTTAATGAGCTGAAGAATAATCTGTGTTTTTTTAGACAAATGTTGTTTGGTGTGATGCACCTTCTCTCAATATGTGCAAGAAGTCGTCTTTTTATTTTGTCAAATATGAATAAAGACTGTGTCTCACATTGACCGTGATGATTGTGTTATTTTATGATCTACTGAGAGGTGAAACTTTCAGTCTGAAGAAGGCTCTCGACCCGAAACGCCACCTGTTCCTTCTCTCCAGAGATGCTGCCTGTCCCGCTGAGTTGCTCCAAGCAACTGGTGTCTATCTTCAAAGGACTGACCACCGGGCTGGTTGTCGGGGCTGGCATGTTGCGTTTCACAGACCGAACTTGGGACGGGACTGGAGTTGGAGGGAAAGGTGGGGGAGTCGAGGGAGAGGAGGGGGAGACAGATGGGGGTGTCTTCATTTAGTGGCGGTGGGTGTCTGTCACTGAAACAGGCAGGTGAGATTTCACATTCACCTTGTGTGTGCCTCTCTCTCTCTCTCCCTCCCTCCCTCTCACACAGGCATGAATGGATGAACTCCGCGGGCCAGGCAGCATCTACGGAGGGAAATGGACAGGCGACCCATTCTTCAGGCTGCCCTTATGTCTCTCTCCCCCCCCCCCCCCCCTCACCCCAACTCCCACCCACACACACGAATGCTGGAGAAACTCAGCGGGTGCAGCGGGGCCGAAACGTTGTCTATTTCCTGCGTGCCATAGATGCTGCGCCCCCCACTGAGTTACTCCAGCATTCGCGTGTGTGGGTGGGAGTTGGGGGGGGGGGGGGGAGAGACATAAGGCAGCCTGAAGAATGGGTCGCCTGTCCATTTCCCTCCGTAGATGCTGCCTGGCCCGCGGAGTTCATCCATTCATGCCTGTGTGAGAGGGAGGGAGGGAGGGAGGGAGAGAGAGAGAGAGAGAGAGAGGCACACACAAGGTGGATGCGAAATCTCACCTGCCTGTTTCAGTGACAGACACCCACCGCCACTAAATGAAGACACCCCCATCTGTCTCCCCCTCCTCTCCCTCGACTCCCCCACCTTTCCCTCCCAACTCCAGTCCCGTCCCGACCCCCTGGGAAACTGAAGGTTTCCCGCTGTAATTAAAGAGTTCCCACGGTAGACTGTAAAACTGGGACCCTGGTTCTGGACTCCCCCAACATCGGGAACATTCTTCCTCCATCTAGCCTGTCCAATCCTGTAGATACGATTAGACAGGTATCTAGTTATTTAATTCAATTAATGATTTCTATCGCCCAGCCTCTCATCTTTCAATCGGGTTCGGCCAGGAAGGATCTGCAGATGCTGGATTAAAACGAAGATAGACACAACATGTAGCTCAGCGGGACAAGCAGCATATCAGAAGGGTCTCGACCCGAAATGTCACCCATTCCTTCTCCCAAAAGATGCTGCCTGCCGTCGAGTTACTCATTCTCTTTAAACCGGCATCTGCTGTTCCTTCCGACACATGCACAAGAAATAGGCAACTTTTCGGGCCGAAACGTTGCCTATTTCCTTTGTTCCATAGATGCTGCTGCACCCGCTGAGTTTCTCCAGCATTTGTGTGTGTGGGTGGCAGTTGGGGGGGGGGGGGGGGGGGTGTAGAGAGATAAGGCAGCCTGAGGAAAGGCTCGCCTGTCAATTTCCCTCAGTAGAAACATAGAAACATAGAAAATAGGTGCAGGAGTAGGCCATTCGGCCCTTCGAGCCTGCACCGCCATTCAATATGATCATGGCTGATCATCCAATTCAGCATCCTGTACCTGCCTTCTCTCCATACCCCTGATCCCTTTAGCCACAAGGGCCACATCCAACTCCCTCTTAAATATAGGTCACGTGGAGAACGTACAAACTCCATACAAACAGACAGCACCCATAGATCAAACACGGGTCTCTGGCGCTGTAAGGTAGCTAATCTACTGCTGCCCCATTCATTGTATGAATTATTATCTTCATTGAATGTATTTCATTCCATGCATTTTTAAATGCAGGGTTTCTAACACAACTTCTGCTACTTCTTGACAGAGATTCAACTTTTTATTCACCACCTCCACCCTCCCCACCCCCCCCCCCCCCCCCCCCCCCCCCCCCCACCTCCCCCCCCCCCAAAGTAGATGCTGCCTGGCCCGCGGAGTTCCTCCAGTTAGAAACTGCTTTCAGACTAAAAGAGACACAAACTGCTGGAGTACAATAGCTCAGCAAGTGAGCTACTTGGACACTCAAAAATGAAAAAGAATAAAAATGTGATTATTTCACCTCCCTTCAACTATTTTGTATTTCAGCATGAGAGGGATTATAACATTAGAGACATTCCTCTTGTAGTGATGTGTTAATGAAGAGTTGCAGACATCAATCTGATAGTAAAAAATATATTTATTTAACCTCACCTTATGTCCCTTCTGTCAAGCTTCCGGGTTTGCCGTTTGCAGGAGTTCCCACGGTACTCGTAAGAGTCATTACGGATATCGCACGGATATCGCACTGGCATCTGCACTCATACAATGTTGCAACGCTGCTCAAGACACTCTTGGAGAAATTCAAAAATGTTTGAATTTTCTTCCGACCTTACCAAGTCACACGACTGCCTGCCGTCAGCGCCACGGAGGTCCTCGGTGGTCCACGAATGCCGTACTGCTATCGCAGAAGGTTCCCACGATGTTAAACTCTTGTTAGGTCTTGCTTCAGGTCACACCGTGAGATCGCCCTTTAAGGATCTGGGTATAGATAGGGATAAGGGAAATGAGAGATATAGACGGTGATGTGGAGAGGTAAAGAACAATTAATGAAAGATATGCAAAAAAGTTACAATGATAAATGAAACAGGCCATTGTAAGCTGTTAGTTGCGTGAAAATGAGAAGCTAGTTGACGGGTGGGGGAGGGATAGCGAGAGCGGAAATGCCGGGGCTACCTTAAGTGAGAGAAATCAATATTCATACCACTGGGCCGTAAGCTGGCCAAGCAAAATATGAGATGCTGTTCCTCCAAGTTGCGTTCAGCCTCACTCTGACAATGGAGGAGACCGAGGACATAAAGGTCTGTGTAGGAATGGGAAGGAGAATTAAAGTGTCCAGCAACCGGGAGGTCAGGTTGGTTCACACGGGCTGAGCAATCGCCCAGTCTGCATTTGGTCTTGCCGATGTATAAGAGTCCACATCTTGAACAACAGATACAGTAGATGAGGTTGGAAGAGGTGCAAGTGAACTTCTGCCTAACCTGAAAGGTAAGTCGGAGTCCCTGGACAGAGTCGAGGGAGGAGGTATAGTGACAGGAGTTGCATCATTTGCAGTTGCAGGGTAAGGTACCTGGGGAGGGGGTGGTTTGGGCGGGAAGGAATGAATTAATCAGGGAGTTGCGGAGGGAACGGTCTCTGCCGAAGGTGGAAAGGGATGTAGGTGGGAAAATGTGGCCAGTGGTGGGATCCCATTTGAGGTGGCAGAAATTTCGGAGGATTATGTGTTGTATGCGACGGCTGATGGGGTGGAAGGTAAGGACTAGGAGGACTCTGCCTCTGTCATGACTGGGGGAGGGGGAGCAAAGGTGGAGCTGCGGGGTACAGAGGAGACACGAGTTCGGGTTCTCCAAGTCCAAGGCGTAGTTATGGGCACCCGCACGGGCCCCAGCTATGCCTGCCTCATTGTAGGGTATGTTGAACAATCCCTGTTCCAGGCGTACACTTACCCTGTCCCCGACCTCAATCTCCATTACATTGATGACTGAATCGGTGCTACCTCCTGCACCCATGCAGAAGTCATGGACTTCATCAACTTCACCACCAATTTTCATCCTGCACTCAAATTTACTTGGACCATCTCCGACACCTTGCTCCCCTTTCTTGATTTCAGTTTCCATCACAAGAAATAGACTTTTGACTGACGTCTATTACAAACCCACTGACTCCCACAACTATCTCGACTACACTTCTTCCCACCCTGCTTCCTGCAAAGACTATCCCCTACTCCCATTTTTCCATCTAGGCCGCATTGCGCCCAAGATGAGATTCTTGGTTCTTGGTTTCTTGGTCCTCCAAAATATTCCAAATGGAATTTAAACTGGAGGTGGAGGAGGGAGGACTAAAGCCAGAAAGGGTTATTGGGAAGAAATAGCTACTTTAAATTTAGTTGCATCTGGTTGGGTAACTGTAATAGGGTGGAGATTATTCCATGCTTTAATTGTGCGGGGGAAGAACGAATTGCTGTACACATCTGTCTTTGTAGCTGGGATCACAAATTGGATCGAATGCCCTCGTCTGCTCCTAATTGGTTTGGGTTTGGTGTAGGTTCCATGCTAGAACATCCGAGATGTCCTCATTTGTTAAGGAATGGGGGTTCCCATCTCCCATCATAGATGATGCCCTCACTCATGTCTCCTCGGTACCCCGCAGCTCCACCCTTACTCCTGCCCCCCCCAGTTGCAACAGAGACAGAGTCGCCCTAGTCCTTACCTTCCACCCCATCAGCCGTTGCATACAACACATAATCCTCCAAAACTTCCGCAACCTCCAACGGGATCCCACCACTAGCCACATGTTCCCATCTCCACCCCTTTTCACCTTCCACTGAGATAGTTCCCTACGTAACTCCCTAGTTAACTCATCCCTTCCTACCCAAACCATCCCCTCCCCAGGTACCTTCCCCTGCAACCGCAGAAGATACAACGCCTGTCGCTCTACCTCCTCCCTCGACTCTGTCCAGGGACTCCAACAGTACTTTCAGGTTAGGCAGAGGTTCACTTGTACCTCCTCCAACCTCATCTACTGTATCCGTTGTTCAAGATGTGGACTCTTATACATCGGCGAGACCAAACACCGACTGGGCGATTGTTTCGCGGAACACCTTCGCTCAGCCCACGTGAACCAACCTGATCCCCATCCATTGTCAGAGTGAGGCTAAGCGCAAATTGGAGGAACACCATCTCATATTTTGCTTGGGCAGCTTATGGCCCAGTGGTATGAATATTGATTTCTTTCACGTCAGGTAGCCCTGGCATTCCCTGTCTCTATCCCTCCCCCACCCAAGTCACACCAGCTTCTCATTTTCACCTTACAAACAGCCTGTTTCCTTTATCATCGTTACTTTTTTGCATATCTTTCATTCATTGTTCTTAATCTCTCCACATCACCGTCTGTATCTCTAGTTTCCCTTATCCCTAACCAGTCTGAAGAAGGGTCTCGACCCAAATCGTCACCCATTCTTTCTTGCCAGAGTTGCTGCCTGTCCCACTGAGTTACTCCAGCTTTTTGTGTCTATCTTCGGTTTAAACCAGCATCTGCAGTTCCTTCTTACACATAACATTTTAGATCAATGCCTTATTCAAATTCTACTGGATTTTTCAAGCATGTCCTGTACTTATATTAGCTTCCATTTATTGCAATTTATAATCCCACAATCCATACAAGTGACTTTGTTTTCATTTACGTAATGCAGAATTTTATCATTTGTCAAATTAGCATATGTCTATTTATAATCTATCCTCTGTCTGCTCCAAACCCATGTATATTCTAACCTCTCTTAAGCATATCCTGTTCATCTTTGGAATCCAGCATGTTAATTTTACATCTCAAAGTTCAAACTGTTGTGCCTTGAACTCCTAGTTTTAGATCATTTATCAAAAATAATAAACTAAATGTAACATAGTCTGCCATGGTTTTATTGCCAATGAGATTGTGCATGGTCTTATCTCCAATATCAAACTTACTTGTGTATATATTATGCCACCTTTGCTGCCTTTTAAAAAGAAAACAGGAGCAACATATGGCTTTCTATAATCTCATAATCCCCAGGAACCTCTCAAGTAGTCTATGATGACTGGAAGGTTATAATAGCGATCAATTTCACCAAGGATCCTCATGTGTATTGTACCAAGTTCCTGAGACTTAGTTACCAAAAGACTCAACAGCTATATGGTAAATTGTCCCTCTTCTGTTTTCTGGGGCAGTTCTTTTTTTTCTTGTGAATTTTTCTTTTCTACGTATTTCATTTCACCAGTGGTTTACTTCTAATTGCAATCAGTCTGCTTTCTATGACATCTTGTTCTAAGCATAGATTTGGTGACTGTTTCACCGAACGGTACAGTACCTGGAGACGGTACCTGGAGTACGATACCTGGAGACCCCGGGATAACCCCCAGAGCCAACGGGCTGGATCTTCCAGGAACAACGGAGCTGGTGCTGCCGACTTTGAGGGAACCCCCGCTCA
Source organism: Leucoraja erinaceus (assembly GCF_028641065.1). Lineage (NCBI taxonomy): Eukaryota > Metazoa > Chordata > Chondrichthyes > Rajiformes > Rajidae > Leucoraja > Leucoraja erinaceus. Next base: position 17,044,708 of record NC_073381.1, read on the forward strand.
TTACGGAGCTGGAGCTGCCGTCTGTGAGGGAATTCCCGTTCCAGCGCAGGTTCGCAGAAACAGCAGGTACAGTAAACACAGTACCTGGAAACAAAGGGGAAGCCTCCATTGTGTCCGGAAACGTGGCCGACAGGCAGGACTTCAGGTCAGAATGAAGCGCAGGGGACTTTGGCCCCCTCTCCCTACTATCCTACTGGCCAACGTACAGTCCCTTGAAAACAAAGTGGAGGACTTAAGGGCAAGGCTGCTTTATCAAAGGGAGCTGAGGGAATGCTCTGTGTTCTGTTTCACAGAGACATGGCTCACCCCCAGCTCCCCAGACTCAGCGGTCCAGCCTGAAGGGTTCTCCATCCACCATATGGACCGTACCCTGCCACCTGGGAAAGGAAGAGGAGGGGGCGTCTGCCTCATGGTCAACTCTGCGTGGTGCTCAGACATGGCAGTCCTGTCCAACTCCTGCTCTCCACACCTCGAACATCTGCCGGTGAAGTGCCGTCCCTTCTACCTCCCAAAGGAATTCACCTCCATTATCCTGACCGCGGTCTACATCCCACCCAAGGCAGACGTCCGTCTGGCACTGGAGGAGCTGCACGCCGTGGTCAACAAACACCAGACGTCTTACCCCGAGGCATTTACCACCATTGCTGGGGACTTCAATAAGGCAAACCTAAAGAAATCACTCCCTAACTGCCACCAACATGTCTCCTGCTGCACCAGAGGACCTAACACCGTCGACCACTGCTACACCACCATCAAGGATGCCTATCACTCTATCCCTCGCCCTCACTTCGGTAAATCCGACCATACCGCGATGCTGCTTCTTCCTGCCTACAGGAATCAATTGAAGAGCGCACCCCCAGAAGTGAGGACAGTACAGAGCTGGTCGGGGGGGGGGGGGGGCAGAGGAACAACTCCAGGACTGTTTGGAGTCTGTAGACTGGGCAATGTTCAAGGACTCGGCAACGGACTTGAACGAATACGCCACAGTCATTACAGACTTCATAAAGAAATGTGTGGAGGACTGCATCCCTACAAAAACCTTCCGCGTGTTACCCAATTAGAAACTTTGGATGAACTTTGAGATCCGCACTCTTCTGAAGTCCAGACACAGGGCATTCACGTCCGATGATACAGTGGCCTACAAGTATTTGATTGGTAAGGCCATCAAAAAGGCCAAAAGGGAGTTCTGCTCCAAACTGGAGGATGAGACAGATGTTCGGCAGCTGTGGCGGGGCCTGAATGCAATCACCTCCTACTAGGTGAAACCAGGAGGCAGCTCGAATGTCGGTGAAACATCACTCCCTGATGAGCTCAATGCGTTTTACGCACGCTTTGATAGGGAGAATACTGATGTGCCTTCCCGAGCCCCCATTCGCTGTGATGGTATTTCAGTCTCAGTCACAGAGACCGACGTCAGGAAATCTTTCAGAGGGGTGAACCCCCAAAAAGCGCCTGGACCTGATGGTATACCCGGTCGTGTTCTAAAAACCTGTGCGGACCAACTGGCTGGAATTTTTACGAACATTTTCAACCTCTCACTTCTGAGGTCTCCACCTGCTTTAAAAGGGCATCAATAATACCAGTGCCCAAGAAGAGTAAGGTGACGTGCCTCAACGACTATCGACCAGTGGCACTAACGCCAGTGGTGATGAAGTGCTTTGAGAGGTTGATCATGTAGCAAATCAACTCCTACCTCGACAAAACCCTGGACCCACTGCAGTTCGCTTACCGCCACAACAGATCAACGGTGGATGCGATCTCACTGGCCCTCCACTCCGGACCACTTGGACAACAAAAACTCATATGTCAGGCTGTTATTCATCGATTACAGTTCGGCATTTATCACAATCATCCCCTCCAAGCTGGTTACCAAACTCGCAGAACTGGGTCTCTGCGCATCGCTCTGCAATTGGATCCTCGACTTCCTCATTTACAGACCATTGGTGGAAATGTGTCAGCCTCGATAACAATCAGCACAGCAGCACCTCAAGGCTGCGTGCTCAGCCACCTGCTGTACCCACTCTATACTCATGACTGCGTAGCCAGTCACAGTGCGAACTCCATCATCAAGTTCGCTGACGACACCACTGTTGTGGGATGTATCACTGATGGGGATGAGTCAGAGTACAGAAGAGAGATCGAGCAACTGTCCATATGGTGCCAGCACAATAACCTGGCCCTCAACACCAGCAAAACCAAGAAACTGATTGTGGACTTTGGAAGGAGCAGGACGGGGACCCACAGCCCCATTTATATCAAAGGGTCGATGGTTGAAAGGGTCAAGAGCTTCAAATTCCTGGGCGTGCACATCTCTGAAGATCTTTCCTGGTCCGAGAACACTAATGCAATTATCAAGAAAGCTCATCAGCGCCTCTACTTCCTGAGAAGATTACGGAGAGTCGGTTTGTCAAGGAGGTCTCTCTAACTTCTACAGGTGCACAGTAGAGAGCATGCTGACCGGTTGCATCGTGGCGTGGTTCAGCAATTTGAAAGCCCTGGAGAGGAAAGGACTACAAAATGTAGTAAACACTGCCCAGTCCATCATCGGCTCTGACCTTCCTTCCATCGAGGGGATTTATCGCAGTCGCTGCCTCAAAAAGGCTGGCAGTATCATCAAAGATCCACACCATCCTGGCCACACACCCATCTGCCTGCTACCTTCAGGTAGAAGGTACAGGAGCCTGAAGACTGCAACAACCAGGTTCAGGAATAGCTACTTCCCCACAGCCATCAGGCTATTAAACCTGGCTCGGACAAAACTCTGATTATTAATAACCCATTATCTGTTATTTGCACTTTATCAGTTTATTTATTCATGTGTGTATATATTTATATTATTGTATATGGACACACTTATCTGTTTTGTAGTAAATGCCGACTATGTTCTGTGTGCTGAAGCAAAGCAAGAATTTCATTGTCTTATACAGGGACACATGACAATAAACTCACTTGAACTTGAACATAGAAACATAGAAAATAGGTGCAGGAGTAGGCCATTCGGCCCTTCGAGCCTGCACCGCCATTCAATATGATCATGGCTGATCATCCAACTCAGTATCCTGTTCCTGCCTTCTCTCCATACCCCCCTGATCCCTTTAGCCACAAGGGCCACATCTAACTTCCTCTTAAATATAGCCAATGAACTGGCCTCAACTACCTCTGCGGCAGAGAATTCCAGAGATTCACCACTCTGTGTGAAAAAAGTTTTCCTCATCTCCGTCCTAAACGATTTCCCCCTTATCCTTAAACTATGACCCCCTTGTCCTGGACTTCCCCAACATCAGGAACAATCTTCCTGCATCTAGCCTGTCCAACCCCTTAAGAATTTTGTAAGTTTCTATAAGATCCACCCTCAATCTTCTAAATTCTAGCGAGTACAAACCGAGTCTATCCAGTCTTTCTTCATATGAAAGTCCTGACATCCCAGGAATCAGTCTGGTGAACCTTCTCTGTACTACTTCTATGGCAAGAATGTCTTTCCTCAGATTAGGAGACCAAAACTGTACGCAATACTCCAGGTGTGGTCTCACCAAGACCCTGTACAACTGCAGTAGAACCTCCCTGCTCCTATACTCAAATCCTTTTGCTATGAATGCTAACATACCATTCGCCTTCTTCACTGCCTGCTGCACCTGCATGCCTACTTTTAATGACTGGTGTACCATGACACCCAGGTCTCGTTGCATCTCCCCCTTTCCTAATCGGCCACCATTCAGATAATAATCTACTTTCGTGTTTTGCCATCAAAGTGGATAACCTCACATTTATCCACATTATACTGCATCTGCCATGCATTTGCCCACTCACCCAGCCTATCCAAGTCACCTTGCAGCCTCCTAGCATCCTCCTCACAGCTAACACTGCCCCCCAGCTTCGTGTCATCCGCAAACTTGGAGATGCTTATGCTACCTTGTTTCACAAGTCCTCTTCCAATCCCCACAAGCTGCCCGAATAGCAGGGGACCCTTTCTCATACCTCTATTAGCTCTAATAATCAACAGCAAAACAGCATTCAATTTTGTCCCTATACCTATATCACCTTCATCCAAGAACCTCAATACTCCTTCCAGGTGATACAGCTTTGCATGCATCTTGTCTGACTTCATCTACTGCATCCAGTGTTCACGATATAGCCTCCTGTACATCAGCGAGACCAAGCGTAGATTCAGTGACTATTTTGTCCAACACTTAAGCTCACTCTGCCAAGACTAGCAGGTTCTCCTGGTTGCTATCCATTTTAACTCCCCTTCCCATTCTGAACTTTCTGTCCTGGGCCACACGCAAACTGGAGGAACAACACCTTATATTCCGTTGGCTTACAACCCAATGGCATGAACATTTGAATTCACCAATTTAAGGTAACTAACCATCCCCCTCCGCCTACATCCTCCACACAACCCCTCTACCCCCCACCCCCCTGCCACTTTCCCCTGTGCCCCACATGGACTTGCACCTATTTCTCCCCTTCCCTTCCATCTATGTGCCCTTACTCTAACTTCACGATTTGCAACTCTTCAATCCTTTTGTCTCACACCTTTCGTTTTTTCATCTCTGGCCTTTGTCCATCCATCTGCCTATCAAATAACCCTCCTCACCTGTAACGGCATTTTAACTGCTAGACTTTGTCTTGTCCCTCCTCTCTCCCAGCTTTCTTCCTCCTCCTCCCCCCCCCCCCCCCCTGCAATCATTCTGAAGAAGGATTGCAACCCGAAACGTTGCCTATTCATGTTCCCCTGAGATGCTGCCTGTTCCGCTGAGTTACTACAGCACGGTGTCTTCTTCAATTTCATACAGTTTGTACTTTCTAACATCAATATCTAACATATTCGATCAGCAGTTTCAATCAGTTATTGCTTATAGCAATGTACACTAAAAATTTCGGATTTATGTCATTTTATGAAGGCTAATTAAACCATGAACATAGAACAGTACAGCATAGGAACAGGCCCTGTTGTCCACAATTTCCATGCCGAACATGATGCCAAGTTAAACCAATCTTCTTTACCTGCACGTGATCCATATCCCTCCATCTTCTATATATGTGCCAATCTAAAAGCCTCTTAATTGCCACTATCGTGTCTGCCTCCACCACCACCCTCAACTCTCCATGTAAAAAAACACCCTAAAATTTGCCCCTCTGACCTTAAAGATATGCCTAGTGTTGACCTTATTACCTCTATAGGGTATCAACTGACGTATCGAACAAAAGACTCTAATCCAAGGTTTAGTTTAGTTTAGTACAACTTAATCTTTATTAACACTCAAGTAACTTTAAACATGCAGATAGACAATTGACTTCAAATAACTTCTCATTTGCTTTATTATTTCAACATCACTTCTTAAACTAAATCACAAAACTCATGACTTGCAGTCAGATATTATCCATATGAATGAATTGGCCAGATTAATTCTGTTGGTAGGGTGTAGTCTTCTGAGCTTCAAACTCAAGTCAAGTCAAGTTTATTTATCACATACACATACGAGATGTGCAGTGAAATGAAAGAGGCAATGCTCGCGGACTTTTGTGCAAAAGCCAAACAACCAAACAAATTATAAACACAATCATAACACACATATTCTTTTACATAATAAATAATGGAAGGAAAAACGTTCAGTAGAGTTAGTCCCTGGTGAGATAGGCGTTTACAGTCCGAATGGCCTCTGGGAAGAAACTCCTTCTCAACCTCTCCGTTCTCACCGCATGTCAACGGAGGCGTTTGCCTGACCGTAGCAGCTGGAACAGTCCGTTGCAGGGGTGGAAGGGATCTCCCATGATTTTATTTGCTCTGGAGTTGCACCTCCTGTTGTATAGTTCCTGCAGGGGGGCGAGTGAAGTTCCCATAGTGCGTTCGGCCGAACGCACTACTCTCTGCAGAGCCTTCTTGTCCATTCCCAAACCAGATGGTAATATTTCCGGACAAGATGCTTTCCACCGCCGCTGATCTTCTTGCGATGGTTGTTCCCGGGTTGTCGCTCCGATCTCTTGAACCGACCTTCTTTATTCTACTTCTCCTTCCATCGTCGAAAGGAAGCCTTTGTTCTAACCCAAGGCTCTCATGGCTTTACTTTCACTCCTCCAAGGGCTGAATAAACAAAACACATCTTCATTCTTATCAGGCTAGGGAGTTCTTAATTATGTTGCCTGTTCATACATCCTTCTCATTATATAGTTATTTTGCAACATGCCAATTCCAAGCACATTATCTTCTCAAGGCCGTACTGCCTTAGCCGTGAAGTTACCTTCAGCTCTGCTCCCACCAGATGTCAATGATGTGACCGTTTTCACTGCAATCCTTTGTTCCCCTGGCTCCAGTCATTCGCTCTGTCTGTCTCTAGATAGTAGCATACTCCCAAAGCCTGTTGGAATACTTGACATCCAGTCCCAGGCTGTACTAGGGTTTGACATGCCTTAGGCTTTGACATTTCCATCCTGGGAAAAAGGACACCCCGCCATTCCAGCAAGTTCCCATAATATAAAATTATTTTTAATATACACGTACATATATGTATGTTCATTTCCTCTCTCGCCACTTTAAGTGTTTTTGATGGCATTCATTCCTATACTGTGGAGGTATGGTTACCATATTGAGTGTTGTGTAGTATTCAAGAGCCTGCTAATTGTTGGGAAGAAGCTATTCTTGAACCTGTGGTCAGGATTTATAGAAAGAAGTACAACTCTGCCATGGCTGTTAACTTGAACCTTAGCTAATGTATACAAGGCAATCCCCCATCGGGGAGGGGAGTTATTTCTGGAAACGGGGGTCCATATCGTAATTTTCTTTAAAGTAAAGCTGTGTCATTTACGCATGGATCAAGAAATTAGTTAGAAAAAAAATGTTTTTTTAATCCCACATAAATTCTGTAAGAGTGAATTTTATTATGAACTAGACTAAGTGGGTCCCGTTGGGTCCCTGTCACACGGGAGGCCTTGTCCCCCAATGCAACCGGTTCCCCCAACGCAATATTCCACCACTCACCCATAGGTTCCAGCTGCGCCGCCACGGCTCATTTCCCTTCATCCCCCAGCTCTCTCCCCCTCCTCTTCACCCTCCCTCTCCTCCTCCCCTCCCCAATCCCTGCCTCACCTCTCCCTCCATCTCCTTTCCCCTACCCTCAGTCAATCCCTCCCTCCCTCCCTCCATAACTCCACTCCTCACCTCCCACCTCACCTCCCCAGGATCTCGAGCTTGCCGCTCCTCTCCTTTCTTGTGTGCCCCAGAGGAGCATCAGCCATCGGTGCCCTCAGAGCCAGGCTCAGCACCCAGGCCTCAGATCCTGGGCACAGCCCCGGAGGAGCATCAGCCATCGGTGCCCTCAGAGCCAGACTCAGCACCCAGGCCTCAGATCCTCGGCGCGGCCCCGGAGCACCAGTAGCTAGGGCCGCGCCGACAAAGGCCGCGCCGGGCGAGGCAGGTGCCGCCGGTGACTGACAGCGGACGGGGCCAATTAATGCACTGATGGCGTAGGAAGGGGCGTCGCCGTCCCGACGGTGACTGACAGGAAAGGAGACCAATCTGCACATGCACGGTTTTAAAGATTTTTTAACCTTAATAACTTTTAAAATATGCCATCGATCAGAACAAAGCTTATTGCACATGCAGGAGAATGGTCAGTAAGGTTAGGTCCCTGTCACATGGGCGGCCTGGTCCTCCAACGCAACCCGTTCTACAACGCAATATTCCACCACTCACCCGTTCCCCCAACGCAATATTCTAATATTCACCATCTACCTCCTCCACACCCCCATCTCCCTCTACCACCCACTCCCCACCCCATCTCCCTCTACCACCCACTCCCCACCCTATCTCCATCCTCCAGCCCCTCTCCCCCTCCACACCCCCATCCTCCCTCCCTCCCCTATCCCCCACTTCCCACCCCATCTCCTTCTACCACCTCACTCCCCACACAATCTTCCTCCTCCACCCCCCTGTACCTCCTCCACCTCCCATCTCCTCCATACCCCTATCTCCCTCTACCACCCCATCTCCCTCCTCCACATTTCCCTCCTCCACCCCTCCCCATCTCCCTCATCCACACCACCCCCATCACCCTCTACCACCTCACTCCCCACCCCATCTCCCTCCTCCTCATTTCCCTCATTCTCCTCCCTTCACTCCCAGTCCCTGCCCCAGCACCTACCCAGGTCGTAGAGCTGCGCCAATGCCTGGAACGCGGCCTGGTTCTTGTACTTGGCCCGGCCCTAGCTGTAGACTCCAGCCCTCAGCTCGACCGCTGCCTGGGCTCCAGTCCAAACCCCGACTTCATCTCCATGCTCGTCCCTGATCCCAGACCCAGGCTCGTCCTTGGTTCCAGCCCAGGCGGCAGCTTCTTTCTCGGCCCTGGTCACAGCCCCATCCCTAGCCCCAGGCTCGGTCCTCACTCCAACTCCAGGCTCGGCTCCAGCTCCAGGCTCGGCTCAGCCCAGTCCAGCTCCAGCCCAAGTACCCGGGCTCGGCCCACGGCACCACCCTCCCCACCAGGTACCGGGCGGTCGCAGCTCGTCGGGTGATGCCGGCAGCCGCCACTCCTTCACCATGGCGCCGGTGGCGAGTTGGCGACCTCCAGCAGACTGACAGCGGACGCCCCTACATGACTGACAGGAGAGACCAATCTGCATGGTGGCGATTGACAGGAGTGACCAATCTGCACACGCACGTTTTTTACGATTTTTAAACCTTATTAACTTTTACAATATACCATCGATCCTAATAAAAAAAATTGCACTTGAGCACAGGAGAATGGTGAGTAAGGTGGCGAAAAATCGTAGCACTATCGTGTACCGTTTTTGCGCAAATAGAAAAACTACACAAACAGGAGGAGTACAAGATCAGAGTTTTAATTATGGACAGACAGACAGACAGGCACTCAGACAGACAGATAGATTTCAAAGATTTTGGTAATGACATGAATTCTATTAGGGCAAATCGCCTAGAACGGCAAATTTCCTTCACAGAAGTCATGCAGGGGTCACCAGCACCATATAGTCAGGTTGATAAATGTTGAGAATTATATAAAATAATCTTGCTTAGATTATTTGGTCACATACTATTCAGCAGAGAAAATGGGGATCCTTAAAGGCAAAATGAGGACCAGCAAATAATGACTGAACCAGAATAAATCAATAGACTTATACAATAGATAGGTTAATGTTTGTCTATTGCTTTACAATTGTTTACTTATGTTTGGTTACTTCATATATGAAGTTTGTATGTGTATAATAGTTGTATGTATATATATGTCTGTAGGTATTATGGGAAATTGCCTGGGGTAGTATTATTATTATTAATTAATTGATTTTTAAATATGGTAGAAGTGTTGGAGAAAAGGGGTGAGATTTAATAAGTTATTCTTCTTCTCACTCCTTTTCGAGCTTGTACAGACACAGAGTTGGACATTGGAAATTTGCTTTTTGTTCTTTTCATTGCTTGTAAATATTGATTGTAATGTCCAATTGTTTGATAATTTTGATTTTGTTACTATTAATGTCTTTACTTGTTCGGAATAAATAAATAAATAAATAAATAGATAAATAAATGGATAAATAAATAAATAAACAATAGAGAATAGGTGCAGGAAATCAAGATGGATTAACATTTTAACGTGAAAATAACATTGTGAGTGGGAGGAACAACTGCAATTAATTCTAAGGAAGCTAATTGGATCTATCGGGATGAATTTGGGCAGAGGCAGACTATATGTCAACAGGATAGTGAAAAGAAAAAGGTGAAACGTGGAAAAGGCATTTGGACAGAAATAGACACAAAATGTAAGGATTTATTTCAGGGTTAGACCCAAATCTTTTAAACAAGGCATATTTAAAAATAATGTGTGTATTTATGTTTGTTGTTTCGTGAAATGCTGACCTTACATTCTTGAGATTCATTTCACATATTCTAAAACTTTATATTTAGGCAACATTTTCAAAATAATCAAATTGGTTCAAATGTTATATCATTTTAAAGGTAAAGATGTGAACTATCAAAATATGTAAGTTACAGATACACTGGACCAAGTTCAAAGTCACCAGACTGCTCCGACGGAAGCATTCAACGACAGCCAATATATTGCCACTTGCATGTACTAATTAATTTCTTGTTTTTTCTAAAAGAAAATGAAGTGAATTATGTCACTCACTATGATAGATATAAACAGTATAACCAATGTATCCATGATCATACATTAGAAAATGTGAAACTTTTTAAAGTTATGATTTATTACTTATAATATCATATGTACTTTGGTCATGTACGTCCGTCACAAAAAAACCTGATTTTTTAATTTTACAAAAAGCCAAAGAAAGCAATTAACTGCAGGTTCTCAATGCAAAGCAAGGCTGTACATTAGATTTATTCAATTATCTCTATTTAAGGAAAAATTGTGTGGTCGGACGTACACTTTTTTTGTAAGTCCGACATCATATATTCATGTACGTCCGACACGTCATTTATAATGAATACGTTTCTGCCATGTTAATATGCCTTAAGGCCATGTAATTACAGCACAATATCTCTGCATCATTATAAGTGTGTAGCACTATTATTAACAAAACTTTGTTTCCAACACAAGTTTACTAAGATCATAATTTCAATAGTGCGAAGCCGATGGAAAATAGGCGTTCTTGCACACTGTGGTGTGTTCAAACAGGTAAGCATTAATGTAGGCCTCATGCCTCATGATGTGATCCAGGTTTCTCAAGATTCATTGATGCCATTGTCTGTGATGCTGGCTATAAAAAGTGCATGTCAATGGAGTGTCCAAAATGCCAAGAGAACATTGAACAACACCGACCATCCCCTGAGTGTAACATGCCTGTTACGTATCACCAGTGGCAGGTGACTGAGGAAGAAAGTGGATGGAGAAGAGGATCAAGTTGCAAGTGGATTTTTCTGAAAATGGAACACTTTCTGACCAGAATGAGATTCAAACAGCTCATTGGAACCAGGGGCAGGTGACCCTCTTCACAGCTTTGATAAGGGCAGATCCAGACACCAGGGAGAGCATGGTCATCGTTTCTGATGAGCTCCAACATACCAAGCTAAGTGTGACACATTCATGGAACACATTCTGACTGCACTGACGAGAAAGCATCCTTCAATCAGCACAGTCCATGTGGTATCAGATGGCGCCAGCTCACAATTCAAACAGAGATTCCTCTTTTCCAACTTGGCCAAGTGGGAAGAGGAATTCGCCATCAGTCTAAAGTGGCATTTCTTTCCTACGTCCCAAGGCAAGGGTGTGGTCGATGGACTTAGAGGTTCAGTGAAGCGGTTGGTTTGGAGATTTGTTCGTAGTGGGAAAGGAACGGCATCAACGCCAATTACGTTTTACGAAGTTGCAGTTCACAGAAACCCTACCATTGAAATCATATTTCCAAAGATGCAAGAGAGAGAATTTGGAGGCATTCTGGCAAACCACAATACCTGTACCAAACACGCACAAAATTCATAGTGTGGTCCCAGTTGGACATAACTTGGTTGCCAATGACGTGTCCAACAGTAGCGAGCACCGGCATGTTCACATCAGAAAGGAGGTTGAGGATCTCAATGAGTCCCTTGACAGCATGGATGAATCATCTGATGATGAAAGTGATGAATTACAAATACAAATTGGGGACTGGGTGTTGGTTGCCTATCAAGGGGAAACTTTCCCTGGTGAAGTCATCGAATTTGGTCCCAATTACACTGATCTCAAGGTCAAGGTCAAGCAGGTGGGCACTGGAGATGGCCACAACACCCAGATCAAATTCTCTATTTCAGGAAAGATGTTATCAAAAAATATCTCCACCAGTGATCGCTGGCAGCAGGGGACAGTACATTTTTACTTTCTAAGTCCTATTCCCTAAGGTCCTCCACCCCTTTCTGTGTGAACATGCATATACAGGATAGCTAAAAAAAAGTATAAAAATACCTTATATATAATATTTTCACATGTTCCTTAGTGTTTCTTTCTAATTCTGAGATTAAAATAAAAACAATATTCACTTGTACAATCTGTGAGAGGAACGAAATAATCAATTTGCGAGAATGTTCTGCCATTGTTTGAAGGCATGACAATTCAGTAAGTCTATGCTAAAGTTGTTGGATTAAATGTTACTTTTACAGTTGCATTAACAGTATTCAAATTGTACTCCAATATACAGAATTATATACCAGATCTCAAATTTATGAGCAGCTTTATTTTCAATTTAATAATTCTGAAGGGAAAAGATGTTCCAGGCCTAATAGCATGATCCCAATGCACACTGTACATGAAAATCTATTTGTCAAATGCATTAAACCCATTTTAATATTGAAGTGTTATCAAGTATATGGTTAATTGTTATTTTCTTTGTTTTGTGTTTAATGATGTTTCTTTTGTTTAAGTTTGATATCGTTTTGTTGAGTTTTATGATATTTGTAATATTTGGTTGTTCACAGCACTTAGAAACATAAGGTATTGTATAATAATAATAATAATAATAATAATAATAAGTATGTGGCAGGGTGTCAGGGACATCACTGACTACAAGAGCAGCCCCGACTGCCCCCACAGTGATATCACACTGGCCAATGAGTTAAACACCTTCTTTGTCCGCTGCGAAACTGGCAACACCACCAGGAGTGGAATAACCCCGGCCATGGCGGAGGGACAGGCCTTATCACTGACCACTCAGGAGGTACAGTGCGCTCTGCGTAGGATCAATCCACGCAAGGCTGCAGGCCCGGATGGAATCCAGGGAAGGGTACTAAAGGACTGTGCTGTACAGCTGGATTTTTAACCTGTCTCTATCTCTGGCAACGGTCCCCAAGTGCCTGAACACAGCTACCAAAGTGCCGGTGCCGAAAAAGTCTAAAGTCACCAACCTGAATGACTACCGCCCGGTTGCCCTAACACCAATACCAATGAAGTGCTTTGAAAGTCTGGTCCTCTCCCACATCAAACCCAGCATCCCTGCCTCACTTGCCTTGTCCCCCAATGCAACCGGCAATTTGCATACAGGGCAAGTAGATCAACAGAGGATGCTATCTCTCTGGCTCTTCACACTGTCCTGACTCACCTGGAAAGACAGGGCACGTATGTGAGGATGCTCTTCATAGACTATAGCTTTGCATTCAATACGGTCATCCCCACCAAGCTCACCACCAAACTCCACCAGCTAGGCCTCAGCTCGTCGATATGCGATTGGATGGTGAATTTTCAGACGGAATGACCGCAGGCATTGAGACTGGGCCCGCACCTGTCCTCCACTATCGCCCTGAGCACCGGCACACCACAGGGCTGTGTAATGAGCCCCATGCTCTACTCCCTCTTCACACACGACTGTGTTCCTGCATTCGACACCAACACCATCGTCAAGTTTGCAGACGACACAACAGTGATTGGGCTGATCACCAACGGTGATGAAACAAAATACAGAGCGGAGGTGCAGAACCTAGTGGACTGGTGCGCACATAACAACTTGTCACTAAACACCTCCAAGACCAAGGAGCTGATTATTGACTTCAGGAGGTCACATAATGGAGAATACGCCCCAATCTCCATCTACGGGGACAGTGTGGAGAGAGTGTCCAGCTCTGGACACTCACATTTCAGAGGACCTCACATGGTCCACCAACACAGCTGCGCTGGTCAAAAAGGCACAGCAACGACTGTTCTTCCTGAGAACATTAAAAAAGACTGGTCTGTCTCCACAGCTGCTGTCAACCTTCTACCACTGCACCAGAGAGCATATTAACGTATGGCATCTCTGTGTGGTATCTCAGCTGCACGGAGACGGAGAGGAGAGCTCTTCAGCGCGTCGTCCACAGAGCGCAGAAGATCATTGGGACACCGCTACCAGCCTTGGAGGGCATCTACCACACACGGTGCCTCAGGAAGGCCATCAGCATCCATAAAGACTCCTCACAAAATGCATTTTGTTGTCTCTGTACTGTACACTGACAATGACAATTAAATTGAATCTGAATCTCACACCCTTATAATGGACTGTTCGAACTACTTCCCTCCGGCAGACGTTACAAGGCCTTCTACGCCCGAACCTCCAGACTCAGGAACAGCTTCATTCCCAGAGCTATAGCAGCTCTGAACCAGCCCTGCTGAGTGCGCCCCATCCCCCCTGGACTGTCTCCCTCGGATGGTCACGTCGCACAGATACATCTGCACTTTAGTCTGTTTGAACTGTTTTACTGTTGTAATGTTCTTTTTACAAACCATGTTTCTTGGGGTATCTAAATCTAAATTTTATTAGTTATTTAAGTTATTACATCGGATGGAAGCTGCAAACCCAAATCTCGTTGCACTTATGTGCAATGACAATAAAAGATATTATTATTATTATGTACGTCTGACACGACAGTACTGTACTGTACGTCCGACACAAAGAAAAAACATAATTATTCATTACTAGAAAGTAGAAATTACACATTATTCATTTGATATCTAACTGAAATGGTTATGAGTGATTTTTGAGAAAAAGCCAGTATACTTCAGAGATTTTCAGTTGAATTCCAATGTCAGAAAAACGCACTTTTCTGTGTATGTCCGACCACATGGTGTTTTTTTATTAGTACAAGGTCATTATGTCATTATGGTGTTTGTACTATATTTATATCTATAATTGTTTTCTACTCAGTAGATGTCACATATTGGTCAAATAAAAATTCCTTGTTTGTAATTATTTTTCCATTTGCAACTCATTTAAGTGTCTGAAATGTACGTCTGAAATTATGGAATTGCCCAGTAGATGGGGTTGGAGGAGGTGCAGGTGAACCTCTGCCTCACCTGGAAAGACTGCTTGGGTCCTTGGATGGAGTTGATGGGGGAGGTTAAGTGACAAGTGTAGCATTTCCTGCAGTTGCAAGGGAAAGTACCAGGGGAGGGGGTGGTTTGGGTGGTAAGGGACGAATTGACCAGGGAGTTACGGAGGGAACAGTCTCTGCAGAAAGCAGAAAAGGGAGGAGATGGCAAGATATGGCCAGTGGTGGGATCCCATTGGAGGTGGCGAAAATGTCAGCGGATTATATTTTGTATGTGACGGCTGGTAGTAGGTATGTTGCAAAACCTACCTTAAGCGTCGCTGAAGATCTGTCCCAGCCCGATTATGGCGCCGTTTAGAGGGGGGCGGGTTTAAAACACTATTTTCCCTAGGCTGTTAAAATCGAGCTTGTTCAGCCTACTAAGTTGCTGACGAAAAAATCGCTTGGAGTTTTGCTCGCTGGAGCTATTTTTACATTTTACGGGTTTATTTAATTATTATAGTAAGTTAAAAATTAACCTCTAAACCCGCGACCGCCGACAACGGGATGGATCTCATACAGGGGACAAGGGAAGGTAGGTTATTTATTTTTACATTAAAAAGCGCTTCTTAAGATCCCTTTATACAAAGTTTTATGTAGCTAATTTGGGGCCCCATTAAATCCCGCAGTATTTTTCTGGGCATTTGGGGCACAAATTCACTGCAATGTGAGCGTTCTAAACCAGCGTGTTCCACAGGATCCCACTCGAAAGCTGATTTAAATGGCCATTAATTTACAGCAATTGAACACTAAATTCCTTCCATTTGGCCTATAAATTAATGTAAATGAGATTTTAAAATCATGTTTTATTGCGAATTCTTTGTGAATGTTATTTGGACACTTAGGCTATTTAAAAATGTTAATCTTTTTTTAAGAAATGGATAGATGTTTAAATCTAGTAATTGAAGTTTGGAATTAGCTACAATTGGGTAACTAACTAATGATATGCTTTAATTTCAGGTCTTCCAAGTAAGATTGTTTTATATTTATTTCAGAATGCTTCCATCTATGATAACTGAAAATTTCATTCAGTTCTCTGAATTTTTAAGAAAGTTATGGGCTTTTGACTGTCCACGATCACAGCTTTTTTGTTATGTCCATAGAAAATCAATAGGGAACAAGTTGCTAATTTCCGAGTATGAAAATGGCCATAACCTTTTTAATACTTGTTGATATGAAAGTGAATTAGGTGTCAAATTAAACTTCGTTTTATGCTTTATCTGATGGGATGAATTGCAGACTTGATTTTTTAAATCTCAAAATGTTGTAACATTGCTACTGGTAGGGTGAAAGGTAAGGTCAAGGGGGACTCTGTCCTTGTTACGAGTAAGGAGATGGGGAGCAAAGATCTTTGATGGGGAGTGAGAGCGAAGCTGCGGGATAGAGAGAAGACCCTCTGCAGGCCAAAGATACTGCTCCTCTAGTATCTTTGCTGCAGGCTACCTTGAGTTAGAGCCCCACCCCCTACCCCACGCACGTCGTCCGACAATGCCCGCGCCACCTGGCAGGGTCTGGACATCTTCAGCACTTCACACGCACAGAGTAAGACTGAAGAAGGGTCTCGACCCGAAACGTCACCCATTCTTCTCTCCAGAGATGCTGCCTGTCCCGCTGGGTTACTCTAGCATTTTGTGTCTACCTTTCGATTTACACAGGGTGAGGAGTTGATGGCGCAGCTCGGTCCGAGCAACGGTTTGGTCACCAGGGCTCGGGCTCGAGCTCGAGTGGCAACGTTGGCGCGCAGGCGCGCGGCCGGTCCTGTCATGTTTGGCTTCGCCCCGCGGTGGACGCCGGGAATGGAAGGCGCGCAGGACGGTGCGGGAGACGGCGCGCGCGGCGGACGAGCCGTTGCTCCGGTGAGTGTGGGGTCGGCGGGCGCGCGGGACGATGCGGGGGTCGGGGCGCGCGGTGAGTGTGTGTGGGGGAGGGGAGGGCAGGGCAGCGGACCGGCCGTTGCTCCGGTGAGCGTGGGGGTCGGCGGATGGGAGGCGGGACGGGACGGTGCGGGCTCGCGGCGGTCGAGCCGTTGCTCCGGTGGCCTTAGGCCGCACGGTTGCCCCTCAGCGGCACCGGCTGCCCTAAGCCCGGCCTGGGGTTCCGCACCTCTGCTGCGTTGCCAGAGTGCTGCTGCGACCGGGCCTGTCCCATCCTCTTGCAGCAACACTGGTCAGAAGTGATGAAGAGTCAACTTGGCCGCGGGAGCCCGTTGAGGTAATGGAACCGACCCCTCCAACCACTCCCCACCCCCCTTCCTAACCCTTATATACACACTCCCCCCCCCCCCCCCCCCCACACACCCCACTCCCCTCCCCACGCACCGCTCTCCCCCCCCCCCCCCCCCCCCCACGCACCCCTCTCCCCCCACGCACCCCTCTCCCCCCCACACACCCCTCTCCCCCCCACACACCCCTCCCCCCCCACACACCTCTCCCCTCCCCCCACCCCCCACCCACCACACACCTCCCCCCCCCCCACACACCTCTCCCCCCCCACCACACCTCTCCCCCCCCCACCCACCCTCCTCCCCCCCACACACACCCCTCTCCCCCCCCCCCACGCACCGCTGTCCCCACACACACTCTCCCCTCCCCACACACACCCCTCTCCCCCCCACACACCCCCCTCTCCCCCACACACCCCTCCCCTCTCCCCCCCCCCCCCCACCCCCCCCCCCCCCCCCACACACCCCCCCCCCCCCCCCACACACCCCCCCCCCCCCCCCACACACACCCCCCCTCTCCCCCCCCCACACCCCCCTCACACCCCCCCCCCCCCTCACACCCTCCCCCCCCCACACACACCCCCCCCCCCCCCACACACCCCTCTCCCCCCCCACACCCCTCTCCCCCCCACACACCCCTCTCCCCCCCACCCCCCCTCTCCCCCCCCACACACCCCCCTCTCCCCCACCACCCTCCCCCCCACACACCCCCCACTCCCCCCCCCCCCCCCCCCACCCGCCCCCCCTCCCACCCACACACCCTCCCTCCCACACACACCCCTCTCCCCCCCACACACCCCCCCCCCCCCCCCCCCCCCCCCCCACACACACCTCTCCCCCCCACACACCCCTCTCCCCTCCCCCCCTCTCCCCCCCCACACCCCCCTCTCCCCCCCACCACAGCTCCTCCCCCCCACACACACCCTCTCCCCCCCCCCCACACACTCCCCCACACCCCCTCACCCCCACCCCCCCCCCCACCCACCCTCCCCCCCCCCACACCCCTCTCCCCCCCCCCCACACACCCCCTCTCCCCCCCACACACCCCTCTCCCCCCCCCCCCCCCCCCCCCCCCCCCCTCCCCCCCCACCCCCCCACCCCCCCCCCCCACCCCTCTCCCCCCCCCCCCACTCCCCCCTCACACCCCCCCACCCCCCCCACTCCCCCCCCCACACACCCCTCTCCCCCCCCCACACCCCTCTCCCCCCCCACACCCCCTTCCCCCCCACCCCCCCCCCCCCCCACCCCTCCCCCCCTCCCCCCCCCCCCACCCCCCACCCCCCCCCCCCCACCACACCCCCCCCCCCCCACCCCCCCCCCCCCCCCCCCCCCCCCCCCCACCCCCTCCCCTCCCCCCCTGTCCCCACACACCCTCTCCCCACCACCCCTCTCCCCCCCCCACCCCCCCCCCCCCCACACACCCCTCCCCCCCACACACCCCCCCTCCCCCCCCACGCACCCCCCTCCCCCCCCCCACACACACCCCCCTCTCCCCCCACCACCCCTCTCCCCCACACCGCTCCCCCTCCCCCCCACACACCTCTCCCTCCCCACCTCCCCTCACCCCACCTCTCCCATCCCCCCCACACACCCCTCTCCCCCCCCACGCACCCCTCTCCCCCCCCCCCACGCACCCCCTCCCCCCCCACGCACCCCTCTCCCCCCCCACGCACCCCCCCCCCCCACCTCTCCCCTCCCCCCCCACACACTCCCCCCTCCCCCCCCCTCTCCCCCCCCCCCCACCCCTCTCCCCCCCCCACCCCCCCTCCCCCACCCACCCCCCCCCCCTCCCTTCCCTCCCCCTCCCCCCCCCCCACCACCCCCCCCCCCCCCCCCCCCCCCCCCCCCCCCTTCCCCCCCCCCCCCCCCCACCCCTCCCCCCCCCCCCCCCCCCCCAAACCCCCCCCCCCCCCCTCCCAACCCCCCCCCCCCCGCCCCTCCCCCCCCCCCCACCCCCCCCCCCCCCACCCCCCTTGCCTCCCTCCACACGGGACCCCCTCCCTCCCAATCTTCCCCCCCTATCCCTCTTCTTCCCCCCCTCTTTCCACTCCCCCCCACCACCCCCCCCTCCCCCCCCCCTCCTCCCCCCTCCCCCCCCCCCCTCCCCCCCCCCTCCCCCCCCCCCCCCCCCCCCCCCCCCCCTCCCCCCCCCTCTCCCCCCCCCCCCTCCCCCCCCCCCCCCCCCCCCCCCCCCCCCCCCCCCTCCCCCCCCCCCCCCCCCCCTCCCCCCCCCCCCCGCTCCCCCCCCCCCCCCCCCCCCCACCCCCCCCCCCCCCCCCCCCCCCCCCGCACCCCCTCCCCCCCCCCCCCCCCACGCGCACCCCTCCTCCCCCCCCCCACGCCCCCCCCCTCCCCCCCCCTTCTTCCCCCCCACGCACCCCTCCCCTTCCCCCCCCCACCCTCACCCCACCTTCCTCCCCCCCCCCACACGCACCCCTCACACACCCCCCCCACGCACACCCCTCTCCCTCCCCCCCCCCCCCCTCTCCCCCCCCCCCCCCCCCCCCGCCTCCTCCCCCCCCACGCCCCCTCTCCCCCCCCCCACGCACCCCTCTCTTCCCCCCCCCCTCCTCCTCTCCCCCCCCCCACTCCCCCCCCTTCCTCCCCCCCCCACCACCCTCTCTCCCCCCCCCCCCCCCCCCCCTCCCGGTCCCCCCCCACCCGGGACTAGGGAGATTATGTGTTCGGCACAGACTAGAAAGGTCGAGACGGCCTGTTTCCGTGCTGTAATTGTTATATGGTTATATGGTTAACACTGTGACATTTCACCTTAAAACTAGGCACGATGCTGCTGGTCTGCATCAGCGAGCACTTCTTCACCGGATGACATGGCTGCTGTTATGGCTCACGTTGTAGCCCACGACAGGTGAGCTTTCTTCAGGTTGCTGCTACCGACAGGACGCGCTCAGTCACTGTGGGTTTCCCTACCCTCTCACCTGTCGCTTTGTCTGCCCTCCGTTCCACTCCAGGGAGGGGGGCATGTGGACTAAGCCACAGCAAACCGGGAGATGTGTTAGCTGGTGAGAGGGGAGAGAACCCCCACGGTGACCAAATGCGACCTGCCGGTGCCTTGAAGAAAGCGCTGTCCCCAGCGTCTATAATGCGAGTCACAACAGCCGCATCAATGGGGTCACGCAGTGGGTGAAGGACTCGTTGGTGCATCTTGCGAGCCTGCGTATCATTGGCAGGTCCATCCGCTATAACCAAAATCCATTATAAAGGGGTCCATTAAAATGAGTTTACTGTACCTCATCTTTCTCTTTCGTAGTTCTATTCTCACTTCTTGCTCCTTCCACCTTTCAGTAGGTTTTGCTCCCTCAGTTAAATCGTGAGTGTTTTAAGTATGAGTTACAACTGAAGCTACATTGGAATTATTGAACTGTGTTATTGTGGTGAAGAGGAGACGTGTAGCAACCTTTCCCACTGTGTGAACAACACGTCTCAGCCATGGATCAGTCAAACAATGGGCTGCCCCCTTATGCACAAGGATTATCATCACCACAAGTAAGTTCACGGTAATTTTTATTCCTCTGGCAACCTCCTTGTCATACAAAGTTTATCATGATTTAACCTTAACGTAGGTTCTGAGGAATTTTGAAGTGGAAAAATGTGTTGAAAAGTAGACGTTGTTTTAGTGCTGCGGTTGAAGATGCAGCCTGTCGTGAGCAAGTGAGAGTTAGTGTATTTAGCAAACCAGAATGAAAACTGGAGGTACTGGATGTAATGTTAAACAAGTGAAAATATAGATGATTGTGAATTGAAAGCATAAGGTATTTGAGGATGGAACAAAGACTCTAAATCAGCATGTACAGATATTTACTGGCAAACCTTTCTGTTCCTTCTCAGTCCTGATATACGATCTTGATCAGGAATATACACCTTTTGCTTCCACAGATGTTGCATGACCCACTGAGTTCATCCAACATTCTGTTTTTGTTCTATATTTCAGCATCTGTGGTTTATTTTATCTTATTAGTTGGTTACAACCTATAAATATATCATTGGTCAGCATTGAATAATAATAATGCATGTACTTTTTGGCAGTGTTTAAAGAGTTGTTTCAACAGAGCATTGTCTTCGCGTTAGCTCTTGGGGCTAACGTAATCAAGGGATATGATGAGAAACCGGGAAAGGTCGTATAATCATATTGAATGGCGGTGCTGGCTCGAAGGGCCGAATAACCTACTCCTGCACCTATTTTATATGTTTCTGTGCACGTTGTCAAGTCATTCTATAATAATCCAGATGTTAGCTTCAGTATATCTGTGCTAAATGTTATCATTCGCACAGTATCAATTGCAATATCAACATGCATTTATCAATCAGTGGAATTGGAATTGATTGTAGACTTTAGGAGAGCTCCCCCTCCCCTCACCCCACTCACCATCAACAACACCACAGTCACATCTGTGGAGTATTTTAAGTTCCTGGGAACCATCGTCTCCAAGGACCTTAAGTGGGGATGTACTTTCTGCGACAGCTGAGGAAGCACAATCTGCCACAGGCAATGATGGTCCAATTCTACACGGCCATCATGGAGTCTGTTCTCACCTTCTCCATCATGGTCTGGTTTAGCTCAGCCACCAAGCACGACACCAGGAGGCTGCAGCGAATCGTCCGATCAGGAGAGAAGATTATTGGCTGCAACCTTCCCTCCATTGATAAACTACACTGCAAGGGCCAGGAAGCGAGCGAGCAAGATCATCTCTGACCCCTCTCATCCTGGGCACAAACTCTTTGAATCACTTCCCTCTGGAAGGCGACTCCGGACTGTCAAAGCTGCCACAGCCAAAAACAGTTTTTTATCCACGAGTAGTTGCTCTACTCAACAGCCAAAAATCTGTAGCCTCCCTTTGATCTGGTATTTTGTTGGTTCACATGCTTGATCAATGGTGTTTTATCATTAATGTTTTATTATTATTAATGTTTAGTGTTTTCTGAGTCATTAGTAACTGTCACTGTATGTCATGTTGTTACTTGTGGGCGGAGTACCAAGGAAATTCTTTGTATGTGAATACTTGGCCAATAAACTTACTTACTTACTTTAAATGTCCAAATGTGTTGGCAAGAAGTTTGGCATTCAGTTGAGCCATACTAGAGGAGAGGCATAATGCTTTAGGGAGGGAACACCAGTGCAGCCATTGGGATAATTTACCTATGATGGATCGGTGCAACAAGACTTACAGGAGAGAAAAGATCTTGAAGGGTTGTGGAGTGGGTGGTTGAGGTAGAGAAACGGTGGCATACATATGGCAGAATATATGGAAACTGCATAATTTTAATTTCTGTCCCATTTTCACATCTAGGGTATCATGACACCCGGGAACACAATATTTAGTCCGATGATGCCATATGGCACTGGCTTGACTCCACAGCCTGTCCAAAGCTCGAATAGCATATCTCTCTTGGAAGAACAGCAACGACAGCAGCAACAAGCAGCACAGCAGTCCACAACATCTCAACTAACAACACAAGTTTCTACCAATCAGCCACCGCAGCTCTTTCATTCACAGACAATGACCACCACTAATTTACCAGGCATCACATCTCATTATGCTTCTCCAATGACTCCCATGACGCCCGTAACTCCAGCTACTCCTGCTTCTGAGAGTTCAGGAATTGTACCACAACTACAGTAAGTACATTTCTTAGCCTTTGGGAAATGTGTTTGCTGACGTGTTGGTAGACAATGTTTTTAAAACTACTGATCCAGTTATTAACATTAAGCAGTCCTAAATGGTGTGTAATAGAATAAATATATACACATTGAACACTTTTTTCCATCCAGAGTAAGGGATGTGCTTTGATCAATCTTTCTTCAGACTGATTGTAAGGGGGAGGGGAGGAGGGACTGGAAGCAGGAAAAAATCATGACAAATCAGGACCGGCAATATATGACCTCGGGCAGGGAGGTTCCCTGATAGGCTGATTGTTGGCTAGAGACAAGTGTGAGCCCAAGAGGTTGTATGCTACCCAAGCAAAATACGAGTTGCTCTTCCGTCAATTTGCGTGTGTGGCAATGGAGGAGGTCCAGGACGGAAAGATCAGTATGGGAAGGGGTTAAAGTGGTTAGCAACTGGAAGATCCAGGAGGCCTTAGTGAACCAAGTGTAAGTGTTCACCAAAATATTGGCCGACTGTGCTTTGTCTCGCCAATGTACAGATCAGGAACACTGGATGCAGTAGATGAGATTAGAGAAGACTAGACTAAGTGGGACCTATTGGGTCCCAGCTTCACAAGGGAAGACTAGTCCCCCAACGCAATATTCCACCTCCCTACCAATTCCAACATTTCTGGCCAGGGGGGGGGGCTTTCTGGAGCGCTTCCATGGGTGTTGTGGGCTGAAGGGACTGGTTTCCAGAGGGCTAGTATGGACATTGTGGACTGAATGGATTCTTGCAGTTCAGTGAATCATGGCTGGTGGGCTGGCAGCTCACTAAGTCATGGCTGGTGGGCTGGCACTTCAATCACTTACAGCTGGTGGGCTGGCAGTTCACTTACTCATAGTCAATAGTCAGATTTATTCGCTCACATACACAATAAAGTGCAGTGAAATGAACTTGCCAGCAGCGGTACAGTAAAAAAGAACACACAATACACAATAAAAATGTAACACAAACATCCACCACACCATTCATCACTGTGGTAGGATACACAAGGTTTAGCCAGTCCTGGCCATTGTGATGAAGAACAGGCAGGCATGGCAAGTGGAAAGAGGATTTATTAAAGTTTAAATTGTGAATGACTCTTAAAATATAACAACAATTTAAATGTTAAAGATGAGGTTTATTTTCAGTTTTTTCTTGTTGTGTCTTGTGTTCTGCTGCTCACTGCCTCTTGATTTTGATATAGAGAGATTGAGCGGTCAAATTTTAACAAAGAAAATCTGATAATTTACCTTAAAAGTCATCATTCAGTGCAGGCAGGAAATCCAATCTCACAGCACTTCAAGCAGAATGCAGACAGCCAAATCTAATCTCACAGCACTCCAATCAAGGTGCAGGCAGCAAATTCACATACGCACACTCCACCCGCACACACTCCACCGCACACACACACACACACACCACCGTACACTCACACTCACACTCACACAGTCTCACCCGCACACACAGTCTCACTCACACGCGCGCGCACACACACACACACCCTCCACCACACACAGACGCTCACTCGCACACAGACACTCACTCGCACACAGACACTCACTCGCACACACTCACATTCACACACACAAACAAACAAACACATCCTCACACCCTCACCCTCACACACACACACACACACACACACACACACACACACACACACACACACACGCGCACACACTCCACTCAACTCTGTCTGAGCTGTGAATCAACTGAACACACTGAAATGTCTACTGAACTGTGAGTGTGGTGTTGTGTGGTTTTATGGTGGTTTCACCTTGCATTTGAATGTGGTGGCCTTGCACCCTACATGAAAAGGTATGAAACTGCATTTGAATGTGGTGTCGTTGCACCCTGCATGAAATGGTATGAAACTGCATTTGAATTTGGTGGCCTTGCACCCCCCTTGAATGGTATGAAACTGCACTTGAATTTGGTGGCCTTGCACCCTGCTTGAAGTGGTATGAAACTGCACTTGAATTTGGTGGCCTTGCACTCTGCTTGAAGTGGTAGGAAACTGAACCTGAATTTGGTGGCCTTGCACCCTGCTTGAAGTGGTATGAAACTGCACTTGAATTTTGTGGCCTTGCTCCCTGCTCGAAGAGGTAAGAAACTGCACTTGAATTTGGTGGCCTTGCACCCTGCTTGAAATGGTAGGAAAATGGATTTGAATTTGGTGGCCTTGCACTGCTTGAAATGGAATTTCAAGGAATAGCCGTGAGTTAACTGCCAGCCCACCAGCCATGAGTGAGCTGCCAGCACATCAGGCTTGAGGGACTGAGCTGCCACCCCAAGAATCCATTTGGCCCACAATGTCCATACTAGCCCTCTGGAGACCAGTAGTCCCTGCAGCTAACAACACCCATACCAGCACTCCAGAAAGCCTCCCCCCCACTGGCCACCAATATTGGAATTGGTGGAGAGGTGGAATATTGCGTCGGGGGACCAGCCCTCCCGTGTGAACTTAGTCTAGTATATATAGTAAATAGCTGGGGTCCCAGCACTGAGCCTTGCGGTACCCCACTAGTCACTGCCTGCCATTCTGAAAAGGACCCTACTCCTACTCTTTGCTTCCTGTCTGCCAGCCAGTTCTCTATCCACATCAATACTGAACCCCCAATACCGTGTGCTTTAAGTTTGTATACCAATCTCTTATGTGGGACCTTGTCGAAAGCCTTCTGAAAGTCCAGATATAACACATCCACTGGTTCTCCCTTATCCACTCTACTAGTTACATCCTCGAAAAATTCTATAAGATTCGTCAGACATGATTTACCTTTCATAAATCCATGCTTACTTTGTCCAATGATTTCACCACTTTCCAAATGTGCTGCTATCCCATCTTTAATAACTGACTAGCAGTTTCCCCACTACCGATGTTAGACTAACTGGTCTGTAATTCCCCGTTTTCTCTCTCCCTTTTTAAAAAGTGGGGTTACATTAGCTACCCTCCAATCCTCAGGAACTACTACAGAATCTAAAGAGTTTTGAAAAGTTATCAATAATACATCCAATATTTCTGGGGCTACTTCCTTAAGTACTCTGGGATGCAGCCTATCTGGCCCTGGGGATTTATCGGCCTTTAATCCATTTAATTTACCTAACACCCCTTCCTGGCTAACCTGGATTTCACTCAGTTCCTCCATCTCTTTTGATCCCTGGTCCCCTGCTATTTCCGGCAGATTATTTAAGTCTTCCTTAGTGAGAATTGTAAGAATATGATAATGTGATAAAAATGATCCATCAATTCCTGTTTAACAACTCAAATCAAGCAAAAAACTTACAGAACCCTTAAATTTTGAGTATTACATTTGTATTCTTGCATTGAAAAATAGTTGCATTTTTAAAGGGTTGCAATGTCAATAAATTGCAGTAATATACTATTCAATAATATAAAATACATTTTGTGTTTAGAAATATCGTGTCTACAGTCAATTTAGGTTGCAAACTGGATCTGAAGACGATAGCTCTCCGAGCAAGAAATGCTGAGTATAACCCAAAAGTAAGTATGTTCTGTCATTGAAACAAATGCAACTTTCAATGTAATGAATTAATTGATAATGATTTTGCCACCTTAAGTTATTTTACTAAGTCTCAAAATTTTGGTTAAAGTGTTGGAGTTGAGAAAAATCATTTTACGTTTAAATATTTCTGTGTTATATGTAATATTTAATATTAGCATAATCTGTCAATGTGTTTGAGTAGAGAGACACAGAGTGAGAATCAAAAGAATTGAATAGATGTTTTGACATTTCCCCTTTCTATATTCCAAATGTATAGCCTTGTGATTTACTCTTTTCACAATTAATATAAGGGTGGCATAATGAAGCAGCAGGTAGAGGTGCTGCCTTGTGACTCTAGCAATTGGGTTTGATCCTGACTTCTAGTGCTGCCTTCAAAGTTGCACATTCTCCCTGTAATTGCATGGGTTTCTTTTCTGATGTTCTGGTTTCCTTCCACGTCCCATAGATACAATGCTTGGCAGGGTAATTGGCCACATTAAATCACCTTTAATGTGTGGATGATTGATAATATTTTGGAGAGAGCTGGGGGTGGTTGATGGGATATGTGGGAACAATAACATGGGTTTATTATAAGATTGTTGAAAAAATAAGTGTAATTTTAGGCTCAAGATCAAAGGGCCTGTTTCCATGCTGTACCTTTCTGAATCTGAGGCGTTCACATTTGCATCAGGGACTGGTGTTACATAACTCCTCAATCAAGCAACACCACCTACGCAAGAAGTAATTTGCGAAATAAATAATACATTTGAAGATATGCAACGCATACCATACTACCTCTTTATCACTCTCTCTACTTGTGTTGCCACTTTCATGGAATAGTGTACTCGGTCTTGTTATTGACTATACTTTTCCCCTTGCATTTGACCTCCCACAGTGCAAAATTTAATCTGCTACTTCTCTGCCCATATCTGTAACTGATCTATACCCCTCTGTTTCCATTGATAGCCTTCCTCAATGTCTACAGCTCCACCAATGTTGGTGTCATCTGCAACTTACCAACCAGGCCATCTACATCCAAGTTATTTGTTTGTGATACATATAAGAATTTCCAAATTCTCAATCATAGGACCATATTAGAAATTTAGTCTTGCCATCAATGTAACAGTATTTAAATATTTTTTAGCGTTTTGCTGCTGTCATCATGAGAATTCGGGAGCCTCGTACAACTGCACTTATTTTCAGCTCCGGGAAAATGGTGTGTACTGGCGCAAAAAGGTATGGCCGTTAATTTTAATCGCGTTTTTCACATTTTTGATAATGCTGCTAATACACTATTTCAATTATGTAAAACTAATCTCTCTGAATCTTTTGGGGGCTTTAAAATTGTTGATTTCCCTACTTGCTTATCAAATGTTACAACTGTCAGGTTATGTTAATGCCATGTGTTGTTTCATAACTATATTTAACTAACATACCCAGTGCGTTTATTGTACACTCCTGCATAATCCAACAAGTGGCAAAGCTGTGTTTCGTGCAGTATTATTCCTTTCAAGTGTAATAATCTGAAATTTAAATATTTAGCTGGATAAAACAGTTTTAATGATGTTCAGAATGGTTATTCAGTGTAGAATCATCTAATAAATCTTAGAGTAATAATTTCACAAGGAATTGGAACTGGATGATACACAGAGTTTATGGAAGCTAATATTATTTTGCTTTGTATACAAGGAACCTCCGGTGCTGGTTTACAAAAAAACATCTTTGTGCAAGGATTACGTGACCATTTAATAAAGGTGCTCAATTATGTTTTTGTATTGAGGCAGTAGGAAGGAAATCCTTGTGATTGAGGCAGTGCAGCGTAGGTTCACGAGATTGATCCCTGGGATGGCGGGACTGTCATATGAGGAAAGATCGAAAAGACTAGGCTTGTATTCACTGGAGTTTAGAAGGATGTGGGAGGATCTTATAGAAACATATAAAATTATAAAAGGACTGGACAAGCTAGATGCAGGGAAAATATTCCCAATGTTGGGCGAGTCCAGAACCAGGGGCCATAGTCTTAGAATAAAGGGGAGGTCATTTAAGAATGGGGTGAGAAAAAACTTTTTCACCCAGAGAATTGTGAATTTATGGAATTCCCTGCCACAGAGGGCAGTGGAGGCCAAGTCACTGGATGGATTTAAGAGAGAGTTAGATAGAACTCTAGGGGCTAGTGGAGTCAAGGGATATGGGGAGAAGGCAGGCACGGGTTATTGATAGGGGACGATCAGCCATGATCACAATGAATGGCGGTGCTGGTTCGAAGGGCCAAATGACCTCCACCTACACCTATTTTCTATGTTTCTATGTATGAGAAACTATATTTATGGCAGAACTCAGTATTAAAATTATTCATAAAACAGCAAGAGAGTAGGTGATTTTTTTTTTTTAATTCAGTTAATTATCACAATGTGGAAGGTTTAGGATGAAAGTATGTTTGGACTAATTTCAGAGGTTTCAAAAGGGAATTGTGAATGCTGAAAGGAGAAAAATCCAAAGAGCAGCCAAGTGGTACAAGCGTGTCTTTTGATTGGTTGACATTGGTATTGTGGGCCAAATAGATGGTGCAGTGCGATTTGTGGCAGGTTCAAGGTGACCTATGTACGCACATAGTTAGACGAGTGTGATAGGGTGTAGCCTTGTTGAGAAAACTCCTTGTGCTGTCTGACTTGAAGGCCATGAGACTGATGACTGTTATGTATTTAGAAAATTGATTTTGTCATTTGCTTAATGGTCATTGTGATGACAAATTAGCAAATTAGATCATTAAACTTGCTGAATGATGAATGTATTTTCTAATAAATTATTAAGTTATTCTGTAAGTCGATATAGCAAATTTAAAATGGAATCAACTGTAAAGGATTTGGTGCATAATTGAGTAGAAGCAGAAAATGTCAGAATCACAAAAGGCCATTCAGACTACAGTATTCTTTCCCTCTATAAGTTTTTAATTCACAATTGACTTATCATTAATAGCCACTTATTCTAGCCTGCCTTTCATTCAGATAATCTTGTGAATGAAAAGAATCTTCTTTATATTTGCATTATTTTTGGAGTTGTGAAATAGAATTATGTGTAACCAGAAAGTGGCTGAAGTATTTTGGTAATATGTTTTAATTGCCTTTGTTTTTAAAAATTGTTCCAAAATTGTAAAAGCAATTGCTTCTGATTTATTTAGAGAATAAAATAAATTAAACTGTGCTGCGCATTATCACTAGCTCAACACGTTAAACTGTGATTAGACCAAAAAAGGGATGGACGTGTTCAGCATCTTTGACTGCACCTGCGTTTTATTAGTGTGGATTTGTTTGATGAGTATTTACCCCTGTGTTTTGTTCCAGTGAAGAACAGTCACGGTTAGCTGCAAGGAAATATGCCAGAGTTGTACAAAAGTTGGGATTTCCAGCGAAATTTCTGGATTTTAAAATTCAGAACATGGTAGGCAGTTGTGATGTGAAATTTCCAATTCGACTAGAAGGGCTGGTGCTCACTCATCAGCAATTCAGCAGGTAATGATAATGGGAAAAGGAGGTTGAGGTTTAATTTGTAATTCAAAGGCGACACTGATAACTCTTCTAGTTTTTGTTAAAAATTTGAATGATTCTGTATTTGTTAATTATGAAGACGATACAGGTGTTAAACTAAGCACCATCACACTCTTATTGGTTTCCTCCTTGCATTGCGTTGGTGGGTTAGCATTTTCCCTTGTATGACCTGCACATGTTTCCTTAAATATTTCAGTGTGTAATCTCTGTGACGAAATTAGAGTTTAAGGGGAAAGAAACGCACAATGATCAGAAGTAATTTGAAAAACAATTGGCCAGATTTTTTCCCACGTCTATTTTTCCTCTCGCCATCGCAGTGAGAAAAACAAATTCACTTGCTGAATCTACACCCTGTTCTATACTCAAATTGATTGTTCTAAATTGCATGTTGTGCTCACTTTGAAATTAATATCAACAGATATTTAGTCTACATTAATGAAGATGCAATACGTTATAGCCTTTGCAATGCTTAACTAGCACATACTCAAAATATTTATATGGGAATCATTTATAGAATGTATACATTTTCCTCTAATGTTGCAAATGAGAAGCCAATTGATTTGACCAGAAATCTTCTAAATGTGAGATAAAATATTCTTACTTGATATAATGGCATTCCATATAACCATATAACAATTACAGCATGGAAACAGGCCATCTCGGCCCTACAAGTCCGTGCCGAACAACTTTTTTTTCCCTTAGTCCCACCTGCCTGCACTCATACCATAACCCTCCATTCCCTTCTCATCCATATGCCTATCCAATTTATTTTTAAATGATACCAATGAACCTGCCTCCACCACTTCCACTGGAAGCTCATTCCACACCGCTACCACTCTCTGAGTAAAGAAGTTCCCCCTCGTATTACCCCTAAACATCTGTCCCTTAATTCTGAAGTCATGTCCTTTTGTTTGAATCTTCCCTATTCTCAAAGGGAAAAGCTTGTCCACATCAACTCTGTCTATCCCTCTCATCATTTTAAAGACCTCTATCAAGTCCCCCCCTTAACCTTCTGCGCTCCAGAGAATAAAGACCTAATTTATTCAACCTATCTCTGTAACTTAGTTGTTGAAACCCAGGCAACATTCTAGTAAATCTCCTCTGTACTCTCTCTATTTCATAACCATTTAATTTGATAAGTAGTGTAATTTAGCTTGTTATATAACTTTTGCTGAAATTAAACAGTTATATAATTAAATTGTATAATTAAGTGGCCTTGCAACAAAGATTACACTATGTATGGTGGCTTGTACTATTATAGTCATGTTTGCCTAGTCTAGATAGTTCTGTAAAGTGATAGTTGCATTATTTTAAAAAATCTTGTTATATAAAATCATGTTTATAAAACATTTTTTTCAGTGGGGAAAGGAGATTTTTGGGGCTGGAGAGTTTCAGACTCACAATGAGTTGCTGAATTTTCAAATATAAATATATTTTTAATAACTACATATTTATTTTTATTACTGCAAGCTAAAATTAAAGGCTGTCTGCTACATTGTTAAATCGAGTGTCGTTGCACAAGTGTCGATAGAAGCAATGATTTGTCAATTTCTTTAGCCTTCTGCGGTGAAAGTAGCCATGTTTTTAAGAGGCAATAGTATCTCATTACCGTGGGAGGCTACATGGAAACAATTTTTTGTTACATATCTGCTTTTTTCTGCTTGCCAATTTCAGAAGTGACCTTTAAGTGTGTCTCTAGTTTGCGATCAAAATCATCACTAATGTGTGTGTGTGTGTGTAATATAAAGAGTCTTCCTTCATTAATTGATTGCAATATATCCAATTTGCATTGTGGAAACAGACATTATAAACAATCTACCTGTTAAACTGATAATTTATTGAATATTTGTTGTGTTTGACTTGTTTCATTGAAAGATATGGTATGAAAGCAGGCCCCAAGGCCCATCTAGTTGACCATCCCTCACCCGTTCACACTAGTTCTGTTATTCTTCTTTTGCATCTGCTCCCTGCACACACATAGCAATTTTCAGAGACCAATTAGCCTATCATTCCGCAAGTTTCGGGGGTATGGGAGGAAACCAGAGCACCCAGAGGAAATCCTTGAGGTCATAATTGGATCTGCAGCGCTGTAAGCAGAAGCTCTACCAGCAGAGCCACAGTGCTGTGTTGAATATACCTGTGCTGCTGCAGTAAGAAATAATTTCATTATTGTAATTCTGGTGCACATGTCAATTAAACACTGGTGACTGGAAATGAGTAGCTTGCTAGGTCAATTCAGAGAGGATCTAGAAGCCAACCACATGGTGGGGCTAAAGCAACATGTAGGCCAAACCAGGTAAGTACATCAGGAAACACAATGAACTGCAGATGCTGACATTTTGAGGAAAGAAATGTGTTGGAAGAACTCTGGGACAGGCATCATCTGTGGAGGGAATTGATAGGCAGGCTCTGAAGAAGGGTCCCAACCCAAAATGTTGCCTATCTACTGTCCACCAATGCTACATGGCCAGCTGAGTTATTCAAGAACATTAGGAACCTGATGGGTTTTTATGAAAATCTGGTAATTTTTCTAGTCATCATTTTAAGACGTTGCAAAAAGGTCAATTATTATTTTGTTTCTCATTTTTATAGTTATGAACCAGAGCTGTTTCCTGGGTTAATCTACCGAATGATCAAACCAAGAATTGTGTTACTAATATTTGTGTCTGGAAAAGTTGTATTGACAGGTAACATGCTTCACTTTGTTGCTTAATTTGAGTGCACCTCGTGATCACAATTGCACTTTATTTCAGCACTGGCTATTTTCATACTTATATTTCCTAGAAATCTCCTTCATTGTAAATGTAATGTAAAGACATTCCTATCAATATTATTACTTCCTTATTTAATTATCCAGCTTCCTTCTGTTAATTCAGTTATTAATCTCAACTATTGTGTTCCTCCTGTACTGTTTGTTAAAAAACAAAATTTGTAATGCATAAATCCACCCCCAAGTTTGTTAATTGACATGCAATTTGTATTTTGAAGGTGCTAAAGTTCGTGCGGAAATCTATGAAGCTTTTGAAAACATCTATCCGATTTTGAAAGGTTTCAGGAAGACAACATAACTTTATTCTCAAGTACATTCTACTTTGAAGGACTGTTTCTATACCCTGTTGACTTGTATAGCCTGTACAGTTGAAGGTGTTTCCTGCTGGTATTCCAATTTACCACATTTACATTGAGTGATTCAGACTTATATGCAATGATCTTGGAGTAAAAATCAGTATCTTTTATCTACGGTACCAATCTAGTCACCCTGTGACAGCAGTTTTTTTTGTTCAAAATCATTGTCAGGACCCGAGTTCTGTATTACTTGGAATTTTATCAACCAATCGAACATTTTGTTTTGCATGTTATTTATATTGAACTTTTTATAAAACGTCAGCCATGTAAATGTATCTTAAAATATTTGAAGTTTAATTTTTAATTAAATTTTACTTGAAACTATCTTGCTTTTTCAAGCATGATCAAAGAATGTGTTCTGAATTGTCAAGCAATTTACAACTGAGATTTTTAGATTAAACTTTTTTCGCCAATCAATACATTAGTAAAATTTACTAATGACAAGCTTGTGTCGAGACAGACTATTTTATGTGGTGACAATAGCTTCAGTCAAAAATTGCTCAACGAAGTATGATAAGTAAACGTTGTTTTTCCATCAAGGGATGATGTGTTCAAACGTTTGGTCATCCACCTTTTGTAGGTGGTGTATTTGCTGAGGATTACTCTGTTCTCTAAGAGAGACTTGGTGTCATACTTGAGTGTTCACCAAAGATCCAATGGCATTATTTCAGAAGGGCAGGATGGTTCTCTGCTGCACTGGTCAACCAATACCTATAAATAAATTGGCTGTTCATTGTTACATTATTATTAATGGGAGTGGCTGTATGTAAATTGCCTGCAACAATATGTCATTTCAGGTATTGCATTGACTGTAAAAACGCTTTATGGTTTCCGAAAGTAAAATCAAGATTTTTATAAAAATCTGTTTCAAACCTGTTTTAATTGCTCCTAAAACAAGGTGTTATAGTTTGCTTTAATTACCCATGGGTTTTTAAACGATATTTAGATAAATAACCAGGGAATCTGTTTTGATGGTATCAAATGAGGGGTGAATGTGGATTAACCAGGACACAAATGAGAGCACTTGATTTTGTTATAATGCCACAAGGCTTTCTTTTTTCACCCCAAAAGGAAGACATAGCTGGAGTTAGCAACTCACTAGAAAGCTAGTAATTCTGACAGCGCATCCTTCCATTAGTCCCATGCAATTTACAACCTCCAGATTTTACCGCAAGTAGACTACCACCAACTTAGGGCAATGGTACAGCATAATTTGTGTAAGTAGTTGCTAATTTTACCCAAAGCTATGAATATAACTGATCAATCCCTGGGCCTGGCAATCATTCCCACAGTTGCCAGTAATCTTTCCAGCTATTAGATACATAGAAACATAGAAAATAGGTGCAGGAGTAGGCCATTCGGCCCTTCGAGCCTGCACCGCCATTCAATATGATCATGGCTGATCATCCCACACAGTATCCTGTACCTGCCTTCTCTCCATACCCCCTGATCCCTTTAGCCACAAGGGCCACATCTAACTCCCTCTTAAATATAGCCAATGAATTGGCCTCAACTACCCTCTGTGGCAGAGAGTTCCAGAGATTCACCACTCTCTGTGTGAAATATATTTTTCTCATCTCGGTCTTAAAGGATTTCCCCCCTTATCCTTAAGCTGTGACCCCTTGTCCTGGACTTCCCCAACATCGGGAACAATCTTCCTGCATCTAGCCTGTCCAACCCCTTAAGAATTTTGTACGTTTCTATAAGATCCCCCCCCTCAATCTCCTAAATTCTAGCGAGTATAAGCCGAGTCCATCCAGTCTTCATATGAAAGTCCCGACATCCCAGGAATCAGTCTGGTGAACCTTTTCTGCACTCCCTCTATGGCAATAATGTCCTTCCTCAGATTTGGAGACCAAAACTACGCAATACTCCAGGTGTGGTCTCACCAAGACCCTTGTTCAAGCAGATGTTCAAACAGTCCTGAATTTTAAGCCCTGAGTATATATGGATTGCTTGACTGCTATTGGGGTGCTTCTGCCTTTGAAAACAAGTTTGATCTTCCTTAGAAGATGCAAAATTTGAAGTTGTGGTCAGTTACAATAATTCCATAATATTTCATTGAAGATATCAAAGTTGAAGTCTATAGTAAACTAAAAGGAGGAAAAATGGTCAGTGCTTGTATTCCACAAGTGTTTAGAAATAACTGGAGTACATCAAAGAAACCAGACATCCCAAAGCTCAGTTTGACATGTCCAGCTGATGCAGAACATGAACATGCAGAACGATGTTCAATCAGATAATTATAGTTTCATGTCCCAACATTGGTAGTTCACCACATAAATTACGCTGGCACTGCATAAGTACAAGTTACTTTTTTTCTCTCCACAGTTAAATCGGTAGAATTCAAGTCAGCTGAAGTTGAGATTAAACCACAGCACTGTGGTGATCACCTTGAATGATGTTTCCATTTGTAACTAAAACAGAAAAAAATCAGCAGTCCTTAAAACAGCAATGTGAGAATAGGATGGGGAAGTTTTTTAGCTCTCACATTTCTGAGACACTTGATCACATGGGAAAAGGTAAAAATGAAAAAATACTGTCTCCATTAATGCAATTTGGCTTTTAACTGAATAATGTAACCTGAGAAAGTGGTTCCTGGTATTTTTGTGATATGTTACTTGCCCTGATAAAACTCCCATGGAAGATGTGTGCAGGAATAGTTTCTGCATTTTTAATTCTTATAAAAATGAACTGCAGCCAAAACAGTGTATTTCTACCCAGCCATCTTGACAAACAATAGGTTTGAATTAAATCATCATGGAGAAGAGAGGCGTAAGACCATAACTAGCTTAGATGTCAGCTTTTTATTCCAGATGGTCAAGCAAGAAAAAGCTCTTGTGGCAAGCATTGATTCACTGCAACTGAAAGAGCTGATTACAGATTGCAGGTTACACAATCACTGCCGTCATCTCGATTTGTTTTGACTGCTGTAGGGAGCAAAGTCGAATTTGCATGTCCTAATTTGGCCAGGGATTTGTTTGATTTTTCTGTACTTGGCAGCTTACTTCAATTTTGATAAACAAACATGATGGTTGGTGCAGGAGGGTAGATATTCCTTAATTGCAACATGCCTATATGATCAAACTCAATGAGATCATCTGTCTGGTTTGTATATTCTGTTTCAATGCTAATATAATTGAGTTCTGTAATATAATTGCCTCTGTTTTAGTAAATATGATCTTATCCAAAAGATTGCTGCTTGCGTCCTAACTTGCAGTTAATATTTCCTATTTAAATGTCATCTGTTCCCAATACATATATTGGCTTCCAATCTGGCAGTTCATGGGTACAAAGGAAAATATCTGATGTGAACCAGGGGCCACAGTTTAAGAATAAGGAGTAAGCCATTTAGAATGGAGACGAGGAAACACTTTTTCTCACAGAGAGTGGTGAGTCTGGAATTCTCTGCCTCAGAGGGCGGTGGAGGCAGGTTCCCTGGATGCTTTCAAGAGAGAGCTAGATAGGGCTCTTAAAAATAGCGGAGTCAGGGGATATGGGGAGAAGGCAGGAACGGGGTACTGATTAGGGATGATCAGTCATGATCACATTGAATGGCGGGGTGCTGGCTCGAAGGGCGAAATGGCCTACTCCTGCACCTATTGTCTATTGTGTATCCATTCAAATTATCCAGTGCATGCAGTACCATGATCTTCGTCATCAGATTAACTTTATTCTTGTGTCAACCATATAACCATATAACAATTACAGCACGGAAACAGGCCATCTCGACCCTTCTAGTCTGTGCCGAACACATAATCTCCCCTAGTCCCATATACCTGCGCTCAGACCATAACCCTCCATTCCCTTCCCATCCATATAACTATCCAATTTATTTTTAAATGATAAAAACGAACCTGCCTCCACCACCTTCACTGGAAGCTCATTCCACACAGCTACCACTCTCTGAGTAAAGAAGTTCCCCCTCATGTTACCCCTAAACTTCAGTCCCTTAATTCTCATGTCATGTCCCCTTGTTTGAATCTTCCCTACTCTCAGTGGGGAAAAGCTTTTCCACGTCAACTCTGTCTATCCCTCTCATCATTTTAAAAACCTCTATCAAGTCCCCCCTTAACCTTCTGCGCTCCAAAGAATAAAGCCCTAACTTGTTCAACCTTTCTCTGTAACTTAGTTGCTGAAACCCAGGCAACATTCTAGTAAAGTGTCATGGTCTTTATCTATCAAGGAACAAATGCTAGTACAGGTAGATGCAAAAACCTAGAATAACTCAGCGGGTTAGGCAGTGTCTCTGGAGAAGATTATAGTGTCCAGAGAAGGTGCCTGACCCGCTGAATTACTCCAGCATTTTGAGTCTATCTTCAGTTTAAACCAGCATCTGCAGTTCTTTTCTACACAAGAAGCTAGTAGCTTCAGTATTTTGAGAACTTTTAAGGAGAATGGGGAGCTTATCATAAAATTAAAGTTTTTTTTAATATTTGTTTTTTGTTATTTACTCCATTGTCTATTTTAACTGGAATCTTGACACCACTGCTTTCGCTGTTTGAATCTTACTGATTATCATTGTTCCCCTATTGCTGACTGCACCACGTGTCAATGCCCTGTGCCCTGAAATACCCCTCCTAACCTTTCTGCCCTCTTTTCAAGAAATTCTATTAGTTACCCTCATGTAAGCCCTAGTCGCCCTTAGTGCCCGTGTCAAATCTTGTATTACTTTTGATGTGTTTGGTTATAGGTGCTATGTTAATTATCAAATTGCCTAGCCCTGGGTTAAGAAATATAATAGACTAAAACTATCCTTTTTTATTTGTGGGAAATGTAACATGCTAGGCCTGAAATGAAAATTTTGTTCCAGAATGAACCATGTACCAGCTCCCTTAATAACTTGAGCTAGCTTTGTAGTTCATATAGTAATTAGTTTAGTTTAGATACGTTGTGGAAACAGTTCCTCGGCCCACCAATCCATGGCAGCCAACGATCACCTGCACGCTAGTTCTATCGTACACACTGGGGCCAATTTACAGAAACCAATTAACCCACTAACCCTTGCTCTTTTGGAATGTGGGAGGAAACCAGGGTACCCCAAGAAAACCCATGTGATCACAGGGAGAGTGTGCAAACTCTGTACAGACAGCACCTGCTGTTTGGATAGAACTTGGACCTCTGCCACTGTAAGGCAGCAGCTCTACTGTTGAACCACTGTGCCACCTATAATTATGAAGTTGTTTGAAATCTCACCTATAATCTATGACTAGACTAAGTGGGATCGGTTGGGTCCCAGCTTCACACGGGAGGGCTGGTCCCCCAATGCAATATTCCACCTCTCCACCATTTTCAATATTGCTGGCCGGGGGGGGGGTTCTGGAGCGATAGCATGGTGTTGCGTGCCGAAGGGACTGGTTTCCATAGGGCTAGTATGGACATTGTGGGCCGAATGGATTATTGGGCTGGCAGCTCAGTCACTGAGACCATACACACTCTCACACACACTCACACTCACCGACTCATCCACCATATATAGAAAATAGGTGCAGGAGTAGGCCATTCGGCCCTTCGAATCTACACCGCCATTCAATATGATCATGGCTGATCATCCGACTCGGTATCCTGTACCTGCCTTCTCTCCATACCCCCCGATCCCTTTAGCCACAAGGGCCACATCTAACTCCCTCTTAACTATAGCCAATGAACTGGCCTCAACCACCTTCTGTGGCAGTAAATGTTCTTGAATACTCACATGGCTGAGAGTGGCCTCTCCACTTTGGGGCTTCCGCAGTCAGCGGCACTTCCGCAATCAGCGTGACCTCTACACTCACCGGAAATTACGCAATCAGCGCGACCTTTCCACCAAGCAGAAGTCACGAAATGAGTTGGACTTTTGAACCAAACAAAGTCAGACCTAATAAAACATTTATTCCTTCCAGACACAGTCGGACCCAATAAAGCATTGCAGTTTCAAGCACAGGCAGGGCAGCAGGCCAAACAACTCATGGCATTGCCATTAAGGGCTAACAAATCATTTATTGCAAGTACATTACAGACTCACAGTTCAGTTGATTCACAGCTTAGAATGAGAGTCATAGCCTCTCCCTCGCAATCTTGCAGAGTGACTGAGTCACGTCCAGGCATCCGGGGGCGTAACCTTCATCGCGGTGATTGACAGGCGAGAGGATCTCAAGCGTTTTTAAACACGAATAACTTTTTTATTTTTCATTGATGGGAAAAATCCTCGGAGCCTCCTCAGCGGAGGAGGACTGTGAGTAAGATGGCCAAACATTATAGCGATATATGGTAGCGTTTTTTTAAAATCAATATACATCGCAGACAGGAAGTGGTTGATGAGACTTTTAATTATATAGATTTCAAACAAATATAATGCACAGTACCCATGTCCCAGTTACAATGAAAGGAAATCAACCTGAGACATTGGCTCTCTTTTTATTTTCCACCTTTATTTCGGAGTGAAGGAAAGAGCGTTCACGTCGCGGCCCTGCTTCAACCAATCTTTCCACCACCACGCACAAGAAGCGCAAGACAGACACCATTGTGCAGATGCCGAGAAGTGTGTTCAGCTCTGGCTGAACAACTTCTAATCTTGTGTGTGGACTCGATAAGAAGAAGACCTTTATTTCAATGTACTTCATCTACACTGTTAATGCAATAACTTTCCAATCTAAATGTTTCAATTTGAACTTGTAATTAAATTGATAAATATAAAAACAAAAGCAATGTTTAAAATATTTTCTGCAACAACATTTCATTATAGCAGGATTAAATATTCACTCCATTCTGATTTTTGTTTGTTTGACATATTTACATTCAAAATTAACAACATACACCTGGAAATTGGTATTAAAATTAATATAATTACTGTTTAATATAGCATTAGTACATTGACAAATTGCACTGCTGATTTTCTTGTTTTCCTATTGTGCTCTGACTTATAGAATGAACAGAGGCATCCCCTAATCCCTCTGACAATATTGGTACATAACCTGTAACTGGAAGGCAGGACATAAGTAAAGCTGAATGAGACAGGGTAGGGTGAAGCTCTGGAGGGATTGAAAAATGAGATGTGGTTATATGGTTATATGAGATAAAAGATTCGTCATTGGTAAATGCAACAGGGTATTTACAAGAATCCCTTTTACCTCAAAGTAGTAAGAGTATGATATCTCAAGGAGCAATTGAAGTGAATGACAAATGTATTTTGTGGGGCGAATAGAAGACGATGACATATGAAAGAAAGGCTAAGATGTGTTTATATGTAACTCATGTACCTGCTATCAGAGATAATTAATTGTGTCTTCTGCTGTACCATACTACATGATTTTCTGTTAGGTTTCCTTACAGCATAAGCGACTATCTGGCGGTGCAACCAATACATGCCTTAATGTCTACCATTCTATGTTTGCTGAATTGTCCCAATCAGAATGAAGTCTGGATGTGTTCTCAATGGGGGAGGCATCCTTTAACATTATTGCTTTAATGATCTTAATCGCTCTAATGGCTTGTTATCAAGCAGGGTCTCATTCTGATTATAATGTATGTCTCAGTGATTTTCAAAAGATTTATAGGTAAATAAACAATTAACATCTCGGAGTAGTTTGTTACCTACAAGCAGTTTCCATCAGACATCCTTGGTCAAAAATCACTGCCAACTTGCAATCGCCAACTGTTCTTAAAACTGCATCAAGATATTTCAGAACTAGGTAGGATGGATGTTTAAAAAGTTATGGGAATTTCTGCAATAAATTATTTGCTCATATTGTGCTGTCATAAATAAATATTAAAGCTCTGCTCGTTTTAAAGCAAAAACACAACATATCCTTCAACCCGAGTATTTGCAATAAATAGTGGGTAATCTTAACAGTTGTGACACAGAGAAGAATGAATATTTCCAAATTTTTGATAAAATTCATTCTTGGCAAGGATTAAAGCCTCTTCATCTATGTAGACTGCGGGTCTTTTGGAAGTTACAAGATACTGAACTTTCCTAAGACTCCATCCAGTGATATACATCAGGAACCCACATACAGTGGCAGTCGATCTTCCTACACCTGCATTACAATGCACGTACACAGTGTGGCCATTCTCCAGCAAACCATTCAGTAAGTAAACTGCCTGAGGGAGCATCTTCACTCTGCCTGTTGTAGAGGGGAAAAAAGCCAAATCAAAAACACGCAACTTAGTCAGAGAACGAAAATACAATTTTACCAGGAAGAATATTTTTTATATATTACCTTATACTGGACAAGTGAGGAACTTGTAGTTTACCTGGAAGTATAGAGAAGGTGCAGTGACCGAGAAGGAAAGTCAGGATTGTATGTGGTTTGGCGCAGTCTTTCTATATGCCTGTCATGGCTTTGGAAGGCGTGAACACCAGGAAAGTTGCCATAGTGCATCTTGCGAATAGTGTACAGTACACTGTACATTCTATGCTTGGGATGTAAATCAAATGGCCTGTTTTTGCTATGAATGGTTTGTTTGTGTCGGGGCTAATTTAATCCAGGCAAATAGAAGAAAATTCACATTACTGAACTTCCAGTTTGTAAATGTGACTAATTCTGCATTAATTTCAGAATCGCTCACTGGTCTATTCAAGTATTTACATAGGTGGTCAAGTTCTTTTTTTTCATTGTTTTGGTGCAGGTACACATGACAATTCAACACTTGGACTCTTTTGGGACTATACTTCCCCCAGTGCTAAACATTAAAAAAAATCAAAATAGTCAATTAATCAAAAAGAACCCACCACCATAATACACGACAAACAATAAACAATGATACAACTATCTTACAATCCTTGTCAAGGATGCATTCCCCCTCCCCTCCCAACCCAGCGGTCCCGGAAATCCCCCAGGGCGTCTGTGGACAGCGCATAATCCCTCTCTAACACAACCCGGCCACCGCTAAACATTGGTGGTGAGAAGATTGGTGATTGGCGAATGTAACTGGCCCCTGCACAGCCTTTGCATTGCTGTCCTATTGCTGAAATGTCTTGCCTCCAAAAATCACAACCATCTTTCCATGTCAGAGGTGACTGCAGTCACTGGAGAGCTTTCCCTTTGATTCCCATCAACAAATGTTAATATGGTTCCTTGATGTAATGCTCAATCAAACTTTCATGGTGCCCACATTACCTAATCTGGACTGAGAGCATAATTGTCTGAATGTTGTTGAAGACATGGTACAGGTAATTCTTTCCTGGTTAGTTCTCAGTACCTGCCCAGCTTGACAGCTGTGTCTTTCTGGAGTCGCCCAGCTAGATCAGTGATGGTGTTGCAGCCTGGATGCTTTTGGTGGTGGACACTTGCGGTATTTTGTGCATCTGGGCATATTTAAGAGGGAGTTAGATGTGGCTCAAGGGATCAGGGGGTATGGAGAGAATGCAGGTACGAGATACTGAGTTGGATGATCAGCCATGATCATATTGAATGGCGGTGCAGGCTCGAAGGGCTGAATGGCCTACTCCTGCACCTAATTTCTATTACAATGTTAGAACTATATTAATGCAAGTTGTTGGTTATCCGTAAGCTTATATTTGTGTTACTCATTTTTATCGTGCAGGATATGGTAACCACTTCCAAGAGAAGCTCTATCATAGTTTTAGCAATAATTAATCAAAATATAATTTTTTTCACCTTCTGTACTCATATCTGGAGTTGGCATCCATATATATGCTAAGTCAGCATCTTTGTACAATTCCATCATGAACTCAGGTTTCATTGGTTCTGGTCTCCGGTTACACCCGGCCGAGTTTTGCACAACATCCCATTCCGTTTGAAAATTCATTACTGCAGTCACCCCCAACTCGTGCTTGAGTTTGATGGTCACGTGCTCTACCTGTCGTGGACAGCTACCAAGCCAAATCCGAGGCAGAATCCTGGAGATCAAAGCACCCATTTCATTGCAAAATTAGTTCAGTAACTACATCACATTTATGGTTACATTCGGCTGTAAAAGAAATTCCCACCAAAATTAAGCAAGATGAGCCTTTCGTTGGGTCTAACGATATAAAATGAAAGCTCTGCTTAGAGTAAATTGGATTGTATTGCTGAAATCTTTGGACGTAGAATTGAACATGCAATACTATTTCAATAATACATCGACTTCACAAAAACCTTTGTTCCATGGTTTATTTCTTTAAAGATGCAACTGTACAGTCCATGCTTGGTTAATTGTGACATATATTGGTTTTAAGCAACTGAAGAGATTGAAGAGACATATTCAAGTCAATATACCATTTCCTTGTCCTTATTTGGAGGGTTGGGAAGAAAAAGATTCAACCACTCATCTACACACGGGGCTATATACAGTGGCCAGTTAACTGATCTACCTGCACATCTTTGTGATGTAGAAGAAATCCGGAAGATTCTGAGGAAACAAGTACAATTACAGGAGAACCTACGAACTCTATGCGGAAAGCACCGGAGGTCAGGCTTAAACTCTAGTTGCTGGTGCTATGAGGGAGCAAGTCTGCTGCCTGAAAATCATGATCAAGTTCAAGTTCAAGTTCAAGTGAGTTTATTGTCATGTGTCCCTGACAGGACAATGAAGTTTGTGCTTTGCTTCAGCACACAGAACATAGTAGGCATTTACTACAAAACGGATCAGTGTGTCCATATACCATTATATAAATATATACACACATGCATAAATACACTGATAAAGTGCAAATAACATATAATGGGTTATTGGTGATCTGAATTTTGTCCGA
The DNA here is from genome assembly GCF_028641065.1 of Leucoraja erinaceus. NCBI lineage: Eukaryota > Metazoa > Chordata > Chondrichthyes > Rajiformes > Rajidae > Leucoraja > Leucoraja erinaceus. The sequence continues at coordinate 17,088,202 of NC_073381.1, forward strand.
GCCAGGTTTAATAGCCTGAAGGCATGGGGAAGGTCACATTTATTGAACTGTTTGAATAAGTGCTGTTTGGCAACTTAGTCGTGACACATTTCAAATAATTTCTTATACGTGGCTGTAATTAAATTAATGAAACTGTGAACAGCAAATTTTCTCATTTTAATGTATAAATACCAGAATAAGATATCCTCTCACCCTTCTAAACTCCAGCTGCTCCATTCTCTCAGCTTATGATAGTCCCGCCATCCCGGGAATTAACCTTGTAAACCTACGCTGCACTCCCGCAATATACTAAAACAGCTTGATTGCAGGTGGATTTTATTCTGAAGCACAGGGTCACCTGAAGGCTATGTGCTCAGCCCCCTGCTCTGCTCCTGCTATACCCATAACTGCAGCCGGACACAATTCCAACTCCACTTTTACATTTACTGACGAATTATGGGTAATGTTAAGTCAGAGTATAGGAGGGAGATCATTCATCTGATTGAATGGTGCCAGAACAACTTTGCACTCAATGTCAGTAAAAACAAAGGAACTGATGGTTGACTTTAGAAGGGATGGGCCGGGGATCCACAAATCTGTTTTCATCAACGGGTTCAAGGTGGAGTGAGTCAATAATGTCCATGTTCCTGGGCTTGCATACCTCTGAAGATCTGTCCTGGACCCAGCATATTCATGCAATCATGAAGAAAGTCCATCAACACCTCTATTTTCTTAGAAGATTGAGGAGATTCTGCACGTGGACAAATACTCTCTTAAACCTCAGGTACACAAAAATGCTGGAGAAACTCAGCGGGTGCAGCAGCATCTATGGAGCGAAGGAGATAGGCAACGTTTCGGGCCGAAACGTTGCCTATCTCCTTCGCTCCATAGATGCTGCTGCACCCGCTGAGTTTCTCCAGCATTTTTGTGTACCTTCGATTTCCAGCATCTTCAGTTCCTTCTTAAACTCTCTTAAACCTCTACAGGTGTATGGTAGAGACCATATTGACTGCTTGCATCACTGCCTGGTTTGGCAAATTGAATGCCCAGGAATTAAGGTGATTACAAAAAGTGGAGAAAACTGCCTGGTCCATCACGGGAAGTGACCTCCCCACAATCGAAGGGATGGATAGGAGGCATACTCTCAAAATAGCAGCCAGTATCATCAAGCGCTCACACCACCCTGACCATGCTCTCATTTCAGTCCTGCCATCGGGAAAAAGGTATAGGAGTCTGAAAACTCTTAACATCCAGGTTCAGGAACAGCGTCTAACAACACCAGGCCATCGAACACTATGAACTCCAACTAAACTCCAAATTACAAACTGCCTTGAATGGACCAGGCACTTTGCACTTTGTTTTGTTATTGGACTATATTGGGTCTTTTTTTAATCAACTTTTTAATATATAATATCTATGTTTATCTGAGCACTATGTTAGCAGACTGCTGCTGCAAGAAATAATTTCATTGTTCGGTTCTTGATTTCCCCTGGATTAAAGATTCTGTACATTCATCCTATCTATGCCTCTCATGATTTTATCATTCACCACTATAAGATCACCCCTCAGCCTCCTGCATTCCAATAAATAAAGTCTTAACCTGCCCAACCTCTCCCCATAGATCAGGCTCTCAAGTCCTGGCAACATCTTGTAAACCTTCTCTGCAATAGCAGGGTGATCAAAAAAGAACACACAAGTCCTCACCAGCGTCTTGCACAACTTTAACAATAGCATCCCAACTTATAGACTCAATACCCTGACTGATGAAGGCCAATGAACCGAAAGCCTTCACTGTGAAAGTCCTGCTGTAGACTGACTTACCAAAATGCAACACCTTGCACTCATCAACATTAAACTCCATTAACCATTCGTCAATCGAATTACCCAGCTGGTCAAGAACCAGCTGTAATTTTTCACAACCATAGTTATAAATATCAGTCTTGTCCTTTGTTTTCAACTGCTAAGCTCAATGAACATTCAAGATGAAGATGTTCATGGAACAACCCCCTGGCATTGGTTGTTTAATTGAACACCAGTATTTACAACTATTGTGGCATGGTTCCAAGGTTTTGATCTGGGGCTCCATCTAAAGTACAATAAATCTGTAACTTGGCCTGAATGTAGTCACAAGGTTGGCACCCCTTAAGAGCATAAGAAATAGAACGAATATCATGCCCTTACAGAGCCTGTTCTGTCATTCATCACCATGGCTAATCTATTTTAACTCGTTTCCAGCTTTACCATGTCCCTTGATTCTCTTAATATCCAGAACAACGACTAAACCATCTTGTAAAATGAATTCAAACAATTCACTATCTTCTGAGTGGAAAATAACCTCCTCTTTCCTGACCTAAATGACCCCTCCCCCCCCCTTATTCTGAGACTGTGACTCCTGATTTCTCAATGAGGGGAACACAACTCCACGCTGCCCACCCATCCCTTGTAATCCAGCATATTGTGCCGTGTAAAAACTTCCTGTCAAAATGGAAACATTCATATGCTTCCACATTATACTCCATTTGTCAAATCTTTGTTCATTCACCTAACCTACATATATTCCTTTGCAGCTTCCTCGAGTCCTCCTTAAACTTACTTTCCTGCCTGACTTTTGAGTCATCAGCAAATGTAACAACTGTGTATTTGGTGGCTTCATCCAAGTCATTTATCTAAATTGTAAAACGTTGAGGTCCCAGAACCAATCCCTGTGGTACACCACTCATTTCATCCCGTCAACCTGAAAAAGATCAATTTATCCCAGACTCTAATTCCTGTTACTCTAATTCCTGTTAGTCTGCTGATCTACTCATGCCAATATGTTACCTCGACAGTCAACTTTTATTTTGCACAATAATGTTTGATGTTGACCTGAAGCAAAAGCCTTCTGCAACATAGGTCATTCACCAGATCCCCTTTACCCACAACACTCGATATTTAAACATTATCTCTTTTTCATCTTTGTTAACTTTGCCTGAAGACTTTTTGGTTTACTTTTCTAATATTTGCTCAATAATAAATTATAATAACTGTCTCCGTGGACCGTCTTAAGCCGGCACACTTGGACATTGACCAATCAGTGCAGGTGGCACAATCCCGCCGCAGAGGGCGTCCACCATCACGGCCAAACCCGCCCTCAACTCAACCAGCTGCAACCCCGAACACAGGAGACACGTACACAAGATCAGGCTGCCTCACTCGACAGCATAACCGCCTCCAATTCTCAGGTTCTGGGGTGGGGGGGGGGGGGTCATGTGGCAGGTCGAGCCACTTTGGTCTGAAACCATCGAGCTCGAGCAATCGCAAGGACCTGGCGTGATCTGGCCCCACAAATCAACGCCGACCTGGGCGGAATCTGGCGGGGAGCAGCAGACAACGCAGCTAGTCTTCACCACAGTCAACACGTTAACCCACCACCTTGTCCTTCTGAACTAATTGTTGAGCTGTATCGTTTAAATATTAAACTGAGCGTTTAAGTATAAAACTGAGTGTTTATACAACACATGAACTGCTTAAATAAAAACATTTCATGAACAACTCGGATAAATTCTCAAATTCTTAAAATTGTTCCTGTTCCACACCTGTAAATGACTAGTAGGAAGTGAATAGAAATAGCCTGCGGGGTTTCTCTATTTTTTTTCATGCATTCTCCAGTTAAGCAGCACTGGGGTTATGATCGCGTCACAGAGTTGTAAAACCGGTCTGTCCAGATGCTTAGATTGTATTTGTTTAAAATCTCACCTATAATATATGATTATAGAGATTGATGAACAAAAGAGTTAAAATTCAGATTGTGTAGGAAAGAAATGTAGATGCTTTTTAAACGGAAGATAGGCACAAAAAGCTGGAGCATCTCAGCGGATCAGGCAGCATCTATGGAGATGCTTCAGACTGAAGATGGGTCTCGACCCAAAACATCACCTATTCTTTTTCTCCACAGATGCTGCCTGAGCCGCTGAGTTAAAATTCAGATTGTTGGGCAATGGCTCATTCCAGGAATGCAACAAGCAGCCCCAACTCTGAAAAAAAGCTGGTTCGATCCTGACTATGGGTGCTGTCTGGGTGATGTTTGTACGTTCTCCCTGTGACCGCATAGATATTCTCCGGGTGCTCCGGTTTCCTCCCACATTGCAAAGACGTGCAGTTTTGAAGGTTAATTGGCTTGTGTAAATGATGCCTAATGTGCAGGATCGAACTAGTGTACAGTGTACTAGTGTACAGGTGATCATTGGTCAGTGTGGACCTGGTGGGCTGAAGGGCATGTTTCCACACTGTATCTCTACACTAAACTATGAGAAAAGGATAGAGAACCTTTATTTGATTCATCATAGGGTCGAACAGCATATAAACAGGCCTTTTGGCCCAATTCCTCCCTGCCCACCAAGATGGCCATTTAAACTAATCCCATTTGTCTTGTATCCATCTAAACTTTTCCTATTTATAAAGATATCGAAATACATTTTAAATGTTGTTATTCTTATGCAGAGAATCACTTCCTCTGGCAGTTTGTTCCTCATATGTACATCACTCAGTATAAGTTCCTATCACATTTTTCCCCTCTTACCTTAATTCTCTGCCCTCTAGTTCTTCATTCCCCAACCCTGAGAAAAAGAAAATGCATCGATCTATCATGTTCACCATCTAATCCCACTTACCAAAACGCTTTCTCCCTATCTTTAAATCTCATGAGTGAGGCAATACCCTAAGGTACATTGGAAGATGGCACACTAGTGTGATTGTTGCTGCAGTTCTGAGGATGGACCTGAAGCACAATGTTAGGCAGGTGGAATCTCACTCTGTGCACTGAAAAATCTTACCATTTGCGTACCAGTTTGTGGATTGGCAAGCTACGATTGCGGATGACTATTTATTCACAGGAGGTCTGAAAAAAACAAAAATCTGTGCATTGAGAGAGCACAAGTTTTTTTGCAGTTTGTTAAGGCCCTTGTTTCGCATTCAATATGATAATGAAATAACAAGTAAGGGAAAACTAGTTGGTTTTGTTCTGGTTAATGAGTAGCAACATGGAAGTGAATTAACTATGAGCATACAATAACTAGGCTCAGTGTCTGCAGACAATAGAGAATCAAAATCAGTAACAAAAGTAATTGTTTAGTTGGGTTGCAAGGTATATTAGTTATAAAATCACAGATTACAAGATTTAAACGTAATATAAACAAATCAGAATGGTAGATGGCTGGAAACTGCTGCCACTTGTGGTGGTGAAGGCAGATATGATAGTGGTTTTTAAGAGGCTTTTGGATGGCTATGTGGAAATGCAGGGATATGAATCATGTGCAGACAGTGGAGATTAGTTTAACATGGCATCAGGTTCAGCAAGGACATTGTGGGCCAAGGGGCCTGTTCCTGTCCTGTTCCATGTTCTAAATGGGCAAGGTAAATTATACAGATGGTAGGAATAAACTGGTCACTGTTTGAATGGTGGGATGCAACTCATGGAAAATATCAACTGTTCAATGAGAGATTAATGAATAGCTGGCAATGTCAGTTCATACATTCCTAGCTCAGATTTGACTTTCAAGAGTTATCCTGGTATAATATTTAACTAGCAAAACGTTGTCTTGTGCCTTGCATAGCTAAGATACACACGGCTGTTATAAGGGAATCCTGTGACTCAGATTCTCATCAGCCTAAAACTCTGTCTCTGAAACAACTTGTAACTCCCATTAACTAGCTTTGAAATTCCTTTCAAAATCACACTTATTCAACATTATACACACCTATGGTCATCTTCAGACTTCCAGAGGGAATTGACAACTAGTAAAAGCTGAAAGTTGATTGGCAAACATTAGTATCAAAACATTGTTGTTGTTTATTGACTCAATAAACGGGCATTTGGCAATTCAGCAGACACCTCTTTTCCCAGAGAAAGAACTCGCTATCACAGTAAGCAGATGCAGTGCATGGCAATGATGCATAAAGGTAGAAACGGAATAAACACACGTGGGAACTTAAAAGATAGAATAGTTAAAATTTGCGTGAAGTATGATCACAGTATAGACCAATTGAAAAGAAAGGCCTGTTTGTATGCTGTGAATATATACCATAGAGTTATTGAACTATTCAGCATGGAAACAGCCTCTTTGGCCCACCTTGTCTATGCTGACCAAAAGCATATTGGGAAGGTTCTATTTGCCTGCATTTGACCCACACCCCTCTAAACCCTTCTTATCTATATATCTGACCAAATGTATTTTTAAAATTGTAGTTGTATCCACTTTTATAGCTTTCTCACTAAAGCTGTGCAATGGCAGGGCTATTAACGCTGTTGCCTCACAAATCCAGAGATCCAGGTTTGATCCTGACCTTGGTGCTCTCTATGTGGAGTTTGCAAGTTCTTCCTGTGATCATCTGGGTGTCCCTGGGTGCTCTAATTTTCTCTAATGTCCAAAGACGTGCAGGTTGACAAGTTTAATGAATTGCCCCTGGTGCAGCTGTGTGGCAGGAGAATTAGAGGGGGAGGGAGTGTTGATGAGATGCAAAGAAAAACATGGGATTAATGTACATAGGTGCTTGAAGGTCATCACAGATGCACCGAGCTGAAGACTTGTTCCTGTGCCAACCTTCAGCAACCTTCGAAAATTAGCAGCAGTGTTAAAATTCAGGCATCCGAGTGGTTTTACCTGGAGTAGTGCATGGCTTGGTGATCAGCAATGTGAAAGTAGAAATCGGTGGTGTGCTTCATCTCGTTAGTACACCCACTGTCCTCAATATAATGTCCGACAGGGATACAGTAAACATCATCCACTAAGTTGCTGTCATCGTATTCGCAGCTCCGATCATGGAGTGGCCCGTTTCCTAACATGGACAAAAAGAGATTGGCAGCATTTTCAGCAATCAACTCTGTTTTCTGGGGAGGGCCTGTCTGCTGGCGTAGGAGATCACACACAGGACATAATTAATTAGAAAGCCAGGCATGAATGGTCCCCAGTTTTCTGGCCAATCATTCTAACGGACTATCAGGTCATTATCAAATTAAACAACAAAAGGATTTGAGTATAGGAGCAGGGAGGTTCTACTACAGTTGTACAGGGTCTTGGTGAGACCACACCTGGAGTATTGCGTACAGTTTTGGTCTCCTAATCTGAGGAAAGACATTCTTGCCATAGAGGGAGTGCAGAGACGGTTCACCAGACTGATTCCTGGGATGTCAGGACTTTCATATGAAGAAAGACTGGATAGACTCGCTTTGTACTCGCTAGAATTTAGAAGATTGAGGGGGGGATCTTATAGAAACTTACAAAATTCTTAAGGGGTTGGACAGGCTAGATGCAGGAAGATTTTTTCCGATGTTGGGGAAGTCCAGAACAAGGGGTCACAGTTTAAGGATAAGGGGGAAATCTTTTAGGACCGAGATGAGAAAAACATTTTTTACACAGAGAGTGGTGAATCTCTGGAATTCTCTGCCACAGAATGCAGTTGAGGCTAGTTTATTGGCTATATTTAAAAGGGAGTTAGATGTGGCACTTGTGGCTAAAGGGATCAGGGGGTATGGAGAGAAGGCAGGTACAGGATACTGAGTATAATTAACCCGTGTATAATTAGAGTCAATATTGACGAGAATGGGTACAGTGGCTGAATGTTCCCTGGCCTGCAATCGCATCAAAATGCTCAAGTTACATGGGAATCACAGAGCAGTAAATGCCCAAACAATCGTTTGAAATATATTATTCAATTTGTTTCCGGGGCACAAAGATCCAGAGGATAACTAATGGCTAGAGCCAGGATGTTTAGGCGCTAAAAATCTCTGAAATAGGCAGGCAAAAAGGCAAAATAAAATTACAAAAAAGGCATGTATTTCCACCAGCAAAATATGGTTGAAAAAGATAATTATAAAGGTATACTACATTATCGCCTGGTTGCACATAACTACTAGCAATTTTTTTCAAATTATCTGGTGTTAAACTATGCCGTCTGTCAGACAGAATATGCTTCAGTTGTGAAAAACTTCTTTCTACCCCAGCTGAGGTCACTGGTGCATTCCTGAACCAAGCTACAAACTCTACATTCATGTTGATATCTTGTGTATTACAACTACCTTTGAGAAGTTTAGCTATGTTTTGTATTTCTTCAAGATCTTTGTTAGCTAAAATCACCCTCTCACATTTTCCTTGTATGTCTTCACCTACATCGCCAGGAACTTTAAGTACAAAGTACAGCAAGTGAAGATGTAAACAACTGAGCAATAGTTGAGCTCTTTGACTTCTCCAATACTTCCAACGTCAAGAAATACTCCTTTGAAGGTTGACCTGCCTCCAGTGTACCGATGACCACATTGGCAACATATCTCCCCACAGCATTGGTTGTCTCGTCTATTGAGATCCATATTTTGTTGCATGCAACTTCATCTCTAATTTTCTGCACAACAATGTTGAAGTTGCTGTCAACATAATTTTTCTGTAATGATGACTCACTCAGTATAGGTTCCTTTATGTATTTCCCATAAAAACCTCTGAGAGATTTGTTTTCCAATTTCCACAGTGGAATTCCAGCATCAATGAATGCTTTGCACAGATCACTCGAAAACTCAGATTTGCGATTGGAGCCAGCAGTAAATGTTGTGAGCAGACAAGCTTGCATATTTCCTACCTTCAGTTTCTCTGCCGTCGACTTGTGTTTAGCTGTCTGTACATGCTGGGAGAAGAAATATTTCTTCTCATGATTCACTGCTTTCTCACATGCTTTGCAAAACTGCACATAGTTGGCTGTAGAGAATATATCACTCCCGTACACTCTCACAAATCGTTCAGTTTTTTACAAGGCGTTGACTAAACTTTAGGCATTTTGACGCTTGCAGGGGTAGATCCTACAAGAGTGGGGATGCAAACCTCTACAGGCAGGCCAAGTACAAGCTGAGAAAAGGAATCAGAGCTGCCAAGGAAAGGTACTCTGAGAAGTTGAGGAGCAAGTTCTCAGCAAATGACTCTTCTTCAGTGTGGAAGGGCTTGCAAGAAATCACAAGCTACAAGAGGAAAACCCCCCCTCCCCCCGCTCCTTGGACAATTGTCAGCTGACCAATGACCTGAACGAGTTCTACTGCAGGTTCGATAAACAGAAACTTAACCCTGGTACCCCGCACCCAATCCCCAACTAACATTTACAGCTGCTCATAGCTTGACTCCGGTTTGAAAAGACTAGACCCTTCCCCACCTACTCCTCCCCAATCACCACTTCACACCTACTTAAAGCATAAGTCCAGTCTGCAAAGACTGGACCCTTTCCCACACACCCCTCTCCAATCATCACTTGACATCCACTTACAGCCGGTTTCGCCCGAGAGCTGTCAATTTTCTTGTAAGTTACGTTAAAATGGCAAAAAAAGGCTGATTTAGGCACAATCGTGAAAAAGGCATTATCTTCCTGAAATCATCAAAAAAAGGCATGAAAAGGCAAAATCATGTGGTGTTTGAAAATAACTCATCTGATTCTGGTCACTATCAGCCTTCACCTCTCTCTCCCCTATTGGTTCCCATTAGCACCTTCCATACTTCTCAGACCCCAGTGCTGGTTGCCTTTCTGTTCCCACTTATCTCCACTCCTAGCTGTCTCCCTCTTCACCCTGCCCTCCCATCCCTTACCCACCTGGCTCCGCCTTCCTTTCTTTTTGTTTTTCCGTGTCTTCACCTTATCACCCACCTGCCTCTGTCCTGCCACACATCTGCCCTTTAACCTTCACCCTCTTCGGTCCACCAATCACCCATGGCCCCTGTCTTCTCTACTCCACCTCTCCTCTTTATACTGGCTCTCTTCCTCGCTACACTTAGTTCATTTCCCACCACTGATATTGTTCATGGTAAGTTAGTTTGGTTTATTACTATTGTCATGTACACCAAAACAGAGTGAACATTTTTGTTAGTATGCAAACTTAAAGGAGATTAGTATAAAAACTTAAAGCACACAGTATTGGGGGTTCAGTATTAATGTGGATAGAGAACTGGCTGGCAGACAGGAAGCAAAGAGTAGGAGTAAACGGGTCCTTTTCACAATGGCAGGCAGTGACTAGTGGGGTACCGCAAGGCTCAGTGCTGGGACCCCAGCTATTTACAATATATATTAATGATTTGGATGAGGGAATTGAATGCAACATCTCCAAGTTTGTGGATGACACGAAGCTGGGGGGCAGTGTTAGCTGTGAGGAGGATGCTAGGAGGCTACAAGGTGACTTGGATAGGCTGGGTGAGTGGGCAAATACATGGCAGATGCAGTATAATGTGGATAAATGTGAGGTTATCCACTTTGGTGGCAAAAACAGGAAAGTAGACTATTACCTGAATGATGGCAGATTAGGAAAAAGGGAGATGCAACAAGACCTGGGTGTCATGGTACACCAGTCATTGAAAGTAGGCATGCAGGTGCAGCAGGCAGTGAAGAAAGCGAATGGTATGTTAGCATTCATAGCAAAAGGATTTGAGTATAGGAGCAGGGAGGTTCTACTGCAGTGTACAGGGTCTTGGTGAGACCACACCTGGAGTATTGCGTACAGTTTTGGTCTCCTAATCTGAGGAAAGACATTCTTGCTATAGAGGGAGTACAGAGAAGGTTCACCAGACTGATTCCTGGGATGTCAGGACTTTCATATGAAGAAAGACTGGATAGACTCGGCTTGTACTCGCTAGAAATTAGAAGATTGAGGGGGGATCTTATAGAAACTTACAAAATTCTTACGGGGTTGGACAGGCTAGATGCAGGAAGATTATTCCCGCTGTTGTGGAAGTCCAGAACAAGGGGTCACAGTTTAAGGATAAGGGGGAAATCTTTTAGGACCGAGTTGAGAAAAACATTTTTCACACAGAGAGTGGTGAATCTGTGGAATTCTCTGCCACAGAAGGTAGTTGAGGCCAGTTCATTGGCTATATTTAAGAGGGAGTTAGATGTGGCCCTTGTGGCTAAAGGGATCAGGGGGTATGGAGAGAAGGCAGGTACAGGATACTGAGTTGGATGATCAGCCATGATTATATTGAATGGCGCTGCAGGCTCGAAGGGCCGAATGGCCTACTCCTGCACCTATTTTCTATGTTTCTATGTTTTGCATGCCTCCAGTCAAATCATACCATACACAAGTGTAATCAAGCCAGACACGTGCATAGCAGGCAGTGCAAAGACAAATATAACCAGAGTGCCTTGTATAGCGTGTTACAAGGAAACAGCTAGAGAGAAAGTGCAGATTGAAAAAAAAAGCATGAGGGTAGAAATGAGGTAGGTGGGGTGATTGGGACTAAACCCTTAGCTTATGTTCCTCCAGCAGTTTGTTTGTTAGTCAAGATAATTTCCCATTACTGTCCTGATATCATATGTTATTATTAGAGTGGGGTAGAGTGACTTCCTTACAGTGCCAGAGACCCGGGTTCAATCTTGACTATGGGTGCTGCCTGTATGGAGTTTGTACGTTCTCCTTGTGGCCACATGGGTTTTCTCCGGGTACCTGGTTTCCTCCCACATTCCAAAGACGTGCACGTTTACAGGTTAATTGGCTTCTGTAAATTGTTCCTAGTGTGTAGTATAGAGCCAGTGTGTGGGGTGATAATGGTCTGCATGGACTTGGTGGACTGAAGGGCCTGTTTCCACGCAGTATCTCTAAACTAAATTAAACTCATCTCCTCTTCAGTTCTGCCTATAGCCATACTGAATAAATCCAGGCCCTTTGGCCCACTAGGTCTATAGCAACCACCATGTACATAACTATCCTAACCAGCATTCGCTTTACATCTTTTTGAAACATGAAGAACATAAAGTACCCTGGAATGATCGGCTCCCAGCCTTGGTCACCTAGCAACCATGGCCTGTAATGACTATTAGATGAAACCTGTTTTCTTTGTGCTATCAGTTCATCTAGCTTGTTACAAATACCTTGTATGTTCAAAATATTGGATTTTAATTCTGGCTTTCTACATGGTTTCAATACTTTGATCACTTATTGCTGCTGCATCTTTTTGTTATCTTGTCCCTTCCTGACACACTCTACTCATCTTAACTCATATTGTTACACTCTGCCATGCAAATTTCTGTACTTCCTCTCACCTGAACCCTCCCTTTCAACTTGTGTATGACAATGTGCCCAGTGCCAGTGTGTGCAAATTGACAGGGTCAATAAATATTCAGTGCTTTGTTAGAGTGCCCGTTGGCAGATAGTGACCAGTGTTAATCAGCGACCACTGGCACCGTCCATTCACAAAGCCCAATCAGTGCCCAATAATTGTCCATGATCAGTGACAGTCTACGCTCAAACAGTTACAGACCCAAACCCAGTGTCCAGTGACAGCTAATGTCCAGCTACACTGCCAATCGATATCTGGTGAGACCACACCTGGAGTATTGTGTACAGTTTTGGTCTCCTAATTTGAAGAAGGACATCCTTGTGATTGAGGCAGTGTAGTGTAGATTCACGAGATTGATCCCTGGGATGGCGGGATTGTCATATGAGGAAAGATTGAAAAGACTAGGTTTGTATTCACTGGAGTTTAGAAGGATGAGGGGATATCTTATAGAAACATATAAAATTATAAAAGGACTGGACGAGCAGGAAAAATGTTCCCAATGTTGGGCGAGTCCAGAACCAGGGGCCACAGTCTAAGGGGAGGTTATTTAAGACTGAGGTGAGAAAAAACTTTTTCACCCAGAGAATTGTGAATTTATGGAATTCCCTGCCACAGAGGGCAGTGGAGGCCAAATCACTGGATGGATTTAAGAGATAGTTAGATAGAGATCTAGGGGCTAGTGGAGTCAAGGGATATGGGGAGAAGGCAGGCACAGGTTATTGATAGGGGACGATCAGCCATGATCACAATGAATGGCAGTGCTGGCTCGAAGGGCCAAATGGCCTCCTCCTGCACCTATTTTCTATGTTTCTATAGAAAATAGGTGCTAGAACCTAGGAACCTATGTTTCTATATCGAGTGCAAATGGCCAGTGACAGGCTGAGCCCAGGTCACAGTCCCATTAAAGTGTCTTTAGTCTATCAAGGACCAGTCACTGTAAGAAGTTGCTCAGTGCTTTTCCCAGAAATGGTTTGATCCAGTACCCAGTGCCAATGAGTGCTCGTGCTTGGCCAACCTGCAATGATAGTCTGTGCCCAGAACCAGTCAATGGCTAATAGTGTTCAGAGCAAGTTAGTTCTCAGCGGCATTGCCCGATGACTTCTTAAAATTCTTAAGGGGTTGGACAGGCTAGATGCAGGAAGATTGTTCCCGATGTTGGGGAAGTCCAGAACTAGGGGTCACAGCTTAAGGATAAGAGGGAAGTCTTTTAGGACCGAGATGAGAAAATCATTTTTTACACAGAGAGTGGTGAATCTGTGGAACTTTCTGCCACAGAGGGTAGTTGAGGCCAGTTCATTGGCTATATTTAAGAGGGAGTTAGATGTGGCCCTTGTGGCTAAAGGGATCAGGGGGTATGGAGAGAAGGCAGGGATGGGATACTGAGTTGGATGATCAGCCATGATCATATCGAATGGCGGTGCAGGCTCGAAGGGCCGAATGGTCTACTCCTGTACCTATTGTCTATGTTTCTATGTTTCTGTAACTGTCCCAGTGCTCAATGAATGTCAGTGACAGTGTCCAGTGAGTGTCCAGTGGCAGTGTCCAGTGGCAGTGTCCAGTGAAAGTCGGTGCCTAGTGACATTGTCCATTGACAATGCCAGTGCTCAATGTGTGCTCCAGTGAGTGTCCAGTGGCAGTGTCCAGTGAAGCACTCAGTGACAATGCTCAGTGCCAGCCAGTGCCCAGTCACAGTCAGTGATCTGTCACATCCAGTGCCCCAGCGAGCAATGCCTGTCCCAGTCACAGTCAATAACGACGTCCTCTACCTTCCCAGACAAACTGGCCCCGGATCCGCTTGGCAAACTTGAACCAGAAAGTGTCGGTGCTGTGCTCCTGCAGCAACACCTCGCCTGTCCAGAAGGAAGGCTCGTTCACCGCGCTGCTTGCAGCGACCATCTGCACGGCTCGCTCCGGGTCCCAGTGCCCCAGCTCCGGCCTCGACCCGCACACGAACAGCTGCACATCGCGCTCTTCCAGTGTCACCACCACCCCGAATCGCAGCAACATTGCGGGGAGCTCCTCTGTTTGGTCTGGACTGGCCCAGATTCCAGCTCGGCCCTCCCCTGTCACTCTCCTCCAGCTGCTGAAGGACTGAATGCAACCAGCAGCCAATAAAGCCGAGAGGCAAGCGGTGCAGAGCAGCCCAAAATAACCGGGGAATGTTTAGAGCTCAACACATGCAGAGGCCAGATCACTGCACGGGTTTTACTCTTGTAGTGCTCAGGGCAAATAAGTCCGCACCCACCTCCTGGGCTTGTTGTCCAGCTATTTCATGTACAGGCAGAGGAGATTAGTTTAATTTGGTATCATGTTCGACACAGACATTGTGGCCGAAGGGCCTGTTCCTGTGCTGTTCTATGTAGCGTCTATATGCTCACTTGCTACAATTTTGCAAGCTCAGACCACATCACTCTCCAAGCCCCTTTATTTAAAGGCAAACATAACCATGTTAGACACTGAACATGAAGTGTATTGGAGGTTACACAAAAAAGCTGGAGAAACTCAGCGGGTGCAGCAGCATCTATGGAGCGAAGGAAATAGGCAACGTTTCAGGCGTGTGAAGAAGGGTTTCGGCCCGAAACGTTGCCTATTTCCTTCGCTCCATAGATGCTGCTGCAGCTGTTGAGTTTCTCCAGCATTTTTGTGTACCTACCATGTTAATTGTGCAAGAAATGAACTGTCTATCAGTGCTGCACCAAAACATGGTCCCTCCACAGATGCTGCCTGGCCTGCTGAATTCCTGCAGTACTTGAGTTTATTTGTCAAAGAAATAACTTTGCATTATGTATAGAAACACGCCCTTTACTCTATTCCAGTGTTATGGTCCATATAAACCCCTCCTCGCCCACTTCCTAAGGGAAAATGTATCTACTTTTTTTTGTGATTGAAATAAACGGTATGGAAATAGACCCTTTTGAGTCCACATTGACCATTGATCACCCGTTCACACCAGTGCTGTTATCTCACTTTCTCATCCACTTCTTACACAATAGACAATAGGTGCAGGAGTAGGCCATTGGGCCCTTCGAGCCAGCACCGCCATTCAATGTGATCGTAGCAGATCATCCCCAATCAGTACTCCGTTCCTGCCTTCTCCCCATACATTTTATAGAGGCCAATTAACCTGCAACCCTGCATGTGTTTGGGATGTGGGCGGGAACCGGAGCACCCAGAGGACACCCGTGTGTCACTGTGAAAATATGCAAACTCCACACGGACAACACCCAAGGTCAGGATCGAATCCAGGTCTCTGATGCTGAGAGGCAGCAGCTCTACCAGTTGCACCACTGTGCTGCCCATGTATTCTATTTATACTGTATGTGGTGGATCCTTACACATTTTTTGCTTTTTGCCTCATCCACTTTCTCTGATAGGTTCCACACTCCCACTACCATCAAGGTAAAAGATTTCTCCCAAGTATCTTTTACCTTTCATTTGTGGCTGCCATATAGTTTTAACATCCAGTTTTGTACCCCATCAGAGGTTGAATAAACTGACTGTTCAAGTACTGATTGCTGTGCCTGCACGTCCCACAGTAGCACTGTGATGGTAGAAAAAAGACAGAGTGATGGAGTAACTCAATGGATCAGACAGCATCTCTGGAGGACATGGATAGGCAACGTTTCAGGTCAGGGCCCTTCATCAAACTAATTGTTGTCTGAAGGAACAAGGATATGGCGGACCAATGGAACAAGGATATGGCGGACCAATTGAATAACTACTTTGGTTCCGTCTTCACTAAGGAAGACATAAATAATTTGCCGGAAATAGCAGGGGACCGCGGGTCAAAGGAGTTGGAGGAATTGAGTGAAATCCAGGTTAGCCGGGAATTAAATTGAATGGATTAAAGGCCGATAAATCCCCAGGGCCAGATAGGCTGCATCCCAGAGTACTTAAGGAAGTAGCTCCAGAAATAATGGATGCATTAGTAATAATCTTTCAAAACTCTTTAGATTCTGGAGTAGTTCCTGAAGATTGGCGGGTAGCAAACGTAACCCCACTTTTTAAGAAGGGAGGGAGAGAGAAAATGGGGAATTACAGACCAGTTAGTCTAACATCGGTAGTGGGGAAACTGCTAGAGTCAGTTATTAAAGATGGGATAGCAGCACATTTGGAAAGTAGTGAAATCATTGGACAAAGTCAGCATGGATTTACGAAAGGTAAATCATGTCTGACGAATCTTATAGAATTTTTCGAGGATGTAACTAGTAGCATGGATAGGGGAGAACCAGTGGATGTGGTGTATCTGGACTTCCAGAAGGCTTTCGACAAGGTCCCACATAAGAGATTAGTATACAAACTTAAAGCACACGATATTGGGGGTTCAGTATTGATGTGGATAGAGAACTGGCTGGCAAACAGGAAGCAAAGAGTAGCAAACGGGTCCTTTTCACAATGGCAGGCAGTGACTAGTGGGGTACAGCAAGGCTCAGTGCTGGGACCCCAGCTATTTACAATATACATTAATGATCTGGATGAGGGAATTGAAGGCAATATCTCCAAGTTTGCGGATGACACTAAGCTGGGGGGCAGTGTTAGGTGTGAGGAGGATGCTAGGAGACTGCAAGGTGACTTGGATAGGCTGGGTGAGTGGGCAAATGTTTGGCAGATGCAGTTTAATGTGGATAAATGTGAGGTTATCCATTTTGGTGGCAAAAACGGGAAAGCAGACTATTATCTAAATGGTGGCCGATTGGGAAAGGGGGAGATGCAGCGAGACCTGGGTGTCATGGTACACCAGTCATTGAAGGTAGACATGCAGGTGCAGCAGGCAGTAAAGAAAGCGAATGGTATGTTAGCTTTCATTGCAAAAGGATTTGAGTATAGGAGCAGGGAGGTTCTACTGCAGTTGTACAGGACTTGGTGAGACCACACCTGGAGTATTTCTCCCAAATCTGAGGAAGGACATTATTGCCATAGAGGGAGTGCAGAGATTTCACCCTGATTCATGTCAGGACTGTGAAGAAAGACTGGATAGACTTGGTTTATACTCTCTAGGATTTAGGAGGTTGAGAGGGGATCTTATAGAAACTTAGAAAATTCTTAAGGTGTTAGATAGGCTAGATGCAGGAAGATTGTTCCCGATGTAGGGAAGTCCAGGACAAGGGGGCACAGCTTGAGGATAAGGGGGAAATCCTTTAAAAACGAGATGGGAAGAACTTTTTTCACACAGAGAGTGGTGAATCTCCGGAAATCTCTGCCACAGAGGGTAGTTGAGGCCAGTTCATTGGCTATATTTAAGAGGGAGTTAGATGTGGCCCTTGTGGCTAAGGGGATCAGGGGGTATGGAGAGAAGGCAGGTACGGGATACTGAGTTGGATGATCAGCCATGATCATATTGAATGGTGGTGCAGGCTCGAAGGGCCGAATGGCCTACTCCTGCACCTAATTTCTATTTTTCTATGTTTCTATGAAGGATTCTGACCCGAAATATCACCTATGCATTTCCTCCCGAGATGCTGCCTGGCCCGCTGTGTTACTCCAGCACTCTGAACTTTTTGTAAACCAGCATCTGCAGTTCCTTGTGCTTACTTAGGAGAGAAAAAGAGAAAGAGAGAAAGCGAGAGAAAGAAGAGAAAGAGAGAGAAGAGAGAGAGAAAGAAAGAGAGAAAGAGAGAGAGCGAAAAAGAGAGAAAGAGAAAGCGAGAGAGAATATTACAGAAAATGCAACTTTCAATTTTCTGCAGCAATGGGAATCCACAAAGCCACAATTTATTTGTTTTTTTATAATATATATAATTCCATCCTTCAGTTATCATTCACAACTTATATACTTTTGTGGTGACACTTGTTGCAAGGTGAAGCCAGTGTCTGTTTTACAGTTATATCAAGCAGTACCATTCAGATATTCTGAGTGATGGCACGACTGTCATCCACTTAAAACTGACTCCCTTCTCACCGCAACCGGAAGCATCGCTTGGTACTCCCACATACCCCACTAAACACACACACAGATCCTGACAACTACTTCAAGAGAGACCAGAAAATAAAAAATTACAAAACTTTCCATGTCCATTCAGCTGAAAATGGAACTTGTTCCTTCCCAGATCAGATCCAATGTAATGCCACCATTTTTTATTCTAAATTTATTTCTTGGAAGCACATTTTTTCATTTTGAAACCCTTGGGTTTTAACTCAAAATGTTCCTAAGATATTTAATTTCAATGTATCCTTGCCATTTAGTATTCAGTAAGGGACAGAATATTGTTATGAATGTGTGATCTCACCCCACATTTCTCAAAACAGTTGATTTTCCACCAGGCAGTGTTCTCAAGTGATTCTGCCTAGCCCTGTTAAAGCAAGGAAGCTCTGGAGAAACAAACCAAATCCAATTCCATGCACGATTTTGTCTTCAATTTCCCTGGAATGTCATTCCCTAATTACAGCCGGTCATGTGAAATGAACAAAGTAGAGCGCTTGCTGTTTTAAGGTATTAGATTATTGCTTATCATTTGCACGGTGTGTTGTCCTGTGTGTATTCATTTTGCAAAGAGCAGGAATGTAGAATCACAGTTATTAAAACAGCTAAATAGTTTCTTTCCCCCACCTCAGGCTTCTTGCTACTCTACAGAATCAGCATTATTTCATGACTTTCAGTATTTCTGATACATCAGGTCGGTCTGTTGGACTGGCGCTTGGATGGAAGAAAATGACTGTTCCTCGTTGATCCAAACCAAAGTCACCGCCAAGCTGTTGAGAGAGAAAAAAAAAAATTCCATCATACCCCATTTAGAAACAACTTGGAGGTTGGGGGGGTGGAAGTCTCAGCTGTGCCTGTCAACCTCACTTACAAACAATAAAGCGCGCACTCTCTGCCTTTTTTTTTACCATGAACCTACTGCTTACTGCATGAACACGTGGTACTCCAACTGTAACTGCTCAGACAGGAAGGCTCTGCAGAGGGTAGTGAGGGGAGCATAGAGGATCATTGGCGTCTCCCTACCATCGGTACAAGAACTGTTGAAAAATGGCGGCGCACACAGTTGCAGCGGCTCGATGTCCTCCCGGTCAGTGCTTCGTGTTTTTTGTGTATGTGTACGTGTTGTTTTGTGCTCTGTGTACTTACTGTCGGGCGAACAACGCTATTTTCGTGATATTTATTTTAGTTGTTTATCTTTTAATATTTTACCTTGTATGTATCGTTAGCTTTTAGAAATGTTTGAATGGTGCACTGACTGGCTGACATTTTTAAATTTCGTTGTACATGGTTCATGTTACAATGACAATAAAGAAACTATTCTATTCTATTCTGTTCCAGAGCCGCTGTCTGAAAAAAGGACTGAGAATAGCAAAGGACAAACTGCACCCCTTCCACACACATCTGGATCTCCTGCCATCAGGCAAGAGATACCGTAGCATCAAAGCCCGGACTACCAGACTGCTAAACAGCTTCCTGCCACAGGCTGTGAGGCTGCTAAACAGTCACTCCACCTGATTCTGCTGCTTTGCACTGACAATTTAATAACTCTGGCACTGGCCACTTAACTGACAGCACAGAAGATCATTGGTTGCCCTCTCCCCTCCCTGATGGATATCTACACCTCCCGCTGCCTTAGCAGGGCAAAGAATATCATCAAGGACAGCTCCCATCCTGCGGTTGGACTGTTCGACCTGCTGCCCTCTGGAAGGCGCTATAGGTGCATGAAATCCAGGACAAATATACTCAGGAATAGCTGTTTTCCGAAAATTATAACTACTCTTAATTCAAATTCACACATGCACTGACTTCACAGCCCAACACCCGGACTTCCATCTGTATATATGTATATAGCGCCGCAGAATTGTGCACCCCCCCTTCCCCCCCCCCCCCACTTCTCCCTTCTGTTTTTGTTTTTTGTTTCGTGCTTTTGTACTAAATTATATATATGCACTGAGTACGAGCAGCTTTTAATTTCATTGTACATGTATAGTGACAATAAATGGTATATCATATCATATCATCATATCATATATCATATCATATCATCAGCTGCTCTGGGCATTTTATGACTGTTTTTACTGTATTTTAATGTTGCTGTTTTACCTGCTTTTTAACTATTTATACTGTTTCATCAGGGACTGGATTGTTTTTATTTTATGTGTGAAGAGTTTAAGTTTTATGTGTGATGCTCCGGTATTCCCTGGGAAACGTCATCTCATTTTGCACTGTACAATTGTTGCTTTTTGCAAGATGACAATAAAGGTTGATTGATTGATTGCTTACAAATGGGACAAGAGTGGCATTGTCTTAATGAGATCAGATGAAGCTTACACAGTCTAAACATTGGAGAAACTCAGCGGGTGCAACAGCATCTATGGAGCAAAGGAAATAGATAACGTTTCGGGCCGAAACCCTTATTCAGACTGATAGGGGGTGGCGGGGAGAAGGAAGGAAAAAGGAGGAGGAGGAGCCCGAGGGCTGGGGGATGGGAGGAGACAGCTCGAGGGCTAAGGAAGGGGAGGAGAAAGCAGCAACACCTCCGCTCGGTCCGCAAGAACCAACCTGACCTCCCGGTGGCTCAGCACTTCAACTCCCCCTCCCATTCTCAATCCAACCTCTCTGTCCTGGGTCTCCTCCATTGCCAGAGTGAGCAACATTGGAAATTGGAGGAACAGCACCTCATATTCCGCTTGGGGAGCCTGCATCCGGCGGGCATGAACATTGAATTCTCCCAATTTTGTTAGCGCTCGCTGGCTCCTCCCCTTCCTTAGCCCTCGAGCTGTCTCCTGGTTGGTTGGTTGGTTGGTTAATTATAGCCGCTGAACTTACCTGGTGCGGGTCATCGGCAACGTTGTGATTTTTTTTGGGTAAGGTCCGATTGCTGACTAATTGCTCTGCATAATAAGTAATCAAGTCAATGTTCCACACCTTTTTAACAGATATTCCCAAACCAAACGCATGGTACAACTGGAAAAGAAACATAATATTATGCTCTGCCAGCCCCCTCTTTAACCCATTGCCCATTAACATTGCAATATATTCTGTATGCCATTGTCTTTAATATAGTATCTTTATTTTCCTGTTTAAATCCATCCTAGGCTTCGTTATAACCATATAACAATTACAGCAGGGAAAACAGGCCATCTCGGCCCTACAAGTCCATGCCGAACACTTATTTTCCCCTAGTCCCATATACCTGCACTCAGACCATAACCCTCCATTCCTTTCCCATCCATATACCTATCCAATTTATTTTTAAATGATAAAATCGAACCTGCCTCCACCACTTCCACTGGAAGCTCATTCCACACAGCTACCACTCTCTGAGTAAAGAAGTTCCCCCTCATGTTACCTCTAAACTTCTGTCCCTTCATTCTCAAGTCATGTCCTCTTGTTTGAATCGTCCCTACTCTCAATGGGAAAAGCTTATCCACATCAACTCTGTCTATCCCTCTCATCATTTTAAAGACCTCTATCAAGTCCCCCCTTAACCTTCTGCGCTCCAGAGAATAAAGACCTGACTTATTCAACCTTTCGTTGCCTCCCCATCTATGGGTTCTTGAATTCGCACCATTTTTTTCACCCCATCATTGGCTCCCTTCTTCTACCAAGCTCATCTCACTATTCTTAAAACCTAGCTTGTTGATCAAATTTCCTAATATTACTTGAGTGTCAACATTTTAGCAGGTATCCTGCTGTGCTAGGATGTTGGGAATAACTTAAATGGTTGGCAAATCTACAATCTTCTCTATCCGATGGCAGGGGGTCATATCTGTAGGAGTGAAAAATAGAAAAATCCAGCTGTTGATAACATAGAAACATAGAAAATAGGTGCAGGCGTAGGCCATTCGGCCCTTCGAGCCAGCACCGCCATTCAATACTGATCATGGCTGATCATCCAACTCAGTATCCTGTACCTGCCTTCACTCCGTACCCCCTGATCCCTTTAGCCACAAGGGCCACATCTAACTCCCTCTTAAATATAGCCAATGAACTGGCCTCAACTACCTTCTGTGGCAAAGAATTCCAGAGATTCACCACTCCGTGTGAAAAATGTTTTTCTCATCTCGGTCCTAAAAGACTTCCCCCTTATCCTTAAACTGTTAAACTTACCCCTTGTTCTGGACTTCCCCAACATCGGGAACAATCTTCCTGCATCTAGCCTGTCCAACCCCTTAAAAATTTTTGTATGTTTCTATAAGATCCCCCCTCAATCTTCAAAATTCTAGCGAGTACAAGCCGAGTCTATCCAGTCTTTCTTCATATGAAAGCCCTGACATCCCAGGAATCAGTCTGGTGAACCTTCTCTGTACTCCCTCTGTGGCAAGAATGTCTTTCCTCAGATTTGGAGACCAAAACTGTACGCAATACTCCAGGTGTGGTCTCACCAAGACCCTGTACAACTGCAGTAGAACCTCCCTGCTCCTCTACTCCTATAACCTGGTTAGGATGACCATATTTACTCGGGGAACCGCTGAACACACAGAAATGAGCCTGCCGATGGGAGCAGCAACATGAGGTACCTGCCGACTGGGATCCAGCAACATGTCGTAGGAACATTTGGTCTCCTGAAGCCATTGGACAGCTCCCTCTTTACATCCAAATGAGATCAGCAGGACTTTCAGGGGCACAACATCAAGGCAGCTCTGTGCAAAACACAACACCAACCATTCAACAATGAAATCCAGAATTAAACCGATCAACAATTAGATCAACTAATAAATGAACAGTGAACGCCATGTGAAACAAAAACATTGACATGACCCGTATGTTTCTATGACCCGTATGCAAGTAAATATCAAACTGAGCCCAGTCTGCTGGAATTCCTTCTGCACGCGGTGATTTGGATTAAAAGGGTGATGTACACGAGGGAGTGTATCCAGCTCAGCCTGTCTCTGTTACAAATAATCACGGAACTCAATGCTGTGCACGCCCTCTACTTGATGTATAGAATTCAAGCTGGAGGCTCTCCAAGGGGACGGGAAATACCTGTTGCGCCTGTAGTTGTACCAGGTGATCGCGTCACGGTAGTCAGGCAAAATGCCTCAGCAAAACCAGCAGCAGTTTCTCCCGACGGTGGAGGAACTCTTCGAGTTGAATTTCTCTGAAATGGAAACCAGAATAAGATAATGTACGACCAGGCACCCCCATTGAATGCCAAGCTTCTACTTTTTTTTCCCCCAACAGGGACTCATTCTACAAGAAAATGGTAAATGGTAGTGAGTTGAGGAATGCAGTTGAACAGAGGGATCTAGGAATAACCGTAGCCAGTTCCCTGAAGGTGGAATCTCATGTAGATAGGGTGGTAAAGAAAGCTTTTGGTGTGCTGGCCTTTATAAATCAGAGCATTGAGTATAGAATAGAAGTTAAAATTGTACAAGGCATTGGTGAGGCCAATTCTGGAGTATGGTGTACAATTTTGGTCGCCTAATTATAGGAAGGATGTCAACAAAATAGAGAGAGTACAGAGGAGATTTACTAGAATGTTGCCTGGGTTTCAGCAACTAAGTTACAGAGAAAGGTTGAACAAGTTAGGTCTTTATTCTTTCGAGCGCAGGAGGTTAAGGGGGGACTTGATAGAGGTCTTTAAAATGATGAGAGGGATAGACAGAGTTGACGTGGATAAGCTTTTCCCATTGAGTAGGGAAGATTCAAATAAGAGGACATGACCTGAGAATTAAGGGACAGAAGTTTAGGGGTAACATGAGGGGGAACTTCTTTACTCAGAGAGTGGCAGCGGTGTGGAATGAGCTTCCAGTGGAAGTGGTGGAGGCAGGTTTGATTTTATAATTTAAAAATAAATTGGATAGGTATATGGACGGGAAAGGAATGGAGGGTTATGGTATGAGTGCAGGTAGATGGGACTAGGGGAGAATAAGTGTTCGGCACGGACTAGAAGGGCCGAGATGGCCTGTTTCTGTGCTGTAATTGTTATATGGTTATAAAATATCACATTTATGCAATGGAGGATCTCAATGGAAAGGATCAAGGTAACGGTGGAGAGACTGAGGAGATGGGCCGATGGAAGTGTTGGAACTAAAGAGATGGTCCGATGAGGTGGATGTGATAGTAAATGGGAGGCTTCAAAGGACTGAATGGCCTAATCATATCGGTGTTTGTTCTTGCACCGTTTTCAACATTTAAACCTCCTCTGTTTAAGAAGGAACTGCAGATGCTGTAAAATCGAAGGTACACAAAAATGCTGGAGAAACTCAGCGGGTGCAGCAGCATCTATGGAATGAAGGGAATAGGCAACGTTTCGGGCCGAAACCCTTCTTCAAACCTCCTCACCAACCGACCAAAACCATCAAGATATAATGGGATCATTAGGTAGCTAATTGACTGGCATTCCGGATGTGAATCCGGGATCATTATCTCACAGCAATAAGTTTGTGTAATCATTTACCTTCCACTTCTCACATCAGTGAGCTTCATGCATCCAGGGACCTGTGTGCCCAATTTCAGCTGGGCCTGGAACGCGTTTGCTTCTATTTGATTATCCACGTCACCCAGGAAATTGTTCCACTCCAACTAGGATTGAGAGAGAGGGCCAGGGCCAGTCAATGTTAATGGAAAATAAATTAGTCCCTTCTATTCAGATGCATCTTTGTTTAAAATGATTGAGACCGCAAGACCACAAATTAGTTGGGCATATTTTTCAATCATTCACGTTATTCCCATTATCATGCATCTATGCACTGTAAATGGCTCGATGGTAACCATGTATTGCCTTCCCGCTGACTAATTAGCACACAACAAAAGCTTTTCACTATACCTGGGTACACATGACATGAAACAAAACTAAACTCAGTCACAGCACTGACTCCATCATTTCTTTATTCACTCTATCACCCCATGGACCATGGCGGTTGACGGAAGTGACGCCCCGACGTCTCATGTGCCAAACATGTTGCGACTGTACAAGTCTTTGGTGAGACCACACTTGGGGACTGTGCGCAATTCTGGTCTTCAGATTCAGATTCAATCTTTATTGTCATTGTGCAGTGTACAGTACAGAGACAACGAAATGCAGTTAGCATCTCACCCAGAAGAGCGAACATAGAATAATGAGCAATAAATATATATACGCACATACAGTAGTAGTAGTGCAATTTTTCTGGGGGAAGGAGTGTCCGGGGTGCAGAGTTAAGGTGCAGAGTTAAGTAGTGTAACAGCCGCCGGGAAGAAGCTGTTCCTGAACCTGCTGGTCCGGCAACGGAGAGACCTGTAGCGCCTCCCGGATGGGAGGAGGGTAAACAGTCTGTGGCTGGGGTGAGAGCAGTCCTTGGCGATGCTGCGCGCCCTTCGCAGACATCGCTTGCTTTGGACAGACTCAATGGAGGGGAGTGAGGAACCAGAGGGCAGTTTTCACCACCCTCTGGAGTGCTTTCCGGTCGGAGACAGAGCAGTTGCCATACCATACTGTGATACAGTTGGTAAGGATGCTCTCGATGGTGCAGCGGTAGAAGCTCACCAGAATCTGAGGAGACAGATGGACCATCTTTAGTCTCCTCAGGAAGAAGAGACGCTGGTGAGCCTTCTTGACCAGTGTTGAGGTATTGTGGGTCGAAGAGAGGTCCAGCTATAGGAAGGATGTCATCAAATTGGAAAGGGTGCAGATGAGATTCACCAGGTTTACTTAGGCATGCAGGCGTGAGTTGTAGGGAGAGGTTGGATAGGCTGGGGATGTTTTCTTTTGGCGTTTCGGAGGTTGACGGGTGGCATTATTGAGGCATATAAGATCATGAAGTTCATGGATAAAATGAATGCTCACAGTCCTTTCCCAAGGACAGCGGAGTCAAACTAATGCTCAAGATGAGGGGGCAGAGATTGAAGAGGAACGTCAGTGACAACCTTTTCACTCATCCTCAGATCGAGTCTGATCTGTAATGAGCTGCTGGAAGCAGCTACAGAAGCAGATACAATTATGATTGTCAAACGACTTTTGGACAGATATATGGATAGGAGTCGGGAGGCTATGGGACAAATGCAGGCAAATGGGGCCAGTGCAATATGCCAACTTGGTCGGCATGGACAAAGGAAGCTGAATGGCCTACTCTACAACGATGATATCGGAGGAGTGACAAATGCTGCTAAATCGGACACGCCCTCATCCTGAGAACAGAAAACTGCTTGAGGGAAACAGCAGGCAGATGGAGGGTTCCCTTGGTGACGGATTTCAACTGGCTCACCACAGGCCAACATGAGCAGTCAGTGTTCAGAGGGCAGCACTGGGTGGCCGTGAGGAACCAAGGAAGGAAGATCTAACCTGTCTGCATTGGCAGCCACAGCATCAGGGTGTTGATCGCAGGCTGCAAGAGGAACTCTGCTAGCACTGCAGTGGTTTCACTTCCCACTTGCAGTTATAACAACAGTATTGTTGTAGGACAGGCTGGTTGAGCCCACAAATTTATTGTTGGGGGAAACAGACTTCATACTAATGCTAAATCTGGCAACAGAATCCAGACTTTCTTTTATGGGCTTTGTAGCAGTGCGCTCTGCATTCTTATCTCTAATCGGCACAAGCAAAGTAAATGATAGGACTACCTTGCAGCCACGCCTGGCTGAAAAGTGATTTTATCTTTGGCAGTTACATAGAAACATAGAAAATAGGTGCAGGAGTAGGCCATTCCGCCCTTCGAGCCTGCACCGCCATTCAATATGATCATGGCTGATCATCCAACTCAGTATCCTGTACATGCCTTCTCTCCATACCCCCTGATACCTTTAGCCACAAGGGCCACATCTAACTCCCTCCTAAATATAGCCAATGAACTGGCCTCAACTACCTTCTGTGGCAGAGAATTCCACAGATTCACCACTCTCTGTGTGAAAAATGATTTTTCTCCATCTTATCTCCTCTTATCCTTAAACTGTGACCCCTTGCTCTGGACTTCCCCAACATCGGGAACAATCTTCCTGCATCTAGCCTGTCCAACCCCTTAGTTGCGACGGAAAGGATCTCAAGTTGAGGAAAAGATCAACTGGAGGCAGGTGGGGTGGAATTTTAACCTAAACCACTACTAGGTTAACCAGCAGAACCAGTTCCAAGACTGAATTAAAAGCAATTTTACTCTTCAGTGATGTCAATCGAGGCACTGAAACCACATTCCACTCAGCTGGGAGCTGCTTTTGAGCCCAGTGAGTTGCAGAAAAACTGCCCAGGCATTTGGCAAAGTATCTGGTGGATGATTACACAGCAGAAGTGCATTCAACTCAACATACCAAACTATAGTCAATATTTGGGCAATTTCCAACTTAAAAAAACCCAAAGTAGAACTACCTCGAACTTCATCAAGTCTTCCACCTGATCCCGCACAGCGGTAGACCTGTCCGATATAAAATAAATGCATGGTTTTAGTTGACTGATGCATAATACAGGCCCTCCCTGGGGTTAGGAATGCCCAACTAATAGACACCACGTATACATGAATGAAGATTTGGGAGACTGGCGGGATGGATATGGGAGATCGGTCGGGTGGATATGGGGACCGGTGGGGTGGATATGGGAGACTGGCGGGATGGATATGGGGACCGGTGGGGTGGATATGGGAGACTGGCGGGATGGATCTGGGGACCGGTGGGGTGGATATGGGAGACTGGCGGGATGGATCTGGGAGATCGGTGGGGTGGATATGGGAGACTGGCGGGGTGGATATGGGGACCGGTGGGGTGGATATGGGAGACTGGCGGGATGGATCTGGGAGATCGGTGGGATGGATTTGCCGGCTGCTGCGGGGCTGTAGGCTCCTTCTGCCGAGTGGGACGCGCCTGTATTCCCCCCCCCCACCCCCCGACCCCCGCAAGATGCAAAAATGAGGAGCCGGTCCAAGTCGGGCAGAGCTGGGAGCGGTGAGCAGACTCATTCACTGATTCAGTGGGGCCAGCTGGCAGCCGCTCTCCCTGCTCCTGATTCTTATAATCCTCTCCCTCACACTGGTCTTGTTCATTTCCGACTTACAGGCAGTTCAGGATATGGACACTGCTCAGGAATGGAACTGCCGAATAGTTGTAACACTAAACACACAAAGGGAGCTTATTCCTCACTCGCTGCAGTGGATATTGTACGGCAGATCATAGGTCTATGGACGGTGGCAGTTCGTGAGCGGGGGAGAAAGAGATAATATCTATTAGTTTCAGTGGTGGGATATTCCAGCGTAAGGATACAAATCCAGAAGAAAGCTGGGCTATTAAAGACTGATATTAGAAATAGTTCCATGCAAGCAGCGATAGAGGTGAATGTTGCATTTGCCATGTTGGCCTTCATTGGTCAGGGTATTGAGTGCAGGAGTTGGGATGTCATGTTACAGCTGTATAAGTTGTTGGTAAGACCTCATTTGGAAAGCAGTGTACAATTCTGGATGCCCAGCTTTAGGAAGAAAGTAATTAACCTGGAAAAAGGTGCAAAACAGATTTGCTACGATGTTACTGGGTCTGTAGGGTTTGAGTTATCAACAAAGGCTGGATAGGTCTTTTTCCCCCCTGGAGTGTAAGAGGCTGAGGGAGTGGCCTTATAGAGTATATAAAATCATGAGGGGCCATACACAAGGTGAATGGTCACAATCTTTTCTCATGAGTCGGGGAGTCAAGGCATAGTTTTCAGCTGAGAGGGGAAATATTTAAAAGGGGCCTGATGGGCAATTTTTTGCACAAAGTGTGGCGCATATACATAATGATCTGCTGATAAAAGCAGATGTAATAACGATATTTAAAAGACATTTGCGGGAATACATGGATAAGACAGGTTTGGAAGGATATGGCCAGGTGCAGACAAGTAGGACTAGCTCAGTTAGGCAACTTGGTCAAAATGGACAATTTGGGCCGAAGGGTCTATTTCCCTGCTGCTTAGTTCTCTGTCGAATCAACCGTTGCGAATATTTGCATTTCTCCCTCCACACCTGGGGTGACGGTGTAGTTCAAATGTAAATTTGGAAGGTAATGTTGGTACATTTATTTGTTAGGCAAATGGTATTGAGAGTTTCGGAGCCAAAGCTGGTGGAAGGAATTAAGGTGCAGCTCAGCCCCAAACTAGCTAGATTCTGGAAGGGCCACGAGAGGTAAATGACCTTTGGCTCCTATGTTCCCATCGACCTCAAAGAAAAAAAAACAGACATTATACAATGTTTAACTTCTCATCTCGTGATACTTACTGGTAAAACTTTTTGAACAAATCTTCAACATCACTTCTCCTCCGCACATTCAAGCTTCAATGAGGAAGGAAAGATTCTTGGTCAGGTCCTCAAGAAAAAATACACAGAGGTTTTAACCCCTCCCCTCTCCCATCTATTGAGGTTTATATTATAGTTTAATTCAGACAAAAAGACACAAAGTGCTGGAGCAACTTGAGAGGGTTAGGAAGCATCTCTGGAAAACACGGAATGGTGATGTTTCAGTTCAGGACCCATCTTCAGACCGATTCCGTTTATTTCAGACCAACACAGACTTGTGACAGGCTGATCAAACACGTCGGCTGTAGCTCAAAGGGCTGTGCACTCACCTCTCAAGTCGGAAAGTTGAGAGGCGAGTGCACAACTGTAGATGTTTGTAACGCAAAAAAGGACACAACGTGCTGGTGTAACTCCGCGGGTCAGGCAGCATCTCTGGAAAATACGGCTAGCTCACGTTTTGGGTCGAGAGAGAGCCTTCAGACTGGGGGTGAAAGTAGGAAAGTTGGGGGGGGGGGGGGGGGGGGGGGCGGGGGGGGAGCAGGACAAAGCGTGGCAGGTAATAGGTGGACACAGATGGAGGTTGAGGTCGTTTAATAGGCGGATGGCCATTCGGCCCTTCGAGCCTGATGGTTGGAATACAGCCCAGAGATATAAGCAGAAGGTGAGAGACAAACGCATTGAAGAATTATAAATTGTGACACCTGCGTGTATTGAAGGGGAGAAATAGGTAGTTGGGAGGAAATGGGAGGGGGTGGAATGGTGAAATGTGGGGAGAAGTAAGTTCCATATTCTCAACATTACTACACATGAAAAGGTACTGCATTAATTGTAAAGCAGTTCGGTACTTCGCAAATCTGTGAAGGATGCAATAGTAAATATGTCTCTTTTAGGGTCTCGACCCAAAATGCCACCTAGCCATGTTCTCCAGGGATGTTGCCTGACCTGCTGAGTTACTCCAGCACATTATGTCTATTTTTGAAACCAGCATCTGTATGTCCTTGTTTCTACATTTTGTCTCTTTTTTATGTGCTGGAGTCAATGAAAGGTGACTTCATTGAAATATATAGTGTTTGAGAAGGTCGATGGTGGAGGTGGTTTGGGCTGTTGGTGAAATTTGAAGAAGGGTTTCGGCCCGAAACGTTGCCTATCGACTTTGCTCCATAGATGCTGCTGCACCCGCTGAGTTTCTCCAGCATTTTTGTGTACCTTTGCCATGCAAAACTTGCTCTTGCATTTTCTACATTACCACCAGGTGGCGCCAGCAATGGCTGCCTCACCAACAGTCTACCTGTCCCTTCCTTCTCTATTGTTTCTTTAGTATGTGTTAAATAACATCGAGGAGCTGGCGGCCTTTGCTGGAGGCCGACTTGGGGAGCTCCAACCGCTTGGAGCCTGCGGGACTTTCAATCGTGGAGCTGGCGATCCCTTGGCCAGAGATCGACCTCTGAGCTCCAACAGCGGGAGCCTGCGGACTTTAACATCGTGGAGCTCGCGGTCCCTGGTTAGAGACCGACTTCGGGAGTTCCAAGCCGCAGGAGCTTCGACCGCCCCAACGCGGGAGCTTCGATTGCCGGCTGCTGGAACTTCAATCTCCCTGACGGATGGTACGACTGCCCCGACCGCGGGGAGAAAAACGAGGGAAGAAGATTAGACTTCATTTCCTTCCTTCACAGTGTGGAATGTGGAATCTGCTGTGGTGGATGTTTATGTTAACTGTCATGTAGTTGTGTGTCTTGTTGCTTTTTTTTAGTATGGTAATTCACGGGTTACTATACCTTAATTGATCACGTGACAATAAAAGACCTTTGATACCTTTGATTACGGTACAAGAATACTTCATTAATTACATGAAACATCGTAAGAGAGAAAGGCACTATTAAAAGGGAAGGGTTTTATTTACCTCTCTTCAGAATTCACCTCTTGCTGTAAAGGAACCGACTTTGTCACTTACTTGTTGAAAAAGTTTGCATGCAGCTGAATCAGCCCAGCCAGGCGGCCTATCTTCAGGGAGACAAACTCTTGGGCCCTTGCTGGAAAACAAATCCCATGCAAGCACACCTTTAGTTCATATTCCACAAATTTGGATTGGAAGCTCAGAAAGATTCGAGAAGCTAAAGAAATGGATGAGGGGTGTGGTTGAAAGTTAGCAATACTGCCACAGCAGAAAGCCTGGCTACTTGCACCCGAGGTGGAGCCAGGGTAGTATGAGGGGGGGTGAGGGGGGGGGGGGGGGGGGGGATGGATAGGACCAGAATCTAGAGGGGAGGGGAAGGGGGGGGGGGGGGTGCAGGATGGATGACGATTGGGGGACACGATGAGTTGGAGATTAGGGACATGGGTTGGGCAGGAGCAGGTGGAAGGACCAGGGGGTTGGTTTGGGGAGTAGGCTTGGGGTAAAGGGGGCAGTGAGTGAGATGAGGTTGGGGAATAGGTAGAGGTTGGGGATAGGTAGAGGTTGGGGGATAGGTAGGGGTTGGGGGATAGGTAGGGGTTGGGGCAGGGTGGGACACGAAGGGGGGGGGGCAGTGAGTGAGATGAGGTGGGGGGGATGTAGAGGTTGGGGATAGGTAGGGGTTGGGGATAGGTAGGGGTTGGGGATAGGGGGGTTGGGGGATAGGTAGGGGTTGGGGGATAGGTAGGGGTTGGGGGAGAGGTAGGGGTTGGGGATAGGTAGGGGTTGGGGGATAGGTAGGGGTTGGGGGATAGGTAGGGGTTGGGGGATAGGTAGGGGTTGGGGGATAGGTAGGGGTTGGGGATAGGTAGGGGTTGGGGATAGGTAGGGGTTGGGGGATAGGTAGGGGTTGGGGATAGGTAGGGGATAGGTAGGGGCTGGGGATAGGTAGGGGTTGGGGATAGGTAGGGGATAGGTAGGGGTTGGGGGATAGGTAGGGGTTGGGGATAGGTAGGGGTTAGGGATAGGTAGGGGTTGGGGGATAGGTAGGGGTTGGGGGATAGGTAGTCAAGTCAAGTTTATTTGTCACATACACATACGAGATGTACAGTGAAATGAAAGTGGCAATGCTCGCGGACTTTTGTGCAAAAGACAAACAACAAAACAACCAACAAATTATAAACACAATCATAACACACATATTCTTTTACATAATAAAATTATTTTACATAATAAATAGGTAGGGGTTGGGGGATAGGTAGGGGTTGGGGATAGGTAGGGGTTGGGGGATAGGTAGGGGTAGGGGATAGGTAGGGGTTGGGGGATAGGTAGGGGTTGGGGGATAGGTAGGGGTGGGGGATAGGTAGGGGTGGGGGATAGGTAGGGGTTGGGGGATAGGTAGGGGTTGGGGATAGGTAGGGGTTGGGGATAGGTAGGGTTTGGGGGATAGGTAGGGGTTGGGGAAAGGTAGGGGGATAGGTAGGGGTTGGGGATAGGTAGGGGTAGGGGTTGGGGATAGGTAGGGGGATAGGTAGGGGTTGGGGGATAGGTAGAGGTTGGGGGATAGGTAGGGGTTGGAGTAGGGTGGGACACGAAGGGAAGGGGTGGGGTGTTCACCACTCTCGATGAATTGATACAGTGCCGGCCGCCCGGTAGCTACACCACCCCCCTCCCCCCCGGGAGCCGTACCTCCGCCGCTCTCCTCCCTCGCCGCCGCCAGGATGCCCCGGCCGCCCCGGGACAGCTCGTCGATAGCCCGCAGCAGCTCCTTCTCTCCCGGGCTGCAATCCTCCATCGCTGCGGCCCGACTGCACTTCCGAGCGGGAGGCAGGGAGGGAGGCGACTGGGTGGAGGAGGGTTCCCGTTCCCGGGGAGGGAGGAGCGGCCCGAGGCGTGTTCAGCAAAGCCCAGGGGAACAAGGTGGGTGTGGGAAAACAAAACACTTACGCTGCAACTCGCTGCCCCAATTGTTATGCGGGGATCCGCGAGTGTCTGCCCAGGAAAGCCTTTGTTGACCATCACCATCCCCATCCCCATCCCCATCCCTTGGATGTAGCGAGGGTGAGTCACCCATATGAAGGTGGTGGTGCTCCCTCTAGTGAAGTTGAGGGGGAGGGGGATCTTATAGAAACTTACAAAATTCTTAAGGGGTTGGACAGGCTAGATGCAGGAAGATTGTTCCCAATGTTGGGGAAGTCCAGAACAAGGGGTCACAGTTTAAGGATAAGGGGGAAATCTTTGAGGACTAAGATGAGAAAAACATTTTTTTACACAGAGAGTGGTGAATCTCTGGAATTCTCTACCACAGAAGGTAGTTGAGGCCAGTTCATTGACTATATTTAAGAGGGAGTTATATGTGGCCCATGTAGCTAAAGGGATCAGGGGGTATGGAGAGAAGGCAGGTACAGGATACTGAGTTGGATGATCAGCCATGATCATATTGAATGGCGGTATAGGCTCGAAGGGCCGAATGGCCTACTCCTGCACCTATTTTCTATGTTTCTATCCCATTGCAATGTATCCAATTCAAGATTCAAGAGAGTTTATTGTCAGTTTATTGAGAGTGTATCCCATTCCACCTTTTATAAAATAACAAATCTGAGCTTTCCCCATTCACTCACAGTGTCCTTCAAGGATACCGAGTTGGATGATCAGCCATGATCATATTGAATGGCGGTGCAGGCTCGAAGGGCCGAATGGCCTACTCCTGCACCTATTTTCTATGTTTCAATGCTCTTATTCCCCAGCCCCATGCAGATCATCCCTCTTCCTCTGTGGTAGAGCATTCCAGAGATTTACATCCCTTACTACTCTTCTCCACCCCAAGTGAACCTGCCTGTAAATTCTTAGATCCAAGGTAATTTATGAAAAATATAATATAATGAGTGGTTATTTAGTGGCATGTGGACTGTGAGTCAGTATGTGCACACCCAAACGTTGGGCTTTTAGGCCCAAGGCCCCACATTGCGCAGGGCAACTCGACATTGGCCTCCACCTGCACCTTCAAATGTTTTGGTGAGTAATCCTTGGCAAATCCCTCTGCTGGTGTCAATTGCTCATTTTGAAAGTGACCCTTAATCCCCTACTCCCAATTCCCACGTCTGCACCGCATCTGCACCCATGATGTGGTGTTCCAAACCAGGGCACTGGAGATGTCCTCACTCTTTAGGGAATGGGGGTTATAGATGAGGCTCTCACCAGGTTCTCCTCTATATCCCGTAGCTCCGCTCTCACTCCCCAATCCCCATTCCTAACAAGGACAGAATCCCCCTTGTCCTCACCTTTCACCGAACCAGCCGCCACATACAACAGATAATCCTCCGAAAAGTTAGGCACCTCCAACGGGATCCCACCACTGGCCACATCTCCCCTTCCAGCTTTCCGCAGAGACTGCTCCCGCCGTAACTTCTTGGTCCCTTCCCAAAAACTTTGTCCCTTCCCACCCAAACCACCCCCTCCCCCCGGTACTTTCCCTTGCAACCGCAGGAAATGCTACACTTGTCGCTTTACCTCCCCCTCTCGACTCCATCCAAGGGCCCAAGCAGTCTTTCCAGGTGAGGCAGAGGTTCACCTGCACCTCCTCCAACCTCATCTATTGCATCTGCTGCTCTAGGTGTCAACTGCTCTACATTGGTGAGACCGAGCGCAGGCTTGGCGATCGCTTCGCCCAACACTTGCGCAAGGTTCGCATTAACCAACCTGATCTCCCATTGGCTCAGCACTTCAACTCCCCCTCCCATTCCGACATTCATATTCCTTGGATTTCAGCTATTTTTCAGATTATGTACATCTAGACTGAAGGCATATAAGCAAACGCATGTGTTATATTTTGTCCTTTTGTCCATGTCATCAATGTAGATTTTAAATAGTTGAAGCGCAGCATTAATCCCTGTGACAACAGCAAATAACTCACAAATAATCAATTTGATTAAATTGAAATTGACTGAAAGATACAGCATGGAAACAGGCCCTTCGGCCCACCTAGTCCACACCTACCGTTGATCACCCGTTCACATTAGTTTTGCTTCATTGATTGATTCAATTGATTCCGTTTTTTCTCTTTTAGACAATAGGTTCAGGAACAGGCCATTCAACCCTTCGAGCCAGCACCGCCATTTAATGTGATCATGGCTGATCATCCACAATCAGTACCCCGTTCCTGCCTTTTCCCCATATCCCCTGACTCGGCGATTTTAAAGAGCCCTATCTAGCTCTCTCTTGAAAGTATCCAGAGAACCTGCCTCCACCGCCTTCTGAGGCAGAGAATTCTCCTGACTCACAACTCTCTGTGGGAAAAAGTATTTCCTCGTCTCTGTTCTAAATGGCTTACCCCTTATTCTTAAACTGTGGCCCCTGGTTCTGGACTCCCCCAACGTCGGGAACATGTTTCCTGCCTCTAGCGTGTTCAGACCCTTAATAATCTTATATGTTTCAATCAGATCACCTCTCATCCTTGTAAACTCCAGAGTATACAAGCCCAGCCACTCCATTCTCTCAGCCTGCCATTCTGAAAGGGACCCGTTAATCCCGACTCTTTGTTTCCTGTCTGCCAACCAAGTTTCTATCCATGTCAGCACTGTACCCCCAATACCATGTGCCCTAATTTTGCCCACTAATCTCCAATGTGGGACCTTATCAAATGCTTTCTGAAAGTCCAGGTACACTACATCCACTGGCTCTCCCATGACTATTTTCCTAGTTACATCCTCAAAAAATACCAGATTAGTCAAGCACGATTTCCCCTTCGTAAATCCACGCTGACTTGGACCGATTCTGTCACTGATATCCAAGTGTGCTGCTATTTCATCTTTTAGAATTGACTCCAGCATCTTCCCCACCACCTGGTCTATAGTTCCCTGTTTTCTCTTTCCTGCCTTTCTTAAAAAGTGGGATATCATTAGCTAACCTCCAATCCAAAGAAACTGATCCTGAATCAATAGAACATTGGAAAATTATCCCCAATGTGTCCTCAATTTCTAGAGCCACCTCCTTAAGTACCCTGGGATGCAGACCACCAGGCCCTGGGGATTTATCAGCCTTCAGTCCCATCAGTCTACCCAGCACCATTTCCTGCCTAATGTGGATTTCCTTCTGTTCCTCTGGCCACTAGTACATCAGGAAGATTGTTTGTGTCCTCTTTAATGAAGACAGATCCAAAGTACTTGTTCACCTCATCTGCCATTTCCTTGTTCCCCATAATAAATTCACCTTTTTCAGTCTTCAAGGGTCCAACTTTGATCTTAACTAATTTTTTTCTCTTCACATACCAAAAGAAGCTTTTACTATCCTCCGTTATATTCTTGGCTAGCTTACCTTCGCACCTCATCTTTTCTTCCCGTATTGCATTATTAGTTCAAACTATGCGCATCTTTAAACACTTTGTGTGATACCTTATCCAGACAATTCAGATTCAAGTTCTCTCTCAAATACGCTGCTTGCTACATCCTCCAAATAAAAGGCCTGGTCAAATATAGTTTCCCTTTTCATAAAACCGTTGACAGATAATAGAAACATAGAATCATAGAAATCTACAATCTTCTCTATCCGATGGCAGGGGGTCATATCTGTAGGAGTGAAAAATAGAAAAATCCAGCTGTTGATAACACAGAAACATAGAAAATAGGTGCAGGAGTAGGCCATTCGGCCCTTCGAGCCAGCACCGCCATTCAATACGATCATGGCTGATCATCCAACTTAGTATAACGTACCTGCCTTCTCTCCAAACCCTCTGATCCCCTTAGCCACAAGGGCCACATCTAACTCCCTCTTAAATATAGCCAATGAACTGGCCTCAACTACCCTTCTGTGACAGAGCATTCCACAGATTCACCACTCTCTGTGTGAAAAATGTTTTTCTCATCTCGGTCCTTAAAGATTTCCCCCTTATCCTTAAACTGTGACCCCTTGTTCTGGCCTTCCCCTACATCGGGAACAATCTTCCTGCATCTAGCCTATCCAACCCCTTAAGAATTTTGTAAGTTTCTATAAGATCCCCCTTCAATCTTCTAAATTCTAGCGAGTACAAGCAGGGTCTATCCAGTCTTTCTTCATATGAAAGTCCTACCATCCCAGGAATCCGTCTGGTGAACCTTCTCTGTACTCCCTCTATGGCAAGAATGTATTTTCTCAGATTAGGAGACCAAACCTGTACGCAATACTCCAGGTGTGGTCTCACCAAGACCCTGACAACTGCAGTAGAACCTCCCTGCTCCTACACTCAAATCCTTTTGCTATGAATGCTAACATACCATTCGCTTTCTTCACTGCCTGCTGCACCTGCATGCCTACTTTCAATGACTGGTGTACCATGACACCCAGGTCTCGTTGCATCTCCTCTTTTCCTAATCGTCCACCATTCAGATAATAGTCTACTTTCCTGTTTTGCCACCAAAGTTGGTAACCTCACATTTATCCACATTATACTGCATCTGCCATGCATTTGCCCACTCACCCAGCCTATCCAAGTCACCTTGCAGTCTCCTAGCATCCCCCTCACAGCTAACACTGCCCCCCAGCTTAGTGTCATCCGCAAACCTGGATAGCTTTTTCTCATTGCAAGTTATTAAATCTAAAGATAGATCTAAGATAAAAGACTAGTGAACCACAGGATTGGGGCAGTCCTGTGGGGAAGAAATCAAGGATAAACAAAATAAAACGGTGGAGGGAGTAGAATATGACAGTAATCTTGCCAGAAATATTAAAATTGTTGCAAGGCCTTGTATTGTGTTTAAAATGGAAGATGTGAATCTTGTGACCAAGGCAGGAGAAATGTAATGGTGCAAAAGGAAGTGCAAGAGATCTTTTACCATATGCAAAATGTGACAGAAATAGGGGAACCGTGTTTAAAAGTGAGGAACTGAAAGCAAAGCTCCGAGATAAAAGTATAAACGTCGACCAAATAACCAGCCGTGGTTTGAAAAGAGGTGGAGTCCCTGGTGGTCATAGAAACATAAAAACATAGAAAATAGGTGCAGGAGGCTATTCGGCCCTTCGAGCCAGCATAGCCATTCATTGTGGATCATGGCTGATCATCCCCTATCAATAACCCGTGCCTGCCTTCTCCCCATATCCCTTGACTCCACTAGCCCCTAGAGCTCTATCTACCTATCTCTTAAATCCATCCAGTGACTTGGCCTCCACTGCCCTCTGTGGCAGGGAATTCCATAAATTCACAACTCTCTGGGTGAAAATGTTTTTTTTCACCTCAGTCTTAAATGACCTCCCCTTTATTCTAAGACTGTGGCCCCTGGTTCTGGACTCGCCCCACACTGGGAACATTTTTCCTGCATCTAGCTTGTCCAGTCCTTTTATAATTTTATATGTTTCTATGATCCCCCTCTCTTCAACACCAAGGGATCAGTAAGTTGCAACTGTTCACGGAGAAGCAATAAGAAATAATACAAAACCCCACAGCTCTGAAAACCTGACATCAATTATTTAACTATAAGGGTTTTGACAATAGAGCACTTTGTATAATCAAATTTACTTTGTATAATCAAACGCTGGAGAGGGAGAGATGAAAGAAGGAGATGTCAGGCAAGCTGATTCAGTGCGATGCTTGCAGTATGTGGGAGGTCAAGGACACTGCTGGTGCCTCTGGCTGTTACAAATGTGAGAAATGCATCCAGGTACAGCTCCTGAAGGACCGTGTTGGAGAACTGGAGAAGCAAGTGGATGACCTCAGGTTCGCCCGAGAAACTGAGTCGTTCCTCGACAAGTCCTACAGTAAGTTCAAGTTCAAGTGAGTTTATTGTCATGTGTCCCTTTATAGGACAATGAAATTCTTGCTTTGCTTCAGCACACAGAACATAGTAGGCATTTACTACAAAACAGATCAGTGTGTCCACATACCATAATATAAATATATACACACATGAATAAATAAACTGATAAAGTGCAAATAACAGAAAATGGGTTATTAATAATCAGAGTTTTGTCCGAGCCAGGTTTAATAGCCTGATGGCTGTGGGGAAGTAGCTATTCCTGAACCTGGTTGTTGCAATCTTCAGGCTCCTGTACCTTCTACCTGAAGGTAGCAGGGAGACGAGTGCGTGGCCAGGATGGTGTGGGTCTTTGATGATGCTGCCAGTCTTTTTGAGGCAGCGACTGCGATAAATCCCCTCGATGGAAGGACGGTCAGAGCCAATGATGGACTGGGCAGTGTTAACAGTAAGATTGTTACACCTAAGGTACTGGAAGAGAGAAGGTGGGTGATGGTGGGAAAGGGAGGGAAGCATGGAATGCAAACGTCCCCGGGTGTTGTACCGCAGGTTCACTCACTTAGAAGCTGTCGGGTCAGAAGACGTTATTACACCGAGCGGTGGACTGGCTTGCGATGCAAATAGGGCTGTTGAGCCAAAACCAAAGAGGCCAACGTCAGGCAACGCCATTGTAATGGGAGACTCCATTGTGAGAGGTACGGACAGGGGTTTCTGTGGCAACAGACGGGATTCGAGGATGGTGTGCTGCCTTCCTGGTGCCAGGATCCAGGATGTCACGGACAGAGTGCAGAAAATCCTCAAGGGCGAAGGTGAACAGCCGGAAGTGGTAGTGCATGTCGGCACAAACGATGTCGGAAAGAAGGGGATGAATATTCTGCAGCGTGACTTTAGAGAGCTCGGAAAAATGCTGAAAAGCAGGACCTCCAGGGTTGTTATCTCCGGTTTGCTTCCAGTTCCTCGTGCTGGCGAGAGCAGGAACAGGGAGATACGGGACCTGAATGTGTGGCTGAGGAACTGGTGCAAGGGGCAGGGGTTTAGATTCTTAGATCACTGGGATCTGTTTTGGAGTAAGGGGACGGATTGCATCTTAACAGGTGGGGGACCAGCATTCTGGCAGGCAGGTTTGCCACTGCTAC
This sequence comes from Leucoraja erinaceus, assembly GCF_028641065.1. NCBI lineage: Eukaryota > Metazoa > Chordata > Chondrichthyes > Rajiformes > Rajidae > Leucoraja > Leucoraja erinaceus. The sequence goes on from NC_073381.1 coordinate 17,128,067, forward strand.
ACGGGTGGTTTTAAACTGAATAAGGGGGGTGGGGTGTCAAATGGGATAGTTGAGGATGGAGTTAAAGGGAAAGGGTTTCTTAAATGTGTGAGCAGAGAGACAGAGGGGTGTAAAATGAGGGTAGAAGCAATAGGTAGCAAGGTGAAAAGTAAAAGTGGCAGGGCAAAGATCCAGGGCAAAAAGGGCCACTTTTCAACAATTGTATAAGGGGTAAGAGCGTTGTAAAAACAAGCCTGAAGGCTTTGTGTCTCAATGCATGGAGCATTCGTAATAAGGTGGATGAGTTGAATGTGTAGATAGTTATTAATGACTATGATATAGTTGGGATCACGGAGACATGGCTCCAGGGTGACCAAGGCTGGGAGCTGAACATCCAGGAATATTCAATATTCAGGAGGAATAGACAGAAAGGAAAAGGAGGTGGGGTAGCATTGCTGGTTAGAGAGGAGATTAACGCAATAGAAAGGAAGGACATTAGGTTGGAGGATGTGGAATCGGTATGGGTAGATCTGCGAAACACTAAGGGGTAGAAAACGCTAGTGGGAGTTGTGTACAGGCCACCTAATAGTAGTAGTGGAGTTGGGGATGGCATCAAACAGGAAATTAGAAATGCGTGCAACAAAGGTAAAACAGTTATAATGGGTGACTTTAATCTACATATAGATTGGGTGAATCAAATTGGCAGGGGTGCTGAGGAAGAGGATTTCTTGGAATGTATGCGGGATAGTTTTCTAAACCAACATGTAGAGGAACCAACGAGAGAGCAGGCTATTCTAGATTGGGTATTGAGTAATGAGGAAGGGTTAGTTAGCAGTCTTGTTGTGCGTAGCCCCTAGGGCAAGTGTGACCATAATATGGGTGAGTTCTTCATTAGGATGGAGAGTGACATTGTTAATTCAGAGACAAGCGTCCTGAACTTGAAGAAAGGCAACTTTGAGGGTATGAGACGTGAATTGGCCAAGATAGACTGGCAATTGATTCTTAAAGGGTTGACGGTGGATATGCAATGGAAGGCATTTAAAGACTGCATGGATGAACTACAACAATTGTTCATCCCAGTTTGGCAAAATAATAAATCAGGGAAGGTAGTGCATCCATGGATAACAAGGGAAATCAGGGTAAGTATCAAAACAAAAGATGAAACATACAAATTAGCCAGAAAAAGCAGCCTACCAGAGGACTGGGAGAAATTCAGTCCAGCAGAGGAGGACAAAGGGCTTAATTAGGAAAAGGAAAATAGATAATGAAAGAAAACTGGCAGGGAACATAAAAACTAACTGCAATGTTTTTATAGATATGTGAAGAGAAAAAGATTAGTTAAAACAAATGTAGGTCCCTTGCAGTCAGAAACAGGTGAATTGATCATGGGGAACAAAGACATGGCAGACCAATTGAAGAACTACTTTGGTTCTGTCTTCACTAAGGAAGACATAAATAATCTGCTGGAAATAGCAGGGGACCAGGGGTCAAATGAGATGGAGGAACTGAGTGAAATCCAGGTTGGCCGGGAAGTGGTGTTAGGTAAATTGAATGGATTAAAAGCCGATAAATCCCCAGGGCCAGATAGGCTGCATCCCAGAGTACTTAAGGAAGTAGCCGCAGAAATAGTGGATGCATTAGTGATCATTTTTCAAAACTCTTTAGATTCTGTAGTAGTTCCTGAGGATTGGAGGGTAGCAAATGTAACTCCACTTTTTAAAAAGGGAGGGAGAGAGAAAACGGGGAATTACAGACCAGTTAGTCTAACATCGGTAGTGGGGAAACTGCTAGAGTCAATTATTAAAGATGGGATCGTAGCACATTTGGAAAGTGGTGAAATCATAGGGCAAAGTCAGCATGGATTTATGAAAGGTAAATTATGTCTGACGAAACTTATAGAGTTTTTCGAGGATGTAACTAGTAGAGTGGATAATGGGAGAACCAGTGGATGTGTTATATCTGGACTTTCAGAAGGCTTTCGACAAGGTCCCACATAAGAGATTAGTATACAAACTTAAAGCACACGGTATTGGGGGTTCAATATTGATGTGGATGGAGAACTGGCTGGCAGAGAGGAAGAAACGTAGAAACATAGAAAATAGGTGCAGTAGGCCATTCGGCCCTTCGAGCCTGCACCGCCATTCAATATGATCATGGCTGATCATCCAACTCAGTATCCCGTACCTGCCTTCTCTCCATACCCTCTGATCCCCTTGGCCACAAGGGCCACATCTAACTCCCTCTTAAATATAGCCAATGAACTGGCCTCAACTACCCTCTGTGGCAGAGAGTTCCAGAGATTCACCACTCTCTGTGTGATAAAAGTTCCCCTCATCTCGGTTTTAAAGGATTTCCCCCTTATCCTTAAGCTGTGACCCCTTGTCCTGGACTTCCCTAACATCGGGAACAATCTTCCTGCATCTAGCCTGTCCAACCCCTTAAGAATTTTGTAAGTTTCTATAAGATCCCCTATCAATCTCCTAAATTCTAGAGAGTATAAACCAAGTCTATCCAGTCTTTCTTCATAAGACAGTCCTGACATCCCAGGAATCAGTCTGGTGAACCTTCTCTGCACTCCCTCTATGGCAATAATGTACTTCCTCAGATTTGGAGACCAAAACTGTACGCAATACTCCAGGTGTGGTCTCACCAAGACCCTGTACAACTGCAGTAGAACCTCCGTAGAATATGTAGAATATGTACCTCAGTAGAAGCAAAGAGTAGGAGTAAACAGGTCTTTTTCACAATGGCAGGCAGTGACTAGTGGGGTACCGCAAGGTTCAGTGCTGGGACCCCAGCTATTTACAATATATATTAAAGATTTGGGCGAGGGAAAAAATGTTTTTCTCTTCTCAGTCTTAAAAGATTTCCCCTTTATCCTTAAACAGTGACCCCTTGTCCTGGACTTCCCCAACATCGGGAACAATCTTCCTGCATCTAGCCTGTCCAACCCCTTAAGAATTTTGTAAGTTTCTATAAGATCCCCCCAAGGTTTTCTAAGGTTCAGGTGTCACGACAACTGGAATAATTGCATCTACCAAAGTATGGAATTATATTGCTCAAGTTTCGAGCATCTGCTGTCACTTGTGTCTCCATATATTTTTTATCAGCCCTCCTCCTCATTCCATTAATCACATCAACAGAGAATATTTATAAAATCCCAAGTGGAGACCAATTAACAACATTTCACCACCTTTATGCATAGATTACATCAGTATGTTCTTCTCTTTGGTTCCTTGAATAACATGCAGCTATTCTTTGAAAAAGGGTGTGGGATACTTTGTGCCACCTGAGGGGCCGAGGTCCAAATGAGATCACATCCAATAACAAAATCAACTCATCTGCATTGGGGAATGCAAAATCTTCTGCTTCAGCTGATAAGGAAGCTTTGCTTCATCCAAACTTAAGTTGACTGGATTCGCAACAAAAAATCATTTCATTTCTGAAACAGTGAAATAATTTATGTTCAGTTTTAATTTTTTATATTCCAGTTTCTCTCATCATAAAACAATCTTAGTGCAGGCTGTAGCTTGTATTCTGGTGACACCGACCTCCCACACATAGAACATAGAAACTAGGTGCAAGAGAAGGCCCTTCGGCCCTTCAAGCCAGCACCGCCATTCATTGTGATCATGGCTGATCGTCCCCTATCAATAACCCGTGCCTGCCTTCTCCCCATATTCCTTGACTCCACTAGCCCCTAGAGCTCTATCTAACTCTCTCTTAAATCTATCCAGTGACTTGGCCTCCACTGCCCTCTGTGGCAGGGAATTCCATAAATTCACAACTCTGGGTGAAAATGTTTTTTCTCACCTCAGTATTAAATGACCTCCCCTTTATTCTAAGACTGCGGCCCCTGGTTCTGGACTCGCCCAACATTGGGAACATTTTTCCTGCATCTAGCTTGTCCAGTCATTTTATAATTTTATATGTTTCTATAAGATGCCCCCTCATCCTTCTAAACGCCAGTGAATACAAGCCTAGTCTTTTCAATCTTTCCTCATATGACCGTCCCGCCATCCCAGAGATCAATCTCGTGAACCTACGCTGCACTGCCTCAATCACAAGGATGTCCTTCCTCAAATTAGGAGACCAAAACTGTACACAATACTACTATTTTGAGAAAACCCTCTGGTCCTAGACTTTCCCACTAGTGGAAATACTCTCCACATCCACTCTATCCAGGCCTTTCACTTCAGTAAGTTTCAACAAGCCTCTCCCCCTCATCCTTCTAAACACCAGCGAGTGCAGTCCCAGAGCCATCAAGCGCTTATTATATGTTAACCCAATTATCCCTGGGATCATTCTCGTAAACTTCCTCCGCACCTCTTCCAGCACCAGCACATCCTTCTTCAGATTTGGAGTATTGTGAGCAATCTTGGGCCTCATCTATATTACTAAATCTCTGATCTTGACCGCTTTTGGCCCACTGTGCTGCGATTTCCGACAGAACGCCGCCACCTACGGCCGTCATTTTTGGCCACCTCGCTCAGAGCCCCCCTCCACCTTACGGGTGCAGAGGATTTTTCCCATCGATGACAAATCAGAGAGATATTAATGTTTTTAAAAAATACACCATTCTCTCTGCTGCCCCTGTTGGAGGGAGGGTGAGGGACTATAAAACCAGGAAGTGGTGTGCCTCACTCATTCTCTGCAAGATGGATGAAGCCAAGGGTCACGTCTCTCTGAGCTCTGAATAACAGTGAACAAATGTCTACACAATTGTGAGTACCCTTAATGTAGTTTGAAAATGAAAATATGGTTTGTTTGAAGTAAAAAGGCACTGCCTGCAAATGGTGGCTTGGGTGCTTTGGCTTGAAGTTGAAATGCACTATTTACTGCAAATGATGGCTTTGGAGCTTTGGCTTGAAGTTTAAAAAATTCACCATTCTCTCTGCTGTCCCTGCTGGACGGAGGGGGAGGGACCAGGAAGTGGTGTGCCTCACTCACTCTCGGCAAGGTGGATGAAGCCAAGAGTCATGTCTCTCTGAGCTCTGAATAACAGTGAACAAATGTCTACACAACTGTAAGCCTTATGTAGTTTGAAAATGAAAATATGGTTTGTTTGAAGTAAAAAGGCACTACCTGCAAATGGTTGTTTGGCTGCTTTGGCTTGAAGTTGAAATCACTACTTACTGCAAATGGTGGCGGGAGATTTGGCTTGAAGTTGAAGGGCACTTCTTACTGCACATGGTGGCTTGGGTGCTTTGGCTTGAAGTTGAAAGGCACTACTTACTGCAAATGGTGGCTTGGGTGCTTTGGCTTGAAGTTGAAAGACACTACTTACTGCAAATGGTGACATGAAGTTGAAAGGCACTTACTGCAAATGGTGACTTGGGTGATTTGGCTTGAAGTTAAAAAAATTCACCATTCTCTCTGCTGCCCCTGCTGGAGGGAGGGGGAGGGATTATAACACCAGGAAGTGGTGTGCCTCACTCACTCTCTGCAAGATGGATGAAGCCAAGGGTCATGTCTCTCTGAGCTCTGAATAACAGTGAACAAATGTCTACACAACTGTGAGTACCCTTAATGTAGTTTGAAAATGAAAATATGGTTTGTTTGAGGTAAAAAGGCACTGCCTAAAAATGGTTGTTTGGGTGCTTTGGCTTGAAGTTGAAAGACACTACTTACTGCAAATGGTGGCTTGGGTGCTTTGCTTGAAGTTGAAAAGCACGACTTACTGCAAATGGTGGCTTGCGTGCTTTGGCTTGAGGTTGAAAGGCACTACTTGCTGCTAATGGTGGCTTGGGCGCTTTGCTTGAAGTTGAAAGGCACTATTTACTGCAAATGGTGGCCTGGGTGCTTTGACTTGAAGTTGAAAAGCAATACTTACTGCAAATGATGGTTTAGGTGATTTGGCTTGAAGTTGAAAGGCACTTCTTACTGCAAATGGTGGCTTGGATGCTTCGGCTTTAAGTCGAAAGGCACTGCTTATTGCAAATGGTGGCTTAGGTGCATTGGCTTGAAGTTGAAAGGCACTACTTACTGCAAATGGTGGCATGAAGTTGAAAGGCAATACTTACTGCAAATGGTGGCTTGGGTGATATGGCTTGAAGTTGATTGGCACTACTCACTGCAAATGATGGCTTGGGTGCTTTGGCTTGAAGTTGAAAGGCACTACTTACTGCAAATGGTGGCTTGGGTGATATGGCTTGAAGTTGATTGGCACTACTTACTGCAAATGATGGCTTGGGTGCTTTGGCTTGAAGTTAAAAGGCACTCTACAAATGCACTTACTTCCTGTTTGCAGCTATATAGATAACATGCTACAACATACGGCTGTGATTTTTGGCCATCTTACTCAGTTCCCCCCTCCGCTGGGCAGGTGCAGAGAATTCTTCCCATCAATGAACATATAAAGTGTTATTAGTGTTTTAAAAATGTTGATTCTCTCCTGTGAATCACACCCTGAAAGCCACACCTTTTCCGGTGGGAGGGGGAGGGGTTATAAAACCCGGAAGTGTGGGTGTGGCTCAGTCTCTGCATGATGGGGGAGGGAGTGGTCATGATTCTGTCTGAGCTGTAAATCAACTGAACACACTGAATGTCTACTGAACTGTGAGTTTATGGTGGTTTCACCCTGCATGAAATGGTATGAAGCTGTATTTGAATTTGGTGGCCTTGGACCCTGCTCGAAGTGGAATGAAACTGCACTTGAATTTGGCAGCCTTGCATCCTGCTTGAAGTGGTATGAAACTGCACTGAATTTTGTGGCCTTGCACCCTGCTGAAAGTGGTATGAAACTGCACTTGAATTTGGTGGCCTTGGATCCAGCTTGAAGCGGTTGGAAACTGCACAAAGTCAGTGTCCTTGCACCCTGCTTGAAGCGGTAGGAAACTGCACTTGAATTCGGTGGCCTTGCACCCTGCTTGAAATGGAATTTCAAGGAATAGTCATGAGTCAACTGCCATTCCACCAGCCGTGAGTGAGCTGCCAGCAGATCAGGCTTGAGGGACTGAGCTGCCACCCCAAAAACCCATACCAGCACTCCAGAAAGCACCCCCACTGGCCACCAATATTGGAATTGGTGGAGAGGTGGAATATTGCATCGGGGGACCAGTCCTCCCGTGTGAACATGGGACCCATCGGGTCCCACTTAGTCTAGTACCTTATAAAGCCGCAGCATTACATCCCTGCTTTTACATTCTATATAAAATAGAGAGGAATCATCCTCTCCTTATGCAAATCCCAACACAATTAACATTTGTTGTTTTAACAATGAATCTTTTTCCGTTAAGTATAGCTTCCATAAGGTCCCTCACAGGTAATTGCAGAATAAAGTAAGGCCATCTGGAATTGGGGATAATGTACAATAGTGGACTGGGATTTGCTCAACACGTGGAAAACAAAGAGTAAAAAGGATACTTGTCAGGCTGGCAGGCTGCAGGGATTAGTTTGCCCAACTAGTCACATTCCACTTCAACTGTTTAGCCGAGCGGACCAAATGTAACATTTCCAAGTGTGCTGATAAATGAAAATGTGAATAGTGGTGAAATGTGAATAATGCAAAGAGCCATCTAGTGGTTATATGCAGGCTAAACAAGTGGGAAACCATGCCACAGGTGGAGAACTGGGGGAGATGTGAGATGATTCTCTGCAGTAAGAAAATAACAAATGCTGAGTATTTTGTTTATAAAGGTACAAGGCTGCGAAATGTTCATGTTTAAAAGACTTGGTCGTATGCAGGACTGAGGGCAACCAGGAAGGAAAATTATACGTTGGCTTTTGATGGAAAAGGATGAGTTAAAGAGGAAGAATGTCCAAATCTTAATTATAGGCAATGTTTGTGAGACCACGTCTGGAGAACTGCGACAACTTTGATTTCCTTTCCCAAGAATATACTTGCACCAGAACGGTTGCAACATAGATTCAGACTGGTCAAAGATGGTATGTCTGTAATACGAGGAGAAATTGAGAAGGCTAGGCTTTATTCTTTAGTGGTCCAGGCGAACCCAAATAGTTAATCCGTGCATCATAACTTGCAAACTACACAACACATTGCAGATACTGTCAAATCATTCTGGTTTTATCCTGAATGGTGGAATCATAAGGAAATGTATTTTATATATAATGTCATTGTTACCATGTCTGTTTTGGTGAAAAGTTCTTTTTTATAAACAACTAGAACAAGGGGGACCCGTTGGGTCCCGTCCCTCAACATGCGGTTGTGGGGTGGGGGGCGGCCTTCGGTGTCACACACGTACTTAGCACCCCACACACACACTACCCCCCCCCCCCGCTTGGTATTATATTAATATTCATTTGCTTCTTTCACCCCATCCACTCACGCATAACCCCCAACTGCGCAGGCGCAGCTAGAGAGGGGTGTGGAGGTGGAGAAGGAGGGGGAGGGAGGTAGAGATTGAAGGGTGGGGAGGTGCGTTGTACAATGTTTTTTAGATGTTGTACATTCTATAAAATCTAACATTAAATGAGGCTAAGTCAATAACATCAGTGTCATCAATTAATATTCTTGGTTATTGGGTTGGAAATGATATAATCAAGCCTGATCCAGAAAGACTCCGCCCTCTCAAAGAGATACCTGTTCCAGCTACATTAAACTCTCTACGAAGGGTCCTTGGGATGTTTGCATATTATGCTAAATGAATACCAAATTTTTCTGACAAAATTCAACCTTTGATTAGAGCAAAATCTTTCCCCCTTGACTCAACTACAATTGGTGCCTTTGCTTCTTTAAAGAAACAATTGGAATCTGTGACATTATACGCCATCGATGAGGATCTTCCCTTTGTTGTTGAAGGTGGTGCCTCTGATTTAGCAGTAAATCAAGGAGGACGACCAGTGGCTTTCATGTCTCGTACTCTCCAAGGTAGTGAATTGCACTACCCACCCGTCGAAAAGGAAGCTACAGAAACTATTGAAGCAGTGAGAAAATTGAGTCATTTCCTTTTTGCCAGCACTTCACTTTGATAACAGATCAGCGTTCAGTAGCTTTTATGCTGGATAATCGGAAACGAAGATTAAAAACAGTAAAATTCATGAATGGAGGATTGAATTATCTGCATATAGTTATTCAATTGAGTACCGCCCTGGTAAGGATAATGTTGCTCCGGATACATTAACTCGAGCATTTTGTGCCTTTGTTCATTCTTCTGCACTCACTGATCTTCACAATGGGCTGTGTCATCCTGGAGTCACTCTTATGTTACACTATGTTCGTTCCAAAGACTTACCTATCTCTACAGAAGATGTGAAGATGATGTGTGCTTCATGTAGAATCTGTGCCGAGTTCAAACCAAGGTTCTTCCGTCCTGAAGAAGGAAGATTGATCAAAGCTACTCAACCTATGGAACGTTTGAGCATTGACTTCAAAGGGCCTTTACCATCCTCCTCTCGAAATGTTTATAAACTTACCTTAGTTAATGAATATTTGAGGTTTTCATTTGCCTTTCCTTGTCCAAATGTGTCAGCTGCTATGGTTATCAAATGTTTAGATCAACTGTTTTCATTCTGTGGAGCTCCAAGTTACATACATTCTGATAGGGGCACCTCATTCATGTCAAAAGATTTAAAAGACTACCTTTCTAATAGCGGAATTGCAACAAGTAAAACAACACCATATCATCCGATTGGAATTGGTCAGGTTGTGAGGTATAACGGAATTATTTGGAAAGCAGTGAAGCTGGCTTCAAAGTCAAATGACAAACCAGATCAGTATTGGGAATGTGTTCTACCAGATGCATTACACTCCATCAGATCTCTACTGTCAACTGCTACCAATACTACTCCACACGAGCGGTTCTTTAACTTCAAACGGCATTCTTCTAGTGGTACTTCTCTGCCGTCATGGTTGACTAGCCCTGGGCCTGTGTTGCTTCGTCGTTATGTCCAATCAAATAAGAATGAGCCTTTTGTTGATGAAGTTGAACTGACTGATGTCAACCCTTCTTATGCAACTATCAGGTATCAGGATGGACGTCAGTCAACTGTCTCACTTTGTGACCTTGCACCATCTCCATCAGCTCCGTCACTTCTTGATAACATTAATCGAGAACTTCCTCCAACACTCCCATGGAAACTTCTAAAAGAAATTCTAAAATTTAAAATCTAAATAACAATATGAGTGAAGTTGATGACCAAGCAATATATCTGCCACCAGCTATTGAAACTGCATTGTCTCCTGAAGCTCCAGTGCTGCGACGGTCCTCAAGACGTACTAAACCGTGGCCGATTAGGAAAAGGGGAGATGCAACGAGACCTGGGTGTCATGGTACACCAGTCATTGAAAGTAGGAATGCAGGTGCAGCAGGCAGTGAAGAAAGCAAATGGTATGTTAGCATTCATAGCAAAAGGATTTGAGTATAAGAGCAGGGAGGTTCTACTGCAGTTGTACAGGGTCTTGGTGAGACCTCACCTGGAGTATGGCGTACAGTTTTGGTCTCCTAATCTGAGGAAAGACATTCTTGCCATAGAGGGAGTACAGAGAAGGTTCACCAGACTGATTCCTGGGATAGCAGGACTTTCATATGAAGAAAGACTGGATAGACTCGGCTTGTACTCGCTAGAATTTGGAAGATTGAGGGGGGATGTTATAGAAACGTACAAAATTCTTAAGGGGTTGGACAGGCTAGATGCAGGAAGATTATTCCCGATGTTGGGGAAGTCCAGGACAAGGGATCACAGTTTAAGGATAAGGGGGAAGTCTTTTAGGACTGAGATGAGAAAAACATTTGTTCACACACAGAGTGGTGAATCTGTGGAATTCTCTGCCACAGAAGGTAGTTGAGGCCAATTCATTGGCTATATTTAAGAGGGAGTTAGATGTGGCCCTTGTGGCTAAAGGGATCAGGGGGTATGGAGAGAAGGCAGGTACAGGATACTGAGTTAGATGATCATCCATAATCATATTGAATGGCGGTGCTGGCTCGAAGGGCCGAATGGCCTACTCCTGCACCTATTTGCTATGTTTCTAAACCTGACCGTCTCAACTTATAAATAAGAGGGGAGAATGAAGTGGGCGCATGTGCAGGGCTCTTCTAGAGTGTGCGCATGTGCGGAGTATTTCGGGCGGGAAAGGCCTGCGGAATCAGCCATGTTTGCCAGACGTTTCTGAGTTAATGTATTAAAGAAATAAGTTCTTAAAGCTTAAATAAAGTTAAGTAAATTACAAGTAGTGTAAAGTGTCATTTGCCTCACAACAAAGGGTGTGGATTGCATTCGAAACCATGATTGATGGATTTCTGGACATGAAAAGATTCAAGGGATGTGGCAGGAAAATAAAAAGATCAACCACGATCTTGTTGATTAAAGGAGCAGCCGACAGCCCAACAGTGTACTCTGAGTTCTTATATTATGCAAATTGCCTCTTCATTTCCCGCACTACAATTTTGACCATACTTCCAATGATACACTCCAATGATGAGTGCATCAAAGTGAGTATTTCCTAGATTTCCAGGAATAGAAACATAGAAAAATAGGTGTAGGCTATTCAGCCCTTCGAGCCAGCACAGCGATTCAATATGATCATGGCTGATCATCGAGAATCAGTACCCCATTCCTGCTTTTTCCCCACACCTCTCTCGATTCTTTTAGCCCTAGGAGCTAAATCCAACTCCGTCTTGAAAACATCCAGAGAATTGGCCTCCACTGCCTTCTGTGGCAGAGAATTCCAAATTCACTTCTCTCCAGGTGAAAAGGTTTTTCCTCATCTCAGTCCTAAATTGCCTACCCCTTATTCTTAAACTGTGAACTCTGGTTCTGGTCTCCCCCAACATCGGTAACATTTTTTCTGAATCTAGCCTATACGATCCTTTAAGATTTCTATATGTTTCTACAAGAAATAGTATTGGATAGGCTAATGGGACTGAAGGATGATAAATCCCCTGGGCCTGATGGACTGCATCCCAGGGTCCTCAGGGAAGTGGCTCTAGAAATAGTGGACGCATTGGTGATCATTTTCCAATGTTCTATAGATTCAGGATCAGTTCCTGTGGATTGGAAGACAGCTAATGTTATCCCACTTTTCAAGAAAGGAGCGAGAGAGAAAACAGGGAATTACAGACCAGTTAGCCTGACCGGTGGTGAGAAAGATGCTGGAGTCAATTATTAAAGAGATAATAATGGGGCATTTGGATAGCAGTAAAAGGATTAGTCCAAGTCAACATAGATTTATGAAAGGGAAATCGTGCTTGACTAATCTTCTGGAATTTTTTGAGGATGTGACAAGTAAAATGGATGAAGGGGTGCCAGTGGATGTAGTGTATCTAGACTTTCAGAAAGCCTTTGATAAGGTCCCGCACGGGAGACTGGTGACTAAAATTAGAGCACATGGTATTGGGGGTAGGGTGTTGACTTGGATAGGAAATTGGTTGGCAGACCGGAAGCAAAGAGTAGGAGTGAACGGGTCAATTTCAGAATGGCAGGCAGTGGCGAGTGGAGTGCTGCAAGGCTCGGTGTTGGGGCCGCAACTGTTTACCATATATTTTAATGATTTGGAAGAGGGAATTAGGAGCAACATTAGCAAGTTTGTGCATGACACAAAGCTGGGTGGCAGTGTGAACTGTGAAGAGGATGTTAGGAGGTTGCAGTGTGACCTGGACAGGTTGAGTGAGTGGGCAGATGTGTGGCAGATGCAGTATAATATAGATAAATGTGAGGTTATCCACTTTGGTGGCAAAAACAAGGGGGCAGATTATTATCTCAATGGGGTTAGGTTAGGTCGGGGGGAGGTACAGCGAGACCTGGGCGTCCTTGTACACCGGTCACTGAAAGTTGGCTTACAGGTACAGCAGGCAGTGAAGAAAGCTAATGGAATGTTGGCCTTCATAACAAGAGGATTTCAGTATAGGAGTAAAGAGGTTCTGCTGCAGTTGTATAGGGCTCTGGTGAGACCACATCTGGAGTATTGTGTACAGTTTTGGTCTCCTAATTTGAAGAAGGACATCCTTGTGATTGAAGCAGTGCAGCGTAGGTTCACGAGATTGATCCCTGGAATGGCGCGACTGTCATATGAGGAAAGATTGAAAAGACTAGACTTGTATTCACTGGAGTTTAGAAGGATGAGGGGAATCTTATAGAAACATAGAATTATAAAAGGACTGGACAAGCTAGATACAGGAAAAATGTTCCCAATGTTGGACGAGTCCAGAACCAGGGGCCACAGTCTTAGAATAAAGGGGAGGTCATTTAAGACTGAGGTGAGAAATAACTTTTTCACCCAGAGTTGTGAATTTATGGAATTCCCTGCCCCAGAGGGCAGTGGAGGCCAAATCACTGGATGGATTTAAAAGAGAGTTAGATAGAGCTCTAGGGGCTAGTGGAGTCAAAGGATATGGGGAGAAGGCAGGCACGGGTTATTGATAGGGGACGATCAGCCATGATCACAATGAATGGCGGTGCTGGCTCGAAGGGCCTCCTCCTGCACCTATTTTCTAAGTTTCTAAGATAGCCTCTCATCCTTCTAACCTCCAGTGAATACAAGCCCAAAGAGTGATACAGTGTGAAAACAGGCCCTTTGGCCCATCTTTCCCACACCGGCCAACATGTCCCAGCTACACTAGTCCCACCTGCCTGTGCTTGGTCCATATCCCTCCAAACCTGTCATATCCATGGAAACATAGAAAATAGGTGCAGGAGTAGGCCATTCGGCCCTTCGAGCCTGCACCGTAATTCAATATGATCTTGGCTGATCATCCAACTCAGTATCCTGTACCTGCCTTCACTCCATACCCCTGATCCCTTTAGCCACAAGGGCCACATCTAACTCCCTCTTAAATACAGCCAATGAACTGGCTTCAACTACCTTCTGTGGCAGAGAATTCCAGAGATTCACCACTCTCTGTGTGACAAATGTTTTTCTCATCTCGGTCCTAAAAGATTTCCCCCTTATCCTTAAACTGTGATCCCTTGTTCTGGACTTCCCTAACATCGGGAACAATCTTCCTGCATCTAGCCTGTCCAACCCCTTAAGAATTTTGTAAGTTTCTACAAGATCCCCCCTCAATCTTCTAAATTCTAGCGAGTACAAGCCAAGTCTATCCAGTCTTTCTTCATATGAAAGTCCTGACATCCCAGGAATCAGTCTGGTGAACCTTCTCTGTACTCCCTCTATGGCAAGAATGTCTTTCCTCAGATTAGGAGACCAAAACTGTACGCAATACTCCAAGTGTGGTCTCACCAAGACCCTGTACAACTGCAGTAGAACCTCCCTGCTCCTATACTCAAATCCTTTTGCTATGAATGCTAACATACCATTCGCTTTCTTCACTGCCTGCTGCACCTGCATGCCTACTTTCAATGACTGGTGTACCATGACACCCAGGTCTCTTTGCATCTTCCCTTTTCCTAATCGGCCACCATTCAGATAATAATCTACTTTCCTGTTTTTGCCACCAAAGTGGATAACCTCACATTTACCCACATTATACTGCATCTGCCATGCATTTGCCCACTCACCCAGCCTATTCAAATCACCTTGCAGCCTCCTAGCATCCTCCTCACAGCTAACACTGCCCCCCAGCTTTGTGTCATCCGCAAACCTGGAGATGTTGCATTCAATTCCCTCGTCCAAATCATTAATATATATTGTAAATACCTGGGGTCCCAGCACTGAGCCTTGCGGTACCCCACTAGTCACTGCCTGCCAGTGTGAAACGGACCCGTTTACTCCTACTCTTAGCTTCCTGTCTGCCAGCCAGTTCTCTATCCACATCAATACTGAACCCCCAGTACCGTGTGCTTTAAGTTTGTATGTACCTGTACCATGTATCTGTCGGTTTTTTAAACAATAGGATAGTCCCAGCCTCAACTACCTCCTCTCGCAGCTTGTTCCATACGTCCACCATCCTTTGTGTGAAAAAGTTACCCCTCGGATTCCAATTAAATATTTTCCCCTTCACCATCGAACCTATGTCCTCTGGTCCAAGGGCAAGAGACAGTGGATCTACCCAATCTATTCCTCTCATGATTTTTTACACCTCTATAAAATCATTCCTCATCCTCCTGCACTCCAAAGGATAGAGACTCAGTCTATTCAACCTCTCCCTATAGCTCACACTCTCTAGTCCTGGCAACATCCTTGTAAATCTTTTCTGAACCCTTTCAAGCTTGATAATATCTTTCCTATAACATGGTGCCCAGAACTGAACATAATATTCTAATGCAGTCTCACCAATGTCGTATTCAACTGCAACATGACCTCCCAACTTCTCTACGACTGAATCAGTACCCCGTTCCTGCCTTTTACCAATCTGACACCATTCAGATAATAATCTGCCTTCTTGTTCTTGCCACCAAAGTGAACAACACCACATTTATCCACATTCTACTGCATCTGCCCACTCACCCAACCTATCCAAGTCACCCTGCAGCCGCATAGCATCCTCCTCGCAGCACACTACCACCCAGCTTCAAACATCTGCAAACTCGTAGATGTCATGTTTTATTCCCTCGTCTAAATCGTTAATATATATTGTAAATAGCTGAGGTCCCAGCACCGAACCTTGCAGCACCCCACTAGTCACTGCCTGCCGTTCTGAAAAAGACCCGTTATTCCTACTCTGCTTCCTGCCTACCAGTTCTCTATCCATGTCAATACCCTACCCCCAATACCATGTGCTCTAATTTTCAAATAAATATTTTTTTCTGTGAAAAGTGATGTAATTCCCCTCAGTGCATTTTTGCTACGTGTAACAATTTTACAAGATATCTTTTGGTGTATCTAAAACAGAATATTGGCTATTCACAGTCGAATATAAATTGATTTTGGAGAAGCCATTCTGTTAAATCAGAAAGAACAGGTATCAATATTTAGAAGTCTAAATACAAGATGGAAATATGGATTTTATTTTTCAAAAAAGGATTTTCAGCATGGACTTGTATACGTCTAGAATCAAGAGCCTATCAGACATACACTACAGTGGCAACTTGCATTTAAAATCTAACTATAAGAGTAGTAAAAGGTCACAAAGTTGTGTTTAGAATTAGTGCACTCAGATAAAAATTGAAAATTCAAATCACAGGGATAAAATATAAACAAAAATGAAATGCACTTTATTCTGTTTTTGCTCCATATTTCAGCAGCAACTCTGAACCCTCCACAAATAGTTACACTTAACTAATCATAAAACAGATCCTTAAAAGCACAAAACAGTCATTACTTAGGGCAGCTTTCAGCTTTGAAACCAAGGACACAATAGAGAATTAGAGGCGGCAGATAAGAATTTTTAGTTTTTTTAAAGTGGCTATGAATGTGATCAATCATTGAGCAATAGATGTAGTTTACTTGGATTTTAGTACGGTATTTAGTCCCCCAAGGCAGACTGTTTCAGAAGATTAAGATGCACAGGACTTTGTCGTATGGTTGTGGTGGTAGAAAAATATTCAGGCTGGAGTCCTGTGACCAGTGGAGCTCTGCCTGGACCTGTGCTGTGTGTGACCTCTGTTGTTTATGATTTATATCAGGGGCCTCCAAACTTTTCACCATGAGGAAGGGCCACATTATATATCTGGCACATTTTTGCTGGCCGTAGAAAAACATAAAGAAATGTCAGTTTTATAAATTTAATGAACTCACAAAAGAACTTAAGTAAAACAAATGGAAGAAATTCAAAAACAAAACTTGTAGCCATCAACCAAGGTTAATCTTTAAGCTAACTGGCGGGTGAATTAATTTATATATACACACACACACACACACACACATTTACCGGTTCCCCACTGAGAGGGTTTGTTGCAGCGAGTCGGGAGCATGGTTAAACCCTGTCCCCCCCAACACCCTGGCCCCCCTCTCTCTCTTCCCTCACCCACGGCAACTATAACCAAACCCGATGGAGGAAGCAGTGAAGAGCCCCAACAGACAGCGACCAATGGAAGCAGGAGAAGCAGCCTTACACGGGTTACTCTAAATATAAATATAACCATATAACAATTACAGCACGGAAACAGGCCATCTCGGCCCTACAAGTCCGTGCCGAACAATTATTTTCCCCTAGTCCCATCTACCTGCACTCAGACCATAACCCTCCATTCCTTTCCCATCCACATGTTTAAAAGGCTCTGAAGGCTACATCCAATCGAGAGATTTCCTATTAATGGAGCGCACAAGTCATTCTGTAGTTAGGTGACCGTCAAGTGGAAGAAGAAAGGGAGTGTGAATGTGCATCAGCAATTAACACATCTATCCGGACCATCTCATCAATTGGCTGTGCGATCAGTTCAATGTATAGGTACAGCTTTGTATGGGTTGATGCAAAATTGCTCAGCATGTGGTATATGCCACTGGGATTCGATTCCATGCGTGTTATTTTCAATATGCTTTTGATTTTAGTTTTGCTGCACCCAAATTCCCACATTAATATTTAGGGTAAACTCCTGACAAACACTGCCTTGACACATACATCTGCAGCAACATCGCAACTTATGCACCAATCTACAATAAATGCATCACCATATGTTAGCTTTCAACTGGTGGCTCTGGCATAATTTACCCTTTGGCCTAACAAATACAACAAGGTCATTGGTCTGCGAATAATTGATCTTTTTCCCTTTTTTTCCCCCACAGTCAAAAATGTAGGGTGAGCATCTGCCTTTTGTAAAAAAATATCGAAAGGATTGTAAAAACAGCTGCAATAATTTGTAATGTTACAGTTGTACACGATAATTGGGCAGCAAGGCGACACAGTCTTAAGTTGCCGCTATATAGCGCCAGAATGCCAGGTTCATTCCTGAAAACAGGTGCTGTCTGTACGGAGTTTGTACATTCTCCCAGTGACCTGCATGGATTTTCTCTGGGAGCTCCGGTTTCCGCACATACTCCAAATACGGTGCAGGTTTGTATAGGAAGGAACTACATATGCTGGTTATACACCGAAGATTTGTAGATTGATTGGGTTGGTATAATTGTCCCTGGTGTGTGCGCGCAAGTGTAGGATAGTGTTAGTGGTGGGGGCGAGCAAATGGCCTGTTTCCAGGACGCTGCATCTCTAAAATTTAGAGCAAACTGACGTTTCAGTTCCCGCGTTACCACAGAACCCACTAAATAAACAATAGACAATAGGTGCAAGAGTAGGCTATTTGGCCCTTCGAGCCAGCACCGCCATTCAATGTGATCATGGCTGATCATCCCCAATCAGTACTCCCGTTCCTGCCTTCTCCCCATAACCCCTGACTCCGCTATTTTTAAGAGCCCTATCTAGCTCTCTCTTGAAAGCATCCAGAGAACCTGCCTCCACTGCCCGACCGCCCTCTGAGGCAGAGAATTCCACAGACTCACCACTCTCTGTGAGAAAAAGTGTTTCCTCATCACCTATTCTCTCCATTCCGATAAAATCTGGTGGCGGGCCTGATGTGGCCCGCGGGCCATTGTTTGGAGACCTCTGATATATATGAATGACTTAAGACATAAGTATGGACGGGTTGGTTATTATGTTTGCAGATGACACCACCATTACTAGGGTCACATATGAGGAAGGCGGTCAAATTATACAGCGGAATATTTATCAGCCAGAGTCTGAATCCGTCTCAAGAAGGGTCTTGACCCGAAACGTCACCCATTCCTTCTCACCAGAGATGCTGCTTGTCCCACTGAGTTACTCCAGCTTTTTGTGTCTACCTATCAGCTACAGAAATTAGTTTAATCTGAGTAAGTGTGAGGCGGTGGAAGTTGGGAGGTCGAATGCAATTATACATTTAATATACAATTATGAGCATTAGCCTGAACAGCATTGATGTATACAGGGATCTTGGGGATCCAAGTCCACAACCCCCTTAAAGTGAAAGCACAAGTAGAGTGATACAGGTGGTACAGGGCATGCTTGGCTTTATTGGCCAGGGCATTGAGTATAAAATCAGGAAGCCATGATGTAGCTTTACAGGACTTTGGTTAGGGTGCATTTGCAGTATTGCATGTAGTATTAGTATCCCCATTACAGGAAGGATGTGGAGGCTTTGGAAAGGGTGCAGAGAAGGTTTACCAGAATGATGCCTGGATTGGGGAGTATTAGCTACAGGGAGGTTGGACAGATTAAGATTATTTTCTTTGGAAAACAATATGTTGAGGGGAAACCTGACAGAACCATTTTCCCAGGCTGGAAATACAAAATACTAGAGGGCATAGAGGGGCAAAGTTGAAAGGAGATGCGCTGGACAAGTTTAATTTTTGTTTAGAGGATGGCGAGTGCCTGGAACACACTGCAGCAGATGAAGGCAGAAGCAGAGACGATAGTGGCATTTAAGGAACTTTGGGTTAGACACATGGATATGGATTATGTGCAGATAAGAGTTGGTCTTTGCATCCTGTTCCACACAAACATTGTGGTCTGAAGGACCAGTTGCTGTGCGGTACTGTTTCATGTTCAAAAGGCTTCCCTTTTAGGGCAGGTTTACACTGCTCGGCAGTTTTACAGGTTCTACTGCTAGAAGGTCGACAGTCTGAACATCTATTAAGCTTCCTCATAATTAATAAACCCAGCATAATTCAAGGAGTGTAAATGGACAAAAAAAGTCCAAGTCTAAAATGATATTGGATTAAGGAGGACTATAAAGATGAAACCACCATGAAACTATATTTCCATTTACACTGCTAGCATTATCAAACTAAAAATATGCAGTGAGCTACAAGCATTAAGGCTGGTGGGGCATGTTTAGTCAATGCAATGGTATTATCAAAATGTATTTCACAGTTAAAGGGGATTTTAGGGGGGGAGAATAAGGCCTTGCAGGATGCAAGCAAATATGGAGATGTACCATATTTGCTTTTTGCACAAATCCAAGGATATAAGCAAATTCAGGTATTGCCACAAAACTCTTTTACTAGTGAAGTATAAACAAAAACAAAAGTAGTATTTACAAGACAGATGTTGCTGAAAATGACAACCGGTAGTTGATATAATGTCTTCTGCATAAGGTGAGACAATGTTTATGACTGCCCCACAACTAGGTGCTACACAAGGTTAGTGTTAAATAAGAAATACAGAGAGCTCACTAGGGGCTGTGGAGGGGCTGGCTGCAACAACTACTTCAAGATGTTCACACAAAGGAATTTGTGCTCTCTGGATTGACACGAATGATTCGGGAGCCGTTACGAAGATCCTGGAGCTGCTTGGCTGGCGTCCCAACTCCCTCCTCGAACCGTCTCTCCACCACTGGGAGGACAGTCTCATAAAGGAAGGAAACGTTGTCGTGAATGAAGACTTTCTTCTCTGGATCCTGCTCGCAGCGCAGGCTGTAGTCAACATGTTGCACGGCCACCAAGATGATCTCCTGGAGGCTTTCCAGAAGAACCATGTGCAGTTCGGGGAAGTAGAGCTTCAGTCCTTCCTCCAAGAAGGCCATCAGCTGCTTGGTGAAGGCCACTATGGTATAGCTGAGGTTGACCCAGCAATCGTCGCCCGTGTACTGGTCGAAATTGGTGATGCCACTACTCTTCATTTCGTCCTTCAGTTTTGTCAAGGCCTCGGGTGTCATCAGGTTCATCTTCCTCCACATCTCCTCCGAGTTTCGGTGCTTGGTGGCCTCCATGATGATGTCCTTGTAGCAGTGGAGCGCGGCCTTGATGTCCTTGACCAGCAACGCCTGCAGGGTGAAGGTGAGGTCCAGGCCGATCTCGCTGAGCTTGTTGCAGTGCTCCTTGGCCACCTCCACGCACTCGGCCGTGGTGGACAGGCTCTCCTTACTGTCGAACACCTGCTTGCTGAAGGCGTCCACAAAGAGGCGGGTGGACGAGCGCGACCACACCACGAAGGCCGAGTAGCAGCCGCTGTCGCCGGCGAAGTCCATCTCGAACTCGCGGGCCGTGTCCAGCAGGCCGGTGAAGAAGATGTTGCAGAGCTTGTGGATGTAGAGCAGCGTGGCGCCCTCGATGCGCAGCTGGCGGATGGCGGTGTGCACGGCGGCCGCCCGGTTCTTCAGGAAGAGATCGCACGCCTTGGTGGACTGGCCGAGGCGGATGAGCTGCGAGACGGCGCGCCGGGTGGCCCGCGGGCCGCCACGCAGCGAGCGCCCGGGCGACAGCTCGTACACCAGCACGCCGGTGAGCCGGCGGATCCGCTGCTCCACCCGGCTCCTCAGCTGCCGCACCCCGGGCTGCCCGTCGGCGCCGCTCAAGTAGGCCGACAGCTTGTCCAGCAGGTCCACGGCGCCCTCGAAGTCCCGCTGGGCGATGCATACGTCCAGGTCCTCGGGCAGCTCCTGGATCCAGTCCAGGCCGAGGTCCAGCGGCTGCAGGTCGGCCCGCGGCTCGTCGCCCGCCTCCCCCCCATCCTCCTCCTCCTCGAACGGGTTGGTGCCGGACGGCAGGGCCCTCCTCCTCCGCTGCTCTTCCTCCTGCTGCAGCCGCTGTTGCTCCTGCTCGGCCGCCGCCAGCCGCAGGGCCTCGGCTTTCTCCAGCTCCCGGCGCTCGCCCAGCGCCTTGTTCTTCTTGGTCTGCTCCAGGATCTCCAGCCACTCCTTCTTCACCTTGGCGTTCTCCGCCTGGAAGACGCGGGTGTCGGGGAACATCAGCACCTTGAACATGTCCCGCATGGGGCCCGCGTCCTTCACGTTCACCACCGCGAAGCTGTCCAGCTGGTAGACGGCGTCGAAGCGGTACCGGAGCGCTGCGCCGCGGCGGCCCGGCAACCAGGCGGCCACCAGGAAGCAGTCGTTCATCAGGAAGGCGTGGACCCGCTGCAGCTGCGCCGCACTCTCCGGGTCGCACTCCAGCAGGTCGCCGTTGTAGACCAGGTAGCGGCCGGGCGCCTGCAGCAACTCCTGGCAACCCTCCACCTTCTCCAGCAGCGGCGTCAGTGTGCGCTGCTTGTGCTCCTCGGCCTCCCGCGGCAGCAGGAAGGCCTCGGACTTGGTGGAGGCGCGGTCGGCCGCGGAGGCGGAGGCTGAGGCGGAGGCGGAGGAAGGCCCGGCCTGCAGCTGCTGCTCCCTGTCAGCTGCCAGCAGCATCTGGGTCAGGCCGTCCATGATGCCCTTCTGCTCGGTGAGGATGTGGCTGAGCTGGTACATCTCGCTCTCCAGGTACGAGATCTCCCGCGCCGTCTCGATGAACTGCCGGTAGTTCTTGTACACGTTCTTCTTCAGGTTCTGCGCCGTCTCGTCGGCCAGGCTCTGGATCTTGTGCCGGTGCTCCTGCAGGTCGCGGTCGCCGTCCGACTGCTGCGACAGCTGCTTCACGTAGAGCGCCGGCTCGAAGCGCACGGCCTCCAGCTGGCGCCGCAGCCTGGAGCCGCCGTCCGCCGCCGCCATCGCCATCCTCGCTGTCGACACGGGCGGGGGAAGTGGACGAGGCCCCGGTCTCTCAGCCGCCCGTTCCCCAAGCCTGGTGTCAGCGAACAGGCCCCGACCGACCGTGCTTCCGCTTCCGCTCCCCCTCCCACTGACGCCCGATACCCCGCCCGCCAGAGGACCGCCCTCCCACCTCTCCGATTGGTCCCTGTTGGTTAGTCCCGCCCCTTAGCCCCAACACAATTGGTCCAACACCTGAGGCTATTGGCTGAAGCGGCTGTCCATCAGCACCAGCTTCCATCTGGTTGGTCCCGCCTCCCCCCAGCTGTCTGCTATCCGATTGGTGGCTGCTAGTTAGTTCCGCCCCTTCCCCATGTCCCTATTGGCCAGTGGTGTCCAACCCCAGAGACTATTGGCTAAGTGGGTTGTCCATCATCGCCCGGCTGCCCCCTCATTGGTCGCTTCTCACCAGCTGTCTGATTGGTCGGTTCAAACCGAAGGCGCTCATTGGTCCATTCTGTCTAGTCGGTCACGTGACGTAATGTGAGCCCCCACCGCGCATGCCCGGCGGTGGAGGGTGGAAGGCGGGCGGACGATGGACGGCGATCTGTTGCTGGCGCTGCAGCTACAAGGGGCCTGGGAGGCCGAGGATCGGGCCGGGCCCGCCGGCCGCCAGAAGCCGCCCGACCCCGAGGCCCCGCTCACGGTGGTGGATGAGTCGTGGGAGTTGCTGGATCCGAACCCGGACCTGCGCGCCCTCTTCCTGCAGTTCAATGACATGTTCTTCTGGGGGCAGCTGTCCGGGGTGGAGGTGCGCTGGAGCCCGCGGATGACCCTGTGAGTGCGGCCTGGGGTCAGCCCGACCCGGGAGAGGGAGAGGGAGGGGTGAGGGAGGGAGAGAGGGAGACCGAGAGACCCCCACCCTCCCCCCTGGCACAGTCTCCCACCCCACCCTAGTTCGTGCTGGGGTCCCACAAGTGCTGTCAGGTTTGCTGTCAGAACTCATCTTCATTCTGATTTCACCCGAGCAGTAAGTGAGGGATGTGTATTGCACAAGAAAGTGACTCAGAATTACAAGATCAGCCACAATTTAGAGTGACGGAGCACGTATAAAGATATCGAATGGCTTATTCCTACTACTATAATGTTTCTCTGCACCCTCTCCAACTTCTGATGGTGGAGTCAGGCTGTTACATGAGCCATGTAGTGTTTTGAATGTGTCCATCAGATTGGTGTATGGGGGCAGGTGCCAGTGGCCTTGTTTTAGTAGATTTATTTTAAAAGGGTCAATGGAAGATAATGGTTCTTCAGACATGTTGTCTGATTTACCAATGTAATGTTTGCAGTTGCTACATTTGAAATGGTTTATACCACTCATTATCTGTCTTGCAGTATCTGCAGTATAATGTGGATAAATGTGAGGTTATCCATTTTGGTGGCAAAAACGGGAAAGCAGACTATTATCTAAATGGTGGCCGATTGGGAAAGGGGGAGATGCAGCGAGACCTGGGTGTCATGGTACACCAGTCATTGAAAGTAGGCATGCAGGTGCAGCAGGCAGTAAAGAAAGCGAATGGTATGTTAGCTTTCATTGCAAAAGGATTTGAGTATAGGAGCAGGGAGGTTCTACTGCAGTTGTACAGGGTCTTGGTGAGACCACACCTGGAGTATTGCGTACAGTTTTGGTCTCCAAATCTGAGGAAGGACATTATTGCCATAGAGGGAGTGCAGAGACGGTTCACCAGACTGATTCCTGGGATGTCAGGACTGTCTTATGAAGAAAGACTGGATAGACTTGGTTTATACTCTCTAGAATTTAGGAGATTGAGAGGGGATCTTAAAGAAACTTACAAAATTCTTAAGGGGTTGGACAGGCTAGATGCAGGAAGATTGTTCCCGATGTTGGGGAAGTCCAGGACAAGGGGTCACAGCTTAAGGATAAGGGGGAAATCCTTTAAAACCGAGATGAGAAGAACTTTTTTCACACAGAGAGTGGTGAATCTCTGGAACTCTCTGCCACAGAGGGTAGTTGAGGCCAGTTCATTGGCTATATTTAAGAGGGAGTTAGATGTGGCCCTTGTGGCTAAAGGGATCAGGGGGTATGGAGCGAAGGCAGGTACGGGATACTGAGTTGGATGATCAGCCATGATCATATTGAATGGCGGTGCAGGCTCGAAGGGCCGAATGGCCTACTCCTGCACCTAATTTCTATGTTCCTATGTTTGCTGACTCACTGTTTTCTTTTTGCAGGTGTGCCGGTGTATGTAGTTATGAGGGGAGAGGGGGACTATGTTCAGTACGTATTAGTGAACCTCTGATGAAATTGCGACCCAGACGGGATTTGGTTGAGGTATGTGCTGTAAGGTCCTAGTACCCTCTTTTTGGTGTTTGATTCTTTAGGAACCCTGGTGTTATATTTGTTGTTATATAGTTGTCGGGTGTTATATTTGTGACTTTACAATACAATTAGGGTGGCACAGCTGGGAGAGCTGCTGTATCCTGCATCTAGCCTGTCTCAATGCCGGAGGCCTAGGTTTGATCTTGACCTCAGGTGCTGTTTGTGTACCTTTGCACGTTCTCCCTGTAACTACGTGGATTTCCTCCGGGTGCTCCGGTTTCCTCTCACATCCCAAAGACGTGTAGATTTGCAGATTAACCGGTCTATGTCAATTGCCCCTAGCATGTAGGGAGTGGATGAGAAAGTAGGATAAAATAGATCGTGTGAAAGGGTGATCGATGGTCGGCGTTGGACTGAGTGGGCCTGTTGTAGCTCAATGCAATTATGACTTTATTTTGCTTTCTCAATAGACACTATTGCATGAAATGATCCACGCCTTGCTGTTTGTCACAAACAACGATAGAGATCACGAGTCTCATGGACCTGAATTCTGCAAACACATGAGAAGGATCAACAGGGTGTCTGGAACCAAGATCACTGTAAGTACTGAGGCAGGCGCCACCCACGAGGGATGTGTGCTCTCATTCATTGTTCCATGACAATGGGGATTATATGTGGAAGATCACCCATGATCCTAATGAATGATGGAGCAGGCTTGAAGGGCTGAAAAGCTTATTTGTATGTTAAATACAATCCAGTGAAATACTGATGCCTTGTAGTGGATTGAGCTGTTGTGTGCCCTGCTCTAAATCAAAGGAATCTTTTGTCCTAGCTCTTGAACAAAAGACATGCTGCAATATATCTCAGATATGGTCGGCTCCTGTGGTTATACAGTGCCCTCCATAATGTTTGGGATAAAGACCCATCATTTATTGATTTGCCTCTGTACTCCACAATTTGAGATTTCACATGTGGCAAAAGTGCACATTGTCAGATTTTATTAAAGGGTATTTTTATACATTTTGGTTTCACCATGTAGAAATTACAGCTGTGTTTATACACAGTTCCCCCCCATTTCAGGGTTCCATAATGTTTGGGACATATGGCTTCACATGCGTTTGTAATTGCTCAGGTGTGATACAGAGGCAAATGATGGGTCTTTGTCCCAAACATTATGGGTGGCACTGTACACGGGCGGAGGGGGTTGTTTTGCAACCATATCACATAAATGTTGAATGATGCAGCCTTTCCAGTTTTAATGTCCAACAAATGTCTCCATAGACACAAAAAGCTGTAGTAGCTCAGTGGGACAGGCAGCATCTCTGGAGAGAAGGAATAGGTGACATTTCGGGTCGAGACCCTTCTTCAGGTGCACTTCTGAAGAAGACTCCAGTCTGAAGAAGGGTCTGGACCCGAAACGTCACCCATTCCTTCTCTCCAGAGATGCTGCCTGTCCCGCTGAGTTACTCCTGCCTTTTGTGTCTATCTTTGGTATAAACCAGCATCTGCAGTTCCTTCCTTCAAATTTCTCCTTAGTTCAAGTTAAAGTTCAAGTGAGTTTATTGTCACCTTAGCTTCATCCTTCCATATGTCACCAACGCTGTAAACCCTTGAGCCCATGGCTGTGCTTCAATTCTGGCCTGCTGAGGAACTTGAATTTTATTTACCATTGGCTACCATGTGCTGAAGTCTCTAGAGCAAAGAACAGTGTTGAAGTAACTGAGTGGGTCAGGCAGCATCTCAGGAACACATGGATAGGCAACATTTTGTGTCAGAACTATTCTTCAGATGCTAAATGTCTTCGCCCATTTAATTATCCTTAACCTGGGTTATAGTCACTTTATTTTATAGATTGTTGTCATTTTCTGTCTGTTAATGGCTCTGTGAAATGTTGTGAACATTATATAGTAAATTCAAATTGCAAGAGATGCAGGTAGTAGAAACATAGAAACATAGAAATTAGGTGCAGGAGTAGGCCATTCGGCCCTTCGAGCCTGCACCGCCATTCAATATGATCATGGCTGATCATCCAACTCAGTATCCCATACCTGCCTTCTCTCCATACCCCCTGATCCTTTTAGCCACAAGGGCCACATCTAACCCTCTTAAATATAGCCAATGAACTGGCCTCAACTACCCTCTGTGGCAGAGAGTTCCAGAGATTCACCACTCTCTGTGTGAAAAAAGTTCTTCTCATCTCGGTTTTAAAGGATTTCCCCCTTATCCTTAAGCTGTGACCCCTTGTCCTGGACTTCCCTAACATCGGGAACAATCTTCCTGCATCTAGCCTGTCCAACCCCTTAAGAATTTTGTAAGTTTCTATAAGATCCCCTCTCAATCTCCTAAATTCTAGAGTATAAACCAAGTCTATCCAGTCTTTCTTCATAACAGTCCTGACATCCCAGGAATCAGTCTGGTGAACCGTCTCTGCACTCCCTCTATGGCAATAATGTCCTTCCTCAGATTTGGAGACCAAAACTATACACAATACTCCAGGTGTGGTCTCACCAAGACCCTGTACAACTGCAGTACAACCTCCCTGCTCCTATACTCAAATCCTTTTGCAATGAAAGCTAACATACCATTTGCTTTCTTTACTGCCTGCTGCACCTGCATGCCTACCTTCAATGACTGGTGTACCATGCCACCCAGGTCCCGCTGCATCTCCCCCTTTCCCAATCGGCCACCATTTAGATAATAGTCTGCTTTCCCGTTTTTGCCACCAAAATGGATAACCTCACATTTATCCGCATTATACTGCATCTGCCAAACATTTGCCCACTCACCCAGCCTATCCAAGTCACCTTGCCGTCTCCTAGCATCCTCCTCACAGCTAACACTGCCCCCCAGCTTAGTGTCATCCGCAAACTTGGAGATATTGCCTTCAATTCCCTCATCCAGATCATTAATATATATTGTAAATAGCTGGGGTCCCAGCACTGAGCCTTGCGGTACCCCACTAGTCACTGCCTGCCATTGTGAAAAGGACCCGTTTACTCCTACTCTTTGCTTCCTGTTTGCCAACCAGTTCTCTATCCACATCAATACTGAACCCCCAATGCCTTGTGCTTTAAGTTTGTATACTAATCTCTTATGTGGGACCTTGTCGAAAGCCTTCTGGAAGTCCAGATACACCACATCCACTGGTTCTCCCCTATCCACGCTACTAGTTACATCCTCGAAAAATTCTATAAGATTCGTCAGACATGATTTACCTTTCGTAAATCCATGCTGACTTTGTCCAATGATTTCACCACTGTCCAAATGTGCTGCTATCCCATCTTTAATAACTGACTCTAGCAGTTTCCCCACTACCGATGTTAGACTAACTGGTCTGTAATTCCCCATTTTCTCTCTCCCTCCCTTCTTAAAAAGTGGGGTTACGTTTGCTACCCGCCAATCTTCAGGAACTACTCCAGAATCTAAAGAGTTTTGAAAGATTATTACTAATGCATCCACTATTTCTGGAGCTACTTCCTTAAGTACTCTGGGATGCAGCCTATCTGGCCCTGGGGATTTATCGGCCTTTAGATTATACATTAAAGTGTATAAAAATATTAATTTTCAAATAGACTTAAAGAATAACGAATGCCTTTCTTAAATTGTAGTAACTGATATGTCTGTAGGTATGGTTTAGTTTGAAATAGTCTGTAGCCTTGTTTTGGGTGTGTGAGTGCATACCATCTGGTTAGTTAAAACCGTATTTAATGTAACTAATTGTGTGTGGAACTATCATCAAAAGCCATTTGAATGTATTGAAATGGCAGGAAAGAGTGAAATGCACAGTTTTAAAAATGCACCAGCAATGCTATCTCCAGTTCCTAACTAGTTTCTTTCTGAATTTGGAGTGGTTTGTTACTAGCATGTTTTTCTTTCAGATTTATCACTCATTCCACGACGAGGTGGATGAATACCGGCAGCACTGGTGGCGGTGTGATGGACCCTGCCAAAACAGGCGGCCGTACTACGGGTACGTTAAACGGGCAATGAACAGGGCACCGTCAGCTCAAGATCCCTGGTGGCCTGAGCATCAGCAAACGTGCGGTGGGACGTACACCAAAGTCAAAGAGCCTGAAAATTACAAGACGAAGAAGGCAAAAGCGGAAGGGGCACCAGGAAAGCTCTCAAAAGCCACAAAGGATAAAGGTACTGGGTCTCCTTGGGTGATGCGTGGGTGTGATCAAAAATATTTTTTTTTTTGGGGGGGGGAAATGGAAGTAATGAAATCTTTTTCTTGACACCATTGTACCACCGGACATTTGTTTATTCTTGAGTTTGAATGAAGACATAACAGTGATAAAAAGCAGCTGTTTCAGATTCTAGTTGTCAGTATATAATTCAGCACGTAACAGAAGCTGAGACTGATTAGATGTCAGCTTTTCCAAATACATGATTTAATTGTCCTTCAGACTTTATAATCATGCCCACTCACGCGCATTCCTGAGACATTTGTTTCACAACTTAATTTCCCAAGTGTCCCCAGTAACCGTTTAGGATAGTTATAAGCATTGAATTTCATCTTTAACCTCATCATCTGGAAATTAACAGACACCATTAGTTTAGTTTAGAGATACAGCACAGAAACAGGCCCTTCGGCCCACCAGGTCCGCGCCGACCAGTGATCCCCACACATTAACATTATCCTACACCCACTCGGGACAATTTTACATTTACCAAGCCAATTAACCTACAAACCTGTACGTCTTTGGAGTGTGGGAGGAAGCTGAAGATCTCGGAGAAAACAGGTCATGGGGAGAGCGTACAAATGTTTCTGCCCCAGTTGTGCTGTGATCTTTATGAATCAGGATTTGCACAGATCAGCCAGTGAAATCAAAGGGGTTTGCCTGATGATGTCTAGGCTGCTTTGTATGTAGTCCAAAAATGACAATACTATGAGATGTGCTTCACCATATCGTCGGACAGTTTCCCATCTAGAAGTTAGTTTGCTTTCTCAGTGACTAAGCCATTTTAGGTAGTGGTTAAGAACCAAATGCATTGATGTAGCATTGGCATTGTGTTTATGGGCCTGTTCCACTTAGGCGATTTTTTTAAGCGACTGCCAGCGACTCGGACAATAGAATTCACCGAAGTCAGCACTGGCGACAACCTTCGTTAATCTGGCACAACCTACGACAGCACCTATGACAACCCAAAATGTCACCACTGTCGCTGAAAAATGTTCAACATGTTGAAAATTGTTCAGCAGTCGCCTGTTAGTCGCCTAAAATAATCGCCTAAGTGGGACAGGTCCATAAGTCACACACCAGAAAGAATATGAACTTTTTCCCTGTAATATACCTGTGGGAGTGGCTTCACCACACAGACTGCAGCATGTCAGGGCATTAGGCATGAATAATTAATGCACGCATTGCCAGTGTCACTGGGATCTCAAGTGTGAGTGCATCACTGGATTGGTCCCTGATGCGCATCGTGAAATGTAATGTATACAATTTGTTGTAGATGTGAATTTTTAATACATCTTTAACACCTTTTTGGTTGTATTTACTGAACTATTTCTTGGTGTGTAATCAGCCAAAGATAGTAATCACATCTGTCCTTTTCTTGTGTCAGATAAATCCGTGGGTGTCGATATACGTACAATCCTGCCGTTCAGTGGAAAAGGTCACGTCCTGGGAGGCAGCAGCCCCAGCACAGCCCTGCAACGTGTGTCCTTGGGGAGGACTCCTGTGAGCTTGCCCACACCTTCTTCCCACCATGTCTCCTGGGTTTCAGAACCAGCTTTCAACTCCAATGGGCAAAAAGCTGCTCAAAGGACATCAAGTTCATCCTCGGATTCATGGACACCCTCTGTCCCTTCAGGGCGGCTGTTAAAACGTTCCGGAGACCACCTAGGTTTCACGCCGACAAAAAGGTCTGTTTCCAACGGCAGGGCTTTTATCAGCATCGATGGGTCACCCGTACGGACAAATAACACAAATCCCGTGAACTCTGTAAAGAAGAAAGTGCCAAACAATTCTCCAAAGGGGCTCGTTTCTGAATTGCAACAACCACCTCTCCAACAGAATAGGAAGACGGTGTGGCCTGATTCATCCTTTCCCAGAGGGACCATTTTGTATGCGTTTGGTAAATCAACAGCAGAGAGGCGGGGAGGTCAGTCCTCTGGCGCAAGCACTTCCCGTGCAGCTGACACTGAGAATTGGCACGGCCAGAAGAGTGCGTCCACCTCACCTCCACAGATGGGTAACCCGGCTGACCGCAGTGGTGTGAGTGGCACTGTTAACTGTCCCGCCTGTCAGTCTACTGTCTTGGCTTCTGAAATTAACCAACACTTAGATTTGTGCCTTCACTGATGGAGAAGTTATTAGGAAAATATAAATCGTGAGTTTTGTTTCAGAATTGTCAGGATCAGTAAGAATCTTCAGGAGAGAGTGGTTGTTAATTTGTTAATTAAGTCATTCTCAGATTTTATGTAATTTAACTCGATCAATGCTATTTGTCTCCATAAGACTTTTATAAAGTAAAACGTATATTTGGAACCTTGATTAAAATATATTGTGTATAGTTTTATGTCTTTGTTTATGCTATTTGTTATGTGATGCTTAACTCTGTACAGCCAATTAAAACAATGATTTTTCAGTACAATAATTGCAAACTTAATTTGGATCGGAATAATTGTTTGAATAATTTATTTTTCTAATAAAGATTAAAGTAAACTTTTTCCCTTTTGATTTATTGTATGCTGTTTAGAGGATTAAATAACAGCAGATGAATGATTATTGCTCTTGTGTTAGTTGCACTCAATTTTGCATCTCCTTATTCACCCTCAAATCCCTTTTGATTCGCCTTTGGCAGCTTTGCTTTCAGTTGTCAGGGCCCTGGGCTCAAGAATATTCTCCTAGCGGTGTCTCTGCCGTTGACTTTTTCTTTCAGGTGTTCATTAAAGCTTACTTCTGATCCAGTTTTGGTCATCTGCCCCATTCTGTGTGAGTTGCCATTTACTCATGTTCCCGTGCCATCGGATGTCCTGCTGCATTAAAGGTGGAAGTTGTTATTTATCTGATCATTTCTGTCTCAGCCAAGTTTGGGTTTAAATTCTTGGGAATCAAGGGCAAAGCCAGAAAAGCCAGAAAGGACAGCTATCTGCAGAGCCAAAAGAGATGGGGGAGATATTGAACAATTTATTTTCTTCGGTATTCACCAAGGAGAAGGATATTGAATTATGTGAGGTAAGGGAAACAAGTAGAGTAGCTATGGATACCATGAGATTCAAAGAAAAGTACTGACACTTTTGAAAAATATAAAAGTGGAAAGGTACCCCACTAGTCACTGCCTGCCATTGTGAAAAGGACCCGTTTACTCCTACTCTTTGCTTCCTCTCTGCCAGCCAGTTCTCTATCCACATCAATACTGAACCCCCAATACCGTGTGCTTTAAGTTTGTATACTAATCTCTTATGTGGGACCTTGTCGAAAGTCTTCTGAAAGTCCAGATACAACACATCCACTGGTTCTCCCCTATCCACGCCACTAGTTACATCCTCGAAAAATTCTATAAGATTCGTCAGACATGATTTACCTTTCGTAAATCCATGCTAACTTTGTCCAATGATTTCACCACTTTCCAAATGTGCTGCTATCCCATCTTTAATAACTGACTCTAGCAGTTTCCCCACTGCCGATGTTAGACTAACTGGTCTGTAATTCCCTGTTTTCTCTCTCCCTCCTTTCTTAAAAAGGGGTTACGTTAGCTACCCTCCAATCCTCAGGAACTACTCCAGAATCTAAAGAGCTTTGAAAAATTATCACTAATGCATCCACTATTTCTGGAGCTACTTCCTTAAGTACTCTGGGATGCAGCCTATCTGGCCTGGGGATTTATCGGCCTTTAATCCATTCAATTTACCCAACACCACTTCCCGACTAACCTGGATTTCACTCAGTTCCTCCATCTCCTTTGACCCGCGGTCCCCTGCTATTTCCGGCAGATTATTTAGGTCTTCCTTAGTGAAGACGGAACCAAAGTAGTTATTCAATTAGTCCACCATATCCTTGTTCCCCATGATCAATTCAGTTTCTGACTGCAAGGGACCTACATTTGTTTTAACTAATCTCTTTCTCTTCACATATCTATAAAAACTTTTGCAGTCAGTTTTTATGTTCCCTGCCAGTTTTCTTTCATTATCTATTTTCCCTTTCCTAATTAAGCCCTTTGTCCTCCTGGATAGGCTAATTGCACACTCTTTCCCAGAGTAGGGGAATCAAGATCCACAGCACATGGGTTTAATGTGAGGGGGAAAGATTTAATAGGAACCTAAGAGGCAACTTTTTTTTTTAAATACAAAGGGTGGTAGGTATATGGAATGAGCTGTCAGAGAAGATAGTTGAGGCAGGAACTGACACATTTTAAAAGATATTTGAACAGGTACAAGGATAGGTTTAGAAGGATATAGCCCAAACACAGACAGGTGGGACTATTGTAGATGGACATGTTGGTCAGCGTGGGCCTGTTTCCACGCTGTATGACTATGACTCTATGAATCTTTGGCTGAGATTAGAATGATCTGATTCTGCGATCTCAAGATTCATTTGGGGATTACCTGTGGTAAATGAAACTATTGACTGGTTAATCTCTGAACTTTCTAGAATTTCATTCAAGTGAACGAGAAAATTCTTTACCCCAATCAAAACGGGCAAGCCAAAACTTCAAAATTAACCTGAAATAACAATTGTTGCCTGATTGTGGACTTCGGAAGGGATAGGATGGGGTCCCATAGTTCAGTTTATATCAACGGGTCAATGGTGGAAAGGGTCAAGAACTTCAAAGTCCTGGGCATGCATATTTCCGAAGATCTCTCCTGGTCCCAGAACACTGATGCAATCATAAAGAAAGCACATCACGCCTCTACTTCCT
Organism: Leucoraja erinaceus; assembly: GCF_028641065.1. Taxonomy (NCBI): domain Eukaryota; kingdom Metazoa; phylum Chordata; class Chondrichthyes; order Rajiformes; family Rajidae; genus Leucoraja; species Leucoraja erinaceus. The sequence continues at coordinate 17,161,428 of NC_073381.1, forward strand.
GCGAAGATTACGGAGAGTCGGTATGTCAAGGAGGACTCTCTCGAACTTCTACAGGTGCACAGTAGAGAGCATGCTGACCGGTTGCATCATGGCTTGGTACGGCAACCTGAGCATCCAGGAGCAGAAAAGGCTGCAAAAATTGTAACCACTGCTCTGTCCATCATTAGATCTGACCTCCCTACCATCGAGGGGATCACTTGCAGTCGCTGCCTCAAAAAGGCTGCCAGCATCATCAAGGACCCACACCATCCTGGCCACACACTCATCTCTCCGCTGCCTTCAGGTAGAAGGTACAGGAGCCTGAAATCTGCAACATCCAGATTCAGGAACAGTTTCTTCCCCCCAGCAAAGAAAAACTAAGAATACAATATCAATAAATTCAAGCTTGTAATTGGATTAGCACTGTTAATTTATTAAGGGAAATTGCAAATATTCAACCATGTTTTAAATGTTCTTTTAACAAAATGGTTTGAACAGGGGTTTAATGGTTCAGTTCCATTACCATCTGGACGCTGACTGCTAAACTAATGTATCTGAATAACCGTCACCCTTATGGAGCTATGTGGCACTTCATCCTCATCTTATGTCTACAATGGTACATGAGCCTTTTTCAGGAGTAAACCAAATGTCATAGTAAACACAATGGCCACTTCAGGAGTGATTTAAAAATCAATAACCAGAATCCCCACTTCAGGAGTGACCCAAGTGTTGCAGTAACCACATTTCACACTTTAGGAGTGACTCAAGTGTCAGGGTAGCCACAATGCCCACTTCAGGAGTGATCTAAATATCAGTAACCAGAATCTCTACTTCAGGAGTGACCCAAAATATCACAACTACCACATTTCCTACTTCAGGAGTGATCCAACAGCCAGATCGAGCACATTTCTGGAGTGACCCTTGCCCCTGTTTCTGGAGTATTCCAACTGCCAGAGTGGTCACTGTGGGCATCTTTCAAGGGTGATCCAATTGAGAGTCTGACCTTAAACTCTCCACTTCTGTGATGACTACACATTCCTGTTTCTCGAGGAAGCTAATTGTCAGATTGACCACATTATCATCCATTTTGGAGTGTGCCCAGGGTTTCATTTCTGGAGTGGTTGCTTGGATCCAAATAGTGCAATTGAACATGCCTTTATCTTCCCCCTCATCACCACCCGCAGCATGTCTTGGGTGTTTTCATTCCCCCTAAATTGTTTTTCCTTTTATATACAGTCTCCGCAATGTTAGGAAGCCACCTACAGAATTAGACGCGTGCAAAGCTAATTTTTTTTACAGATATTCCGATAAAGCTGTGAAGCACACAGCAATAAACAAATGTTAATTGTTTTGGCCATTTCATTAATTTCCACATAGAAGGCGAAAGGATGTAAACTCCAGCCATTTTCTTGCTGCCTCTCCTATCATTACAATCCCCAGACAGCCGTGCCCAGGATTAGTTGAAGTGCCTTTATTCTAAATGCTTATGCATTCACACAAGTTTCTGGTTTTGCTGTCCTAATTGCAGTATAAAAGTAAAAAAAAGAATTAATTCAATTATCCAATGTTAAGGTCCTTTGAAGAATAGTTAACTGCCATGAAACTCCACTGTCAGCTGCTGAGCAAACCAACACCCATGTCATTTAAGGCTCTACATGAACGAAGGAAATGAACTGAACTGAGGCAAATGCAAACAGGATCCTTCCACTGAAACAGGTCTTATTCCGCATTGGCAATTTTCTGGATGTGGTGACAACAGAAAGACTGAGGATAAAACAGATTTCAAAGATAGCTCCAACAAATCCCCAGATAAAACAGGTGTTCAAGACAGACAAAAATCAAACTGTAAACTTCACCACCGACCCTGTTGCACTTTTAGCTGAATGTTGTTTTGACTGCGACATACTATTGTGGTTATATTAATGTTTACCTGAACAAAATCTGCACTTACATAACTTATCAAAAAAAACAAAAGACACCACAGGTTACAGCAACTTGAAGCATAAAATGAGTAGTATAGGGATTTCTTGCTCCTGATCAGTGCAGGTCTGGCTTTTGCGACCTTGGAAGCTCAAGTAAGCGATAAGCTCACTGTATCCGTTTCCAGCAACATTTCTTTTCCAGCTGGGTTTGGTTCCCACTTTCATCGATTAAAAAACACGACAAATTCCACCGATCTGTGAGCCATCATGAGTAATATGTTGTGCTCAGAGTCTGGCCACAGCAGCATTTTTCACTGGTATCCTGGGCGCTGTTAAACAAAAACAACGGTTAATTGTAAAACACAATCTTTGGATTACACTCCAAAGATTACTATTTTGTCTGTATAACTGTGCCAACATAACTTACTATTTAAAAATACTCAAAATATTTGTGCATTAGCTGTGATAAGGAGGAGATTAATTTCATTGGGGAACAAAACAATTCACCATCACGTGATGGTGACAGGCCAAGTTCATTTCACCTCCTGGTCTCACCAATGCTGTTAGCATAGGTTCTACCAATAGCATGGTTATGCCAAGTGGCTACGTTTTAAATTTCAACACAATATATGTTTGTCAAGTTGCAATTTCCAATTTGCTTCATATTGTGTTATCTATATTATTATATTACCTAAACTCTCATCTTGTTTGTTTGTATGCATGTGTGTGCATGAGAGCCCAAAATCCCGCCAAAACGGTATACGATAGCGCTACAATTTTTGTCCCACCTTACTCACCATTATCCTGGGATGTAAATGAAACAAGTTTCGTTCAAATTGATGGTATATTTTACAAGTTATTGACATTTTAAACTTTACAAAAATAACTTTTCAAACCACTTTTTCACTTGCCCTGCCCGTTAGCCGCTTTCGACGTCACAATGATGTCACAATGGGATCCAGTTCCACGTCACAATGGGATCCAGATTCTCATTTACATTTTTTTTTTAATCGCGATTTTCAAAAAAACTAAATTTTAATCAAATTCTTCTGTTTTTATTAAGTTAACAGTAACGCGATTTTCATTGAGAATTTATTTTTTTGTAAATTGTGATTTTCTTGTGGGGAGATGGTGGGATAGGAGGAAGGTTCCATTAAAAAAAAAATCATGATTTTCATTGTGGGGGGTGATAGGGGGGAGGTGAGGAGTAGGGGAGCAGGGGGGTAGAGGGAGAGGAGGTTGGTAGGGAGGGGAAAGTGGGAGAGGTGAGGAGGGAGAGTGGGGAGGAGGGGGGGGGGGGATAGAGGGAGAGGAAGAGGGGAGTGAGGAAGATAGGGAGGTGGGGGATAGAGGGAGAGGAGGGCAGTGGCGGAGAGTGGGAGTGGGATAGGGGGAGGTGAGTTGGGGAGCAGGGAGAGAGTGACTGAGGGTAGGAGAAAGGAGAGGGTGGGTGAAGAAGAGGGCGAGGGAGTGCTAGGGATGAGGGGGAATGGAGGAAGATAGGGGTAGGAAGAGGGATGGCGAGGCGCAGTTGGGAGTGGGTTGTCGTGACTCGCTTCACAACGGGAACCCCTCAGCCGCACCTGCGCAGTTGGGGGCTATGGGTGAGTGGTGGAATATTGCCTTGGGGGACGCACCTGGTCTAGTACATCAGAAAATCGTAATACAATGCTACAAGACATAACTTATTCAAACCCTTAATCTGTTCTTGCTTAAAATGTAAAAACTGTCTCCATTTGGGCTATTTGCTAACTATCAACCAGGTTTGCAGACGTTCTGCTTAACACACTTCCATTGCAGAGTGGTTTGGCATCCACAGTATCTAGTGAAGGATTGACACATGTGCAGTAGTATGATACAAACAAAGTATTACGCATATTTGACCATGTTGTACATATGATAAAAGCAAAACCACTTGGCAGGTAAGGAGATGCAAGGTGTAAATACAATTATTATGCAAGGTTAAAATGATAATGATGAAGACTTACCCAACATGTCCACCACCCTACCAAGCGTCTGTTTATTCACCTTGCAGATGATCCCTTCAGCTCTGTAAAGCAAGAAGTCAATAACATGGTCATGTCTGCAAAAATAGATACAAATGCAACAATACAGGTGCACAACCTTTTATCCGAAAGCCTTGGGACCAGACACCTTTCGTAATTCAGAATTTGTCGGTCTTCGGAATGGAAATTTTTTTGCGTAGATTTTAATGGCTGGCTCAGTGGTAGAGTGCTCGGCTCATATCCGCAAGGTCGCGAGTTTGCGCCTTGATCCCGGCAGAAGAAGTTGGAGCGGGGCTGGGCTGGGCTGCTGCTGGCTGTGGGTCTCTGGGATCTCTGTGCTTGCGGTGGGCCTGGTGGTCGACGTCCAATTGGTCCTGACGTCTCCGGTGACTGCACTGACCTACTGCCATCGCCGTCGTGGAGACAGTACAAAGCCCCCACGCCGGTGCAATGAGCGGGGAGCTGGAGAGGGGAGGGAAGGGGTCACACACATGGCCGGGAAGCAGAGGGGTGTAGGTGGGGTGAAACTGAAGGGAGCGACAATTTGCTGCTGCCTGCACGCTGAGTTAAAAAAGTTCCCACGCAAGACTCACGATACACTGTGTATCGTGTCTACCGTGGGAACGTTTTAACTAAGCGGGCAGGTAGCAGCATATTGTCAATTATTAACCCTCCCACGCAATTTACTCTCACCTTCTCTTTTATGAATGGGGATTTAGTTCCCCTTTCTTCGAGGACCGACCGGAGGTTCCGCTGTCACCTCTGCGGGCCGCCCTCGGTGAACGTCCTGTCTCCCTGTCCCTGGGATAGTAGGGGGCGATCAAACAGCACAATACCCCCCTCCCCCTCCAACTCCAGAGGAATCCGCTCCCCGATGGGCCGCTACGGCGACAAGTGTCAGTTCGCCCACAGCCCGAGCTGCGCCACCCCAAGAACAAGACGTACCTTGCACACCATCAGCTTCTGCCCATACACTGCGCGTTCCTCTGAAGTTGGAACGGGGCTGGGCTGGAGTTGCTGATCTGGGATCTCCGTGCTTGCAGTAGGCCTGGGGGTCGGTGTCCCGATGAGAGGGCGCAGCTCGGGCTGTGGGCGAACTGCCACTTGTCGCCGTAGCGGCCCATCGGGGAGCGGATTCTGGTGGTCCTGACGTCTCTGGCCAGTTTGCAGTTTTCCTCTGGAGTTGGAACGGGGCTGGGCTGCTGCTGGCTGTGGGTCTCTGGGATCTCCGTGCTTGCGGTGGGCCTGGGGTTCGGTGTCCCGTTGGTCCTGACGTCTCCGGCGACTGCACTGTGCTGCTAGAATCGCCGACGTGAAGACAGTGCAAAGCCCCCGCGCCGGTGCAATGGGCGGGGAACTGGAGAGGGGAGGGAAGGGGTCACACACATGGCCGGGAAGCAGAGGGGTGTAGGTGGGATGAAACTGAAGGGAGCGACAATTTGCTGCTGCCTGCACGCTGAGTTAAAAAAGTTCCCACGCAAGACTCACGATACACTGTGTATCGTGTCTACCGTGGGAACTTTTTAACTCAGCGGGCAGGCAGCAGCATATTGTCAATTATTAACCCTCCCGCGCAATATACCCTCACCTCTTTTATGAATGGGGATTTAGTTCCCCTTTCTTCGAGGACCGACTGGAGGTTCCGCTGTCACCTCTGCGGACCGCCCTCGGTGAACGTTTTCAAGGACCTTTCTTCAAGGACCGAAAAAATGTCGCTATTCGGAGGTTTTCGTTATTTGGATCGTCGGATAAAAGGTTGTGCACCTGTACTACCTTTGATCAGAACTGTTGAGATGTTTTAATGATACATACGTCTTAAACTTTTCCACGGCACCTAACCGGATTAAAGCAGCCAATGCATTCTTTTGCATATCCGTTGAAAGGACCTCATTATACTTTATGGCACCTGTACTCAAACGAAAGTGTGAATCAGACTCTGTTGGGAATAGATGAACCAAATAATGCTGTCATAAACCATTGATATAATGTTGAACAACAGACTATTCTGCAGTAGATCATAAGAGGCTCTGATTAGCAATGATACTCAAAGATAACTATCCTGCAAGTCTATGAAGGATCAGTCACAGCAAGAGAAAGACACTTGTTGGTTGTTACAATCTCCCACCACCTCTCGGCACCTCTGATCACAACAGACAATAGGTGCAGGAGTAGGCCATTCGGCCCTTCGAGCCAGCACCGCCATTCAATGTCATCATTGCTGATCATCCCCAATCAGTACCCCGTTCCTGCCTTCTCCCCATATCCCCTGACTCCGCTATCTTTAAGAGCCCTATCTAGCTCTCTCTTGAAAGTGTCCGGAGAACTGGCCTCCACTGCCCTCTGAGGCAGAGAATTCCACAGACTTCCACGTCTCCGTTCTAAATGGCTTACCCCTTATTCTTAAACTGTGGCCCCTGATTCTGGACTCCCCCAGCATCAGGAACATGTTTCCTGCCTCTAGCGTGTCCAAACCCTTAAAAATCTTATATGTTTCAATAAGAAACCCTCTCATCCTTCTAAACTCCAGAGTATACAATCCCAGCCGCTCCAATTTCTCAGCATATGACAGTCCTGCCATCCCGGGAATTAACCTTGTAAACCTACGCTGCACTCCCTCAATAGCAAGAATGTCCTTCCTCAAATTAGGGGACCAAAACGGCACACAATATTCCAGGTGTGGTCTCACTAGTGCCCTGTACAACTGCAGAAGGACCTGTTTGCTCCGATACTCGACTCTTGTTATAAAGACCAACATGCTATTCGCTTTCTTCACTGCCTGCTGAACCTGCATGCTTACTTTTGCCAAAACGTCACCTATTTCTTTCGCTCCATAGATGCTGCTGCGCCCGCAGAGTTTCTCCAGCATGTTTGCTTACTTCCATAGACTAATGAACAAGGACTCCCAGATCCCATTGTACTTCCCCTTTTTTCCAACTTGACGTCATTTAGATAGTAATCTGCCTTCCTGTTTTTTATACCAAAGTGCATAACCTCACATTTATCCACATTAAACTTAATCTGCCATGCATCTGCCCACTCCCCCAACCTGTCCAAGTCACCCTGCATTCTCATAGCACCCTCCTCACAGTTCACACTGCCACCCATCTGCAAATTTGCTAATGTTACTTTGAATCCCTTCATCCAAATCATTGATGTATATTGTAAATAGTTGCGGTCCCAGCACTGAGCCTTGCAGCACCCCACTAGTCACTGCCTTGCCATTCTGAAAGGGGCCCGTTAATCCCTACTCTTTGTTTCCTGTCTGCCAACCAATTTTCTATCCATGTCAGCACTCTACCACCAATACCATGTGCCCTAATTTTGCCCACTAATCTCCTATGTGGGACCTTATCAAATGTTTTCTGAAAGTCCAGGTACACTACATCCACTGGCTCTCCTTTGTCCATTTTCCTAGTTACATCCTCAAAAAATTCCAGAAGATTAGTCAAGCATGATTTCCCCCTCGTAAATCAATGCTGACTCGGACCGATCCTGTTACTGCTATCCAAATGTGCGGCTATTTCATCTTTTATAATTGACTCCAGCATCTTCCCCACCACCGATGCCAGGCAAACTGGTCTATAATTCCCTGTTTTCTCTCTCCCGCCTTTCTTAAAAAGTGGGATAACATTAGCTACCCTCCAATCCACAGGAACTGATCCAGAGTCCATAGAACATTGGAAAATTATCATCAATGCATCCACGATTTCGTGCGCCACTTCCTTAAGTATCCTGGGAAGCAGACCATCAGGCCCTGGGGATTTATCAGCCTTCAGTTCCATCAGTCTATCCTGCCTAATGTAGATTTCCTTCAGTTCACCATCACCCCAGATCCTCTGGCCATTACTATATCAGGAAGATTGTTTGTGCCCTCCTTAGTGAGGACGGATCCAAAGTACCTGTTCAACTCATCTTCCATTTTCTTGTTTCCCATAATAAATTCACGGTCTTCAAGGGTCCAACTTTGGTCTTAACAAATGTTTTCCTCTTCACATACCTAAAGAAGCTTTTACTGTCCTGCTTTATATTCTTGGCTAGCTTACCTTCGTACCTCATCTTTTCTCCCTGTATTGTCTTTTTAGTTATCTTCTGTTGCTCTTTAAACATTACCCAATATTCTTGCTTCCCCTCATCTTTGCTACCTTGTATTTCTCTTTTATTTTTATACTGTCCCTGACGTCGCTTGTCAGCCACGGTTTCCCCTTACTCCCCTTGGAATCTTTCTTCCTCCGAGGAATGAACTGATCCTGAACCTTCTGTATTATTCCTAGAAACACCTGCCATTTTTGTTCCACTGTCATCCCTGCTAGTGTATTTTTCCAGTTAATTTTGGCCAGCTCCTCCCTCATGGCCCCATAGTCCCCTTTATTCAACTGCAACAGTGACACCTTCGATCTACCCTTCTCCCTCTCCAATTGTAGATTAAACCTGACCATGTTGTGGTCACTGCCTCCTAATGGCTCATTAACCTCAAGCTCTTTTATCAAATCCAGTTCATTACATAACACTAAATCCAGATTTGCTTTCTCCCTGGTAGGCTCCAATACAAGCTGCTCTAAGAATCCATCACAAAGGCACTACAAAGTCCCTTTCTTGGGGTCCAGTACCAACCTCATTTTCCCAGTCTACCTGCATGTTGAAATCTCCCATAACAACCACAGCATTACCGTTGCTTCATGCAAATTTTAATTCCTGATTCAACTTGCACCCTATGTCCAGGCTACTGTTTGGAGGCCTGTAAATAAGTCCCATTAGGGTCTTTTTACCCTTACAATTCCTTAGTTCTATCCATAATGACTCCACATTTCCTGTTTCAATGTCACATCTTGCAAGGGTCCAAATTTCATTCCTCACCAACAGAGCTACCCCACCCCCTCTGCCCACCTGTCTGTCTTTTCGATAGGAGGTACACCCTTGGATATTAAGTTCCCAGCCCTGGTCCTCTTGCAGCCATGTCTCTGTAATTCCCACAACATCATACTTGCCAATTTCTAACTGAGCCTCAAGCTCGTCCACTTTATTTTGTATACATCGCGCATTCATATACACCACTTTGACCTCCGTATTCATGTCCCCCCTCGCACCGCTCACAATTGGCCCTGACCTTACTCTGTTGTCCGTTCTCAAACTTTCCTTCCTATTAATTCGAGAATCTTTTGTAATTTTTCCTGTACTCACTTCCCTTTCAACTCCATCTTTATACTCCCAATTTGTCAATCCCGCCCCCCCCCCCCCCCACACGTGTAACCCTAGCAAACCTGCTTGCCAGAATGTCGGCCCCCCTCCAGTTAAGGTGTAACCTGTCCCTTTTGTACAGGTCACCCCTACCCCAGTAAAGATCGCATAGCCTCCTCTCCTCAGCCTCCTCGCCGAAGACTCTTGAGCCAAAGACTCTTGAGCCAAAGACTCAAACTTTACTCACGACTCTCGAGCCAAAGACTCACAAGGCCGCTCCCTCACTGCCGCTCCCCTAGAGCAGCCTTGCTTATATTGACTGATAAATTGCTTAATTTACCAATTTACAAACCAAATTCCTCAGTTCCTCACCACTTTTGTTTGTCTCCACTGCTTTCCCCTTGTGAATAATGCTTTTAACATTGATGCACTCAAGACTGGAAGTATTATTCGATGTGAACACTCCGATGATGTCACATCCAACACCATAAACACCGGATGAAAACGGGAATTCTAAAATCAGTTACTGCTATGATGCAGAAATTCAAAGAATTACTCATTGACTGTGGAAAATTAAAGCTCCCAGTGCCAAATATACTTCAGGAAGAAATTCGGGTGTGAATACATTTTGCACCAGCTGAAATACCTGTCAGAATGAGTTCAGCTGCATAGGTTCGGAATGCAGCAATAAAGCTCTTCTCAGTAAAATCGTCTGCAAATTCCGGGTGCAACGGGTATTTGAAAATAACCTACAAATGCAAACATTTATATTTAAGAGAGATCGCCATAGCTTTAAAATACATGCTTTAAAAAATAAAGCATGTATTTAACCATGTATCTTTGTAGGGAAAACCCACTTTTCAAAAGGGTCAAAGGGTAAAAACAAAAAGATAAATTCAGAAATTTTAGAATTAGTGCTTTAAACATACTAAAAACTCTCAACTTGGGAATATTTTTCTTTATCTTAAAGGCGTGCATATAAGAGTAATTAAGACATCAAAATATCACTATCAATTGTTTTTATATGTTTGGAATAAAATATGATTTAACTAGATTGTAACGAAAATTAATAAATCAACAACAAATAAATATTTGCACAGAAGCACTCAAAAGGCACAATAACTTTGTGAAGCATGGAATATATGGAAAATAGCACACCACATGCATAGACCTACACAAAAACACCAATGCCTAAAGCTTAGTTATTTATTACATCCAAATGTAATTTATGATGCACACTGTCCAACACAATATGAATTTTTAGTCAGATGGTGGTGAATCTGTGGAATTCATTGGCACAGACGGCTGTGGAGGCCAAGTCAATGGATATTTTTAAGGCGGAGATTGACAAGATTATTGATTAGTAAGGGTGGCACGGGTTATGGGACGAAGGCAGGAGAATGGGGTTGAGAGGGAAAGATAGATCAGACATGATTGAATGGCATAGATTTGATTGGCTGAATGGCCTAATTCTGCTCCTAGAACATGAATTTATGTGTGAGGTTTATGGCAATTTAAATGTAATCTCAGGTTAATCATTTATTAAAAACCACACAGGGATATAGTAATACATCAGTCTTATTACTAAAAGGGATGTAAAAGTGGTTAGACTTAAGGAAAATAACATTTTAATTAATTATGGAACAATCCAATTTTGGTGGCTAATAATTTATGATCAGAGGCTTTTAACATTTGCAAAGATATCTCCTTGCATAAACAAGTGTTGATATGTACGCTGTAAATTCAGATCTTATATGAAAATGTCAATTTATCCAGTGCATATAAGATGCTTCTGATCACATCAATTACTGCCTTTGCAGTTTGATTTCTTACTGCTTCCGCCTCCAATTGAAAATTATCTACCTTCAGCTAGAAGGAAAAAAAAGTTTGAACACAGAATATATAAACAGAAAATTCACACATACCCGATAACCTTCCAGAAAAGGCACAAACATCACTGATAAAAATGAAATGGTTGTATTTCCCTTCTCAGATATATGGAGATCTGCCTGAGACATGTGAATGGCACCACTCTTCATCAGCAAGTACAGGCCTTCATCAAAGTCCTGCAGGGAGAGATAAAAAGAGTGAGGAAGAGAGAGGGAATAGGGGAGAGGAGAGAGGGCGGTGGGAGATAGAGAGGGAGGGGGCAGAGAGGGGATGATAGAGAGGGGGGAGAGGACAGAGAGTGGGGGAAGATAGAGAGGGAGCAGAGAAATGGGAATAGAGGAGGGAAAGAGGGGAGGGGGGGGGAGAAATAAAGTTATTTATAATATTTACATTTAGCATTTTTAGAATCAGGAAGTTGTCAATTTGTCAAGGCCTTTGCAGAGCTTAGAATGGGAATGTTATTACAAAGACTCATCACACGATTATTTTAATTGTCTGATCGTAACAGTTGTAAGTGACTTGACTAAGTTCACCACCTTCTTAATAACAACACAGGTGAATTTTCCTGTCACAGGTCATTATGAAAATAGAAACACCCATTCCTAACCCAACCCCTTGAGTTATGCATATGCAGGAATTAAATTGCCACATTTTATTTTACATTACCTTGACAAGATTTCCTGGCAAGAAAACAAACTCATCAGAGAGGACTTCACGCAAGTAGCTGAAGCACCCAAAGATGTCCTCTGAAAGAAATTAGAAAAGATAATTAGGAGCAACATGCTTTTGTGATTTAGAGAATTTCAAGCCAGATATGCTTACACCTTGAAATGTTTCTTTACATGTTTTTGATCACCTTATACAGTCAGTTTATTCATGTCAAATCCTGGTACATTTTATACAGCATACGTCTTGGTGTTGAAGTATTTTCATGAAACTCATTATCAGACACTGCTGTTCAATCTGCATGGAGGGTTTCCAGCAAATGTCTTACATATCTTGGTACAATGCTACTGGCAATACTTTAATAGATGAGGAACAGAAATTCAACCAAACTGTTTAGTTATAAGACAGACACAAGGAATTACTCCTTCTCTAACATAGAAACATTGAAAATAGGTGCAGGAGTAGGCCATTCGGCACTTCGAGCCTGCACCGCCATTCGATATGATCATGGCTGATCATCCAACTCAGTATCCCATCCCTGCCTTCTCTCCATACCACCTGATCCCTTTAGCCACAAGGGCCACATCTAACTCCCTCTTAAATATAGCCAATGAACTGGCCTCAACTACCTTCTGCGGCAGAGAATTCCACAGATTCACCACTCTCTGTGCAAAAAGTGATTTTCTCAAAGGAGGGATAGAACTACTCCACTCCTTTCCTTTACATTGACAAGACCAAGCTCAACACATGCATTGCTTTGCCGAACACTTAGGCTCCGTCTGCCAAGGCCAGCTAGATCTCCCAGTTGCAAACTATTTTAATTCCCCTTCCCATTCCTGCACCCACCTTTCTGTCCTGGGCCATCTCCATTGCTGGAGCTTACAACCTAATGGTATGAACATTGCATTTTCAAACAAATTCCCCTTCTTCCCCTCCTTTTTCCCCTACCTCTTTTCCCTTCTGGGTTCGTACCCAATCTCCCCCACGCGCCCCCCCAACGCATATTTCTTCCTCAGGCTTCACAATTTGTACCTCTTTTATCCTGATCTCCTTATCTCATACCTTTTGTCTTTTCTTCTCTGGCCTTTGTCTAACTATTTGTCCAAAATCCCCCTCACTAGTATCCAACCATCACTTGCCACAACTTGTCCTCCCTCCACCTCTCTCAGCCCCCCTCCCCACCACAATCAGTCTGAAGAAGGGTCCCGACCCAAAAGATCATCCATCCATGTTCTCCAGACACGCTGAGATTCTCCATCACTTTGTGGCCTGTTTGGTTATAACCAAATTTTATTGCCAGTCGGCACTTTCTAAGTTCACTGATACATGACAAGATGAATAGCAATAGTTTAAAAAGTGATGGGGTAGGCGGACTTGACATATCCTGTTGTATTTTAAGGCCTAGTCTAATTAAAAAATGTTTTTGTTGAATTTCTTTTTAAGATTGTTTTTCAAATTGAGAAACCGCCCGGGCTCAGACAGTAACCCCAGTCAAGGAGGCACTGAAAGCAGTATTAATGGGTGATGAGAAGTTGAAATAGAAAATTTTTAATCAGATGACACGAAACATGTGTTTTAAAAGCCTTGTTACAGGGAGGAACTCGAGAGATGCTGGAGTTCCACAGTTCTAACAGCCTGGGAAACAAATTATAATGGTGGGCAAATGTGTAAACAATTATTTATTTATTTTGTTTATAAATATATATATATTTGGTATGTAAACTTGAATTTGTTGTACATACTAAAGTAATGGGTAGTACAATTATGAAAATTATTCTTTTCTCGACACCAAGCACAACCATGATCACATTTTGGTCTCCTAATTTGAGGAAGGACATTATTGCTATTGAGGGAATACAGAGTAGGTTCCCCAGGTTAATTCCCGGAATGGGGGGACTGACATATGATGAAAGAATGGGTCGACTGGGCTTGTATTTAGAAGGATGAGAGGATATCTTATAGGAACATTAAAATTTCTTAAAGGATTGAACAGGCTAGATGCAAGAAAAATGTTCCCGATGTTGGGGGAGTCCAGAATCAGTGGTCACAGTTTAAGAATAAGGGGTAGGCCATTTAGGACTGAGATGAGGAAAACCTTTTCACCCAGAAAGTTGTGAATCTGTGGAATTCTCTGCTTTAGAAGGCAGTGGAGGCTAATTGACTGGATGTTTTCAAGAGATTTAGCTCTCAGGGCTAAAGTAATCAGGTATATAGGGAAAAAGCCGGTAAGGGTACTGATTTTAGATGATCAGCCATGATCATATTGAATGCTGGCTCGAAGTGCCGAATAGCCTACTCCTGCACCTATTTGTCTATGTTTCTCTTGGCTCTTTGCACGCACCTAAATAATATGACAAGCAGACCAATTACATTTGCTGCGGATTTCAATGTCATTATTTCTGTGGTGACTGACTACAATAGAAACTCAGGTTAGTTTTATTTAAACAATGACCTCCACAGCCAGCAGAGTGAGAGATATAATGGATTTAAAAAATATGCATAATTACCTCTTTTGCAACTTTGTGTGTTCTGAAATGCAATTGCTACCAACGCCGGACGCACAAAGACATGTAATATCTGATTTCTGTAGGAAGCACACATTAGCACCGAGACAGTGCGTTTGAAAATCATTTCCACTGTGAATTCTGCCGGAGTGTCTTCTTGGCAAAGCACAACCTGGTTTTTGATTGTTTTCACTATATTGTGGCGTAGAGCAAGACTAGAACGAATCACTTTGTCAGGCGTTACATTTTCTGGAACAGATCGGAGATCATCAGTGCATTTACTTCATTGTACACACACGGAATAGAAGCAAAAAATTATGGTGAACATATGATTAATAGTGTGATTAATATAAAATATCCTAAATTGCTTTATTGGTTTCTCTTTAACAGTGTCTATTATTTTAGTGCTATTTTAGGTGCTATTTTCATTGGTGGAGAGAGTTGGCAGCTTCGGATTCCTGGGCGTTAACGTCGCTGATGACCTGTCCTGGTCCCAGTACATCGACATAATCACAAAGAAGGCGTGCCAGCATGACTGATTTCTTTGAAGTTTAAAGAGATTTGGCACGTTACTGAATACTTAAAATTAAGCAGGTGCAATGTGGAAAATAACCTGACTAGTTGCAACAAGGCCTGATACGACAATTCGGATACACAGTACCTCAAACGCAACAAAGACTTGTGGATTCAGCCCGTTCGTCAGACACAGCTCCCCCCCCCACATCAAAAGCTGCCCCAAGAAGGCAGCATTTATCAAGGATTCCCACCATATGTGTCCTCTTCTCACTGCTGACATTGGGTAGAAAATACATAAGCCTGAAGTCCCACACCACCAAATTCAGGAACAGCTACTTTAGTACAACCACCAGGTCTTGAACCAACCTGCACAGGTCTAAAGGGCCTGTCCCACTGTACGAGCTAATTCAAGAGTTCTCCCGAGCTTCCCCCTAATTCAAACTCGGAGAATTACAGTAATATCTGCTCGTAGGTACTCGGGGCTCTCGTGGACATTTTTCAACATGTTGAAAAATCTTCACGAGCTTACCCCGTTCCCGAGTACCTGCCGTAAGCATTACTGGCCGCTAAGAGATGTCCCGAGCTCCGACCTACCCGCTACGTATATTCTATGTGCTTACCACGAGTTTGATTTTTTTTTAAACTCGGGAGAGCTCTTGATTTACCTCGTACAGTGGGACAGGCACTTTATCCAACTCACAAACTAAACTCTGTGGACCACCTCTTGTTCGACCATGGACGTATTAATCTAATTGTATATTTTTTGCACTAATGGGTTGGTTTTTTTTGCAGTCTTTTTCTTTACAATATCTAATCTGCCACAGGCAGTCCCTGATAGTTTTGAACAAGGGAGAATAAAATATAATTTATTTTAAAAGTTTCAACTTTTTACTACTGCAAAATTCATGATTCTTCCATCCCAAGAATATATCTATCAATCTATCCATCTATGGCATTCATTCCAACTCAGGGTTGAGTGGTGCCACCTGCTTCATGATGTCCTGCTACTCTCTTCCGTCCCCAGCTAGCACCCTAGCTTTGACCAGAGAGTTGATGTAGTATAATCAGGGCTGAAACCTTGGTGCTGTGTTGGCCATTCAACATGATACAGTTTTACTCATAAGTAAGCTAGGCGGATGAGCAGTCCTCTCCCAAGAAAAATAGAAACATAGAAAATAGGTGCAGGAGTAGGCCATTCGGCCCTTCGAGCCTGCACCGCCATTTAATATGATCGTGGCTGATCATCCAACTCAGTATCCTATACCTGCCTTCTCTCCATACCCCCTGATCCCTTTAACCACAAGGGCCACATCTAACTCCCTCTTAAATATAGCCAATGAATTGGCCTCAACTACCTTCTGTGGTAGAGAATTCCAGAGATTCACCACTCTCTGTGTGAAAAATGCTTTTCTCATCTCGGTCCTAAAGGATTTCCCCCTTATCCTTAAACTGTGACCCCTTGTTCTGGACTTTCCATACATCGGGAACAATCTTCCTGCATCTAGCCTGTCCAATCCCTTAAGAATTTTGTAAGTTTCTATAAGATCCCCCCTCAATCTTCTAAATTCTAGCGAGTACAAGCCGAGTCTATCCAGTCTTTCTTCATATGAAAGTCCTGACATCCCAGGAATCAGTCTGGTGAACACACGAGATAAAATAGAGGATTATTATCACCAAGATATGCGAGCAGAAACATGCAGTATTTGATCTTAATCGAATACACAAATCCATAGCAGATGTTACAATATTAGTACCGTACTGCACTGTGACTGCACATTAATTTGCTTCATGCAACACAATGTGGAAAACTGTCCATATGTGTATTGTTCACAAGCCATATAAATCTAATCTGGCTAATTAACATCCCCATTAGTCCTCTACTCCCTCACAATTTACATTAATCACCTGGGTGCAGATGGAGATGTGTTTGATTGCGCCCTTAATTGGCACTTACTGATCATTTGTTCACTTATGCTCCTTTGGTTTTCCATAAAGCCTGCTCATCTCTAGCCATCATTACAACTGGATTGGTTTTAGAGAGGCAGTGGAGTGACTGCTCTTGACATAAACGTAGCATTTGACTGAGGATTTCTAGTATATTTAAAATCATTGGGCAGTGAGCGAAAATATTTCCAGTGTCTGCAGTCCTACCCAGTGCAAAGACAAATGTTCGGTACGGATTTGAAGGGCCGAGATGGCCTGTTTTCCGTGCTGTAATTATTACATGGTTATATGATTAAATGGCTGTGGTTTCTGAAGGAAAAATATCTCTGCAGCAGAAGATCAGGATAAAGATATTTTTGTTTTGTGCACTTAACAATAACCTGTATCATGCCAATAAAAAAAAAGAAAAACATTTCAAATTATTATTTTGTTTTTAAAAGGAGAGGTTAGCAGTGCAGGGGGACAGTGAAGTAAGCAACTACTGTCTCTGATTTTGCTTGCAATCAGCTGCATGACTGGAAAGGAAATGTGTAAATCGGGCAGGGTTGTGCCAGACTTTCTGACCTCTTAAGAACCGAATAATCATTTCTAGAAGGCAAAAAAATATCCCTGCTGTTGTAAAGTAGTATATTTTTCATTTTGAGCTTTGACATACTACATGTAAGGCGCTTTGTCACTTGGTAGAACAGCTATAGGTTGGCAATAGCTAGGGTCATTAGGATCAAAAGAGATTCATTTTACAAAACTAAACTTTTTCTTACCTGGCCAGTCGATGGAAGCTCCAAATACTTCTGCAATTGTCCTGAGCCACAATGTCTGCCTAGTAAGTTCTGTCAGAGTTAGGCCAGGCAGATTTTGGATGATCACTGTAGCCATCAGTACCCAGGGACTGATGACCATGTTTTTCTGCTGCAACAACACTAATTTATGGCCTACAGCATCAAGAAACCTGTGCACATCCTCAGAGGGCTTTCGTGGAATATGCCTGTTTAAAATAACAAAAAATGACACGTTAAAAATATTTTTCTTTGTCTAATATTTTAATCAACTGGAACTGGCAGAAGCATAAACACACAAAAGCAGAGACACATTGGTCACTTTTGTCTCATAAATCATTTTAAATGAGATCCTATTATCGTACTGAACCAGTCAAATTCATTTGTGGTGTAATACAAGTCTTGAACAAGGACTTGGGAGGAGAATGTCATTGGCCATGCAACAAAGATGCAGAAGTGCTTTTCATTAATCTGTACACCAGGGGGTGATCAATTACTTTTGATCATACTGTTTTCTAATACTGCCTCTTTGCTTTTTAATGAGAATTGATGACCTCCCTTGCAGCACCTTCAAACATTTCTCCATTTCTGACATCAAGCCAATTATTTCCACTTTTTGCAGGCACAGGTCTAGCCTGACAAAAAGGCTAACAATTAATTACAAATAAAACCTTTATTTTTTTACAAAGCTGATCTCTAATGCATCATTTTATTTATATGCTCTTTTAGATGTTGACAACTAACCTGGGTAACAAGTTATAATGAGATCGCCTAACGATTCCTGTGGCTAGGGATCGCACTGACACAGGCTGCCCGAAGTAAACATGTATGCTTCCAAAGTTTTCACTTAGAATCTTCCTAGCCTTCAGTAAACCCTACAAAACAAAACCAGCTTGGTCACCAGCTTGCATTAACATTTCCAGAAAATGGTTAAAAGAAGGACATCCACAGGAAGAAACCTGAACACACCGACGTTGATTCCTTTGGCTTCGGAACGCCTAACAGTTCGTGTGCATACAGGGACTCCTCCAGGATTCGCTCGTAGCTTATACTTATGGGAACTAAGTACATGTCAAAAACCTCCCCCATCAGAAAAGGTTCCATTGCTATGTTTAACAGTCCTAGAAGAGAGAACATTTAAAAAACGTAAAGTGAAACAAAGAGCAATTGCCCACAAATATTTCTAGACATGATGGAATATTCACATTTACGGTGAAAGTTCAAGTTCTAGAATACTAATGTACTGTAAAATGTAATCAACTTACTTGACAGCAACTTGATACTGTAACTATTAGCCTTAAACCAGATGTTTGCCATGCTCTGAATTGCAAGGGAACTCCCAGCATCAGAAGCACAATGGTGGTAAATTTATAAGGTTGAAAAGATTGTCTGTTGCCCACAGATCAAATATTGCTCCCTAAAAATCAAATTACCAACAAAGTGTTATCCCTATTACAATGATAACATTATATTGCATTGATGTGAAATGTAATTGCCCCATTCTCATGCAGCACCTCAAGAAATCACAGACTGTTCTGCCAATATTTGTGAGACAAATTTAAATTATTTTACAACCATGAAGAGTATTTAAAATGTTTGTGTGAACCTTTGTACATGTGTCAATCATAGCTCAGTGGCAGCAGTCTCAAATCCTGTCCAATCTAAAGATATAAGCAAAATGTTTATCCTGCATCATGACAGAATACTTATTGCTGAAATTTTTACAAAATATTATACTATCAGCTCTCTCATTTTAACGTGGTAGATTCCATGGCAAGGTGCTAAAGAGGAGCAAGTGAGCAATATATATTCCTTACCATCACTTCAAAAACCCTAGAAGATATGGAGATTATCTTTGCTGTTTCCACTAGTTAGCCGTGTGCAAATTAATAGGCATGTTGCTCACATTACATCAGTGAATTATTTTGAAAAGTACTTATTTTACATTTGGGCATCCTAACACGGTGAAGAGAGAGAGTGTGTGTGTGAGAATACAAAGTAAGAAACATGTAAAAGCTGTCAAACCTGCAGTTATAAAAGACGTATAAGCATGAGCTTTATAGGAACACAAGGAAGTTACTTTTATATCAAAGCAACTGGAAATAAATAGCGTTTCATTACCAACAAATGTTTGAGATAATATAATTTGTGTGAAAAGTAATCATTTATCACTGGTAATTGTGCCACCGCTTATTAAACGCAGGTCAATTTTCTGTATTTTGAATAAAGTGAAATCTTTCAATTCTATCGAGATCTTTATTTTGCTTCGGTCAATTGTATGTACATAAAAAATTATTATTAAACATTATTTTCAGCCTTTCATTTTAAACCGGTGCATAAAATTAGATCTATTGTGGAGTAGATAGCTTGCTTTCTGCATCACAGGGTGATGTCCGATATCATCCAAATACTGGTTCTGCACACTAGTCTAACATACAAGTTCAGCAATGTTCACATTCAAGCAATTCTAAACTGTGCAAATCTGGAGGAAATCTCACATTAAAAAGCTGGAGGATGTAGTGCCACAATAATCAAGTTTGGCTCTTTATTTAATGCAAATCCACTGTTGAAACACATCTACAATGTGTTCAGTTCCATAGCAAATCAATTGATTGAGCCGATACTCAATCATTTGAATGAATGAGAGCAGATAGCATTAAAACATGATTTTGAAGAGGCTTAATACAGTGGATGCTTGGAGTATTGTTTAAGAAAGAACTGCAGATTCTGAAAAAAAATCGAAGGTAGACAAAAATCCTGGAGAAACTCAGCGGGTGAGGCAGCATCTATGGAGTGAAGGAATAGGTGATGTTTCGGGTCGAGACCGTTTCAGACTGATGTGGGGGTGGGGAAGAAGAAAGGTTGGTGTATGTTTCCTCTTTGGGGGAATCTAGAAATAGGAGGTTATGATTTCAGAATAAGGATCACTCGTTAAGATAGAAATAAGAAATATTGCTATCTTCCCTCAGAGGGGACGAATCTTTGGAAATCTCTCCAAGATCACAGTGGAGATCATCATTTAATAATTCAAGATTTAGAGAAAAGATTTTTGAACTAAAGCAATATCAAAAGTTAGAGGATGAAGACAGGAAAATGGATTTGAGGTGAAGGACAGATATGATGTTACTGATTGGTGGAGTTGGCTAAATTAATGGTGTCTCAATATCGTGTTGCTTATGTCAATGTTTAGTCACTGTTTCCTCCTACCATAGCTGCCAAGGTTCTCAATGCTGTTGTCTCTTACATTTCACACATTTGTGCACTTAAACCCAAAGATTGAACTGCATTTGTCCTTTCCATCCCACCAGCCTGCACATTTAACAGATTATCCTCTATAAATTCCAGCATCTCCAACACAAGATCAAATTTTCCACCCCTTTCCTTTCAGCGATCTGAAAGGACCAACAGCTCCGCCAGCAGCCATCCACCTTTCATGGCTCATTCCTATGAATCCACAGGAGAAGCGACAAATATCTATAGAAAAACCTATCTAATCTTCCACCCAAAAATTCTTTCCATGTGAAGAGACAATTTACTTTGACCTTGCCATTTGGTATCCTGACTTGGGTAAAATCAAACAAATTGGGTGACCACTTTTCAAAACATCACTGATCAGTTCACAAACTTGAACCAAAACTTCCAATTGTCTGTCACCAATTCTCTGACCTATTCTTTGGACTCCAGCACCATTTCAAAGATATCCATCAGGAGTTCAAAAAATAACTCTTCACCTCGCAAAAAAAAAAACTTTATAGCCTTCCAGGCTCAAAGAATTCAATAATAATTAAATAATCAGATATTCCAGTCATGTATCTCTTCCAGCAATTTTTTTTTCTGGCAAGTTGAAATTTCATTTGTCTTCTCTTATTTGTATCTTCCAATCTTTTGCAAGTATTTATACTGCAACAGAGAGTCTGTTAGTAAACAAAGTTGTTAGAATAATGTAGTAAAGCCGTGCCTCTAGTTCAAAAGTTACAACTTCAAATTCTGCCAACAACAAACTGAGAAACTGATTTATGGGTTAGTACAATCAGATTACAAAAACCTAATAGGCTTATCAATACATATTTCTACCAGACCATGGCTGCTTTCAAACATTTCACATGAAATCTGGCCTTAACAATATTTGAGACATTTCCCTACTACTAAACTACTACAAGACTAGGCTTGTATTCACTGGAGTTTAGAAGGATGAGGGGCTATCTTATAGAAACATATGAAATTATAAAAGGACTGGACAAGCTAGATGCAGGAAAAATGTTCCCAATGTTGGGCGAGCCCAGAACCAGGGGGCCACAGGTTTAGAATAAAAGGGAGGCCATTTAAGACTGAGGTGAGAAAAAACTTTTTCACCCAGAGAGTTGTGAATTTGTGGAATTCCCTGCCACAGATGGCAGTGGAGGCCAAATCACTGGATGGATTTAAGAGTTAGATAGAGCTCTAGGGGCTAGTGGAATCGAGGGATATGGGGAGAAGGCAGGCACGGGTTATTGATTGGGGACAATCAGCCATGATCACAATGAATGGCGGTGCTGGCTCGAAGGGCAGAATGGCCTCCACCGGCATCTATTTTCTATGTCTATGTCTAAATGTGAAGAAAATAGGGACTCCCTCGCATGATCCATCTCCAACGTTTAAAATTTCCATCCCATTTTTCAGCTTCTCTCGCTAGTTTTGTGCTAATTTGGTGTATATTTTTCTTCTGCAATAGATTACTTCTAGGTTTCAGATTGGTTTGTAGCTCAATTGTCATGTGAACAGTGATCACCACAATCCTGGAATGTGATGTGTGGCATGCATACAACGGGACAGAGCTCTTGTAGATAATAATGAAAGGCTGCAAGTAGGCCTTCTTGCAGCCTTCGGGCCCTTCTTGTAAGCAAGTGTGGAGCGGGTGATAAAATAAATATGAAAGTAACCTTATTTTAGACCTGCACAATTGAAGATTACATGATTAAAACATTTCAATGTTCACAAAAACAAATCTTCGTACTCACCCAATTTGGGCATCAGTGACTTTCCAGTACGACTTCTAGTCCCCTCCAGAAAAAATTCAACAGGAGCATCACCGTTCTGAAAAATGCGTTTTAAGTTAATACAGAAGCTTTGAGTTAAATGAAAACACAGATCAGTTGGAATCAAACAAATCATTTTTATGCAGATTTTTTTTTTCAAAATATTCGTAGTTTAAGGATAAGGGGGAAATCTTTTAGGACCGAGATGAGGAAAACTTTTTTCACACAGAGAGTGGTGAATCTCTGGAATTCTCTGCCGCAGAAGGTAGTTGAGGCCAGTTCATTGGCTATATTTAAGAGGGAGTTAGATGTGGCCCTTGTGGCTAAAGGGATCAGGGGGTATGGAGAGAAGGCAGGAACAGGATACTGAGTTGGATGATCAGCCATGATCATACTGAATGGCGGTGCAGGCTCAAAGGGCCGAATGGCCTACTCCTGCACCTATTTTCTATGTTTCTATGTTCTTTTGCAACCAAAGAGCAAATATATATTAGGTAGCATGAACCAATTATTTTATTCATGCTGGTATTTCACAGTGGGGAAATACATCTCTTGCGGATAATAAGCACAAGGACTATCCTTGCCATTACCTCTGGCATTTCTTAAATTCTATTCTTGATCCCTCTATCAATTACTCACAAGCTATCTATCAGTGGTATAACCTGGAAGCAAGGAATCAGGAACTCAGGTTTACTGCACTCCCTCCAAGTGCATGTCCTGACATGCTGAAATTTAAATGAGCCAAAACTTGTTTAATGTCAGAATCATGCTGAACTGCTCACGCTCGTACTCTTTTTGACTCATGTCACCACGCTCTGGACCACAATTCTCTATCTTTTAGAGCATCACCCACCTCCTAACAATTGTTTTCCTTTGCCTTTGAAAAGCCAAGCACAGATCTCTACCATCTTCCAATGTTTCCAATTTTCATCTATTTCCCAGTACAATGCTTAGTTAAGTACAAAATGCTCCAACTGCACTTCTGCACTTTATCTGCACTTCTAAGCAAGTGATTTTGGCAAGGTCCAGTAGCTGTGTACAGGGAATCAACTTACAATTCTCACGCCACTTTCAAACAGGCCACTAATCATACGAGTTATTGCTATTCCTCTCAAACTGACCTATATTTTTCCTGGCAGCTTGCTTAAGTAGCTCACGCATCACATCTAGAAACCACTCCACCAGCATCACCAGCTTGGCACTTCCCCCATTGGTATCAAAAGCCTCAGGATATCTCAAAAATCAATTTTCTGCCTGTTGCCCCTCTTGTTTCCTATGAAGAGAGATTTAATGTTTTAAATTCCAAAGATTTTTGATATGCTGAATAAGTAAATTTCCTCTGATTGGGAACACAGGCTTGTTAACCATCCAATTCCCCTCTACTAACACTACTCTGCCCAGGGGAGCAGGTCCTCACTCTTAGCAACTTCTCATTTGACTCCTCCCACTTCCTCCTAGGCGTAGCTATGGGCATCCGCATAGGCCCCAGCTATGCCTGCCTCATTGTAGGGTACGATGGACAATCCCTGTTCCAGGCGTACACTGGCCCCATCCCCGGACTCTATCTCCGTTACATTGACGACTGCATCGGTGCTACCTCCTGCACCCATGCATAATCCATGCATGGACTTCATTAACTTCACCACTAATTTCCATCTTGCACTCAATTTTACTTGGATCATCTCTGACACCTCCCTCCCCTTTCTTGACAGTCTCCATTCTCAGAAAATGTACAATCAACTGATGTGGCTTTACATAGAAGATTGAGAGCCTGTGCAATGACACAGCCTTGCTTGACCCATCTGCACCAGTTGCTCGGGGCTCGTATGTCATCATGAGGAAGATTGCAGAATGATAACACACCTCTGATGAGACAATTTTGAGAAGGATTATCCACTTCCTCTCTTGACAACCCTGCATAACTCCAGCAGAATCATAGCCATAAAAGTCATAGAAATTCAATATTTATAAAAGAATACCAATATCTCTCTGGTGTATTGATAGTAAACACAATACTAACCCGGAGAATTGTTTTCACATATTCAGAGAAAACTGCCCAGTAAAGTTTATCTCCTCCAAATGAACGGCGAATGAAAAAAGCGCCCGACATCCGTAGCATCTCGCCGACTATTTTCATTCCCATAAAATCTAAAAAGGAGAAGAACTGTTCATGTAAAGATCATTTTTAACTAACGTAGACGTGTAAAGCTGAGTCTTAAGGGCCTGTCCCACTTGGGCGACCTAATCCGCGAGTTCTGGCGAGTTTGCCCTCAACTCATACTCGCAGCATGGTCGACACGAGGTCGTAGGAGGTCTTCGTAACTCTCCTTCATGCTCGAGAGTAGTCTCTGCGTACTCGAGGTCTCAGCTAGGTTGTGGCGTTTTTTTCAATGTGTTAAAAAATGTCCACCAGTAAAAAAAGGTCGCCCTGGAAAAAAATCGATACTTTTTTTACTCGTAGGTTTAATCGTAGTAGGTTGGCATGTTAGTCGTAGGTAATCGAGGGTAGTCAAAGGTAGTCGTAGATAGTCTTCATCATAGTCGAAGGGAGGTCGAAGGAGATCGAAGGAAGCCGTCTTCACTCTCCACTATTTGGTGTCCAATTTTCCCGAAGTTAGTCGTAGCTAATCGAAGCTGGTCTTCAACATAGTCGAAGGGGGTCTTCTACATAGTTGAAGGAGGTCTTCAACATGTCATTTTTTCAAACTCTTCTAAACTCGCCAATTAGGTCACCCATGTGGGACTGGCCCTTTATTCCACTATTTATATACCAATTAACTTTATGTACAGCTTCTATATTAAAATTGATACTTGCCCATTCCTGCAGCAATAACGGGTAAGGAGAGGTCATAAGTGTACATTATGTATGACAACATGAGGAAGTCTATGTAACTGCGATGACTTGGCAGCACAACTACTGGATATTCTTGTATGGCCTGTTGGAGCTGAAAAAGAGCTCAGTTAATACATGCAAGACACATTTTAAAGAAAAATGTGAAACATGATTTAACATAATATTGGAAAATTTGCACACTTTTAAGAAGCAGTATTTTGAGATTGTGAAATAATTATTGCAGAGGGAAGATAATTTCTTAGGCTAGTGGGTGCTGTCTTACCTTCTAATCTTTTTTTGGAATCTATTGTAATCAATCCTGTCTTGTCCCTTGTTATTGCCTTTAGGACAATAGTTTCGGATCAAGGTTTCTCCCTGAAATTGAATTCTATTACGATCACTCACTCTGAAGAGATCCTTTACTATGCAGAGTTTTACCATGAGCAAATTTATCATGAGGCAGAGGTTCACTTGCACCCCCTCCAACCCCATCTACTGTCTCCACTGTTCCAGGTGTGGACTCCTATATATCAGTGAGACCAAGCACAGGTTCGGCAATTGTTTCGCTGAACACCTCCGCTTAGTCTGCCTGAACCTACCTGATCTTCCGGTTGCTGGACACTTTATAACTCCCCCTCCCATTCCCACACAGACCTTTCTCTCCTGGGCCTCCTCCATTGTCAGAGTGATGCCCAGCACAAATTGGAAGAACAGCACTTCATATTTCGCTTAGGCAGCTTACACCCCAGTGGTATGAACATTGACTTCTCTAACCTCAAGTAATCCTTGCTTTCCCGGTCTTTCCATCCCTCCACCTTGCTAGTTCTCCGACCAGTTTTATTGTCTCCAACTACAATTTCTCTGTTTGCTTTGTTGCTCTGTTTGCATTGTCCCAGCTAACAATGATCTATTCTATTTTCCTTGTTCTCCATTCCCATTGCCCTGTTTTCACACTTCCTTATCTATCTCCCTCCCCCCCTGATGTCAGTCTGAAGAAGGGTCTCGACCTGAAACGTCACCCATTACTTCTCTTGAGATGCTGCCTGTCCTGCTGAGTTACTCCAGCATTTTATGTCTATCTTTACCATGAGCAAGACTGCTATCATTCATGAAAGTATAACTAGCACAATTATATTTTTCAGGAAGGTAATGACGCGAAAAAGAAATGTGAGCTTTTTAAACTATATTAAAAGCTTATTTCCTCTGGCAATTCCAAGTTTGTCACATTTCTTTACAATGTTAAATATCTGCAGTTGGACAAAAATGCTGGAGGAACTTAGTGGATGAGGCACCATCTATGGAGAGAAGAAATAGACGACCTTTCGGGTTGAGACCCTTCTTCAGACCCTTCTTGAGTCTGAAGGGTCTCAACCCGAAATGTCGCCTACTTCTTCTCTCGAAAGATGCTGCTTCGCCCGCTGAATTCCTCCAGCATTTTTATCTGCCTTCGATTTTTCAAGCATCTGCAGTAAATATCTGCAGAATAATTTTTCAGTCGAAATATCTGCAAAAAATTACTGCAGGCCAAATATTACAAAAGATGAAACTAACCTTTTGAATTCCCTCCTCATTCACGTGGACTTTGTGAAATAGCATTTTAAAGATTTTGCTCAGAGTGAATGCAAAGAATCGGACAATACTTAAGCGAAGGCTGTGGCCCATCTTTTCCAAAATATCGGATGCTTCATCACTGATGATATCTGGAGACTCACCAGTTTCTTTTGCTAGCTAAAGGTAATACATAAAACAACATCAAATTTACACGGGGAATTATCTGATCCATACTCCACTGATACATTTGACAGCCTTTCTCACTATATGCTTTTGTAAAAGACTAAACAAACTAGTCCGCAATTGTATAATTTCTCTTTCACCTTCCATAAAGTGGAGCCATATACACAATTATCCATGTCTAATAAATTTGTTCAGAAAATTAGAGAACTTTTAACAAATTATAGTTAGGGCATCTGCATTTTTCTTTAAAAACACGATGGCATCCAGTCACAGTTAATTTATTTCGAACCTGATATCATCCAGTCATGGGGATTTGTCCCAATTTAATGCTACTATTTTCTTCGTTATGGTTATTTTTCTTACATTTATTTTAGCAAGCTCCTGTTCCTGATTTAATATTACAATCTGTGGAATGAACATTTTCCTCTTCTGATTATTATGATACCAGGCAGAGTACTGGCTTGTCACTGAAATACTAGTCGTTGCTGAAATGACCAGTATCTCAGTATCAAACAGTGCGCGTTTTTATTTTGGACAGTTTTCAAATAAATATTTCTAAGCCAATAAACACACTTGCATGTCTCTTCCCAAGAAGCTTGTATGTGGGATCGAATGGTGTATTTCTATATTTGTTCATTTCTGTGTAATTATCATTGCCTTTCTTACCACCGCTGAGTGGGGTTCATACTTATATGAACTCCTGCTTAAGTATTAGGTCTAAAGCCAAGTAATCAAAAGATTAAGATGTTAGAAGACCAATACAATATGCTGCAGCAATTTCATTTAAACTTCAACAACTTTAATCAACCCAAATCCTAACATCTACACGTACCTGTTTGATGACATATTGCACTGGATCAGATTTCAACACAACACTCCTGAGAGCACTGGGTGTACGGGGCACAAGATCTTTGTAAACCACTGGAGTGTAACATCGCATGGCATATCTGAGATCACTACTCTGCCTGCGCTCTTCCATCAAATCTTCAAATCTCTCTCTTTTATTCAATGTTGTATCCTTCTGCTGTGATTCAAAAACAGAAAATTACAATTCAAGTAAAATACATTTACAAATCCAGTTACTGCTTCAAGTTCTGAGATATCATACACTTGTAAAGTAGGTATTCTGCACTAGTTACACTGCAGGGTCATCAGGAAATGAAGGGTTAAAAATACATCAGTACTCCAGCATCAAGGTACACTTAAACTATTCTGGGCTGATGCTCAATGGACATTATGTTTTTCAACAAATTGCACGAGTTCAACTAAAATACTGGCTATGATGTCAGATGGTACTGCTGCATATCCTCATCTTTCCTGATAACTACTCGTGAGCTTCTTAATATTGTTGACATCTCGCTAATGACAAGGAAAAACAAAGCTTACATTAATAGTACTACAAACCCATTATATGTACTTCAAATATCTCAACAAAGAATTCAGCAGAGTTCTGTTGAGTCAAATGCACTACATCTCTATCTACCATTCCTGTGCTATATCTCTATCTACAATTTTATGGTTATTAGATAATATTAGCAGTACAGTTTTCCACAATTTCAACTTTACGGGGAGTGAAGCAGGTACACTAACGAGGAGTATGTTAAAAAGTTCTAGACCATAAATGTCAGTCACACAGATAAACATCACTACAATAGATTAAAAAAAAGCTGGTCAGAACTTGATGATGTTACAAAGGTATAAATGGACTATCTGGTCGATGATAGTCAAAGAGTTTTCCCATTTGAGACACATTGAACACATTCTTAACTGTGTCACCCGAAGAGAAATGCAGTAAATAACATCAACAATAATTCCAGCTCTTCTTTAGTTTAGTTTAGTTTATTGTCACGTGTACCGAGGTACAGTGAAAAGCTTTTGTTGCGTGCTAACCAGTCAGTGGAAAGACAATACATGATTAATCTCAAAGCCTTTGACTCTGTCCATTGAGAGGGACTGCAGGTTATCTTTTTCAAAATGTATTTGTCCACAGAAACATATCTCCATTCAACAACTGCATTATAAGAACACAAGGAAATAGCGATAGGCTATTCGGCCTCCCAAACTGCCCTGACAATTAATTTGATCATGGCTTCAACTCCTCCTTTATGCCACTTCTTCAGAACGCTCAATTCCTTTATCTCTAAAACAAGATTACCTACTTCCTCTTTAACACCAGCAATGATCAAGCCTCCATAACCTTCCAGGGTAGAGAATTCCAAGATTTGTCACTCTTGGCAAGAAGCTCTTATGCACCTCAATTTTAAATAATCACTCCATATTTTCTAACTACATCTCGTTTCGATGGGAGAATCTTGAACATGAACATCTAATCCGCTATCGTTCCTAAGGACATGTGGGGGGGGGGGGGGGGGGGGGGGGGGAGAAGGGGGGGGAGAAGAAGTGGAGACAACTTTTAAGAGGCCAGAGACACATGGCTGTGAAGCTCGGTGGACATTAACATTACCGGTCGGTTATCCTTGGTTCTGAAAACTACTGCTTACGTTTTCTTTTCACAATAAGCCAATGAAATTCACCGGTCAGCACCGGCTACAACCTACGAGAATCTTCGACCTCCTGGCAACCCATTAGGATCTCCTGGCGACCCACCTACGGCACGAGAATTCTCGCTACTCTCCATGGCGGCTTCATTCTGGTCGCCGCTAATTTGTTGAAATGTTGAAAAATGTGCGGCGACCATAATGAGGCCGCGACTAGTTTCCAGAATGCGGGAACTCCTCTCGACCATGAAGACGACTACCCAGCAACCACCTGAGAACAAGTGGTGACCACACAGTCTTCAGCAGTCGCCTAAAAAGATGCCTAAGTGGGATAGGCCCATTAGTCTTACCAAAATCAACCGTTTGGAACATCATTAAGAAGAAAGAGAGCACTAGTGAGCTTACTAATCGCAATGGGACTGGCAGGCCAAGTAATATTCCACAGCTGACGATAGAAGAATTCTCTCTATAATAAAGAAAAATCCCTAAACACCTGTCCAACAGATCAGAAACACTCTTCAGGAGTCAGGTGTGGATTTGTCAATGACCACTGTCCGCAGAAGATTCATGAACAGAAATACAGAGGCTACACTGCAAGATGCAAACCACTGGTTAGCTGCAAAAATAAAATGGTCAGGTTACAGTTTGCCAAGAAGTACTTAAAAGAGCAATCACAGTCTTGTGGACAGATGAGACGAAGATTAATTTATATCAGAATAATGACAAGAGTAAACTATGGAGGAGAGAAGGAACTGCCCAAGATCCAAAGCATACTACTTCATTTGTGAAACACGGTGATAGGGGTGTTATGGCCTGGGCATGTATGGCTGCTGAATGTACTGGCTCACATATTCATTGATGATACCATTTTATTTTTGCAGTTAACCAGTGGTTTGCATCTTGCAGTGTAGTCTCTGTATTTCTGTTCATGAATCTTCTGCGGACAGTGGTCATTGACAAATCCACACCCGACTCCTGAAGATGGTAGTAGCATAATGAATTCTGAAGTGTATAGCCACATCCTATCTGCTCAAGTTCAAACAAATGCCTCAAATCCCATTGACCGTGGGTTTATTCTACAGCAAGACAATGATTCCAAACAAACTGCTAAAGCAACAAAGGAGTTTTTCAAAGCTAAAAAATGGTCACTTCTTGAGTGGCCAAGTCAATCACTCGTTCTGAACTCAATTGAGCATGCCCCCAAAACAAGCATAAGCTAAAGATAGCTGCAATACAGGCCTGGCCGAGCATCACCAGAGAAGACAACAGAGAAGAACTGGTGATGTCCATGAATCGCAGACTTCAAGCAGTCATTGCATGCAAAGGATATGCAACAAAATAGTAAACATGACTATTTTCATTTACATGACATTGCTGTGTCCCAAACATTATGGTGCCCTGAAATGGGGAGACTACGAATAAACACTGCTGTAATTTCTACATGGTGAAACCAAAATGTATAAAAATGGCCTTTATTAAAATCTAACAATGTGCACTTTAACCACATGCGATTTTTGCTATTGCAAATCTCAAACTGTGGATTACAGAGGCAAATTAATAAAAGATGGGTCTTTGTCCCAAACATTATGGAGGGCACTCTATATCTTTTCTCCCTTTGTTCACATTTCCCCCCTCCCCCCCCCCCCCCCCCCCTCCCAATCTCTGACCCTGCCCATCCCCACCTGCCCATCATTCCCCCAACCCCACCTTATCTCGTTCGATCCATCACCGACCAACCTGTTTCACCCCTTCCTCAGATTGCCAAGACACTGGCAATCTTTCCTTTTCTCTCTCATGCAGGGTCACAACTCGAAATGTTGTAATATACCTTTTGCCTCCATAGATGCTGCTCGACCAGTTGTTTTTTGCTTCAGATTCCAGCATCTGCACTCTGTCTTCAACAGATACATTATAGTTTGTTGCTGCACAGTACGTAGCAGTCATTCAATATTGTAAAATATCCTTTAAACCTTGAAGCTGTCACTAGGTTTCCTAGCAGTGCCATTTTGAGCTATCAAACAACCCTTTCATAACTAATTATTGTTTGCCTGTTTTCCTTTAAAAACATACCTTATGGTCATTGTCCTGTTTCTCATCATCCAATTTAGTGTCAGCCTTTCACAATGAAAGACCTAGATGCTGCTTTATGCACAGCAAAAAATAGGTAAAGCTGCAGGTCTGGATAACATCTTAACTGAACAGATCAAGCACCTTGGACCAACTACAAAACAGTGGTTGCTGGCCATGTTTAACACCTGCATGGAGAGATGTCACATCCCAAAGATGTCACATCCCAAAGTGTCATAGCATTGCTGAAGCCAGGCAAAGATTCTTCAGCAACAAAGAGCTACAGGGCAATATCACTTCTTTGCCACACCTATAAGCTGTTTGAGCAACTCATCTTGACCCGCCTTAGAGCCATCGCTAATAAAGGAGCAGGCGGGATTCCGACCTGGGAAGTCCTGCGCTGGTCAGCTTCTCAATCTCACCCAACACATAGAGGATAGCTTTCAGGAAAGTGTTATCACAGGCGCGGTTTTGGTAAACCTCTCAGCCGCTTATGATACAGTAAACCATCGCTGACTGTTACACAAAGTACTTGATCTGACACACAACTTGCATCTAACCAACCTGGTGAAAAATATACATCTTCTCAGTGATGTGACCTGGGGTCATCGGGTGTTTCGGGTCTCACAACACTAGACACCCTCGCCCAGGCGACCCAGCTGGTGTTGATCAGGCCCCGACTTGCGTCCCAGCAGCAACTGCCCTCGGATCAGCCATCTTAATAACTACTCTGCAGGGGTTGGGAGACTCTAGTGCATGGACGGACTGGGCTCTGTGGGGTAAGTCCTGGCCGGGCTCCTCCTGTGTCTCATCAGGTTCAAGGCTTGTGCCCTGCACCTCTTTCTCCTTCTCCGAGCACTTCATTCTCGCCTGATGGATTTTTAGGCCACGGTGGTTCATTAGGCCTTTCCATAGCTTTATTGGATGTCTTTCTCACAAAAGACACAGACTGGGTGCTAACTCTGGTCAAAAACAGACGCTTCTTTGTCGAGCTGTCTGAAAAGAAAAGTCGCTAGCGCAGGCAGAAAAACTCAAGGAAGTGTACTGGCACCCACCTTGTTTAATATCTATGTTAACGACCAGCCTATCCATCCCAACACCAGGAGTTTCATTTATGCAGATGACCTATGTATTACAACCCAAAGTGCTGACTTCCTCGAGGCACAAGCTACTCTATGTGAGGCTTTAGTCAACCTGTCCTCGTACTACAAAGATAATCACCTGCGAGCCAATCCATCTAAAACCCAAGTCTGTGCCTTCCACGTGAAGAATAAGTATGCAAATCGAAGGTTTAGGATCACATGGAATGGTCAGATTGGAGCACTGTGACAATCCAGTCTATCTCGGTGTGACTTGATCGATCTGACCTACAAAGCACATATCACCAAGCTTAAAGGAAAAGTCAGTTCCAGAAATGCTCTTCTTAGTAAGCTGAGTACCTCAAAATGGGGAGCAAATTCTACAACCATTCGATCAACAGCTCTGGCTCTCTGCTTCTCCGCAGCCGAGTATGCCTGTGCAGTATGGGAGGGCTCAGCTCATGTAAGGAAGATTGATCCTGTGCTAAACACAAGCTGTTGCTGCATCAATGGATGCATGAAACCTACCAAGACTGACATCATCTACCTACTCTCTGTCATTGCACCCCCCGAAATCAGAGCTGTAGCTAGTCAAAAAGAATGCCTCAGACAATCAGAGGATGAAAGACACCCAATACATGACCATCCTTTGCTACCTCAGCGTTTGAAATCACACAGAAATTTAATCTCTTCTGTCCATACCCTGGACAGCAGTGCAACGTCCAGAAGGCTCAAACTCTGGGAAGAGAGACTAGAGAAATCTCCCGGAAGACATTCACATGGCAATCGATCCCTCCAAGAAACTCCCACCAGGTTTCGATCAACCGTTGATAACCTGGTGTAGTCTCAACAGACTACGGACAGGCATGGGAAGGAACAAATGCTAAACATGCTGAAGTGGGGATATGCTGAAGATGCGGCAGACTGCGAGTGCGTACAGGGCCTCCAGACTATGGAACATCTCCTGAGCTGCGACATGCTGCATGACACATGCACTGTAAAGGACCTTGCAGAGGCCAACGACGTGGCACTAAAATTTGCTCGTTATTGGCAAATAGTAGTGTGATGACACAAAATAATAATCTGATTTTCTGGGAGTATATTTTAGCTTAATTCAAAACATTTATAGGGAAAGCTGTGTTTGGAATTGAACAGTCATTTACAAGGAGCAATTAAATAAAAATCTGCTGAAGTTTTCAAGGTAAAAATTCCTTCACTTTTATCAACCCAGCAGATCAACCCAGCAGATCAGCATACAAATTCAATAAAATTCTGAATCAGAATTATTACAGGACAGGAGGACATTGGGCAACTCTTAGTGACCACAGTTATCCCATTCTCCATTCTTTCCCCCCAATCCAGCAATTCTTTTTTGTAATTTTTAAGTATTTATCCAAGTTTGGTGAATCTATCCACTGCATTTTGAGGCTTTGGAGTATTCAAGGCCATCTTCAACCTCTTGGTTCTCAGTCTGAGGTTTCCATCTGCTTTAAAAGGGCATCTATTGTACCAGTACCCGAGATGTGCATGATGATCAGTCTTAATGACTACCATCTGGTAGCACTTCCATCCACTGTAATGATGTTCTTTGAGAAATTGGTGCAAATCAACCTGCCTCAGAAATGACCTTGTGCTGTTTCAATTTGCCTCAGGACTGCATGCTCAGCTCCCTGCTCTACTCTCTTTACACCCATGACTGTGTGACTACGCACAGCTCCAATGACGTCTGCTAATTTGCCAACAATGCCACTTTTGTTAGCTAAATCATGGATGGTGAAGATAAAGCATTCAGGAAAGAGACAGAACACCTGGTGCCACAACTACAACCTCTCACTCAGCATCAATAAAAGCAAGGAACCACATGTGGACTTCGGAAAGGGGAAGTCAGTTGACTACATGCCAGTTCCGATTGATGGGTCAGCAGTGGAGACAAATAATAACTTCAAATTCCTGGACGTTACCATCACAAATGATGTGTCTTAGGCCTAGCACATATCACAAAGATGCCACGTCAGCAACATTACTTTCTTAGAAGTTTAGAGATTCAGAGTGTCATCAAATACGCTAAGGAATTTCTGTAGAAAGCATCCTGACTGGGTCCATTATGGCAATTCCAATGCATAGGATTGCAAAAGTTTGCAGAGTGGTGGACTCAGCCCAATCCATGACAGGCCAGCCCCCACCCTGCCATCTAAAGCGTCACCATGACACGCTGACTAAAGGTAGCATCTATCTAGGATCCCCATCAGCCGGGTCATGGTGACTTTTCACTGTAGCCATCAGGCAGGACATTGAGAAACCTGGTCCCATACCACCAGGGTCAGGAACAGCAATGTTCCTACAACCATCTTTCCTACAAGTTCTTGAACTGACCTGCACAACCCAAATACTACTTTGATAACAAAAAAACAAAATAAAACATTTCTTGCACTACCACCGACTTGTTTTCTAATCGTGTTTTTCATGATTGTTTTGTTCAGCCTTTTTATTTTCACTGTCTTGTAGAATGTACATGAATGTATATAAAGTTTATGTTTTTGTGTCGTTTGTTCTATATGCCTGTGCTTTTCTCACTGTACTTCTGCATATAACAGTAAACTCGACTTGACATGCCAGAATTCAAGATTACAACTAAGAATGCCATTAGTTTTTTTTTTTAATACCAAATCTGAATTTTTTGCCAATCTCTTGAGAGACTGTTCTTTGCATATTACATATAGATATAGGTATTACATATAGATTGTCCTTCATGGCCACAAGATATCTCCAACTACCTCCTCACCAAATCATGCTTGAAACACTGTCATTATTCCAATATACAACACAACTGTCGTTTTGTGCAGAAAGAAACTGCAGATGCTGGTTTAAACCGAAGATAGATGCAAAAGGCTGGAGTAATTCAGTAGGACAGGCAGCATCTCCGGAGAGAAGGATTTGGTGACGTTTCGGGTCGAGACCCTTCTTCAGCCATTCACCTGTTATTTTACACAGAGCAAACTTATGCAGACAGCAGTGTGATAATTGGCAGATAACCTTTTTCACTACTATTGGTGGAATGATAAATGAAGTAACAATCATGGACCTTTGAAGAACATCCACGGGTGCCATAGTTTAATATATCGCACAGAGCTAAGCATGTCAAGTGAATCGTTTCTTTCGTAGAAGATTGAGGGGGGATCTTATAGAAACGTACAAAATTCTTAAGGGGTTGGACAGGCTAGATGCAGAAAGATTGTTGGGGAAGTCCAGAACAAGGTGTCACAGTTTAAGGATAAGGGGGAAATCTTTTAGGACCGAGTTGAGGAAAACATTTTTCACACAGAGAGTGGTGAATTTGTGGAATTCTCTGCCACAGAAGGTAGTTGCGGCCGGTGCATTGGCTATATTTAAGAGGGAATTAGATGTGGCCCTTGTGGCTAAAGTGATCAGGGGGTATGGAGAGAAGGCAGGTACAGGATACTGAGTTGGATGATCAGCCATGATCATATTGAATGGCAGTGCAGGTTGGAAGGGCCGCATGGCCTACTCCTGCACCTATTTTCTATGTTTCTATGTTTTTCTATGTAATCAACTGGATTCTTACATTTGGATCCAGAGACTTCGACCTATAATGCTTAAATTCGAAGGAGTATGACCACTGACCATTAGCTACCTAGGAGGTTATAGCTACAGAAACTTAGGTTTATCTCTACTGACACCAGATTTGCTGGTTAACAATCCAACAATGCTTCATGGTCTATTATTAATGAAGACTGTAGGTAATTCCCAAATTCTCTTGTTTCTTGGGATAGATGGCACTGGTTTTCTTGAGTTTGTTTGCTCTTGGCGGCTACAAATGCCATCTCGTCTTGTCACTTTCGCTCTGTATATCCGCAGGCCGACCCGTCACTCTTTGGAGGGTAACCAATCTGTCACCACTGGCCTCCCACTCAGCGGCCTCTGTGTCCGGGTTATGCCGGGCCCGGGATTTGCATCAGCGTCGCCGGCTCAAGGCACAGACACGGCGCCCATCACGCATCAACGCACTGGCGACGGAACACTCACCGAGTACAGGGAGTCCACGGTCGTGCCCGCCATGGTGTTTGGGGCCATGTGCGACATCCGCGGCTCATAATCTCTACGCCCGTTAGCAACAGCCGCCCCGCCAGGCCACGTCACCGCCCACCGCCCGCCGCCCTCGCGGCCGGCAGGGCAACCAACCAACCGCCGCTCGCGCTCCCTCCTTCCGCGAGCCGCACCCCTCGCCAACACCTTCCCGAACCAAAGCGAACCTCCGTCTGCCCCTCCCCCTCCCGGAGCAGCACAGTCCCGCCCACTAGCAACGGCCGCGCCCGCGCCAGCGCCAGCCAGTGCGAGCCTCGCCCCCACCCCCAGACCAGCGCAAGCCCCGCCCCCTCACCTTCCTTATCCCCGGAGCTTGCGCGAGCCACGCCCCTGCACCCGCTGCCATGCCCCTCCCCGGACCATCCGAAGCCACGCCCCCTCCCTCTCCTCGGACCAGCGCAAGCTCCACCCACTACAATCGGCCCCGCCCCTCCCCAGGTTCTTCGCCGACCAGCGCCCGCGCCGCCGTGATGACGTCAGAGGAACCCCTGAGCTCAGCGTGGACCAAAGATCTTATAGCGGAGCGTGGACGGTCCGGGTCCGACGATCGGCGAGCTTCTCGAGCGCGATGACGCAAGGACGTAGACACGGCGTGGAGCGCGTGTAGTGATGGGCGAGAGCGGCGGCGAGGCCGAGCGGCGGTTGCTGGAGCGGGTCCTGGGGCTGCTGTACCAGTGCGGTAAGCGCCGGCAGCCGCGACCGACCGACCGGCATTTTGTTGCCGACTTGGGGTGGGATTGTCTCAGTTTAATTGGAGGAACATAACTAGCAATGTTACAAAATTTTGAGATTTTAAAAATCAAGTCTGCAATTTATCCCATCAGATAAAGCATAATTTAATTTGACACCTAATTCACTTTCATATCTCAAGTATTTAAAAAGTTATGGCCATTTTCATACTCGGAAATTAGCATCTTGTTCCCTGTTGATTTTCGATGGACATACAAAAAAGCTGTGATCGTGGACAGTCAAAGCCCATAACTTTCTTAATTACGAGAACTGAATGAAATTTTTAAATCTCATTTACATTAATTTATAGGCCAAATGGAAGGAATTTAGTGTTCAATTGCTGTAAATTAAAGTCAATTTAAATCAGCTCTCCAGTGGGTTCCTGTGAACGCGCTAGGTTTAGAACGTTCACATTGCGCTAGATTTGTGCCCCCAAATGCCCAGAAAAATACTGCAGGATATAATGGGCCCAAAATTAGCTACTCGCAACTTTAAACTTTGTATAAAGGGATCGTAAGAAGCCCTTTTTGTAATGTAAACATAAACAGCCTACCTTCTGTTGTCTGCTGTATGAGACCCTGCCGGTGGTCGTGGGTTTAGAGGTTAATTTTTAAACTACCACAACAACTATATGAAGCCTTTAAAACTAATAATAGCTAAAGCGACGGAATATTCCAGCGATTTTCCGTTAATAATTAACTAGGCTGAACATCCTCGATTGGAACAGCCTAGGGAAAATCGCGTTTTAAAACCCGCCCCCTCTAAACGGCGCCAAAATCACGCACACCCGCAGCGACAGATTTTCAGCGACGCTTCAGGTAGGCTTTGCAACATACCTAACATAACCTCATATTTCACTTGGGCAGCTTACAACCCAGCGGTCTGAAGAAGGGAGACAAAAAATGCTGGGGAAACTCAGCAGGTGAGGCAGCATCAACGGAGAGAAGTAATTGGCGACGTTTCGGGTTGAGCCCCATCTTCAGACTGATCTCGAAGGGTCACGACCCGAAACGTCACCTATTCCTTCTCTCCAGAGATGTCTGACCCACTGAGTTACTCCAGCATTTTGTTTCTGAATATTGATTTTTCTAACTTCCTGTAACTAGCAATGTTACAAAATTTTGAGATTTTAAAAATCAAGTCTTTAATTTATCCCATCAGATAAAGCATAAAAAGAAGTTTAATTTGATACCTAATTCACTTTCATATCTTCAGTATTAAAAAAATTATAGAAACATAGAAACAGAAATTAGGTGCAGGAGTAGGCCATTCGGCCCTTCGAGCCTGCACCGCCATTCAATATGATCATGGCTGATCATCCAACTCAGTATCCCGTACCTGCCTTCTCTCCATACACCCTGATCCCCTTAGCCACAAGGGCCACATCTAACTCCCTCTTAAATATAGCCAATAACTGGCCTCAACTACCCTCTGTGGCAGAGAGTTCCAGAGATTCACCACTCTCTGTGTGAAAAAAGTTCTTCTCATCTAGGTTTTAAATGATTTCCCCCTTATCCTTAAGCTGTGACCCCTTTTCATACTCGGAAATTGGCATCTTGTTCCCTATTGCTTTTGCATTGATTTGACACAAAAGCTGTGATCAAGAACATTTAAAAGCCGATACCTTTCTTAAAATTTAAGAGAACTGAAATAAATTTTCAGTTATTATAGATTGAAGCATTCTAAAACAAATATGAAACAATCTTACTTAGATGACTTGAAATTAAAGCATATAATTAGTTAGTTACCCTAATTGAGAGTGCCATGTCGGTGTCCGCCTGCGATGGAATGTAGACAGCTGTGACGATCACTGAGCCGAACTCCCGGGGAAGGTAGAATGGGGGGCATGAGATCGTCAGGTGCTCCAGGTCCGGCGAGCTGGAACGGGAAAGCATCTTGATATTTCCAGGGTTGCACCAGTTGTTATTGGTCATGAAGCAGACTCCTCCACCCTTGGATTTCCCAGATGCTTCTGTTTTGTCAGCACGGTGGACAGTGAAGGACTCGGTTGGGCAGATTACCTGATCCGGAATCAGCGAGGTCAGCCATGTTTCAGTCAGGCAGAGGATGTTGCAGTCCCTTATGTCCCGCTGGAATCTGACCCTCGCCCTGAGGTCATCCAGCTTGTTTTCCAGGGACTGGACATTTGCAATGGCACTATCGGCCCTACACGATGTGCTATGTCGACATCAAAACAAGGACCCGGATGCGGCTAGGGTGGTGGCTGGAGATTTTAATAAATCAAATCTCAAGAAGGTCATGCCGAACTTCTACCAACACATCATGTGTGCCACCAGGGGGGGAGAACTTTGGACCACTGCTACACACCGTTCAGGAAAGGCTACAAGGCCGTTTCACTCCCTCCTCTAGGAAAATCTGACCACGCTGCCATTTTCCTGTTGCCGGAGTATAAACAGAGGATAGTTCGGGAAGCGGGACGTAAAGCGGTGGTCCGATCAGTCAGAGGTCATGCTGCAAGATGCACTGAGTGATGTCGACTGGAATATGTTCGAAGCAAGTTCCAGTGACGTCAGTGAGTTCGCGGAAGCAGTCACGGACTTCATCGCAACAGTAACCAACAACATCGTCCCCACGGTAAGGGTAAGCACCTTTCCGAACCAAAAACCCTGGGTAGACAGGTCTGTTCATGTGGCCCTGAATACTCGCACCGCTGCCTACAACTCGGGCCTGGCATCAGGAAACATGGACGTCTACAAGGCAGAGTCCTACCGACTGCGAAGGGCGGTGAAGGACGCAAAGAGAAGGTACAGAGACAAGATGGAGTTACAGATGGAGCAGCAGGACACCAGAAGCCTGTGGCAGGGGCTACGGATTCTAACCAACTACCGAAGCACCCCTCCCTCATCCGCAAGTGCCGGCACCTCCCTAGCTGATGACCTGAACTCCTTTTACGCTCGTTTCGAGAGGGGCAACACCACTCCAGGTCTGCCGACTATCGACAATACCGCCAGCGGGCTGACTACCGATGCTGAAGGGAGGAATGTGCACACATTCTCGCTGTCCGAGCATGACGTGAGGAGGGCTCTGACACGGGTGAACACGAGAAAAGCTGCAGGCCCCGATGGCATCTCGGGGCGAGTACTCAAGTCCTGTGCTACGCAGCTAGCACCAGTGCTCACTACATTATTCAACCTCTCCCTGGACAAGTCCGTGGTCCCTACCTGCTTCAAAAAATCCATAATTGTACCGGTACCAAAAAATGCCTCCCCAGCCTGTCTGAATGACTACCGTCCGGTGGCCCTTACCTCGGTAGTCATGAAATGCTTTGAGAGGCTGGTGAAGAAACACATCTGCGCCTTCCTCCCTCGGAACATGGACCCGTTGCAGTTCGCATACCGTCCGAACAGATCCACGGACGATGCGGTCTCCCAGGTCTTGCAAACCGCTCTCTCCCATCTGGACAGCCAGAAGGGGGGCTACGTGAGGATGCTGTTCATAGACTACAGTTCAGCCTACAACACGATTGTCCCCATCAGACTGGCCGGGAAGCTAATGGAATTGGGGCTCAACACCTCCCTGTGTGCCTGGGTCCTGGACTTTCTCACTGCCAGGCCCCAGGTAGTCAAGATGGGAGGGAATACATCGGAGTCCCTCACCCTGAGCACAGGATCGCCCCAGGGTTTTGTCCTCAGCCTCCTATTGTACTCCCTGTACACACATGACTGTGTGGCTAGGTTCAGCTCCAACTCAATAATTAAATTTGCTGATGACACTGTGGTGGTGGGCCTGATCTCAGACAATGACGAGAAGGCCTACCGGGAGGAGGTGGCTGGTCTAGCACTTTGGTGCCAGGATAACAGCCTCCTCTTGAACATCATAAAAACGAAGGAGCTGATCATGGACTTTAGGAGGGCACATCATCTGAGGACGTACACTCCATTGAGGATAAATGGGGATCCTGTGGATAGGGTGAACTGTTTTAAATATCTGGGAGTTCACATCTCCGAGGATATGACATGGGCATCACACGCCTCAGCACTCGTGACTAAGGCAAGGCAGCGCCTTTACCACCTCAGGCAATTGAGGAAATTCAGAGTGTCTCCGAGGATCCTCCAGTGCTTCTACGCAGCGGCGGTGGAAAGCATCTTGTCCGGGAACATTACCATCTGGTTTGGGAATTGCTCTGCCAAGGACAAGAAGGCTCTGCAGAAAGTAGTGTGTTCGGCCGAACGCACTATGGGAACTTCACTTGCCCCCCTGCAGGAACTACACATCAGGAGGTGCAACTCCAGAGCCAACAATATCATGAGAGACCACTTCCACCCCTGCAACGGACTGTTCCAGCTGCTACGGTCAGGCAAATGCCTCTGTTGCCATGCGGTGAGAACGGAGAGGTTGAGAAGGAGTTTCTTCCCAGAGGCCATTCGGACTGTAGACGCCTATCTCACCAGGGACTAACTCCACTGAACGTTTTTCCTTCCATTATTTATTATGTAAAAGAATATGTATGTTATGATTGTGTTTATAGTTTGTTTGGTTGTTTGTCTTTTGCACAAAAGTCCGCGAGCATTCCCAATTTCATTTCACTGCACATCTCGTATGTGTATGTGACAGACTTGACTTGACTTGAATTGTAGCTAATTACAAAATTCAATTACTAGATTAACCATCTATCCATTTCTTAAGAATAGATTAACATTTTAAATAGCCTAAGTGTCCAAATAACATTTACACAATAATTCAGAATATAACATAATTTTTAAATCTCATTGTCATGGGTTTATAGGCCAAATGGAAGGAATTTAATGTTTAATACCTGTAAATTAATGGCCATTTAAATCATCTTGCGAGTGGGATTTTCTGGAACGGGACCATTTAGAACGTTCAGATGCGGTGAATTTATGCCCCCATATCTGTAACAAATACGCTGCCGGTTCTTCGGGGGGGAAAATCACCGTTTCGCAACTTAAAATGTGAATTAAATACATCTTAAGCAACACTTTTATACATAAAAATAAACTACATTCTTTTACTTGGTCCTCCATAACATCCGTCCCAGTTGTCGGCATTGACGGCTTCAGAGAAAAAGAGAAACAGTCATCATTTCTTTTCAATATAAATGAAACCTGCATTCTACCCATTCTCCTTACTAAAACTCACCTCCTGCATCGCGCACCCCTCTCTAATCGTACCACTTATTTACAGCAGGTCAATTTACAGCGCCCAAGTAACTTTACAACTTAGTGAGACCCTCTTTCACTACTCCCCTTCTGTAATTCCTACTCCAGCAGTTGTTTTTTTGCTCGACACCGGCAACTGTAGTTTCTTGCACCTCAAAACTACTAACCTGCATGTTTTTGAGAAATGGGAGGGAATGTAGCACTCAGGAGAAACTCACGGGATCACAGAAAGAATGTAGAAACTCCACCTAAACAGCACCAGAGGTCGGTAGAAATCAAACTCGAGTCTCTGACACTGTAAGATGGTAAAGATTCTACAGATTTTATAGATATTATGGGAACCAAAAGATGGGCATGGGCAAAACTGAAGCAGAATAGCAGGTGAGCCAAATTATGTAGCATCCTGTTCACAGGATCAGGAAAACCAAAAATGCATCATGACCATTGCTTATAGTCGTTTCCATCTGAAGAAGGGTTTCGACCCGAAACGTTACCCTTTCCTTCTCTCCAGAGATGCTGCCTGTTCCGCTGAGTTACTCCAGCTTTTTGTGTCTATCTTCGGTTTAAAGCAGCATCTGCAGTTTCTTCTCACACATTTGTAGTATTTTGTTCCATCACTGTACAGACCTTTTAATCCAAGTGACTTTGATTTCTTTTTACATTGATATTACAGAAGAATCTGAGGTGGATGGAAAGAAGAAGAAGGGAGAGAAACGAAAACTAAAAGGGGGAAGAGGCAAACGAGACAAAACAAAAAAACAAATTGTTTGCTCAGAGGCTCAGGCTGTGCCTTGCACTGAGGCAGCTCCCAGAACAAGTAACTTGCATACAAAGACAACAGCAATCTCTTCTGCTAAGACTTCAAAGTGTCTAGAAGGGCTGCGCAGAGAGCTTCTTGATCCTGAGAATGAGCAGACGGTGTACACAAAGGCAGAGGGAAGAAGAGAACCAGATGATCAGAATGGAACTGTCAGCAACAAGAAGCCAGTTGAAGTTGTAAGCTTTACCGGTGCTCGCAAGAAAAGGGGGCTTCCACCAGTCACAGCCAAGATCAGTAAAGTATGTTTCATAGTTTCTCTCATTCCACTTCTGCATTCCTGAAATTGCACATTTGCAACCTGCACTCAAACTCCACTATAACCTTTTAACACCACTGGAAGCTCTCAAAACCATCTGTTAACCAGATCTGGTGGATCTCCAATTGGCATTTAGTCACTGCCTGCCACAGTACTGGCAAGTTGTAACCCATGTTCACAGGTTCACGTAATAGAGTCCACTCCACCATTCAATCATGGCTGATGTCTGCCTCTTATAGACCGTGGGCCGAGGTGATTTTTCGTTTCATTTCGTGACCCAAATCACGTATCTGCCTGTATTTATAACATATTGTGTAAAAATATTATAGAAATCATACCTGAAACTCGTCAAGAACAAAACCTGCACATATTTTAAAAATATGAGAAAAACCTCCAATTTTCCCAGTAGTAATTGTCCAATCAAAGCACGTTTGATATTGTTGGACGCCAATTGACCAATCACGCGCTTTGTTTCATGATAGCTAGGCAGCGAGCACACTGGGATCATAGCTGCCTCCTAATAACATCACAACAATAGCAAGGTTTTGAAGGAAGAAAGGTAATGCTAACCACTTACTGAAATTTTTGTTTTACAACTGATTTATCTTTGTAAAGTTATGTTGTGAACTGTGAAATAACAATGATAAATAAAAATGTAGTTAGTGTCAGGGTTAGGCATTTTAGGGTGAGGGTTAGGCATTTACCTCTCAGTCGAAGAGGGTTAGGGCAGGGGTCGAGCTCACGGGTCAGATCCTGCCCGTGACCTGAAAACATCCGGCCCGCAGGCGTATTGTTTTTTTTGAGGACTTCCGTTACAGAGCCGGCGCGAAGTGGGTGCTGAAGGCGGCCCTGGGCCGAGCTGAGCAGCAGGGGGAAGAGAGGGGGTCAGTCAATCGGTCGGGCTGTCGGCCGGCCGGTGGGTGCAGTGAGGGGTCAGTCGGGCTGTCGGCTGACCGGTGTTGCAGCGAGCGGGCGGGCAGGCGGACTGACGGAGCCAATGCTATGGGGGTACTGAAGGCGGCCCGGCTGGCGTGCAGGGAAGTGATGCTCCCCACAATGGGGTAATCGTGGCGTTGGGTGGGCTGCTGCTGATGATCCAGAAGGGCGTGCTGGCCGAGGTGGA
This sequence comes from Leucoraja erinaceus, assembly GCF_028641065.1. Lineage (NCBI taxonomy): Eukaryota > Metazoa > Chordata > Chondrichthyes > Rajiformes > Rajidae > Leucoraja > Leucoraja erinaceus. The sequence continues at coordinate 17,206,205 of NC_073381.1, forward strand.
CGCGCTGAGCGTCACGTACAGCGCACGGGTACAGAGTCCGCTGCTGGTCCCAAAGTGGCACCAGCACCAGCCGTGGGCAGCACTGGAAGGGGAGCGGGTTAGGGTTAGGCATTTTCTTCTCAGTGGAAGATGCCTTGGCACAGACAGGAAGTGTCACAGCTGGCATTGCAACAACCTAGAGCTCAATGCTCTTTAAGACAGTGGAATTGATTGTAGACTTTAGGAGAGCTCCCCCTCCCCTCACCCCACTCACCATCAACAACACCACAGTCACATCTGTGGAGTCTTTTAAGTTCCTGGGGACAGTCATCTCCAAGGACCTTAAGTGGGGGGCTACCATCAACTCCACAGTCAAAAAGGCACAACAGAGTATGTACTTCCTGCGGCAGCTGAGGAAGCACAATCTGCCACAGGCAATGATGGTCCAATTCTACACGGCCATCGTAGAGTCTGTTGTCACCTTCTCCATCATGGTCTGGTTTGGCTCAGCCACCAAGCACGACACCTGGAGGTTGCAGCTAATCGTCCGATCAGCAGAGAAGATTATTGGCTGCAACCTTCCCTCCATTGATGAACTGTACACTGCAAGGGCCAGGAAGCGAGCGGGCAAGATCATCCGCAGAGCGATCTAAATTATATGTATGCACTGAGTACGAGCTGCTTTTAATCTCATTGTACATGTATAGTGACAATAAATGGCATATCTGTCTATCTCTGACCCCTCTGACCCTGGGCACAAACTCTTTGAATCACTTCCCTCTGGAAAGCGACTCCGGATTGTCAAAGCTGCCACAGCCAGACATAAAAACAGTTTTTATCCACGAGTAGTTGCTCTACTCAACAGCCAAAAATTTGTAGCCTCCCTTTGATCTGGTATTTTGTTGGTTCACATGCTTGATCAATGATGTTTTATCATTAATGTTTTATTATTATTAATGTTTAGTGTTTTCTGAGTCATTCGTAACTGTCACTGTATGTCATGTTGTTACTTGTGGGCGGAGCACCAAGGCAACTTCCTTGTATGTGAATACTTGGCCAATAAACGTACTTACTTCTCCCAGCCTAGCACTGCTCCAGTCCTACTATGCCTGTGACCCCCCACTCTGCACACTGGCAGTCAGTGGGGTTCAGTAAACTGGGGAACGCACAGGATCTGCCCTCACCCATTAATTAGGTGAGTTCAGGGGGCGGTGAAATCCGGGACCTCTGCTACAGTCCCGTATTCAATGTTCCCATGTACAGCTATATATTATTGAGCACAAGAGGACGTTGTTACTTTTTCTAATTAGCTTAATTAATTTAGTGTGCAACTTTTTGCACTGACGAGTTATGAATTCCTTGTCAATGATGTTTTATCTAAATCTGTGCCAAATTTCAAGTAGATACCAGACATGGGTCACAAAAGTTAAAATCTAGAGCCCTTTTGGCACCTCGGCCCACTGCCTACTAATCCCATTTTCCTGCCTTCTACCCATAACCGATTCTAATCAATAATTTGTCTATCTCTGCCTTAAAAATATCCACTGACTTGAAACCGCACTCTCGGTTTTCAGAAAGGAGGTGAAGGAGGGAAGGATTTTCAACGGGAGCAGCCTATTTGTTGATACGTGTCTGGTCTTTTGGTCTAACGTTAGCCTCATTTTGCGAAGTTGGAAATTCAGCTGCCTGCATAATCACATAGGGTGACTAAAAATTTGCAATAAAAAACATGTAAACACCATCTTCTTGCCATATGAGAAGTAGATTCTTGGATAATTTTGGCAATTATCAATTATCTGTCCATCAGCCTTGTTGGCAACTGCTGGGGCCTCTGGTTTTCCTCCCGGAAAGCTGTAGCTTTAGTAATTACCATTGCAATGAACCATTCTCCAGCCTTTTAAGTGAATTTAATGGTTGAAACAATTACTTTACATTTTTACATGTGCAGGTGACAGAAACTGCTGAGCAGGACAACAGGATCCAGAATGCGATTAACTTGGAGAGGGTAAGTCTTGTATCAGCCCTGTTGTTTTTGGGTACAGATAGTTGTGTTCCTTAAAAAGCTTGCATAATAAAAAAACATGTCATTGTTTTTATGTCAGTGGGGAAAAGGGGGTTAGAGTCAGATGTAATAACAAAGTGATTGTGCCCACAGGATGTTCAAAACTAAAGTTTTTTTTAATAGCTTTAAGTTTACTTTTGTTACTGCAAGCTAAAAATACTTAAGGCTGTATGTTACATTGTGATATAGAGTATCATTGTCCAAGTGTCAACAGAAGTGATTGTTTGTCAATTTCAGTGGCCACCACGGTAAAACTAGCAGCCTGCGGGGTTTTGGGGTTTTTTTTCTTTTTATTTTATTAGAAGTAAGTACAGTCATATGGCACCAAAGTGCCTAATATATATTTTCATAATACATTTTATGTACAACTTCTTTTTTTTTTTTTGTTACATTGAAAAAAGATTAGAATAAGAAAAATGTTAGATAGTAAAGGATAGAAAGATGTGAAATATATAGTGTGTGAAGAAAGAAAACGAGTAAATGAAGAAAGTTGAGAGAGAAAATGGAGAAAAGAAAATAAAATAAAAAAGAAAAGGAGATTATTATTTATAACATTATTCACACAGAGAGTGGTGAATCTCTGGAATTCTCTGCCGCAGAAGGTAGTTGAGGCCAGTTCATTGGCTATATTTAAGAGGGAGTTAGATGTGGCCCTTGTGGCTAAAGGGATCAGGGGGTATGGAGAGAAGGCAGGTACAGGATACTGAGTTGGATGATCAGCCATGATCATATTGAATGGCTCGAAGGGCTCGAAGGGAATGGCCTACTCCTGCACCTATTTTCTATGTTTCTATAATCTTGACCAACCCTCGGCCAGTCCTGAAACAGTTCTTTTACAATTGTGTTGCACCATATGATTCCAAAAAAACGACGAATGGAGACCAACTCGTTATGAATTGGTCTGATTTATCCATTAGGAGGAATCGCATTTCCTCAAGATGAGCTGTGTCCAACATACTTGCAATCCACATTTAAGCGTTGGTATTGAAGTACCCTTCCAAAATGCAGCCTGCGTTCTAATGAGACAATTATGGCACATGGTATTGGGGGTAGGGTGCTGACATGGATAGATAAGTGGTTGGCAGACAGGAAACAAAGAGTAGGGATTAACGGGTCCCTTTCAGAATGGCAGGCAGTGACTAGTGGGGTACCGCAAGGCTCATTGCTGGGACCGCAGCTATTTACAATATACATCAATGATTTGGATGAAGGGATTCAAAGTAACATTAGCAAATTTGCAGATTACACAAAGCTGGGTGGCAGTGTGCACTGTGAGGAGGATGCTATGAGAATACAGGGTGACTTGGACAGGGTGGGGCAGTGGGCAGATGCATGGCAGATTAAGTTTAATGCGGATAAATGTGAGGTTATCCACTTTGGTAGGAAAAACAGGAAGGCAGATTACTATCTAAATGGCGTCAAGTTGGGAAAAGGGGAAGTACAACGGGATCTGGGGGTCCTTGACATCAGTCTATGAAAGTAAGCATGCAGGTACAGCAGGCAGTGAAGAAAGCGAATGGCATGTTGGCCTTTATAACAAGAGGAATCGAATATATGAACAAAGAGGTCCTTCTGCAGTTGTACAGAGCCCTAGTGAGACCACACCTGGAGTTTTGTGTGCAGTTTTGGTCCCCTAGTTTGAGGAAGGACGTTCTTGCTATTAAGGGAGTGCAGCGTAGGTTTACAAGGTTAATTCCCAGGATGGCGGGACTGTCATATGCTGAGAGAATGGAGCAGCTGGGCTTGTCCACTGGAGTTTCGACGGATGTGAGGGGTCTCATTGAAACATATAAGATTGTTAAGGGTTTGGACACACTTGAGGCAGGAAACATGTTCCCGATGTTGGAGTCCAGAACCAGGGGCCACAGTTTAAGAATAAGGACTAAGCCATTTAGAACGGAGACAAGGAAACACTTTTTCTCACAGAGAGTGGTGAGTCTGTGGAATTCTCTGCCTCAGAGGGCAGTGGAGGCAGGCTCTCTGGATGCTTTCAAGACAGAGCTAGATAGGGCTGTTAAAAATAGCGGAGTCAGGGGATATGGGGAGAAGGCAGGAACGGGGTACTGATTGGGGACATTCCTTTACCTGCCCCTATTGTCTATTGTCTATTGGTGTCCAACTGTGGAGGTTACATGGAAACAGCATTTTATTTCCCCGTTTTTTTTGGCCCAAAGGCAGCTTTTTTCTGCTTATCAATTTCTAAAGTAACTTTTAAGTGGTTCTCTCATTCTTGATATAAATCACGTTATAAGCAATTTGGCTCGAGTAATGCAAATAATTCCCTAAGTTGAGAGTCCTGTGTATCCAATTAGTTTTACAGAAACGCACATTATAGCAGAGCTACCTTTACATCTGTTCACTTTTCTGTGCAGAGGCAGAGGCAGAGGAAATCTCTTGGATTTCTTCAAGCTTTATGGGGTCTTGTAAAGATTGGGGAATACCCATAGAAATTGGATATGCTTGATAAGGGGTACTGACAAGGGTATGCAGATAGGGGTATGGGGTATCTGATTAATTGCATAAACACAAACATCATAGCCTCAGCTGCTATGAAGGCGACTGTTAGTGGGGGAGAAGTAGCGACACTGCACATCTTATGGATGGGTAGACAAAAATGTTGGAAGAACTCAGCGGGTGAAGCAGCATCTATAGAGAGAAAGAATAGGCGACACACTATCCAGCATCTACAGTTCTTTCTTATGGATGGGTAGTTGTTAAAGCCCCTGCAAAGAGTTTGATGGTTACAACCAGGGAGATTTGGTCATACGTGATGAGCAGAATTAGGCCATTCGGCCCATCAAGTCTACTCCGCCATTCAATCGTAGCTGATCTATCTCTCCCTCCTAACCTCATTCTCCTGCCTTCTCCCCATAACTCCTGACACTCGTACTAATCAAGAATCTATCTATCCGTGCTGCAAAAGTATCCATTGACTTGGCCTCCACAACCTTCTGTGGCAAAGAATTTCACAGATTCACCACCCTCTGATTAAAGAAATTCCTCCTCATCTCCTTCCTAAAGCAATGTCCTTTAATTCCGAGGCTGTGACCTCTAGTCCTAGATAGTCCCACTAGTGGAAGCATCCTCTCCACATCCACTCTATCCAAGCCTTTCACAATTCGGTAAGTTTCAATGAGGTCCCCCCTCATTTGCTACAGATGGTTGGGCTGGGCGGTGTGCAATAGGTGTCCATGCTGGTTTGTTGCAACTTATTGCACCTGCTCTATATATGGAGGCATGAAGACAGTGGGTTGGGGGGCCTAGTGGAGGCACGCTGACCAAACTCATGCAGGATGATGTAACGGGCCCAAAAAATGCAATTGAACAGTGTAAATCGTAACCAAGAGCCTCACTGTTGATGCCTTCTGCTTTACAGGCCCGTCTGGAAGTGCACAGATTTGGTATCACTGGATACAGAAAAGAACAGCAAAGGGTTTTAGAACAAGAGAGAGCTATAATGCTTGGCGCTAGGGTATGTCATATGGATTGCACTGTATGTACGCATATTTGTTTGTGACCTGCTACAGTTCCTCATGCTGACTCTTTCATTCCTCCTGAGACTGATGGTTTCCACAAGGTACTGCTCTGTGTTCTCTACTCATTTTCAAGGGTAGAAGTTATGCTGAGGTGTGCAACCCTTTGCTCTGGCACTTGAGCTAGTTACGTTCAGGCAGCTCAAAGCTATTTCCATTTTCTGTTTGCTATTTTATTGGCTTGAATTCTATGGCAACGGAAGTTTGGAAGGAGCTTTAGAGAATGATTCTCAAACTGGACCTTTATTAATATTAAGACACAAGAGACTAGGTGCAAGTGGCTGCAGCAAAAAAAAAAAAAGTTATAGGCACTCGGCAGGTCAGACAGCATCTGTGGAGGGAAATTGACAGGCAACATTTTGGGTCTTGAGTTAATTTGGCTTGTAAAGGGGACACAATGGGTCAAGGCAGTCAAAGCGGACAGTGGGCTGAGGCAGGAAGGCCAAGATGTAAGATGATCCTCAAGCTTGGGGGACAGGCCTCACTGAAACTGGATTACACCAGTCTCAGTGACCAGTTGCAAATAAAGTGACCTTAAGTGAGCCCACACCTGGATATTGCCCAGCAACCACTTCACGGATTCCAGGGGAGTGGAAGTGTAGAGAAGGGGGTACTATAAAAAGCGATATTTGGTGTTTATTTGGAAGCATCTGCCCTAGGACAGAAGAACACCGTTAAAATTTTTTTTTTTTTTTTATAAATTTTTGTTGTGGTCCCTGGACAGACCTGGTCTTGAGCAATTTGTAATAAAGAGCGTGTGTTCTAAAAGTAAATCATGTATTTCTTGTGAATATTTCCATCTACACGGCTGCTCTCGTTTTGCTCTATTACTAGTAATCAACTTGGAATGTACGTATACGGTAACATTGTTTTGGACTCAACATGTTGACGCTCAATCATAACCACAGATCTGTAGTACATGTGACCCAGAGCACAGACACTCTGCACACCCTGTCCTCTCATTGTCGGCTGAGGCTCTGTAGCTGCCACCCTCGCCTTCAAGTCAGAAGGTTATGTTTATGTGGCCCTCCTCTGGCGGCATGAGCATTTATATATTTTTTTAAATCATTTAAAAAGGGGCCGAAGCTTCCATGATGGTACTTGTGGAGTACTGAATTTTTTTTAATTTTTAATTTTTTTTAATTTTTTTTATTTTTTTATTTATCATTCAGACCTTTCGGTCTGAACGAAATTTTGTTTCCCTGCAGTCATACATATAATAAAATATGACAAAAACACACAATCAACACAAATTTAACATCCACCACAGTGAGTTCACCAAACACCTCCTCACTGTGATGGAAGGCAAAATCTTAAAGTCTCTTAAAAGTCTGTGTCTCTTCCCTCTTTGTTCTCCCTCTGCGCCGAGGTACTGCGGGAAATGATGTCTTGACGGTTGGATCCCACGTGGCAGTGTTTGAGGAATAATATAATAGCACTTGATGCCTCATACGAGGCATAATGTTCCTGGGTATAATGCATTCATATAGAATATTCACAATGCACACACATGTAGAAAATTCTCACATTGTAACTAATATCAGGAATTTGAAGGTCCTAATTAAACTTTACAATCCTTTGTACTGATGCTTTTATTTCAGCCTCCAAAACGTGAATATGTAAATTACAAAACTTACCAGGAAATGGTGAAAAACAAGGAAACAGCGAAACAAATGAAAATGGTTAGTGCTGTTTTATCATTGTGCTTATTCTCAGCAGAGCATCTTATTCCTGAACTTTAAGACATTGCTTGCCTTCCTTGTGAAGTGTACGTCAGAATATATTGGAATAATATCTCATAGGGTCGGGCTGATTTGTAATTTGAGTATTGGCTAAGAGATGTCAAACTATGTCAAACATTCATTTTCATTATTAGATTTTTCCTTTCTTATTTCAGAACTCAAAATCGGCCCTGCCGAAGGAAAAGAAGGACGAGGACAGGTGAGGAGTGGGAGAAAATGTCTGTGTCTCTCTCTTTGTGCCATATTATCCTTCTCAAAAGTTTATACCAAAAGTCAAGTGATCTATACCTTTGTTTCCGTGACCACACTTTCCTTACCTCATCCCCTCGTGTTGACGTTGTCATTGATGATGTTGTCTCTCTTATCCATCTTGTACATCAAGACCAGTTGAGCTGTCCATAATTTCTCAAATCCTTCTGCATTGTCAGACTGCTTATAGAAACATAGAAATTAGGTGCAGGAGTAGGCCATTCGGCCCTTCGAGCCTGCACCGCCATTCAATATGATCATGGCTGATCATCCAACTCAGTATCCTGTACCTGCCTTCTCTCCATACCCCCTGATCCCTTTAGCCACATCTAACTCCCTCTTAAATATAGCCAATGAACTGGCCTCAACTACCTTCTGTGGCAGACAATTCCACAGATTCACCACACTTTGTGTGAAAAATGTTTTTCTCATCTCGGTCCTAAAAGATTTCCCCCTTATCCTTAAACTGTGACCCCTTGTTCTGGACTTCCCCAACATCGGGAACAATCTTTCTGCATTTAGCCTGTCCAACCCCTTAAGAATTATGTTTAATGATGAGCAACAATTTCCTCCAGCTAAAAGGTTTTGATCAGTAAAGACATTGTATTGTTGTTACCAAGCAGTTCAGTCTAGGTTTATTATTGTCATGTGTACCAAGATACAGTGAAATGCTTTGTTTTTAAATCAGATCAGATAGTACTATACATAAAGACAATCAAGTCAAACTCGAGTACATGAGGTAGCGCCAAAGAGAAGATACATAGTGTAGAATGTAGACCTCAACATTGTGGTGCATCAGTTCCATCGACAAAGTGCAATAGCCACAATGGGGTAGAGGTGAATTGGCCTGTACCCTGGTTTATGGAAGGACCATTCAGATGCCTGATAACATAGGGGATGAAGTTGTTCCTGAGTCTGGTGGTGCACACTTTCACACTTCTGTATCTCCTGCCGGCTGGGAGCAGGGAGAAGGAATGACCAGGGTATGACAAGTCTTTGATTATGTTGGGGGGTTTTTCCGAGGAAATACAAAGTGTAGATGCAGTCGATGGTGGGAAATCTGGACTGTGTGATGGACTGGGCTACAGCTACAAATCTCTCCAATTTCTTGAGGTCTTGGGCAGAGCTGTCCTCAAACTGAGGTGTGAAGCAACCCAACAGTATGCTTTCTATGGTGCGCCTGTAGAGTTATTGGAGAAATGCCGAATTTCCTGTCTCTCCAGGAACTAGGGTTGTTACATAGAAACATAGAAAATAGGTGCAGGAGTAGGCCATTCGGCCCTTCGAGCCTGCACCGCCATTCAATATGATCATGGCTGATAATCCAACTTCGTATCCTGTACCTGCCTTCTCTCCATACCCCCTGATCCCTTTAGCCACAAGGGCCACATCTACCGCCCTCTTAAATATAGCCAATGAACTGGCCTCAACTACCTTCTGTGGCAGAGAATTCCAGAGATTCACCAATCTCTGTGTGAAAAATGTTTTTCTCATCTCGGTCCTAAAAGATTTCCCCCTTATCCTTAAACTGTGACCCCTTGTTCTGGACTTCCCCAACATCGGGAACAATCTTTGTGCATCTAGCCTGTCCAACCCCTTAAGAATTGTGTAAGTTTCTATAAGATCCCCCCTCACATGTCGGTGTGCTATCGGGGCTGTTGCATTGATGTGGTCCATGACAGATTATTGGTCATATTATTACCATTGAATTTGAAGCTCCAGACCATTTCACTTCACGCCATTAATGCTGATTGGGAAATGTACTCCACCATACTTCCTGAAGTCAATAACTAGCTCATTTGCTGACATTGAGCGAGAGGTTATTGTCCTCAGTACTTTATCTCCTTCCTCTACCCAGTCTCATCATTGTTTGTGATTCGGCCCACGACAATGGTGTCATCTGCAAACTTGTAGATGGAGTCAGTGGTGAATTTGGCCGTACAGTAATGAGTGTATCGGGTGTGTAGTAGGAGGCTGAGAACACATCCTTGCTGTGCATCAGAGTTGAGAATTATTGTGGAGGAGGTGTTGTCACCTATCCTCACTGATTGTGGTCTATGCGTCAAAAATCAAGAATCCAGTGCCAGATGCGAGTGCTGAATTCTAGGTCATGGAGTTTGGAGATGAGTTTGGATGGGATTATGGTGATGAGGATAGAGCTATAGTTGATAAATACGAGTCTAAAATAGGAGTTCTTGTCCTGGTGTTCCAGAGATGAGTTTTAGGGCCAGGGAGGTGGGGTCTGCTATGGATCTGTTGCGACAGTAAACAAACTCTAGTGGATCAATGCTGGCTGGTAGGTTGGAGTTAATGTGCGCCATCACCAGTCTCACAAAGCACTTCATGATAGTGGTTGTCAGAGCCATTGGACGGTGATCATAAAGCACGCTACCTTTTCTTTAACGCTGGATGATAGTGGTCTTCTTGAAGCAGGTGGGGACCTCCAGAATTGAGTATTGAGAGGTTAAAGATGAGATGATTAAGAGGCCTTAAATTCCCTTTCACAGCTACTGTCAATTAGTCTGCAGACTTGGTATCTATTTCAAACTTGTGTGCTGAGCTTTCAGTAATTATATCTGTTCTCGGGTGCTAACATAGTTTTGATGGTATGAATCTTGTCTTTGGAAGTCTGACTCCAGGGACTTGAACTCATTATCCAGTCCAATCTGATGTGCCTTATGGGCCTGCCCCACTTAAGCGACTTTTTAGGCGACTGCGGGAGACTATGCAGTCGCCACATGTTCGCTGGTCGTTGCCGGGGAGTCGCCTTCATGGTTGCGAGGCGTTCCCGCATTCTGGGAACCAGTCGCGGCCTCATTGTGGTCACCGTGAACATTTCAACTTGTTGAAAAATTAGTGGGGACTAAATTGAAGCCGCCATGGAGAGTAGCGAGAATTCTTGAGCCGTAGGTGGGTCGACAGGAGGCCCGAGTGGGTTGCCAGGAGGCCGAAGGTTCTCGGAGGATCTCGCAGGTTGTAGCCGGTGCTGACCGGTGAATTTCATTGGTTCATTGGGGGGAAGAAAGGTAAGCAGAACCAAGCAGTAAGCAGAACCAAGGATACGTTAAATGTCCACCGAGCTTCGCAGCCGTGTTTCTCTGGCTTCTTAAAAGTTGTCTCCACTCCTCCTCCTTCTCCCCCCTCCCCCCTCTATTTTAAAGGACTTACCTTACACTGTGCTTTAGCCATATTTTTACAGCACCAACCTTCCTGTTCATCGCGGTGTGTCTGTATCACCTTTGCTTTGCACCGTGTGAATTTTTTAGGGGGGGGGGGGGGCGCTGTCTAAAAAATTCACACGGGCTGGTGAAGGAAGCTGCGTTTGTGTGTGTGTGTGTGTTCCACTCTGACAGTCGCTGTTCCAGTTGCCGGTTTTTCGCCTAGATAGGACAGGCCCATTAGATAGCATTTTTTTAAACGACTTTACATTGAAGTCCAGCCTACTTTCTTATTCAAGCATAAAATATATCATAGAACTATTTAATGAAGACCAGGAGTTTCCAGTTACAAGATCAATATCTAGATCAAGATCAATCATCAGCCAGTGCCAGACGTGGATATTGGTGTTTGCTCATTGCTGGAGCATTTGATAAAATAATCTGATTGACTATCAAGTGTTTTAGATTGGCCTGAGGTATGTAAATCTCCATGTCCATTTGGTTTCCTATGATAAACATCACTTTTTTATTCATTTAATCTTCTCTCTTGCTACGGAAACATTAATCAGTATGTTTGAACACTAGCCTTAATGATTCCATGCTCTGTTAATTGGCCTTGCAATTTCTACCCTTAATATTTGCGAATTCATCGTGAAAGTCCCCTCACAAAGTACTGTTTATCCATTGTTTTTGTTCTGGCCTCCCATTGCCGCAAATAGTGTCCTTTTGTCTGCACCAAAGACCAGTCTCCGAAAGCTCCTATTTGTCCTTTCTACTGGATCTAGTCTCTGTGTAATTGCCTCCTTCAGCTTCCTTAACCCCAGAGCCTGTAATTCATTGCAAATCTTCCACTTCTTTTAAACTCCCTCCCTAAAAGTTAACTGCTTGGACTAAACTTTGGCTTCTCTCCAAATTTCTTCTTTGTTCAAATACCATTTTATTGTTCAGTACACCTTAAATATTTTTGCTTTTAAAACTATTTTATAAGTGCATATTGTTGAATACAGAATTCATGGATCAATTGGGATCGTCCATTCCATGGACATTATATGGTCTAACAATTAATCCCCAGTAAATTATGCAATTTACAATTAACCTGGCTAGCATTAAGTATCATGTAAAGTACAAGCTTTAACTGTGTACATTTATTGGGATTTGGTATCCACAGGCGACACAAGAAGTCTGGCAGAGCCCCATCTGGACAGGTGGGACGATTTAAAAATGGAGCGCTGATCCTCAGTGACAATGACATCAAGAGACTCAAAGTCAGTTCAAAATCAAAACATCGCTAATTTTGTTCTGTTCCTAAAGTATGCAAATATCATGTTTTTGTTATAAATAAATATTGTGCAACATGGCAATCAGATGGGGTTTTGCTTTTACTGCGATGTTTGGTTAAATACATTTCTGACTCAAAGCTGCTGCACTTGAGATTGAATTTAAATTTTACTTCATTTGTTTCCACGGTTAACGGTAAAAAATTTAAGGCAAATCGAGTTTATTGCCATATGCACAAGTACGACAAGTTACGGGTGCAATGAAAATCTTGCAGCAACATCATAGGCACATAAAACATAAATTATACGTAAATCACAAATCACAGCTAAAATTCTGCAGTACAGTAAAAAGAGACTGCTAAACACAATTTAAAAAAAAAATCTAAGGCCGGTTTAGTTGGAAACACATTTAAACAAAAGCATTGGAAAAGTTTTCTGTACATAAAAATGACATACCAGTGAGTGAATGTTATTCACATTACATATTCATCAGCTTACACATTGATATGATTGCTGGAAGCTACATTCCTGCTAATGTCATCAATAAGGAAAGGCTTCTGAGTTTAATATCCCTAGCATGCCCGAGTTCTGGATAAAATGGGTTATTCCTTATGAGCATTTTAAGCATCGGCTGAAGTATATCAAATCTGGATTTTGTACTTATGTGGGACGATGCTACTGTTTTTACAGAAGATATAACATAGGATACAATGGAAGGTTAGCTATTGAATACTAGTCCCCATCGTTCTTGCGGTATGTACAAGCAGATTGGACTTAAATTTAGGGGCTATAGTTAAAAAGTTTGCCTAAGATACCAAATTGACAAGATGGTTGCTTAGATGAAAGTTCTGATTTGGAAGAAGGTATCAGTAGATTATCACAAATTAAGAAAATGTTGGAAGACCTCAGCAGGTCAACCAGCAGTGGTGGGGAGAGAAAATCATTGTTTCAGCTCAAGAACCCTTCTTCGGGACTGGGAAAGGGAAAGGCCCCACAGCAGAAGCGTCCACGTGGCGGGGCTGGAAACTGGAAGTATCCTGAGCTAATTCTGCTACCATGGGGCCATCATCTATTGCGACAAGTGATGGCTTCCACTGAGTGTCGCCAGAAGCTTGTGTCCTTTTCAGGACAGAACGGAAATGGCCGCCCAATTGAGAACATTTGTATCAAGATCTGGTCACACGATCAAAAGAATGGAGACAAAGGAACAATGGGAAAAAAGGTTGAAGAGTGATTTTTTATGTTCAATTGAAAGGGATGGGGCTGAGGAGTTCAGTAGGGAGGAAGACAATGGAGGGCAAGGATTAATCAAAAAAGAAATGAAGAAGAAGGCAGAAAGATTCCAAATAGGAAATGTCCAAAAGGATGATGTCCATGGATGAATGTTGGGGTCAGAATTGGCTTGATCAGTAGACAGAATGATGGTATCCATTACTGGCCAGATAGTATCCTTATAAAGGTGTGAGGGATTCTTACTGTTAGTTGTAAAGGAGTATGATCAGTAATTTGAGATATCACCAAAATTGTTGTTGATTGTCATAGATTACAGAATGATATTGATGAGTTGGTACGAAGGGCAGAGCAATGGCAGACGGAATTAAATCCTGCAAAGCACAAGGTATATCACTTTGGTAGGTCGAATAAGAGAACATGCACAGTGAATGGTACTTGGGAGTATTGAGGAATGAAGGGACTTTGCTGTGCAAGTAAAAGGATCCATGATGGTGGAAGTAGAATTAGACAAAGTGATAAAAGCATGGAGTATATAGGTCCTCATTTGCCAGCATGCAGAATATAAGAGCAAGGATATCATTGTACTAATTCATAAAACATTGGCTAGGTCACAGCTGAAGCACTGCATAGAGTTCCTGGTCAATGTGATTATCATATACTAGACCTTGTCAACTGGTAGAAAAACAGTATACAGATATCCTTTGTTATAATGGGCCGCTTTTGGGGGGGGGGGGGGGGGGGGGGGGGGGGGGCTGGATATTGCCGTTGCCATAATCGAGTAAAGGGAGCTTAGTTCATATATTTTAAATGTTATATCTCAGGTGGTATATTAAAGATAAAATAGATATTGAAAGCATGATAATTAAACACATGTCCTGCAGTACTTCACATATTCCATCATGGATTACATTGTATTTGGAAAGAGGTTCATATAAACAGTGGAAGTAGCAGACATAATTCTTTATAATTTAGTGGTGTTGTCCTTGCTCATTGCCTCCGCCTGGTGGTCACTCTGTCCACTGTAACCGACGTCCATTATAAAGAGGCCCATAATAAGGATAGACCATATATGTTAGGATACAGATAGGAGTTAGAGAAACGAGACAGAATCTGTGCTTGACAGACAACTTGCTTGTCTGCAACTCATTGGTATATTCTTTCTAGTATTGTAAATATTGCACTTGTGTATTAGAAATCCTTTATAAATTATAACCTCTGTAGAAATGATTCCTCAGAATTAAACATGTGTCATTTAAAAATATAACTGTGTGAACTGCTTGGTTACCTGGAAGTATCTCCTCCTTGGTTAGCAAGGGGAGCCCACCACTCGAAATAGAGAATATTGACTGCTAAACCCATTCAGAAAAGAGACAAGGAGAGTGAAGAAAATGTGTTTTTAAAATACAGGTTGATACAGTATAATCTCTCTAAAGTGAGGGTACTACTAGATACATAATAGATAGGGTTTAATATTTTAATTTAAGTTGTGATTCCAGAAGGGGTACACTCAATATTATCACAGTTGGGGAACGATATAGGAATAAATAAAAATGATTAATTAGCAGTTGTCCAATTGAGAGCACATTTGACAAATGCCACGGCATTCTACCTCGTACTATAAATAGCTGACATCCTAGTTACAGCAAATGTGGGTAGGTATTATGACTGTGGTGATAATATAACATAAATATGGGAAAATACACACAATGAACCTCATATTGCGCATGATGAAAATGTTACTCCCGAGTCAGAGAATTGGATGATGATGGTGTAGAATTAAGGGTACAATGTAGTTTATATAGACCCAATTGTGGTCAAATACCTGCTGGATGCAGACCATCACAATTCTTACCAAATCCCACTAATATAGTAATAATCTGTGCCTGGAGCACAGACAATTGGGTTATTTTTTTATTGCAGTCATGTCCCTGTGTGGGAACCACACAACAATGTTGTAGAACAAGGCGATCCTATATTTTTTCAGTTCCCTTTCCCTTGCATGGTACATTGTGAGACGTTTTACAAAACATGTCAGAAACCATAGCGTATGATCTCATATGAAATTGCAGAATGATGAAACCCAGAAGCAATTATGAATTGTAATAGCCAGATTTATTCAATTAAACAAGTACACCAGACATTTTGGCACATCACAATTTATAAACATACACCAATTACAGAACAAATATTCACTGTGTTTATGCAATACCTGGTTTGAGTGCACTGAGTAGACAAAAGTAACAGAATGTTAAGTATAAAACGCAAACTATCCAGTATGCATAAAAAGGTTTTGTGCTAATGTAATACCAACCAGTTACAACAAAAGAATCAGCGGACCAGCCGCTTAAGCTCCTGATGGCAGAATTAACATTTAAGAGTTTTTAAAAAATACAATGAAACCCTAAGTGGACAAAGCACATCCATTTCTAGCGTCAGTGGCCCAGACCATCCCCAAGTCAATGCTGGTAAAGTACAAACTGCACAGTACTAAATTGTACTTTCAATATAAAAAGCATTGTGCTCTCTAAAAGTTTTAGAAACATGTGGGGAGGGGGAATCCATGAGCATTTTAGTTATCTTAGACAATCAGGCAAATGTTTTCTGCTCGCAATGAGAGCAAATAATTCTGCAGTGCCAACTGCCCAAGTTTCTAAGATATTTACTTCACATTTAACGTAGTACAAAGCCACATATCTTTTAAAAAGTTAATTACTGTTTGAAAAATGAAAAGCCACATTTTCTTTCTCGAAATAGTGAAGATGTTAACTTACTGAGTACTTGAGAATATAATGAGAGTAGCTTATTCACATCCTAGCTGAAAGATAAATTCCATGTTGGTAGGTGTGACCTGATATTTTATCAGTCCCATTGTACGAGGACAAAGAATAAAGTTATGCTCTAAGCTGAGTTGCACCAAACCAAATGTTATTCTGAGAAGTAAATAGCAGAAATGTGCCCACTGAAAAAGGCACATGTTTATCAACACCAAAAGAAACCTGCGATTCAAATGTGTGATCCAACGTCACGCTCCATTAATAGGGAGCAAGTAGATTTTGATAAATCATG
This sequence comes from Leucoraja erinaceus, assembly GCF_028641065.1. NCBI lineage: Eukaryota > Metazoa > Chordata > Chondrichthyes > Rajiformes > Rajidae > Leucoraja > Leucoraja erinaceus. Next base: position 17,222,504 of record NC_073381.1, read on the forward strand.
GTCAGCGTTTTTTAATTGTCAAAAAGGGCCATTTCCTATCATATTCTACTCGCGTTACTTCAATAGGGAAACTGGGATTTCCTCAAAAGGTTTGAACCCACCTTCCCTGGAGCATATGGTTGGACTTCCAGCTAAAATAATGTGCATGGGAAACACCTGTATGGGGATGGAAGGAATGGAGCAACACTGGAGGATTTCTGATCAATATTACTAATTTAAAGATAAGCACAGTGTCATGTAGTTTTAATAGTCGTTGAGGCAGATTCACTTGATCAATAATAACAAGGTAATCAAATTCTTGGAATTTTTAATCACACCCGAAACCTGGTGTAGTGACAAGTATGCCAACAAATGGATATTTTTGCATTAAAATGCTGCAGTTGCTGACTAACTTAGGATCATTTTTTAATCATTAACTGATCACAAAAACTTTTCATACATGTAACTAGACAATATTTTCTAATATTTATGAGGAATTAAAACTATTGGCTAAATAAATATATTAAATTTGTTCCCTATAAAATGTAATACAGATTTAAAAAAATACACAATGCAAGGTACACATTGTAAGAAATCAAAAAGTTACATAACACAGGTGATGCAAATTCTACATGAAACTATTCACAGTTACAAACCCTTTACTCCAAAGGCAGTGCATTACAATAATATTCAATTATTTTCCAGATAAATTTGTGCCATACTCTGAAATGGGTAAGACACACCATAACAACATTAACAAAAATACTTAAGAAATGAAGATTCCAGATCTGTTTACTCTTGGTTCATTGCATTAGATTGGTGTGTTTATATAAATCATTTGCATTATAATCTTTATAATTTATATTTAATAACTCATTTAGCAAACATTGCTATATAGGAAATTTGTCTACAAGACTATGTTTTATTCACCATTATAACGGGTGGCAGTGTTTTAGCTGGCAAACCACATCCAATCTATCTGTTAATATTGTCTGTCTTTGTGACATAGTGTGCCTTATTTAAGACTGATTACAAATAGTTTCTAAATGTGTTAAATGGTCCATTCATAACAGTTTAGAACCATGCATTCAAAAGAGATTCAGTATAAAACACCTTGTGATATTACAAACTTGACAATGTTATCCTTTTATGAGAACAAGATTTAATCTTAATTACTTGTCATTAAGGAATTAAACAATTTTGCTTTAAGGAATATGCATTTAGAAAATATGAGTTTACAGAAATCACACCATGGAGAATGTGGTTTAAAAATCTTGTGATTTTAGCATTAACCTGCATTCGTAGAGTGTCATAAAGGCTTCTTCTGAGGGGTGCTATCAATTGCTGCTCCATCACAGCAATTTTGAATCGGAGCATTCATTAGCACTCAACATGACTGTGCAAACATTTAATCATATCACCTTGCATATTCCTTTAAAAGCTCATATGAATTCTGTACCCATTATTTCTGGTCAGACATTGCTGAGTTTAACTACCCCTGTTTATAGACATTTTTCATAATGTTTCGCTTTCTTCTGTTAATAACCAGGGGCTGGCATAGCTATGGGCTAAAAATGGAATTCATAGCATTTGCTCAATTCTTGTTTTGTTTTTTTAACTTCATAGTCCCAATTATTAAAATACTTTAATCTTGATTTTCACATTTATCTTGGTCAACATTTAGCCTTCGTACCATATCACGTATTGCAAATGAGTCAACTAAATGCAAAAGAAAACTGCAGATCCTAAAAAGCCAAAATATGAACATAAATTGCTAAAGATATGCAGCATGCAGGCAGCATCAATGAGAGAGAAGCAGAGTTAATATTTTGGGATGGTAACCTATCATCAGATCAAAGACTGTTGGAGGAGTGGGCTGAAAGATGGCAGATGGAGTTTAATGCTGATACGTGTGAGGTGCTACATCTTAGCAGGACAAATCAAAATAGGACATACATGGTAAATGGTAGGGAATTGAGGAATGCAGTTGAACAGAGGGATCTAGGAATAACTGTGCACAGTTCCCTGAAGGTGGAATCTCATGTAGATAGGGTGGTAAATAAAGCTTTTGGTGTGCTGGCCTTTATAAATCAGAGCATTGAGTATAGAAGTTGGGATGTAATGTTAAAATTGTACAAGGCATTGGTGAGGCCAATTCTGGAGTATGGTGTACAATTTTGGTCGCCTAATTATAGGAAAGATGTCAACAAAATAGAGAGTACAGAGGAGATTTACTAGAATGTTGCCTGGGTTTCAGCAACTAAGTTACAGAGAAAGGTTGAACAAGTTAGGTCTTTATTCTTTGGAGCGCAGAAGGTTAAGGGGGGACTTGATAGAGGTCTTTAAAATGATGAGAGGGATAGACAGAGTTGACGTGGACAAGCTTTTCCCATTGAGTAGGGAAGATTCAAACAAGAGGACATGACGATAATTAAGGGACAGAAGTTTAGGGGTAACATGAGGGGGAACTTCTTTACTCAGAGAGTGGTAGCTGTGTGGAATGAGTATCCAGTGAAGGTGGTGGAGGCAGGTTCGATTTTATCATTTAAAAATAAATTGGATAGGTATATGGACGGGAAAGGAATGGAGGGTTATGGTCTGAGTGCAGATAGATGGGACTAGGGGAGAATAAGTGTTCGGCACGGACTAGAAGGGCCGAGATGGCCTGTTTCCATGCTGTAATTGTTATATGGTTATATGGTAAGACAACGGTCTAAGTGGAATTTTAATGCAGAGATAGGTAGATTCTTGATTAGTACAAGTGTCAGGGGTTATGGGGAGAAGGCAGGAGAATGGGGTTATGAGAGAGATATAGATCAATGATCGAATGGCAGAGTATAGATAGGCTGAATGGCCTAACTCTGTTCCTATCACATGACATGAATTGAGAAGGAGAATTAAAGTAACAGGCAACTGGAAATTTGGGGTCACCTCTGCAGACTGAGTGGTGACCTTCTGCAAAACAGTTCAGTTACTGTTGCCCCCTCCATTCTCTCCAGATGCTGCCTGACCGGCTGAATTCCTCCAGCACTTGGTGTTTTGTTCAAGATTCCAACATTTGCAGTTCCTTGTGTCACCCTTTCTTTTTACCTTATCTTCACATTTCTGAAAAATGAAATACCTGTACATATCACTGAAATGTGGAGATATGTTTCCTCTTTTACAGAGCAGTGGTGGAGAATTTAAAAAAATTTAAAACACCATAATATTATGAACATGATTTAATTGCAGGTCCTCCCCTGGTTACGAATGCCTGATTTATGTACCGATGAATGAACATTTGGGAGACCAATGGGTTGGGTTTGCCGGTTGCTCTGGGGCTGTCGGCATCTTTTCCCAAGCAGGAATTCTATTTGCAATTAGGTTCCCAATTGGCGAACTATCCTGGTTACAAACAGTTCTCAAGGACAGAACTATGCCATAATCTGGGATGGATTTGCAGACCACTCACTAACTTCAAAGTATGCCGTGATCATACAGCATGATAAATTCAGGTCATTTAGAGCTCTGGTTTGAGAATGCTCTTTCATTCAATGCAGATTGTGCAAGGTCAATTTTAATTCCATTCAATATCCACATACTGCTGGTGACAGACAAAGTATGGATTATTTTGGCAAAGGGAAGTGATCTGACTAGCTGATGCGATGGAACTATCAGAGCATGCATTGTTCCTCTTTGGGATCAACGTTTCTTGTAAACAAAGATAACTTTGTATTTATATCACATTTTATCACAATTCAAAGCACTTTGTAAATGACATTTTTTTCAGATAGTAAGCAGTAGCCAAACTACAGAGCAAGATCTCAAACATAACAATGAACATAACAATAAAATCGATCACCAGTCAGTCCTTTTTTTTTAGCAGTGTCGGTTTGAATGGAGATTGTTGAACAGGCTATCTCCCTGGTCTGGATTTAATATCATCCATTGTATGGCATCTCCAACAGTATTGAACTAGAACGCGAGTCTGGATTATCCATTTAACCCCTTTGGCATGTGGTTTGAACTCACAGCTATTATTCACAGATAAGAGAAATGCACTGATACACTGTGTGTAGGAGAGAACTGCAGATGCTGGTCTAAATCAAAGGTAGACACAAAATGCTGGAGTAACTCAGCTGGACAGGCAGCATCTCTGGAGAGAAGGTATGGGTGACGTTTTGGGTCGAGATCCTTCTTCAGACTGAGTCCGAGTCTGAAGAGGGGTCTCAACCCAAAACGTCACCCATTCCTTCTCTCCAGAGATGCTGCCTGTCCCGCTGAGTTACTCCAGCTTTTTGTGTCTGCACTGATACACTTATTCTTCCTCATTAATATAAACAGAACTGCTGTGATATAGGGAATATACAGTTAAGATTTTAACAAGACGATTATGCATAATATGATTTACAAGGTGCAGTCTTTTGACAGTAAGAAGAAATTTAAGTGCAATGACAATTTATTTTGATCATCTCCAAATGACTGGCTCAAAAGTATTCAATCAACTCGTGTCTGCAGAATTCTAAAGATTAATTTCACCAGAATTAATGTGGTCATCTAAAAGCAAGTTTCACATGAAAGGTTAATTGAAATAACATCCCCTGTTATAGGGTCTGCACAGAACACAAATTTAATTCTGGTCAGCTCAATAGCTGCAGTTCTGAGGATTCACATTTCCCATGCTTGTAAGTCTGTAGGTTTTAGTTGCAGTACTTGACAAAGCAAGGACCTGTTTGGGTGAAAAGGGCCCTTTTTGGTAGAAAGTTAGCCACAGGAAAGAATATTCTTACATTTCATCCAATCTCCTGTGTAGACCGTTGTGTTGGATAATCTTTTGCCAGAGTTTCTGCTAACCATTTCCAAATGTTTAGCAGAAGATCATCTGCTGTTTTGAACATTAAATATGCATATTAAAGCTGGCAGTGCTAGTTCCGTGATTGACTGATATCATCAATATCATTATTTAAACAGCAAACAACAAACTCTGCAGCTTAACCAGCTGAATTCCTCAAGCAGTTTGTTTTTGCTCCTGATTCCAGCATCTGTAGTCTCTTGTGTCTTTATTTAAACAAAGGTTAGATCATCCAGGTGAATATTGAAAATTTTAAAAGTTTATATTTAGTCATTCTATCTAAATCGTTTCTAAATTTTGCACATCACTAAATTAAGTAGCATCACCAAAGTGCATAATCAGGTAAATAGTATCCACAACATCAGCAAATTCTGTTCAACTGTCCATGCAAAGCAACGTTCATCTGCAATATTTTACACATTTCTGGTGTCTGCCACAAACACCACTTTACCTTTGAAACCATTACAAAGTGACAAACATTAGCAAAACGTACACTTGTAATAACAATCACAAACACCTCTATTATATTTATACAAACTTTCAGTATTTAGCTTATTTCTGTCCTGTTTCCTTCCACATTGCTTACAGGAAACTATAGTCTCATAGTGTTAATACTTTATGGATAATGTAGGGAAGTAAATGGAAACAAATGCATTGATTTTGCTTCTGAAATATGTCAGCATGTGTTTCTAATTTAACATTGGTCCTTTAGATCTGTCCAAAGTCTCCAGTCAGCCACTAGATGATGCTCAGGAGCAGAAGTAGTAGGTTTGGCATTTCACACATACCTTTCGCTCTCTGGAGAATCTCAACCAAGTTCAAGATCGAGAGGAACGTGGTCAAGGATATCTCCCATTACTGAGAGTATATATAGCCAGCAAATATTAAGGGTAAACTTGATGACGAGACCTCAGCAATCAGAAAAATGAATCAATGGCACAATGTCAATAAAACCGTAATAATTGGTTTCACATTTATCTTGGTGAATGCTGAAACAGCAATTTCACAGTTTACATTGTAAAAGTGCAGGTCAGTTATCTAATGCAGTCATTCTGGCAATTCAACTTGATTTTTTTTTACTTAAATACTTACTTACTTTCTAAGAGAACATTATTAAAGACACTAATCAGGAAAATCAGCAAGGGTGCTTGGTGGAATTGGATTGTAACCCCTATATACCTGTAATAAATAACTTCCTCATATTTTATATTAAGAAACCCTACAGAGTTCCCCCAAATAAAAGTTAATTGCTACCTATGCTTGATGTTAAGGACTCAACAGTACCATCAAGCCTTCCAGGGGTCAGATTTTAGGAGAAAGTAATACAATTCCCCACAGGAGAGTGTACTTGATCAGCTCACCCCTTTGTTTCTAGGCCAATGGTTTCTTTGACTCCGAGATACAATTCTGTGGGACTTCTCTTTATCTGTTGCTCCATTCTAAAGAGACAGAGAAATGGTTTCCCTGTCTGACTTGGGAGTGAAAAGCAAGTAGCAGAGAGAAGGCAAGCTGACACTCGCTGCTGAGAGAACACCACTCGACCTGTCACCTGGTTTCCTAGTTTGCTGATGGGAACATCCCCAGCATTGCCCAATCAGGAGTGCACTGAAGCATTCAGCAAGTAACAGAAGTACTGTCTGCTCAAGCAAGCTAGTTAGATGTGCCAAGGTATTGCAATTTTACAGAATGCTGGGATTTGCTGAAAGATTCTCTTCACTGTTTCTAGTCAATTTAAACGTTATAGTGTCATGCCTTTCTACCATCTAAATACACTTCCTTTAATTGGTTAATATTTGTCAGTGTTGGCTTTGTGGAAGTAAAATATTCTACCTTGGTGTATATGAAGGTCCCCATTATAATTGTTTCATGTTGATCAAAAAGAGGGTACTTGCTTTTGAAATTTAAAAAAATCAAAACGTGTTAAAACTGTTTTTATGATCCTTACCAAAATTATTTTTTTAAACCCATAATCTGAGGTACTTTCTTTTACAAATAAGGTAACAGACTGCTAGGCATAAGTCTGTATGCTATGGAACAACAGATCTCAATTGTCTTATGTTTTCTAACACAACAGGTTGTAACTAAAACTTGTTACGAGTGAGAACTGATCCCAATGCCATATGACTGCCAGTAATTCTTGTGTGCCAATTCCTACCAGCGAGGCACCACTGAGGTTTACTGAGAATGACAGGAGCTACGGTTTTGATAATTTTGTCAGGTGTATTTTCTGTATTTGGTATTGGGAATTTTGAAACATTTTATACCTGACTGACTGTCATTTTTCTGGTTGCTGAAGTGTCAGTACTTGGTCTTGCTTTTGGGGCTGTAGGATAATGAGGATTTGGCTTGTTTGATATGATTCGGAACTTCCAGTCCTGTATAAAGAGTCACCTGTTGAGAGTAAAACACAATGGTTTGACAGGAGTATGATAAAATGACATTGTTCTTTACTTTAAGTAAAGCAGCATTGTGTTTTGAGCTGCTTTGAAAACAACAGTCAGATGTACAATTGCAAAAACAAATTGCCCCAATCATTTCAAGATTCAAAGTGTATGAAATGCAGCAGCAATACTGATCATTTCCAAAAATAATTCTTGGAGTGAGAAATGGGCGAAGCAACAGAGGGACAGGGCATGAGGAGTGAACATGCACAAGCAAGAAAGAATGAGAGCTTGAGTGAAGTAGTATGTGAACAAGGGCAATGCTGCAAAGGGGTATTTCAAAAGGCAAACCAGTTTACTTGAATAAGCCTCGTGTGCCACAATTAAAAGAACCATTCATGAAACCCTCATGGAGACTTTGGGATACACATTGCTAATAATGAATAATGTGCATGAAGTTTGGAGTCGAGGCTTAAGTGAGCTGGAAAGCAAGCCATCATCGTTTCATAAAACATTGAGGGGAGACAATTTCAAGGTCAGTCTTCCTAACGCAGGGCTGATCTGCTTACATCTTTGTATTTCTGCATAGTACCAAAGGAAATAGATTTTGTATTTTCACACTGAATGGAGAGCTGTATACATCAGGAACATTCTCTGTCAATTATCCTACAGATTGGTCTAGTTATGAGGATGTACAGTCAGTAAGATTAAAGTAAATCTTTTTATACATAATCCAATACTTTCCTTCTTTAACAGAGGAAAGAAAAAACACACTTATGATAAGTATGCATGCATGCATGGATTTGCTAAAATGAATCAAGTGTCTTTAACTTTAACCTGTCCTCAACATTTATTATAGGCTTTTGCGATTCCACTCATTTATGCTACAGTGATCATAAGAGTGCTCTCTATACAGTAGGTCAAATATTCCTGTCTTAATCTTGTAATTGAAATAAACAGGGAACAATCAATAGACAGCTTTCAAAAATAAATTCTCAGACAAAATCCCCAATTTTCTGCTAATATGAACATATTAAAACACTATTTGTTTAAGAAGGAACTGCAGATGCTGGAAAATCGAAGGTACACAAAAAAGCTGGAGAAGCTTTTTCTCCCAATTCTGTTAGCTCTTGCTGTCTCCTCCCCTTCCTATCTCTCCCTCAGCCCTCGGGCTCCTCCTCCTCCTTTTTCCTTTCTTCTCCCCAACCCCCCATCAGTCTGAAGAAGGGTTTCGGCCCGAAACGTTGCCTATTTCCTTCGCTTCATAGATGCTGCTGCACCCACTGAGTTTCTCCAGCTTTTTTGTGTACCTTAAAACACTATTTGTTGGTTAGACAAGCAGTTGGAGTTAGAAATTATGTAAAGCTTCTCTTGCTACCTAATGGGAACTCCAGTGTGATATTAGTGGAGACTGTCTAACATCTCTCATCCTAGCTCATAAAATTAAGGATTTAGTGCGATTGGGTTATATGGGGTCCACAGTCTCCCATCAGAATGAATTGTAGATCTAAGGGATCCGCAAAGGTTTAGACACTTTCACTGAGTGAAATCTCTTTGTTGCAATTTCCTTTTCTTTAGAATGTTAAAGAAAAGGTTCAGTTATATTTTAGAACTATTAAGCATGATTACCTTCTATCCATATAAACCATATAACCATATAACAATTACAGCACGGAAACAGGCCATCTCGGCCCTACAAGTCCGTGCCGAACAAATTTTTTTCCCCTTAGTCCCACCTGCCTGCACTCATACCATAACCCTCCATTCCCTTCTCATCCATATGCCTATCCAATTTATTTTTAAATGATACCAATGAACCTGCCTCCACCACTTCCACTGGGAGCTCATTCCACACCGCTACCACTCTCTGCGTAAAGAAGTTCCCCCTCATATTACCCCTAAAATTCTTCTGGCCCTTAATTCTGAAGTCATGTCCTCTTGTTTGAATCTTCCCTATTCTCAAAGTGAAAAGCTTGTCCACATCAACTCTGTCTATCCCTCTCATCATTTTAAAGACCTCTATCAGGTCCCCCCTTAACCTTCTGCGCTCCAGAGAATAAAGACCTAACTTATTCAACCTATCTCTGTAACTTAGTTGTTGAAACCCAGGCAACATTCTAGTAAATCTCCTCTGTACTCTCTCTATTTTGTTGACATCCTTCCTATATATTGGGCGACCAAAATTGTACACCATACTCCAGATTTGGTCTCACCAATGCCTTGTACAATTTTAACATTACATCCCAGCTTCTATACTCAATGCTCTGATTTATAAAGGCTAGCATACCAAAAGCTTTCTTTACCACCCTATCTATATGAGATTCCACCTTCAAGGAACTATGCACGGTTATACCCAGATCCCTCTGTTCAACTGTATTCTTCAATTCCCTACCATTTACCATGTACGTCCTATTTTGATTTGTCCTGCCAAAGTGTAGCACCTCACATTTATCAGCATTAAACTCCATCTGCCATCTTTCAGCCCATTTTTCCAAATGGCCTAAATCACTCTGTAGGCTTTGGAAATCCTCTTCATTATCCACAATCTTGCATATCCATCTTGCATATCCATATCTTGCTTTTTATTTCCAATATGCATAAACAAATTACATGCAATATTACATTTCTAGTAACCACACTGCCATTTGAAAGGAGTCAATCATTACCAAATCTCACAAGATATCGCAAAGAAAAAATGACTCGCTAATCTCTTACGTTGTACAAACTATCTAATTCTCAGAACAGTTTGCTTTATATTCCACTCTGCAGCCATACAAGTCTGAATAGAAATGCTTGAATAGCTCCAATGCATGCTGATGCCTGATATGTTCCCTGTTGTAACACAGTTGGTGTGTTGTAATGCAGGTGGGAAGCCTCTGTCTTCATAGAAGCCGACATGCAACTACTGCGGGCTAATTAGGATGAGAAAATGGTTTAATCGGAGGACTTTTACCAAGAGCAAATATAGCAGCTGGGTGGTGGGGAATAGGAAGCCTTGTGTAAGTTTACTCATTCCTCAGTAGCCCCATTCTTGCTGCAGAACCACTCTTGATTTATGACCCAGGGTCTTCCTTTATTAAAGAGATCAGGTTAAGGGTGATCCACAAAGTACAGTACTTTTGAACAATGAGAAACATTTTCTGACAGACCAGAGGCCACCTTTACAAGAGTACTCAAAGTACCCTCACCCACCCCAACCTTCCAGCTACAATTCTTTGGCACTCCTCCCGAAACATATAACCATATAACAATTACAGCACGGAAACAGGCCATCTCGGCCCTTCTAGTCCGTGCCGAACACGTATTCTCTCCCCTAGTCCCATACACCTGCATTCAGACCATAACCCTCCATACCTTTCCCGTCCATATAACTATCCAATTTATTTTTAAATGATAAAAACGAACCTGCCTCCACCACCTTCACTGGAAGCTCATTCCACACAGCCACCACTCTCTGAGTAAAGAAGTTCCCCCTCATGTTTCCCCTAAACTTCTGTCCCTTAATTCTCAAGTCATGTCCCCTTGTTTGAATCTTCCCTACTCTCAGTGGGAAAAGCTTATCCACGTCAACTCTGTCTATCCCTCTCATCATTTTAAAGACCTCTATCAAGTCCCCCCTTGACCTTCTGCGCTCCAAAGAATAAAGCCCTAACTTGTTCAACCTTTCTCTGTAACTTAGTTGCTGAAACCCAGGCAACATTCTAGTAAATCTCCTCTGTGGGTCTGCTGCTGAATATGCCACTATACCTCTCATCGTCCATTTTGGGTCTGTCCAGCAAGCTGTGGGCATAAGGAATGCACAATTCATGGTGTTTCTACCAACAGTCCCAGACATCGCTTTTACCTGTACGTTCCTATTAATGCTGACAGCAGGAACAAAGATGCCTTCCAAATTTTCAAAGGCTACCGGGCCTTGCTGCACGTTGTTGATATAAAACGAGAGGTTGCGCTTGTTTAGGTCCAACAGGACACCTATTGTTGTACCTTTACAAATCCCACCTTCAGTCCTGTAATCAGAAAAACAAAACCCTAGTCCAAACTCACACAACCATTTTGATTCATTTATACAAAGTTTAACATTTCTAATGTAATATTCTGGTAATATTTTCTAAAACTCGCTATAACCAAAAATATTAATTATGCATAGGATATGGTTCTTCTATTCTTCAAATTACATTGTTTTGCATTACAAATTACTACAACAGTTCAGTGTCTTGTATATCCAATGTGAAAATGGAATTTAACAGAAGTGACTTAGTTGCTAGAGGTTTTTGAAAAGTCAGTAATAAAATGAATGGATTACCTGTTTGTATGGGAATTGCTATGCATAAACCAACTGCGATTGTTGTCAACGTACATGGCCCAGGCTTTATCATCCTTGCCCAACATTATATCCTTCAGTAAATTAACTCTTGCCACTCCAAAGGCAGGATCGGGGTGGTTGTCATAACGATCAATAGATAATTCCCAGTAGTGGATTCCTTTGGAGAGTGCAACAGATCCCAGCACAACCCGGTCATCGTAGCTATTACATGTAATGGTCAGATTATCGTTGGATAGAAGAATATCTGGATGAGCAGAATTCGGATCAAAGGTAAACCAAGCCACTGCAAATGGAAGAAGACCACAGTCATTTCAAATGAGAAACATTTCTGACAGACCTAGATCTAGCTTAAAAAAAGGCATCCTATCAGGATGCATCATGGCTTGATTTGCCAATTCTCTGGATGCTTTCAAGAGAGAGTTAGATCGAGCTCTTAAAGTTATGGTCGGGGGATATGGTGAGAAGGCAGGAACTGATTGGGGATGATCAGCCATGATCACAGTGAATGGCGGTTCAGGCTCGAAGGACCGAATGGCCTACTCCTGCACCTGTCTATTGCCTTACACCAACCCCTCATAAACTAAGCTTCTAGTCTGATCTCCCAATCTGCCCATTACGGCTCTTGCACTTTTTTAATTTTCACTTTCTCGGTTATTAAAGGTGTTATACTTTATTCTACACTGTTTCCTTTTCAATTTTTGTTTCCCTTTCTCTTTTTGCACTATGTATTGACCTTATGTATAGTTCAATTTGCCTGGATATCATGCAGAACAGCGTTTTTCACCATATTTCATATAACCATATAACAATTACAGCACGGAAACAGGCCATCTCGGCCCTACAATTCCATGCCGAACAACTTTTTTCCCTTAGTCCCACCTGCCTGCGCTCATACCATAACCCTCCATTCCCTTCTCATCCATATGCCTATCCAATTTATTTTTAATTTCAGTACATGTGACAATAATAACAAAACAATACCGATAACAACCGTCCTCTCTTAAAGTCCTCTCTTGTGCAGGGTGTGAAAGCTCTTCATCAACAAGCAGGTCGTCTCCTTGGGAACCTAGCTGGTGAATGTTAGTAGCTTAATCTATTGGGTCTTTGGAGGCAAGAGAGAATTTTGCAATGGTCACCATATCCAACCTGAATGGATTTGGGATATGGATACAGACTTCCCAATAAGGAATCTCTTCTCTGACTGACGACAAGTGCAACATCAAATATCTTCCCAGCTTACATTAGCAGGTATTTAAAAAATGACCCTAAACATAGCATATAATAGCAGAAGAAAGGCCAATTGAATAAAGGAGAAAATGTTAGAACCAGACGTGTCAGGAACAACTAAGAAAGATTCCAGGAAAGCAAAGACACCTACAGAAAGTGTTTGAGTGAAGCATGATGAATATTGGTGAGCAATTGACATAAATATCAGCACAGGAATATGTTGTAGTGTGATGTAACTCAACTAAAGCTCAAGCAAAGTTTGAGCTGTGGTTGAGTTACGTCACACTAAACCTAATGTGTGTTGTGCCCTTAATCTTCCTGGATACTAGGTATTCAGAAAAGACAGTAAAAATAATAAAAGATGGAACGACAAATCTAAAGAAGATATTTAGTTCTGGAGAGAGAGGATTCGAGTACAAAATCATTTGGTTAAAGAAGCCACCAAATGGTAAATGCCCCTCTAACCCCTCTCTCTTTTCTGTGCCCCCACCCATGCGCAAACATTTCTCCCACTTTCTCACCCCAGTCACTCTGCTCCTTCCCCCTCCTTCATATACTTATCTCCCATCCCCGAATCCTTCATTTCCCTTTTATCCCCAATCTTTCCTGCAGCCCCCATCCTCTTCCACCTATAATTCTTCCCTCTAGCATTACATAGCTCTCCTCTTCTCTCCTTGTCTGACACCCTTGGTCCTTTTCATCTCTCGCCTTTGCCACTTACTCCTTCCATCTGCCAATCAAACGCCACTCCCCTGTACCCACTTTTCACATGCTAGGCTTTGTACCACCTGCATCTCTTTTTCAGTTCTACTACCCCCACCCCCCCTCCCTCCACGACCAACAGTCTGAAGGGTTCCTACATCTATCCATTCCCTCCACAGATGCTGCCTGACTAGAAATGTCTCAAGACTCAGCAACTGCAGTTCCTTGTATCTCCATCTAATGTAGAGTATATTATTTGGAGCATGAGAGTGAAGTGATGCATGTCACATGAATATTTCAAGTGAGAACTAAGCTGAGAGTAGAGGGGGGCCAATAAAGTAAACACACAGAGAATCTAAGACTGGAGTTACAATTAATGAAGTCATTTATAGACATGTAAATAGTAAATAGTAAGAGAGGGCGAGGATGATTAAGGCAGAGAGGTAGTGGACAAAGCTAAAATATACTATACATCAGCTCGAGATTCATGGAACTGCAGATGCTCGAGTCTTGAGAAAAACACACCCGTGCATAAGCATTTCTCGGGTCAGGCAGCATCAGTGGAGGGAATGGATAGATGTAGGAACTCTTCTTCAGACTGTTGCAGCAAATATGTGTAAAAACTAAAATTATATTGATTTTGTAATATTAAGTTTGTTTTATTCATCACTCACCCTCAGATGTCTGCAAAACAACAGTTTTACTGTAAGGTCCAACACCCGCTGAATTAAAGGCTTTTACTCTTGCATTGTAAGCACTGTTGAATTGAAGTCCATCCACTGTGCACACAGTTTCTTTTCCAACATACACCTCCTGAAAGTATACCAGAAGTTAAAATGTGAATGCATGATCCGATCTAAAATAATTCTAATGTTTAGGTTGTTGCATAAGTGATTCAGCACCAAGAATCACACTCACCAACTTGACAAAGAAATGGGTGCAAATCCATAGGGAAGAAATGAGAAAAAAAATAAGAGGGGTATGGTTTTTAGGTTACCTAAAATTAGATCATTTTATGTTTATGCCATTAGGTCGTAAGGTACCCAACTAGAATATACGGTGCCGTTCCTCCAGCTTGCGTGTGGCCTCACTCTGGCAATGGAGGAGGCCCAGGACAGAAAGGACAGTGTGGAAAGAGGAGTTAAAATGATTTGCAACAAGGAGATCTGCCAGGCCTTGGTGGACCGAGTACAAGTGTTTGGCTGAACAGTTGCCTAGTCTACACTTGGTCTTACTGACGTAAAGGAGGCCATATCAGTAGATCAGGTTGGAGGTGTTTGTGAACCTCTGTCTCACCTGGAAGGACTTGCTGGGATCCCTGGATGGATGCAAGGGAGGAGGCATAGGTGTTACATCAGGTATCCACTCATTTGCTAGGGTAAGTACTCGGAGAGGGGGTGGTTTGGGTGGGAAGGGTTGAGGGAACCAAGGAGTTGCAGAGAGACGGTCTCTGCGGAAGGCGGAATGAGGTGGGAAGGGGAAGATTCATCCACCCACTTCAATCGGAAACAAACAATGTTAACAATTTTGATAATTTCTCTGGTTGTGGGGGCTCACCATGTTCTTATGATACTTTGTTCAATGAGAGGAAGGTGTAGTTTATAAATTGCTTTGAAAATGTAGTTGTACCCATTCTTAGACTACAACTCTGAGGCTCACTTGAAATAGGACCCTGGGAATCAATTAAATGATGATGGGTCGCCTGCGGACTGAATCTTGGATTGCTTTTTGTTGACAGCAAGCATGCCATGTAGAAGAGGGTGTTGTTGGAGAGGGAGCGAGTACACCCTGGCAATTGGGCGACAATGCTAGAGGATTTGCTGCAACTCCTATCAAGCAAAGGTAAACCTAAAAACTTTCCTTCCCATCATACCCGAGTGAGGTTGGGCTCTGGTAAAACAGGAGACCGTGATCCAACCTTGAAGGAAGGTGCTGGAAGGTCTCAAATTACACAAAGCTTAGAGATTAGATATTTAAAGGGATTCAATGGTGATATCAGTTGGCCATATTGAAGAAACAAATGCCATTATTCCCTCTGGTATGGATGAACAATAAAACCTCACAATGACAAAGGAAGACTAGTATTGTATGTACACTAGAAAAATGGCAGGATAACAGTTTATTTCATATTTCATTAAAATGTCGTCATCAATTCAATGAGGTATGCTCTAGACAACACGTAACTTTTTTCATTGCCATACAGAGCTCTCATTCCATACTGAAAATTAAATTAAACACAACGCAGCATATTCTGGAAATTAATACATCAAACTAAATGAAATATTCTAACTAGTGAAACATCATAGTGAATGGGGTTTATTTTATCTTTGATAAGTAGAGTATATCATGGTAACTGCAGACAACATGTTTAATATGTAGGAAATCTGCGTTGAAAGGTTAATAGCTGTGGCATTCATGGCTGATTATTGGAAATAATAAATGGAAGGATGAATTTCCATTCATGGTCAATGGCTGGCAACATGTTCTTATTTGTGGAACATTACAGAGGTCAGAGTGTATTTCTAGACTGTGAACACATAGCGAGTGGGTTGTTTTGTTTTTCATAATGCTGTTAAAAAAAGAAGATATTAAGAATATATTTAGTGTCAAAACATGCCTTAAGCCAGGTGTGATATATACATTGTTCCTGAAAGCTAGAGCATATCTTTTTTAGGCTTAGACAAATGAAATGCTGGGGGGAGTAAAGCAGCCGTTTATCAGGCACCATCAAGGAGATACAGGGTATATCTTGTACCATGTAAAAAAAAGGTTTGATGGTCATTCTGTTTATCCCTCTTCAGACTTCTGACCATGACTAATGTCTGAGGGAAAGTGATAAGGGGAAAGACCTAAAGCATGGTACGTCAGAAAGATGAGCACACAGGCGTGTTGGTCACTTGACTGGAGTTTTGTTTGGCCTACACCTAAATCACTGGTCTACCAAACACTGTTTAAAGAAGCGAACCTGGTTTAGTAGTTAAGATAAGTAGCTTTTTCACACCTATCAGGCTCAACAAAGGCCAGAAATGAATACACACAAGGTGTAAAGCAAAAGGATTTGAGAGTTGGAAATTGTGAAGCTAAAGAATTGACGAAGTATGAATTATTTACCTTGGGGAAGGAATGTAAGTGGAGCGGGAGGGGAGAGATAGGTGCAAGGTCTGCCGGGGCTCAGGGGATAAGAAAGTGTGGGGGGGTTGTTTAGTAGAGGTTACCTAAAGTTGGAAAATTTAATGTTCATACCGTTGGGTTGTAAGCTACCCAGCAGAACACGAGGTGCTGTTCCTCCAGTTTGCGTATGGCCTCACACTGGCAATGGAGGAGGCTCAGGTCAGAAAGGTTAATGGGAATGGGAAGGGGAGGTGAAATGGTTAGCAACTGAGAGTTCCAGCAGGCCTTAGCAGACCAAGTGCATGTTCTATGAAAGAGTCGGCGAGTCAATGTTTGGTCGGGCAGACGTACAGGAGGCCGCATCGGGGACACTGGATGCAGTAGATGAAGTTGGAGGTGGTGGACGTGAAACTCTGTCTCACCTGGTAGGACTGTCGGAGACCCTGGATGGAGTGCAAAATAATGCATGAAGCTAAAATCAAATCTAAGTGTACGGACTAGACAATTAACACACTTTCTCTCAAGACATACTGTATGTATGGAGGATGAACATTTATTAATGTAAACCCAACTATAACAATCTCATGGAACTTGAGAATAAGAAGCCAGCACTTTCTGGGGCACAGGATATGGAAGAAATTGAATGAGAAAGAATAACCTTTTTGTGGTTTCTTGAAAAAACATTTGGATTATTTTGCTAACTTTAGAAAATAATGCATCTTAGAAATTCAACATCTATAGAAATACATAAAATTATTTTTTTCATTTTATCTACAAATACATCTTGACAACATGGAAAGTAAATACTTACTTGAAATTGTCCCCCATTTCCATCATCAAGTTCTAGGATATAGCCTTCGATCTGAGTCTGGTTGAGTGGAGGTGCCTTCCATGCAAGTGTGGCATTGTTGTTATGGGTGCAGCATTTCTCCAGTTGTAGAATTGGCATCGGTGGCACTGCAGAAGGAACTAAGCACATCTCAGTCTAACTCTGTCTTTGCACAAAGGGATTAACAAGCCTAGAATCTGTTTCCCATTTCGCATATAGATTGCTAAAACATGATTTGAAATGGAATAAAGAGCTTTAGTGTTGAAAATAATTTATACTCAGATTCAAGCATATTGGCATTCATTTGAAAAACAATCTTTCAAGGTCTCACATAATCACAAGGCTACTTTTATTTCTAAATGAAAAAGGCAATTGTGGTAAAAATCATCCCAGATGTGTTCGGCACGGACTAGAAGGGTCGAGATGGCCTGTTTCCGTGCTGTAATTGTTATATGGTTATATCAGGAGATCACTTCAGGAGTTCCTCAGGGCAGTGACCTAGGCCTCCCCATCAATGAACTTCTTTCTGTTGGAATAGTTGTTGATGTTTGAAGAATATTCTGTCCTATCCATAATTCTTCAGCCCTTGTGCAGCCAGACCTAGACAACATTCAAGCATGTAGAAAGTAACGGCTGCATTGCATAAAATCTGCATAAATACTGCAGCGAGTCGCGTCTGTATTCAAGAGGGCAATGACTATCTTAATCAAAATAAAGTCTAACCATGGACCCTTGACATCCTTGACTTACGTCAAGAGGTTGTCAAGTCCTCCACCATCAATATCTTGGGGATTACCATGAAAGAGAATCTCAACTGGACCAGCCACATAAATACTGTGACTACAACACCAGATCAGAATTCGAGTATCCTGCAATAAGTGACTCACTCCTGATACCCTGAGGCCTTTCCACCATTTTCAAGGCACAAGCGTGAGAGAGTACTCTCCACTTGACTAGATGAGAGCAACTTTCAAGAAGTTCAACACAATTTAAGACAAAGCATCTCACATGATGGGCACCCATCAACTAAGCTTAACATTCTTTCATTCTAACACCAGTGCACAGTGGCTACAGCAAGTCAGAATTTCATTGTTCAGTTGCCTGTATTTATGTCAATTAAACACTCGATTCATGATCGAACTGTACCTCCACCCCTCTCAGAAATACCCACAAGCCCACAAGAAAATTAGGTTAAGACAAGGTTGAAACAAATGGAAGAGGAATAATGCTATTGATTGGTCTCAGACAATGAATCTAATGCAGTCTCATCAGCATTCCTTACTCTTCACATTCTAAGCGTGCCTGCTCGTTATCTTTATCACAAGCCACGCATAAAATATAACAATCACAAAATCTCAATTTTGCTTTTGCAATAGCTACTATTCCGAAAATTGGCTTCCCCATGCATGAAGAATTTTAAATGAGTATGAGTAAATTGTGGGAATATAGTTTGTAACTATATTCCCACAATTGAACCTTTCTCACTGGTGGAAACATCTGTCGTGCCCCATATATTTCTATAAGATCATTCCTTTTTCTTCTAAACTTCAAAGAATATAGATCTAATTTCTTCAGCCGCTCATAGAAACATAGAAAATAGGTGCAGGAGGAGACCATTCGGCCCTTCGAGCCAGCACCGCATTCATTGTGATCATGGCTGATCATCCCCTATCAATAACCTGTGCCGGCCTTCTCCCCATATCCCTCGACTCCACTAGCCCCTAGAGCTCTATCTAATTCTCTCTTAAATCCCTCCAGTGACTTGGCCTCCACTGCCCTCTGTGGCAGGGAATTCCATAAATGCACTACTCTCTGGGTGAAAA
Organism: Leucoraja erinaceus; assembly: GCF_028641065.1. Classification (NCBI taxonomy): domain Eukaryota; kingdom Metazoa; phylum Chordata; class Chondrichthyes; order Rajiformes; family Rajidae; genus Leucoraja; species Leucoraja erinaceus. Next base: position 17,241,711 of record NC_073381.1, read on the forward strand.
GTTTTTTCTCATCTCAGTCTTAAATAACCTCCCGTTTATTCTAAAACTGTGGCCCCTGGTTCTGGACTCACCCCACATTGGGAACATTTTTCCTGCATCTAGCTTGTCCAGTCCTTTTATAATTGTATATGTTTCTATAAGATCCCCCCTCATCCGTCTAAACTCCAGTGAATACAAGCCTAGTCTTTATACAACTTTATACTAGCCGTATACAACTGCAGAAGAACCTCTTTACTCCTATACTGAAATCCTCTTGTTATAAAAGCCAACATTCCATTAGCTTTCTTCACTGCCTGCTGCACCTGTAAGCCAACTTTCAGTGACCAGTGTACAAGGACTCCCAGGTCTCCATGCACCTCCCCCTTACCCAACCTAACCCCATTGAGATAATAATCTGCTCCCTTGTTTTTGCCCCCAAAGTGGATAACCTCACATTTATCTATAATATACTGCATCTGCCACGCACCTGCCCACTCACTCAACCTGTCCAGGTCACGCTGCAACCTCCTAATATCCTCTTCACAGTTCCCACTGCTACCCAGCTTTGTGTCATCCGCAAACTTGCTAGTGTTGCTCATAATTCCCTTTTCCAAATCATTAACATATATGGTAAACAGTCGCAAACAATCACAAGGATGTCCTTCCTCAAATTAGGAGACCAAAACTGTACACAATACTCCAGATGTGGTCTTACCAGAGCCCTATACAACTGCAGAAGAAATGATGGGACAATCGACTCATTCCAGGAATTAACTTGGCAAATCTCTATCGAACTGCCTCCAATACCAGTGTATCCCTTCTGAAATAAGAGGCTTCTAAATTTGCGCCCGATACTCCAGTTATAGTCTCAGCAGCTCCCTATTTTAAAACTCCTACCCTTTTGTAGAAAGTTCAACATTCCATTCACTTTCACCTGTATGCTAATATTTTGAACAAGAACAGATACACCACCCTATTCTTTGCCCCCGCTCCCCCACCCCGGTAATCTTTTGCCATTTAGATAATAGTCTACATTTAGATTCCTCTTACCAAAGTGTAAAGCTCATATCTTTCCCCATTAAGCTCCGTTTGCCAGGTTTTTACACCTTCACTCAACCTATCCATAATCTGATGCCAAGTCCTCATATCTAATCACAATGTGTTTTCGCCTATTTTCATATAATTGGCAAAATTGGACTGCTTACATTCTGCCCCATCTCCAGGTCATTAATATAAATCATAAATAATTGTGGATCAAGGACCAATTCTTGGGACATTCCATTGATATCTGAACCTGGAAAAGAAAGACTCATGGATTTCATTTTGCTGTCTTCTTTGATAACTAATCTTTAGTCCATGCTAACGTACTTTCCCTAATACCACACAGGGAAACTGTTGCAAATTGTTATATGATGCAAAATGATCACAATATTTAAAAAATGCAAATCAAAAGATACCTTTTGCGGAAGTTAATCCGGTATACTAGTATATCATTGCTTACTTTCTATTACTTACTTTTCATCTGAATAAAATCCAGCTGGTGAATTGTCTGCAATAATGGGCTGTTATCGAGCGTCAGATCAAATTCTGGATTTATTTTGGGTTCTAAAGCTCCTTTAACCCACTGCTCCTGGGACACATGCACACGCTTGATTAATGCATCGGAAATCTGCAACAAGGCATTTTGTTTATTTCAATTTTAGTAGTCAATCTTTCCGATCCAAAGTTGCTTCAATGAAATGCTCACCGTTTAAACAGGTACAATATGGAGCAATTTAGATTACAATTGAAGAACAATTTGCTTCTAAACATCCAGTTGAATTTGGCTCATCGTACCAATGCAGCACAACTACTAAGTTCCCCATCTAGACTCACATCTGCCACCCCCTCTTCTCCTTCCGCCTACATTCCTTCCTCTGGCTTCACAATTCGCAACTCTTCAATCCTTTTGTCTCATTCCTATCTTTTTCATCTCCGCCTCCCCCCGCCTGTATTTATCTATTACCTGCCACTCTGTGCCGCACCTCCTCCTCTCTAGCTTTCATCCCTGCTCCCCCCCCCCCCCCCTCCCCATCCCTCAGGTAGCATTTCAGTAAATCTCAGAAAATGCCGAATATACTCAGCAGGCCAGGCAGCATATGTGGAGAACATTGGCCCAAAACATTAACTGTTCCTTTCTCCATAGATATCCTCTGATCTGCGCTGTATTTCATGTATGCTTTATATTTTATTTCAGATATACAATATCTGCAATATTTTGCTAATTTGCTGTTAGGCTGATTGCTGTTGAGAGGAGTACATGGCATACCTGCAGGAATCCACTGGTGTCATTGTCTTTTAATACTTCCAGGCAGTATTCTATGAGACCAGTTGTCTGACGTAGTTTTAGCGTGCAGTGGCTTATCTGGTCCCGAACAACCTGCAAAGCAGGGATATAATCTGATTCAAAACATAATTGTATGAAAATGAAGCAAGACATTTGCACATCATGCTTTTATTTTAAATGGTTTCTAAATATAGTTTTTTAACCAATCTAATACTCAAATATTTAACTTGCAAACACTGCTAGATGCACAATTCAAACATTTGCTGCAGACTTCATTTAACTTTCACCAATACCCAGCTCCTTTATTTGTCCTATTCCACCTTCCTTTATTTACACCAATCATCCCTTTTCTCATTTAATCTTGGATCTTTCTTTTGTCTTCTCCTGCTCTCCCCTTTGCTCTGCATTTTGTAATGTGCGTTATCTCTATTCCCAGTTCTGATGAAAGTTCACCAACAAGGAAAGTTAACACTACTTTCCTTCTCACAGACGTCCAACATTTTATTTAAGATGAACAACTTGGATAAATGTGTCGGAATGAACTGCAGATGCTGGTTTATACCGAAGATAGACATAAAGTGCTAGAGTAACTCAGCGGGTAGAGTAACTCTGGAGAAAGGTGGCGTTTCGGATCGGAACCGTTTTTTGGACATATATAATTGGCAAAAGAACCAAAGGAGGATTGGAAGTGTTTTTTTTTAAATTACACCTTTTAAAAGATAAATTGATAGATGTTTAAAAGAGAATAATCACTAAAAGAAAAAAGGAACGAGCATGAAGTGGCTCTGATGGATACTCAAAGAGCCATCTCTGACAAGAGGGGTTGAATATCTGTTGTACCATCATGACACTATAAATGCAAGGACATGAGCACACCCAAATTGGGGGTCTAACCATCTCTCCATAACATTTTTCAAGTTCCCCGAAATCAAAATGCTGGTGGGGAGGGGAGAGGGAGGGAGTAGTTATGCAAGGATGGCAGTCATCATTGGCCAATTGACCAGGTACTTAATGAACCAAACACATTAATGTTTTTGGTTCATTAAGTACCTGGTCTTTAAAAGATGTTTTTGCTGAAAGAGAATTACAAATTTTCTTCCCAAAATCGCCCCCTCTCACCGTAAACCTTTGCCTTTGGTATTAAATATCTCTACTACGGAGAAAATGTTCTCACTATCTAATCCCCACAATTTTGTATACTTTCATCAAATCCCTCTCTGCTCAAAGGAGAACAAGCCCACCTTATCTAATTTCATCTTACGTGAAATGCCCCATCCTAGCAACAACATGGTGAATCTTTTTTGTACCCTCTCCAGTGTAATCATATTCTTCCTATGGTGTGGCAATGCACATAGTACTGTAGCAATGTTACAAAATTTTGAGATTTTAAAAATCAAGTCTGCAATTTATCCCATCAGATAAAGCATAAAAAGAAGTTTAATTTGATACCTAATTCACTTTCATATCTTCAGTATTAAAAATGTTATGGCCATTTTCATACTCATAAATTAGCACTTGTTCCCTATTGATTTTCCATTGACTTAACTCAAAAGCTGTGATCGAGGACAGTCTAAAGCCCATAACTTTCTTAAAAATTAAGAGAACTAAAAGAAATTTTCAGTTATTATAGATTGAAGCATTCTGAAACAAATATTAAACAATCTTACTTGGATGACCTGAAATTAAAGCATATAATTAGTTAGTTACCCAATTGTAGCTAATTCCAAAATTCAATTACTAGATCTAAACATCCATCCATTTCTTAAGGAAAGATTAACATTTTTAAATAGCCTAAGTGTCCAAAGAACATTCACACAAGAATTCACAATAAAACATGATTTTTAAATCTCATAGATTTAGTGTTCAATTGGTGTAAATTAACGGCCATTTAAATCAGCTTCCCAGTGGGATTCTGTGGATCGCGCTGGTTTAGAACGCTGCCAGTGCGGTGAATTTGCACCCCATGTCGACATGAAAGACACTGCGGGATTGAATGGGCCCCCAAGTCAGCTACTCGCAACATAAAATTCTGTATAAAGGGATCTTAAGAAGCCCTTTTTAATGTAAAAATAAACAACCTACCTTTCCTTGTCCCTTACATGAGATCCGTCCCGTTGTCGGGGTTCGCGGCTTTAGAGGGTGATTTTTAAACTACTACAGGTGCACAACCTTTTATCCGAAGATCCAAATAACGAAAACCTCCGAATAGCGGACATTTTTTTCGGTCCTTGAAGAAAGGTCCTTGAAAACGTTCACCGAGGGCGGGCCGCAGAGGTGACAGCGGAACCTCCGGTCGGTCCTCGAAGAAAGGGGAACTAAATCCCCATTCATAAAAGAAAAGGTGAGAGTATATTGCGTGGGAGGGTTAATAATTGACAATATGCTGCTACCTGCCCGCTGAGTTAAAAAGTTCCCACGGTGTATCGTGAGTCTTGCGTGGGAACTTTTTAATTCAGCGTGCAGGCAGCAGCAGATTGTCGCTCCCTTCAGTTTCACCCCACCTACACCCCTCTGCTTCCCGGCCATGTGTGTGACCCCTTCCCTCCCCAGCTCCCCGCTCATTGCACCGGCGCGGGGGCTTTGCACTGTCTTCACGTCGGCGATGCTAGCAGCACAGTCCTAGTCACCAGAGACGTCAGGACCAACGGGACACCGACCCCCAGGCCCACTGCAAGCACGGAGATCCCAGAGACCCACAGCCAGCAGCAGCCCAGCCCCGTTCCAACTCCAGAGGAAAACTGCAATCTGGCCGGAGACGTCAGGACCACCAGAAGCCGCTCCCCGAGCTGCGCCCCCTCATCGGGACACCGACTCCAGGCCCACTGCAAGCACGGAGATCCCAGATCAGCAACTCCAGCCCAGCCCCGTTCCAATTCCAGAGGAACACGCTCCCCGTATGGGCAGAAGCTGATGGTGTGCAAGGGACGTCTTGCTCTTAGGGTCGCACAGCTCGGGCTGCCACTTGTCGCCATAGCGGCCCATCGGGGAGCGGATTCCTCTGGAGTTGGAGGGGGAGGGGGGTATTGTGCTGTTTGATTGCCCCCTACTATCCCAGGGACAGGGAGACAGGACGTTCACCGAGGGCGGCCCGCAGAGGTGACAGCGGAACCTCCGGTCGGTCCTCGAAGAAAGGGGAACTAAATTCCCATTCATAAAAGAGAAGGTGAGGGTATATTGCGCGGGAGGGTTGACAATTGACAATATGCTGCTACCTGCCCGCTGAGTTAAAAAGTTCCATTGGTAGACACGATACAGTGTAGGCAGCAGCAGATTGTCGCTCCCTTCAGTTCCACCCCACCTACACCCCTCTGGTTCCCGGCCATGCGTGTGACCCCTTCCCTCCCCTCTCCAGCACCGGCTCATTGCACCGCCGCGGGGGCTTTGCATTGTCTTCACGTCGGTGATGGCAGCAGGTCAGTACAGTCACCGGAGACGTCAGGACCAATTGGACGTCGACCACCAGGCCCACCGCAAGCACGGAGAACCCAGAGACCCACAGCCAACAGCAGCCCAGCCCAGCCCCGCTCCAACTACAGAGGAACCTGGGTTGCGGATGACGGAGCGCAGCTCGGGGCGTCGTAGGGGCCCATCGGGGAGCGGGTTCCTGTTGGTCCTGACGTCTCCGGCCACCTGCTATCCTCCGGGAACTGTACCGCCCTTGCAGGAGAGTGGGGTTGTTTGCAGTTGCAGAGGGAGGGGGCAAGGGCGGTACAGTTCCCAGTCTCAGCTCCAGTCCAGGGGGGTGGCCGGAGACGTCAGGACCAACGGGACAGCGACCCCCCAGGCCCACTGAAAGCACGGAGATCCCAGAGACCCACAGCCAGCAGCAACTCCAGCCCAGCCCCGCTCCAACTCCAGAGGAACACGTAGGGGCAGAAGCGGATGGTGTGCAAGGTGCGTCTCATTCTTGGGGTGGCGCAGCTCGGGCTGTGGGAAAAGTGCCACTTGTCGCCGTAGCGGCCCATCGGGGAGAGGATTCCTCTGGAGTTGGAGGGGGAGGGGGGTATTGTGCTGTTTGATCGCCCTCTGCTATCCCAGGGACAAGGAGACACAGCGGCTTTTTAAGACTGGTGGGCAATCACTTCCAAAGTTCTGCCCACACAGTCAGTACACCTCTCCTACACTGCATTTCATACAAACATTTATTCTGCAAAAAAAAACCTACATTGAAGACTCAAACTCGCGACCGAGTAACTGCCGGGATCACGGCGCAAACTCGCGACCTTGCGGATATGAGCCGAGCACTCTACCACTGAGCCAGCCATTAAAATCTACGCTAAAAAATTTCCATTCCGAAGACCGACAAATTCTGAATTACGAAAAGTGTCTGGTCCCAAGGCTTTCGGATAAAAGGTTGTGCACCTGTATAACAATTAAATAACCCAATTTAGTTTAAAAATACCTGCAGCGAACGAACCTCGCAGCGATTTTTCGTCAGCAACTAAGCAGGCTGAACAATATCGATTTCAACAGCCTAGAGAAAATTGCGTTTTAAACCCGCCCCCCTCTCAAAGGCGCCAAAGTCTCGTACACGGGCAGCGGCAGAACTGCAGCGCCGCTGACGGTAAGTTTTGTAATATACCTAAGTACTGCGGCTACAGCCTGACTAACATTTTCTGTAGTTGTGCCATAACCACCATATGAATTCTACCACCTAGAAGGTCAAAAGCAGGAGGCCCAAGAGAACCACAAGTTCTTCTGAATGTAGACACAAAATGCTGGAGTAACTCAGCGGCACAGGTAGCATCTCTGCAGAGAAGGAAATCCTTTTCTCCAGAGATGCTGCCTGTCCCGCTGAGTTACTCCAGCATTTCGTGTTTACCTTCGATTTAAACCAGCATCTGCAGTTTTTTCCTACACATTAAGGTCTTCTGAATGTCTCATATCATCTAACTTGAAAATATGTCGCTGTTCTTTCAACATCACTGGATGAAGAAGCTAAATCCTTTTAAATGGCACCAAGGAAAGAACATGGAACATAATATTTCATGAAGACAGCTCACTACAATATTCCCATGAACAACTAGGTTTGGGCAATTAATACTGGCCTTTCCGCCGCAACTCTTAAACAGATAGGGAAACATATCAAATTATCTTTTTAACCAGAACCTACCTTTAATTTAAACTCACGCTCCTTGGTGACTCTCGTAAGCAATTTTGCTTTTTGACGATTTAACGCATCAACAAGTGCATCACATTGTGCCACAAGACAAGCTTCAAATTCCACACCATTCTCCTGCAAAAAGAATAATTCAAACTTCTGTGAGGATAAGAAATAGCATATTAAATAAATGCCACTTCACTCATTTTCATAATACTGAAAAGTATGCTATTGTTGCAAACAGCTCAATTAAAGACTAAAATTTTACTATGACAATATTTTTGAACATTTCTTAAACTATGCAACATTTATGTAAGAAATCAAATTTAAACTAGGATGGGCAAATATTTCCAAAAGATCATTAAATATCAAATGCTGCAATGCAAATAATGATGTTGTCCATTTCCATATGCCAGGCTTTGATGAAATGTATCCCTGTTCATAAAATAAGACCAAGAGAGGAAATATTCTCCAATCATTGTCCTATATTATTTGGACAACTGGTGCTGACCAGGGTCAGCAGATAACTGATGTGATATAATTGTTTAAAAAGGGAGACAGGCATAGACCAAGTAACCACAGGCTGATCATCCTAATATCAGTAGTAGTAGCCACATTATTGGGGAAAAAAACCGTCTGGAGGGATGGCATGTTGTGATCTAGAGAGGCACAATTTAATCCAGGATAGTCAGAGTGGATTCATTATGAGAAGGTTGCATCTGACTAACTTAATTTATCTTTGTGAGAAATGTTGATGTGGGTAGTGAATTTGATATATAGTACATGCCGTGGGACTTGCTAGCGCCCGCCGGGGGCTTTGACTTTGGCTTCGGGAGAGGAATGGAAAGCAGGGGAGAGACAAGACTTTGCCTTCCATCACAGTGAGGAGGAGGTTCACTGTGATGGATGTTTGTGTAAATTGTGTTGGTGTGTGTCTTGGGTCTTTTCTTGTATGACTGCAGAAACCAAATTTCGTTTGAACTTCATGTGAGGTTCAAATGACAAATAAACGGTATTGTATTGTATATTGTATTTAACAAGGCATGTGACACACGTGACAGATTGCTGAAGTAAAAAGCCCAGGATAAAGCTGGCTCTGTGAAAGAAAGCCTGGGATGTTGGTTGAAGAGAATTTTGGTGAGTGGAGTGTCTATAGATCTCAGTGAAGACTCCCTGCTTCTCACAGAATGCATAGACTTAAATGTAGAGATCATAATTATGAATTTGCCAATGATATGAAAATTGGCCATAGGGATAACTGTCAGCAAGAAACCTTCAGGCAGCAGGAAGATATCAGTGGACAGCTGAGACACATAAAATGGCAAATGGAATGTAATTGGGAGAAATATAAGGTAATGAATTTTGGAAGAGTAAACAAGACAAGGAAATATGTGCTAATGGTATGATCCTAATAAGTGCCAAAGAATGGAAGGTTCTTGGAATGCATGTTTATAAAGCCTTGAAGAAAACAGGACAATACAAGAGACAATACAACAGGAGAATAGAAGAGCGGGGAGCTGACGCTAGAACTATACAAAACATCACAGAAATTACAGAGTAATATAAACAAGTTCAGCCCTCACATCACAGGAAGTAATGTGACAACACTGGGGAGGATATAGAGAAAATTCATAAGGATATTTCCAGAGCTGGAGATAGACACAAAAGGCTAGAGTAACTCAGCGGGGCCGGCAGTATCTCTGGAGAGTAGGAATGGGAGACGTTTCGGGTCGAGGCCCTTCTTCAGACTGGAGTTCTGGTTCTCCTGTTTCCTCCTACTTCTCAAAGACATACAGAACGGTAGATTAAATGGGCACTGTGTGGGTGAGTAGTAGAATCTGGAAGGAGTTCATAGAAACATAGAAAATAGATGCAGAAAATAGATGCAGGTTCCTGCTTTCTCCCCATATCCCTTGATTCCATTAGTCCTAAGAGCTTTATCCAACTCTCTCTTGAAAACATCCAGTGAATTGGCCTCCAATGCCATCTGCGGCAGAGAATTCCACAGATTCACAACTCTCTGGGTGAAAAGGTTTCTCCTCATCTCAGTCCTAAATGGCCCACCCCTTATTCTTAAACTGTGACCCCTGGTTCTGGACTCCCCCAACATCGGGAACATTTTTCCTTCATTAACCTGTCCAATCCCTTAAGAATTCCAGTAAATACAAGCCCAGTCAGTCCATTCTTTCATCATATGTCAGCCATTCTGGGAATTAACCTGGTAAACCTATGCTGTACTCCCTCAATAGCAAGAATGTCCTTCCTCAAACTAGGAGACCAAAACTGCACATAATACTCCAGGTACGGAATCTCCAGTGCCCTGTACAACAGCAGTAGGACCTCTCTGCTCCTATACTCAAATCATCTCGCTATGAAAGCCAACATGCCATTCGCTTTCTTCACTGCCTGCTGTACCTACATGTTTACTTTCAATGACTGATGTACAAGGTCACCCAGGTCTCTGCACCTCCCCTTTTCCTAACCCGATACCATTCAGAAGAGTCTCGTCCCGAAACATTATCCATTCCTTTTATCCAGAGATGCTGCCTATCTGGCTGAGTTACTCCAGATTTTTGTGTCTATCTTTGGTTTAAACCAGCATCTGCATTTCCTTCTTACACCATTCAGATAATAATCTGCCTTCTTGTTCTTGCCATCAAAGTGGATAACCTCACATTTATCCACATTATACTGCATCTGCCATGCATCTGCCCACTCACCCGACCTATCCAAATCACCCTGCAGCCTCCTCGCGGTTCTAACTGCCACCCAGTTTTGTGTCATCCGCAAACATGGAGATGTTACATTTAATTCCTTCGTCTAAATCGTTTATATAGATTGTAAACAACTGGGGTCCCAGCAACGAGCCTTGCGGCATCCCACTAGTCACTGCCTGCCATTCTGAAAAGGGCCCGTTAATTTCTACTCTTTGCTTCCTGTCTGCCCACCAGTTTTCTATCCATGTCAATATCCTACCCCCAATATTATGTGCTCTAATTTTGCACACTAATCTCGTGTGGGACCTTGTCAAATGCTTTTTGAAAGTCCAGATACCACATCCACTGGTTCTCCCTTATCCATTCTACTTGTTACATCCTCAAAAAATTCCAGAAAATTAGTCAAGCATGATTTCCCCTTCATAAATTCATGCTGACTTTGACCGATCCTGTCACTGCTTTCTAAATGTGCTGCTATTACATCTTTATTAAACAAATCAAGCCTCTTCCCCACTACTGATGTCAGGCTCTCCCCCTCCTTTCTTAAAAAGTGGGGTCACATTAGCTACCCTCCAGTCCACAGGAACTGATCCAGAGTCTATTGAATGGTCACCAATGCATCCACGATTTCTAGGGACAACTCCTTAAGTACTCTGGGATGCAGACCATCGGGCCCTGGGGATTTAGCTGCCCTCAGTCCCAACAGTTTACCCAATACCATTTCCTGACTAATGTGAATTTCCTTCAGTTCCTCCCTCACGCTAGATCCATGGTTCCCTAGTATTTCTGGGAATGTAGGAAGAATAAAACAAGATTGGTATAAGTGGGTGTTTGATGGTCAATGCAGGCTTGGTGGGCCAAAGGGCCTGATTCATCTGGTTTGTGACTAGATAACTATGACTGATGGGAGATTTTATTTTTATTTTATTCATTTTTGTGGATTTGGGTATTTGGTAGCAAGGCCAGCATATATTCCCCACCCTAACTGCCCGAACATGGGAGTTCTTCTGGTGATTTTGCTTCTGGAGAATTGTTGGGGAGTTCCAGGATTTCAACTCAAGGATGATGAAGAATCAGTAGTGTTTCCATATTCTGATGGAATGCAACTTGAGGGGAACCTGTAGGTAATGGTGTTCCCATGCACCATGTGCCCTTGCCTTTCTTGCTGGTCACGGGTTTGTCAGGTGCTGTCAGGAATAGCCTAAGCATAACTGCAGTGCATTTTGTAGATTTTATGAGGAGCATTAGGGTCAGGGTCAGGGTTAGGGTTAGGGGTTAGGGGTTATGGGTTATGAGATAGACACAACATTCTGGAGTAACTCTGCAGGACAGGCAGCATCATTGGAGAAAAGGAATAGATGACGTTTTGGGTCGAGACCTTTAATCAGATTGCATCCAAAGATACTGCCTGACCCGCTGAGTTACTCCAGTATTTTGTGTCTATCTTCGGTGTAGACCAGCAGTTGCAGTTCCTTCCAACACATTTTGTTCGCTCCACTGCAACATCTCTGCAAAGTATGTCGACTTTGAGGAGATTCTCCTTCTCTCTCAGCCAGGAGTTCTGTAGTTCAGTCTGATGAAGGGTCTTGAGCCAAAATGTCACCTATTCCTTTTCTCCGGAGATGCTGTGTGACCTGCTAAGTAACTCCAGCATTTTATGTCTATCTTCGGTGCAGACTAGCATCTGCAGTTCCTTCCCACACATAAGATTATGAGAGATCTACAATGTGAACAGGAAGGATATATTTCCCTTAGCACAAAGGACAATAACTAAGGACTGTAGTTTCAAGTTATTTTGTAAAAGTATTACAGATAGATAGATAGATAGATAGATAGATAGATAGATAGATAGATAGATAGATAGATAGAATCTTTATTTGCCACACGACCAGGGTTGGTGGTATTTGGGTTTGGTACATGATGGTACACTGCTTTAGTCACATTAACACTAATAACACAGATCACAGTAATAAAGTGCATCCATACCACATCACAAATCACAAATCTCACCAACAATACATAGTGCAAAAGAACAGACAAAGACCATAGACAAGACACTGTATACATCAAAAGTCCTTAATATTGACTGTTATTGGAGGGAATTGAGTGTTCCTATTGCTGAGGGGAAGAAACTGTTTTTAAAGCGGGTGGATTTTGTAGCAAGTGACCCGAGGCGCCTCCCTGAAGGGAGAGACTGGAAAAGGTGGTTTGCTGGATGGGAGAGGTCCGAGATGATCTTTATTGCCCGTTTTGAGGTACGTTGGAGGTAAATGGAATGGATTGAGGGGACAGGGGAGTTGATGATCCTGGAGGCCTTGGAGACAATGCGCTGTAATCTGTGTAGTGAGTGACTGTCAGTGTTTCCGTACCAGACTGTGATTGAGGAGGTGATGATGCTTTCAATGATGGATTGATAAAAATGGACCAGGAGGTGTTTGTGGACTCTGAACGTTTTGAGCTGTCTGAGGAAGTATAGGCGTTGTTGTCCTTTCTTGATGATGTGGTCTGCGTTGATGTGCCATTTTAGATTATTGCAGATATAGGTGCCCAGAAACTTAAATGAGTTCGTGGAGGTTATGGGATGGGAGTTGACATGGACTGGGGGTTTGGGGTTTTGTTTGCGTCTGAAATCTATGATGATTTCTAAGGTTTTTGAAGTATTAAGCTGGAGGTTGTTGTCTGCGCACCATTTGACTGCGCTGTCCACAGTTTGATGGTATTGTGATTCGTTGTTGTCTGAGATGAGGCCAATTATTGTTGTGTCGTCTGCATATTTAAAAATTTTGACTGAGATGCATTGGGATGTGAGGTTGTTGGTGTAAAGTGAAAAGAGCTGAGGTGACAGAACACACCTTTGAGCTCCTGTGTTGAGAGTCAGAGGGCTGGAGAGTTTTTCACCCACCTTGACTCTTTGCTGTCTGTTTGTCAGAAAGTGCAGAATCCAATGGCACATGGCTGGGTGAATGCTCATGTCCAACAGTTTATTGTAGAGTTTAATTGGGTGTATAGTGTTAAAGGCCGAGCTAAAGTCTATAAACAGGATGCGTGCATAAGTGTTCGGCGATTCCAGATGATGTAGGGAGTAGTGAAGAGGCTAAGTTGATAGCATCCTCCGCAGACCGGTTGGCGCTGTATGCAAATTGGAAAGGGTCCATGATGGGGGGCAGTGTGTGTTTTCAGATGGGTGAGGACTATGTGCTCAAAGGCCTTCATGGCAACTGATGTTAGTGCAACAGGTCTAAAATCGTTCAGACAGCTCACCTTGGAGGACTTGGGCACAGGGATGACAATGGATGATTTAAAACACTGCGAGACTCTACATTGGCTGAGGGAAGTGTTAAAGATGGAGGTGAACACAGGAGCCAGCTGAGCTGCACAGTGGTTGAGAGCAGTGGGGCTAAGGTCGTCTGGCCCTGCCGCTTTTCTTTTATTAAGATTTTTGAAGGCCACCCTAACTACCTCCTCAGAGATGGTGAATGGTGCTGAGTTAGGTGGAGGGGGAGGTATAGATAGCGGGGTGGCATTATCAAAGCGTGCATAAAAAGTGTTCAGTTTTTCCGGAAAGTCCGGATCCTCATCTGGGATGGGAACAGGACGTTTTTTGTAGTCCGTCATCTTCTGTAGATTTTGCCAGAAATCTCTTGATAATTTTTTTCACTCCACAAGTTAGAGAAAAGAGCGGTGTAGGCAGAAGCTCTCACAAAAAGCATCTGCAAGAGCACTTGAAGAATCATAACGTATGAGGCTACTGTGGATTAAACAAAATAGTCACATTTTTTTCTTGTCTTATGGAATTAACTCCTTCTATGGCAAAGATTTCTACGATTCTATGCTTAGGTCATGATACAGATATGTTCAGAAAAGAAAGAACAATTAAAAAAAAAATACTGGCAAGCTAAAAGCTGATTGTTTCCACTAGTGGGAGAGTCTAGGATCAGAGGTCATAGCCTTGGAATTAAAGGGCGCTCCTTTAGGAAGGAGATAGGGAAGAATTTCTTTAGTCAGAGGGTGGTGAGAAATTCTGAGGAATTCTTTGCCACAGAAGGCTGTGGAGGCCAAGTCAATGGATGTTTTTAAGGCAGAGAGAGCTAGATTCTTCAAATTACAAATGGAAATAAAGCTCTGAGATCAGGCATCTGATATAGGAAGTAACGGAAAATGGAAGCGGTAGTATTAAAAGAATGAAGAAATCAAAAAAAGTAGGTAAACATTAATTGAAATTTTCAATATTGAAACCTAGATATAAGGATCAGAAATTACAAACTAATTACAAACGAATGGCAACAGAATGGAACATCCCAATGTAACTTCACGTCAATAACGTGGGACAATTATTTGTAATCCACCGCAATAACCCCCAACATCTTGCAAAAACAATAAGCATCAGTTTCCAGCTATGGAAAATGAGCAATCCAAGACAAATGTTTTAACTACTTCCTTACTTAAAACTGTAATATCACAAAGCAACTCCACAGATAATGCCAATGCATCTCATAAATGTCTTACCTGAATTAGTTGTACCATGTTTTTCAAATGCACCAAAAATTCTTTGGCTTCCTTTGCTTTGTCAGAAACACCACCTAATGCTTGAGATAGTTGGGCCTATAGTTAAGTAAAATAAAGATAGACATTGAACCAATATATTACCCTTTACATTTTTCAGTCATGAGGATTAATCTTTAATCTTAACATTATGGATTTAAGGATCAGGTTATGTTATGTGTGAGACCTTTGAATTATCTTTAATTGGACTTCATCGGACTTTATCTTGCACTAAATGTTGCACCTTTATCCTTTATCTGTACACTGTGGGTGGCTTGATTGTAACCATGTATACTCTTTTCTTTGACCGGTTATCACACAATAAAAGGTTTTCACTGTACCTCGGTTCACGTGACAATAATAATAATAAACTAAACTAAAAAGTTAAAGCTTGGATCTTTATGGTAATATTCAAATTACAGGGTAAAGTAAAGATTACAAATACTGCGACAGAACCCAATAAAGTAGCCAAATCCAGCTGCTTCTTATAGCTTTGTGAAATCTACAAGGGGCTAGATCCAATATAAAAGATCTTAAAGTGGGAGGAAGCGCCTCACAGAGTTACAAACCATGAAATTGACTTTTGGGATTAATGATTGAGGAGGAAACCAGGTCACCATTCAAGATTAGATTGGATGGTGGATGAAGGAAAAGGGATTCAGCAGATATAAGAACATGCTGTAGATTGTGATTAGAGCTATTTGGTCATGTGGAAGGTACACACAGGCACAAAATTGCTGGTTTCTTTGTTGTAACATTTTATATTTCAATGTACATTCTGTGCAAATTGTCTGCTGTATTCATTCTAGATAACAGTGGCTACATTTTAAAAATAATACAATAGCTGTCAAGTGCATTGTGCTATCCCAAAAGTACAATAAGAACAACACAAATGCCCATTCATCTGATTCTCGTCATTTCTCTTATTTAAAATGTCAGTCAAGAATAAGAGAATTAAACTTTTATACCAAGGTTATATAATGATAAATGACCCATATTTTTGATTTCTGTAGTTTCCAGTGTTCTGCTACTTTGTATTAAAGCAAAAATGTTTCACACCAAACTATGGGTTATAACCACTTTAGCTTCAGAGCGATACAGTGGTTTATCCATGGAAACAATGTAGCTGGCTGGCAAAAATAACTTTAAAAGCAGATTTTGTCTTTATAAAAATAAAAGCTTTTCAATTAGTTGTCCATTGCGTTACAAATGTTACGCAATGTCTAAAATGGCCTAATATTTATGTCAAACCAGTATTTATAAACGTAATAAGGATATGTTTAGAGATCTGACAGTCCTCATATTCATATATATAGCCAACATTTAGCTATAGCTAACAATCCCAGAATTAGTCCTGTCCTCCTACAAGGGCCAGTTCGCCAGGGATTGCAGAACAGTGGTGTAAACTGAGGAAGTTATCAATGTGGACTCACGACCAATGAATTCTGATGGTATTGGATCAAAAATTCACAAAGAAACCTGTACAAGGCACACTGTCCTCTTTCAGCTGCTGAATCAATGTACCTCCAGCACTTGAAAGAAGCAAGGGCATAGACATTACATTGTAGGTGGATGGCTTCAATCCTGAGACTGGCATGGTAACACTAAAATGCATGAGTGCGTCCTTAAGTACCTATTTTCAAACATGCAAGATTTTTCAGAGGTTAGAGTGGATGAATGCAAAGGAATGTTTAATTTTGGTGGGCAAATTCAGAACCAGAGGCTATGGTCTCCGAATAAGGTGGCTTCAATGTAAGACTGAGATTAAGAGGAATTTCTTCTTTTAAAGTGTTGAGTGTCTTTGGAACTCCATGGAGGCATGTGGGGCAGAGACCTTGAGTATATTTAAGATGGATATGGATTTCACATCATTAAGTGAAGTTATCCACAATCCTGTTTAATAGTGAATTAGGGTCAAAATAAAATGGTCAAGTTTTTTTTTAAAGATATCAGATAGGTCTGTGGCAACTGATAAACGTACTTAAACTTAGTCTGCACCAATCTATCTGTTGCAGGTGAATATATCTATTGTATTGGTAGGATGGCCATCACACAGTGTATACACAATGTTCTATCTTCATTCTGAGAACTTCCTCCTTTCATGTTGTGGGCCATTACATTTGTGCTGAACGTGACAGTTTAGAAAAGTTAAAAACCTGTCACACCCTTCACTCAACAAGTGCCATCAAGCCAGGAGACCAATCCTTCAATAATATGCCAGGAGCAAGAGAGACTGCCTGGAAATGAGATAATAATCCGGAAAAGGGACAACATGCATGCTATAGAGGGAAAGCAGCTTGTCCCTCTATAGCATGGGTCAATTATAGAGAAAGTTAATTCCACAGGACAGACAAAGCTCTGAATGCTATCTTGAATGGTGGTGGTTAATCAAATGGGTAATGGGAGGAAGTGGCTAGGACAATATCCCCATGCTCAATCATTGCAGAGCACAGAATGAATGCCAAAGGCAAGATTTAAGGATTTTCAATGATCATAGCATCTTGACATCCTCTAGGACCCTCTACACAAACATCAGCTTTCAGCCAATTCAATATGTTCCACATTTCATCAAGCTACACTTGAAAGCAGGAATCTAGGACAACAACATTCAGGCACCAGTGCCAAGGATGAGTTCCAGAACTATTCATGCTTCCAACCGAGCTACTTCAGCAGAGCTGCAACAATAGCATCTTCCCAGCCGAGGGCCAGATTGAAGCACTACAGTCATCCACCACATCTGGTCATGAATGGTGATGGACAATTACACACATAATGGGAGTAAATTCCAAAAGCAATCACATCCTCAATAATGGAGGGACCCAGCATATGAGTACCAAATAAATGCTGAAGTATTCACAGGCATATTCTGCCAGAAGTGCTGAATATATTTTCTAGGATCCTGAACAGAGAAGCCACTCTCCAGCCAAATTGATTTGCGCGAAGTGATATCAAGAAACAATTGGAATCACTGGATTCAGCAAAGGTCAAGAGGGCAAATCACATCTGAGCTGTGGTACAGAAGACATGTCCTCTGGAATAAGCTGTGAGTCAAGTTAAGCTGTTCTAACAAAGTTACAACCTTACATTTGAGAAAATTGCCCAAGTACATCCTATTTAAAATAATCAGGCCAATACAATCAGGCTATTGACATCCAACAATCTGCTCTCAATCAGCAAAGTGATGGTGCCATCATTGACAATGCTATTAAGCAGCCCTCAGTTATTGATAATCAATTCACTGATGCCCAGCTCAGGTTTCACCAGGACCTTTCCATTCCAGACTTTATTATCACAGCCTTTGACCAAACAGCCTGAAGCAAGGCGAGAGTGACTGGCCTTGACATTGAAGATGCACTTGACTGAAAAGGGCATCTAGGTGTCCTGATAACACGGGGCATCAAAGGGGAAATACTCCAGTGGTTGGGGTTATAATTCATACATAAGAGGATGTCTATGGTTATCAAAGTTCATGTAGCCCAATTATAGGGCATCACTGCAAGGAATGCAAAGGTCAGTAATCTAGGCCCAATGATCTTCATCGGCTTCAGTATGCTGACTTTATGAAAGGAAGACGTATGGAGGTTCATTGATTGTGCTATTTTCAATTCCAATCCTAAATCCTCAGTAACTGAAGCAGCTCATACCCACATGTAGCAAGACATAAACAACATTCACGCCACAGGAGTGGAGGGCAATGATCATCTCCAACAGGAGTCTCACTATCTACCCTTCATATTGAATGACATTTTCGCAGCACAGTGACGCAGCTGATGGAGCTACTGCCTCCCTGCACAAAAGGCCTGGGTTTGATCCTGACCTCGGGCACTGTCTGTGTGGAGTCTGAAAATTCTCCTTGTGACTACATGGGTTTCCTCTGGGTGTTCCAGTTTCCTCCCACATCTCAAAGATGTGTGGGTATGTAAATTAATCGGCTCTGTAAATTGCCCCTGGTGCATAGGGAGTGGATACAAAATGTGGGATGACATAGAACTAGTGCAAATTATTAATCGATGGTTGCAGTGGATTTGTGGGCTGAAGAGCCCGTTTCCATGCTGCATCTTTCCTTGAATCAATCAATCAACTGAATTGATGAGAAAATTCAATTGAACCTTGCTGCATAAATTCTGTAGCTGTATGAGCAGGTCAGAGGCTGCAAGTGACACACCCTGACACCCCAATATTTTCTATTACCTGTATTGCAAAGTTATCAGAAGCACAATGGAATACTCTTCACTTGCCTGGACAAGTGCAAAAATAACAACTCTCAAAATGATCTAAAAAAATAATCTCAACCCCATCCAAGGCAAAGCAGCCCATTGTACCGTATCAACCACCTGAAATATCAATTCCTCCACCATCAGTATATAGTAGCTGTAGAGTGTGTGTCATCTGCAAAAATGCACCGCATTTACTTGTCCAGGCTATTTTGAGATAATCTCCCAGATAATCTTGCTATTTCTACTACCTAAAAAAACAAGAGTAGCAGGTGCAGAGAAGCATTTTAAGGTGAAAATTCTGCTTCAAGCCAGACACCAGTCTGATTTGGAAATATACCACTGTTTCATCACCATCTCTGTGTCAAAATCCTGAAACTCTCTTCCAGGAGCATTATGAGAATAACTGCAGCAGAAGAAGTGCAGCAGTTCAAGATGGCACTCACCATTACCTTCTCAAGAACAATTTACTATTAGCAATAAATGCTGACTAAAACACAAAGTGTTCGAGAAGCTCAGTGGGATACGGCAGCATCTATGGAGGGAATGGACAGGTGACGTTTCAGTTCAGGACCTTTCTTCAGATTGATCGTCATGGCCGAACAGCAGGAGAGCAGCTGACATCACAGAGGGGAAACAGTTAAAGAGATGTCACTGAAATCCCGTAAGTGAGAGGAGGAGAACTTCTTCAAAGTAGCCATACGTTTAGGAGATTTTACAGTGGAGCATTAAATTGGAGACACAAGAAACTGCAGGGTTCTTGAGCAATAAAAGTGCTGGAGGAACTCAGCGGGTCAAGCAGCATTTCTGGAGGGACATTTCAAATCGGGACCCTTCTTTAGATTTATTGCCAATGACACCAGATGCCAAAAAATAATAATTCCCAAAAATGGAAAATCATCCAGAAAGTAGGACTAATTCAATCTCACCAATGACTGCACCATCAATCTAATTTCAATCAACAGCAGGAATGTCAGTGGCAACTAAGTGCCAGTGATCGGTTTAGGTTTCGTCAGGATCACTCAGCCCGGGATCTCATTAAAGCCATTATCCAAACATGGATGAAAGAGCAGAATATCAGTGCTACGGTGAGAGTGACTGCTCTCAACATCAAGGCAGCATTTGACAGAGTTTAGCATCAAAGGGCCCTAGTTAAACCGATGTTAATGGGGATCTGAGAGAAAGCTGATTGGGATCATACAAAGGAAGACTGTTATGGTTGTGTGGGAAAGAACTGCAGATGCTGGTTCAAACCGATGATAGACACAAAAAACTGGAGTAACTCAGCGGGCCAGGCAGCATCTCTGGAGAGAAAGAATGGATGACAGTATGGTTGTTGCAAGCCAATCACCCCGTCCCCAGAACATGTCCAGTTACTTCATTAATGATTTTTCTCCCTATCACTCAAATGATATTCAAAGTGCAGGACAATGATTTTAATTTATTGATAAGATGCTTACCCAAGATAGAAGGTTATGCATTTAGCCACAATCTACCCAATATATTGAAAATAATTTGCATTTCTGAGCTGGGCAGTTACTATTACTCATTTATCCATCTTTGATAGATCAGAATGAATCCTATAAGTTCTCAGCATCAGCGCTAATTGGACTGATATCCCATATCAGTACTTGTTTTGAAAGGCACTGGCTATGTCTTTATATTGAACGGGGTGAAACTTTTGAATATTTTTTTTACCCCGATAGACTTAAGGCAAATGCTGCGAGGAAGCCAATGAGAATCTCTTCTCCTGTTAGTGTCTCCGTGAAGAGATTCCAAGTGAGTTCCTGCCTTCAGGGAGAATACAGCAGCCAGACCTAAATTATTCGAGTAGTTTCGACATAATATCTGACCAGCTGAGCCTATGCACACAACAGTTCATTGAATAAATTCATTCCATGGCTAGTAGATAGATCCTCCAGATGCAAGGTTACAGTTGATTGACCAGTTTGGTCATTATCCGGCTTCAATCTGTCTAATGAAAAAATGCGGGCAGTAGGCATCGATACGAGTTTGGGAGAGAAATGCATTTTAATTCATTTACCGTGTTCTCAAAATGTCACAGCGAAAGCAAAGCCGATTTTGATAAACCGAGCCCCCACTTAAACTGCAGTCTCAGGCAGCCAGGCATCAAATAGTATGTTCCCCACAGTTAAGCTCAACTGTCAAAGTTGAGAAACTAAGCCAACCAGCTTCTGTTCAAAACCAACAACTGAGAGATAATAATTACAGGACTGATTCCCAACCGAGAATAGAATTAGATTTATTGAATTGCTCCATTATCCATGTTCTAACCATCTGTTAAGTGCAAAGGGTATTTTTATTTGCTCCTAACCTTTGTTCTCCTTGGTGAATGCCGCTAGCCAGCTTTCCAACACTACTAACCCCTCCGGATATTGAGGGGGCCTTCTCACAAAAAATCCCCCACCACCTCCTACCTTATGCTGTTTCCACATGGCTCCGAGCGCCTTCACTTCGTGCTTGCTGTGTTTGCCCTCTTCCAGGCACTGGTAGCAGACGGGTATCTTGCAGTTGGCGCAGTACATACTGTGATTCTCCAGTTCGTGCTCGGCGCAAGTGGAGTGCTTGCGAGGCGCTGGCTTGCCGGCGCCGCGGCCTTGGGCGGGTGGCAGGAGCCGGTGCTTGGCCAGCGGCCCGCGGGCCGGGTGGCAGCGCCTCTGGCAGGGCTCGCAGTAGAAGACGTCGCACTGCTCGCACATGACGGCCGCCTCCTGCGGGTTGCGCTCGCACAGCTGGCAGCGGGCGGCCACGGCGCGGCTCTGCTGGTAGCGGCCGATGATGGCCTCCAGCAGGCGGTTCCTGGCGAAGCCGCGGAGGCCGCGCTCCTCCAGCAGCGCGCTGCGGTGGCACTGCGGGCAGGTCAGGCTGGAGTGGCGGAGAGGCGGCGGCGCCGGGGCGGGCGGGAACACCCTCACCCCGTTGGGCGACTTCTGGCTGGGGATGGGCGGCGCGAAGCTGGTGTAGGAGCCGTAGCCGCTGTCCGCCTCGCTGTACACGCTCATCTTGTCCAAGTCCAGGTAGTCGTAGTCGGAGGCGGAGGCCGAGGCGGGCGGGCGGCCCTGCGGCGACGGGGGCTCGGCCTCGGGCGTCTGCACCAGGATAGTGCGGGCACACGGCAGGCACACGTTGTGCGAGCACGGCAGGATGATGGGGTCGCGGTAGAAGGCGCCGCACACTGGGCACTTGAGCTCGTCTTCCATGTCAGCCATGCGGCGGCGGCCGGGGCCGCGGTGGGAAGGAGGAGGGAGGATGGCGGCGGCCGTGGTGGGATGGAGGATGGCGGCGGCGGATGGAGGACGGTGGTCGGGTCCGCGGCGGGTGGGCGGGGGGCGGATGGCGATGGCGGTGGCGGGGGGCGGTGGGCGGTGGCGGATGGAGGACCGGTGGGCGGGTGGGCGGGAGGGCGGGAGGGCGGAGGGGAGGGCGGTGGAGGGCGGTTGGCGATGGCGGTTGGCGGCGGCCGAGCGCAACCTGCGGCTTCAGGCGCGCGACCAGCACCGCGCGGGGAGGACAGCGCCACCGGCCCCGCACTGCGCACGCGCGCGCTCCAGCCGCGTCAGGGGGCGGCCCGCGCGCAGCACGCCGGGACTTGTAGTCCCTTCCTGCAAACAACGATGCGCCCGCCGGGGGAGAGGAGAATGCACAAGGAGCCGCGGGTGCTGCAATCTTGAGCAAGGCACAAAGTGCTGGAGGACAAGAGACGCATAAGGAACTGCAGATGCTGCAATCTTGAGCAAGGCACAAAGTGCTGGAGGAGAAGAGACGCATAAGGAACTGGAGATGCTGCAATCTTGAGCAAGGCACAAAGTGCTGGAGGAGAGGAAACACAAGGAACTGCAGGTGCTGGAATCTCGATCAAACACAAAGTATCGGAGGAACCCAGTGCGTCAGCCAGCATCTGTGGAGGGAGCGGACAGGCAACGTTTCAGGTCGGGGACCCCTCAGCGGGTCAGGCATCATCAGTGGAAGGAAGGAATGAACAGACAACATTTTGGGTGGGAATCCCTCTTCCGACTATCCGTTCCCTCCACAGATGCTGCCTGACAGACTGAGACCCTCCAGCGCGTTGTTTCATTTTTGCGTCTGAAGTCACCAAGTCTTGTGTATTGGCCTCAATTCAAGAAAAGGAGAATTCACTGCCCGCTACCCATACACGCTCATTTGCTTTTACAAGTTTCCGCAGTTGGCAGATTTCCTTTAGTATTAATAATCACATACGTTTCTGTTTTTACACCGAGGGGACGCGTCTGGTGACCATAGAAGTTGTAGACAATTTAGCGAGTGTTAGCAGAAATATCCCCTCAGAATGAAGCAACCAACCGCGCGACACCGGTTCGACCCCCGCAGGAGTTGAATCTGGGCCGGGCAGTCTGGTGCGATGTGTGTATTTAGAGTCATTGAATCATATAGCCCGGAAAAGGGCACTTCGGCCCAAGTGGCCCATGGATTCACATTTAGATACCCTTCTACCCAGCCTGCGCTTGGCCCACAACCTTCTGAACATTTCCTATGCATATATCTGTTTAAATGGTTTTTTTAATGTAGTTATGGTACCTACTTCAACTATCTCTGGCAACTCATTCCGTATACCCATCACCCTCCGTGTGAAAACGTTGCCCCTCAGATTCCTATTAAATCTTTCCTCTCTCACCTTAAATCTATGTCCTTACTCTGTGTAAAAGATTCTGTGCATTTACCCTATCTATTTCCTTTATAATCGTATACACCTCTATAAGATCACCCCCTCATCTTCCTGCACTCCAAGGTATAAAGTTCTAGCCTGCCCAACCTCTCCCTTTAATTGAGACCCTCAAGTCCTAAGTAATATCGTCACTGCACAACTTGCAGCTTAACAACATCCTTTTGAGAGCAGGATGACCAACAGTGGACCCAATACACAAATTGCAGCCTCACCAATATCCTGTACAACTGTAACATACCATGCAAACTTCTATACTCAATACCCTGACTGGTGAAGGCCAATCTAACAGAAGCCTTCTTGACTATCCTATCTACCTGTGATACCACTTTCAAGGAACTATGTATCTGTAGTCCATGACATTCCCCAGGGCCCTGCCATTCACTGTGAAGGTCCTGCCCTAGTTTGAGTTCCCAAAATGCACTTATCTGCATTAAACTCCATTTACCATTTCTCAGCCCACTTACCCAACAAATCAAGATCCTGTTGTAATTTTTGATTACCATCTTCGCTATCTCTGATGCCACTCACTTTAGAGTAATCGAATTTGCAATTTAATCTGGAGTCAGACCGTAAGGTTTAACCAAGTAAGTCACTTTGCACCAGATATGGGCCGAGTTTTAAAAGTAGTTGGTTGCCACAAAGTTGAAACAACATTATGCCCACATTAATCAAGAATTCACCATGGGGGAATAATCTGTATTATCTATGTATGAAATTTCGATATTACTGCTCCTGCTCTGTCAATTAAAATTGGATTTTTGAGGGGGCTAAATCATTGTGTCGTTGTATGGGTCAGCATTCAATATACCCGTAAGGCCAGCTGTAATCTGGACAGTTACATATAATCAATAGTAACATCGCTGTGCTGTGTAGTACTTGGTTTATTATAGTCACATATACTGGGATACTGTGAAAAATTTAGTTTGCGTGCTATCCAATTAAATCAGCTCATAGTCTACTTGTGTGTAAGGAGCCATATAGAAGTGCAAATCGAAAAATACCCAAATACAGAATATAGTTTACTGCATTGTAGTGTTACAGCTCCAGAGAAAAATTCCATTGTCCACGATGAAGTAGATGAAAAGATCGGGACTACACCCGCCCAGTTTATGGAAGAGCCATTCAGTAGACTGATAACAGAGGAGAAGAAGCTGGTACTGAGCCAGGTAGTACATGCTTTCAAGCTTATGTATCTTCTGCCATCAGAAAAAAAGTTAACTGCTGAACTGTTAATTTCTCTAAACTGGACTCGACAACTGTGGCTCAGCTTGCATTCTATCATTTCCTATAAGGTGAAACAGGATAGTATAAGTGGCAATAACACATCGCTTACACATGAGCTCAATGTCTTTTATGCACACTTTGAAAGGGAGACCAATGACTCACCTACATGAGCCCCCACATAATGACCTTGTGATGTCAATTTCTAAGGCTGCTGCCAGAGCATCGTTTTAGAGGGTGAATCCATGAAAAGTATATGGCCCAGATGGCGTACCTGGCCAAGAACTAAAGATCTGTGCAGACCCGCTGGTGGGAGTAGTCAAGGACATCTTCAACTTTTTGGTTCTGTGGGCTGAGGTTCCCATCTGCTTGAATAGACAATAGATTATAGGTGCAGGAGAAGGCCATTTGGCCCTTCGAGCCAGCATCACCATTCAATGTGATCATGGCTGATCATCCCTAAACAGTACTGCCCCGTTCCTCTCCATATCCCCTGACTCCGCTATTTTTAAGAGCTCTATCTAGCTCTCTCTTGAAAGCATCCAGAGAACCTGCCTCCACCTGAGACAGAGAATTCCACATCATTCTGTCCCATCTGTGCCTGAGAAGAGCATGGTGACCTGCCTCAATGTCTACCATCTGATATCATTTATGTTCATCTTAAAGAGGTGCATTGAGATGTTCTTTATGGTGCAAATCAACTCCTGCCTCAGAAATGATCTGGATCCAATTTAAATTACCTTATGCCACAACAGGTCAACACCAGATGCTATTTTACTGGCTCTCCACACTGCTCTGGACCATCTGGGTAACAGAAACACACACATCAGGCTGCTATTCATCGACTACAACTCACAGCTCCATAACAGAGGACTCTGATTTATGGGCTGTTCCTAGCGACCATTTGGTGATGGATATTAGGTGCTGCTGGATGCTCAGTGAAAGGTGCTCTTTGGTTTGCTAGCCTCCCAGCGCAATGAGATGTCCATTAGGGAATGTTGCCGACTAGCCTTTTCCAGACTACAGGATGTGCGGAGGGTCTCATTACAGCTTGGTGCGGCCAACAGCAAGTCTCTGTGGGGGAGGATCACAACCTAGGGTCCTTCCGCTGCGGGGCATTGAGGGGCGGAGTCCAGTGGGGGCACCCATTAAACGAGGGAAGGGGTCCCTGAGGGCCACAACAGAGGCAACCTTGCTTGGTTTAAAGATAGTTTTGAACACCACTGAACATGATACTAATGAATGTATAGACGCTGAGAATGTCAGAAGAGTTTTGCAACTCTTCTTGTTTTATATGTATTTTTTATTCAGAATAAAGTTTATTTTTGGAAATAAAAAATAAACTACAGTTTAGTGTTCAAACTGATTTTGAAGATTGGCCTCTCTTAGCCTGTCAGATAGTGATAAGGATCAGAGTAGCATCGGAGGGAGGGGGGGAAATATCACTGTAGAAGGTATCTTGACTGTTTGTAACTTGGTCTGCTTATGCCAATTAAAATGCACAGAAATGCAAAAAGACGCAGAGTGGTGGACTCAGCCCAGTCCATCATGGGTACAGCTCTCCACACCATTGAAGGTATGAGGCATTGCCTCAAGAAGGTGACATCTAAAATCAAGGAGTGCAGGAAGGAACTGCAGATGCTGGTTGACACCGAAGATAGACAATCTATATATTTAAAAGTCTGATCTTGTATGTTTATGTGTGTGCTTGTGTGTGTGTTTGTGTATAATCACATCTTCTCGAAAAAACGACGTGCTAACGGTAATATTTTTACATATTCCGGTAGAGATTTTTCCCGTTGAGTCCGAAATCGCCTTTTCTGAAAATTTCATGCTTTATTTCTCGTTATTAATCAAAATGTTCAAAAATTGGATGAAAATTTGAAAAAAAATAAGACATTCGCGGATGACGTCACAATGGGTCTGCGCCGTCTTGTTCGCGCTGCGAGTGACGTCACACCTGCTGCTCCCCGCCGCTGCCTGCCACTCCCCGCTGCTGCCCACCCCGCTCCCTTCCCCCCTCTCCTCTCCTCCCCTCCCCCCCCCCCTCTCCCCGCCCCCTCTCCTCCTCCTCTCCCCCCCCTCCTTCTCTATCCCCCTCCTGCTCACCCCCTCCTCTCCTCCTCCTCCCTCCCTCTCTCCTCTCCCCCCCTCCACCTCTTTCCAAGCCCCTCCTCTCCCCCCCTCCACCTCTCCCCCCCTCCACTCCCCCTCCCCCCTTCCTTCCCCCCTCCTCATCTTCCCCCTTCTCCCCTCCCCCGGTCTCTCCCCACTCTCACCCCCCACTCTCCCACCCTCTCTCCACCCTCCTCATCCCCCTTTCTGTCTCTCCCCATCCCCCTTTTTCTCTCCCCATCCCTCCCTCCCCCTCCACCTCTTCCCAAGCCCCTCCTCTCCCCCCCTACACCTCACCCCCCCCCTCTCTCCCCCACCCCTCCTCCCCCTCCTTTACCTCCCTCCACTTCTACCCCCCTCATCATCCCCCCTCCGTCTCCCCCCACTCTCTCCCCCCCTCTCCCCCCTTTCTCCCCCTCCCCTCCCATCTCCCCCTCTCCCCCCGATCCCTGCTAGTCCCCGCTGCTCCCCAGCTGCCCGTCTGCTCCCCTCCCCCCTCTTCCTCTCTCCCACTCCTCCTCTCCCCCTTCCACCTTTTCCCAAGCCCCTCCTCTTCCCCTTCACCTCTCCCCCTCCTCTCTCGTCTCACCTTCTCTTCCCCCCACCCCCCTCTCTCTCCCCTTCTCTCTCTGCCCCTCTCCCCCCCCCCCTCCTCCCCCCCCGTCTCTCTGTCTCTGCCCCTCTCTCTCTCTGTCTCTGCCCCCTCTCTCTACCCCCCCTCCCTCTACCTCTCTAGACGCGCATGTGAGTTAGGGGCTATGCGTGAGTGGCTAGGGAGAGGATGGGGTAAAAGGAGCGAATTAATAATATTAATATAATATCAAGGGGGGTGGTTAGTGTGTGTGTGGGGGGGGAGGTGGTTAGTGTGTTTGTGATGCTGCAGGCCGATCTCCACAACCATACGTTGAGGGGACGGGACCCAACGGGTCCCACTTGGTCTAGTAACAATTAAAACACAAAGTACGTGCTATAAATCCAGGATAAGTGCTCAACTAAGAAAGCTAAACCCAACGCCACAGTACTGTATTATCTACCTAAATATACCAACTTACAATAAATAACTCTGTACTAAACAAAAACAGCTACCTACATATTAACTAGCTCTTTAAAAAAAAAAAATCCTGTAAATACACTTATATCATTGCGGTTATCAAGTGGGAACCTCCCTTCACAGGTGTTTCATTGAGTAAGGCCCACAACACCTCGGGAAGGCTCAACAGTTGGTTTTGGCGTTGCAGAACAACCCAACTTATCCTAGCCCATCATTAAGTTTGTAACATCACAAATATCACCCTTGCATACACTGACAAACTACAATTACAAAGAAATACACATACTGCATGTCATATGTTTCCTTTCTGCCCCCAGCTGACATTATTTCTTCACCAAATCCACCTCTCTCTCTGTCTCTGCCCCCTCTCTCTACCCCCCCCCTCACTCTACCTCTCTAGACGCGCATGTGAGTTAGGGGCTATGCGTGAGTGGCTAGGGAGAGGATGGGGTAAAAGGAGCGAATTAATAATATTAATATAATATCAAGGGATAATATAATACCTTGCTCTGCTGCCTCTGGCATCTTCAATTCAATTCAATTCAACTTTATTGTCATTGCACAAATACGAGTACAGGTACAACGAAATGCAGTTTAGCGTCTGGTCATAGTGCAAAATAGTAGAAATAAAAATAAAAATACTGGTTAACAATGTGTGGAGAAATTGTTAACTGGTACATAGGCAAATAAATGTATATAAATGGGAGAGTCTAAAGATAGCTAGCGATGGGACTGTGAGTTCGGCAGTGTAATGGTGTTATTGAAAAAGCTGTTCCTCAGCCTGCTTGTACGAGACCTGAGGCTCCTGTACCCCTGATGGGAGGAGGGCAAATAGTCCATGGTTAGGGTGAGAGGGGTCCTTGATGATTTTCCCGGCCCGTCTCAGACACCGTTTGCGGTGGACAGCATCCATGGCAGGGAGCGGGGCACCGATGATGTGCTGAGTGGTTTTCACCACCCGTTACAGTGCCTTCCTGTCAGCTGTGGTGCAACTGCTGTACCATACCGTGAAGCAGGTGGTCAGGATGCTTTCAATGGTACAGCGGTAGAAGTTGGACAGGATCTGGGGGGACAGGTGAACTTTCTTAAGCCTCCTCAGAAAGTAAAGGCGCTGCTGCGCCTTTTTGATCAGTTTGGTTGTATTGAGGGACCAGGACAGATCCTCTGAGATGTGTACCCCGAGGAATTTGTAGTTGGAGGCGCGCTCCACCTCAGTCCCGTTTATGTGGATGGGGGTATGTCTGCCACCTCTGGTCTTCCTGAAGTCAACGATGATTTCCTTCATCTTCTTAGAGTTGAGGACGAGGTTATTATTGGCTTTACGGCCTGACGCAAACTCTGTCCACAAATTCCTAGCTCTCCGAATAGCGATGTGGTAGATCTCGCTATGAATCCTTTACAACCCACCTCTACCGGATGTACTCTTGCTCTCCATCCTCGCTGCTCAACTTCTGCTGCCAACTCTACATAACTAAGCCTTTTCCTTTCATAAGCCTCATCCACTAAATTCTCCCAAGGCACCGTTAGTTCTATAAAATACACTATCCGTTGACTAACTGGCCATAATACTATATCAGGCCTCAAACTAGTAGTCATTATTTCCTGCGGAACAACAAGCTTTCCTCCTAAATCTACCTGCATCTCCCACCAGCAAAACTGCCTCTTTTCTACACTTTCCCAGTTCATCCACTGTCCCCACTTAAGCTGAGTTACAGCCCTTATGCATCTCACTGCTTCCTCCTGATGACGTATATGCTCTACAACCAATTTCCTCCTCTCTGTTGGACCTGCCTTACTGCACACTGGTATCCCTGTGCTGAACCCTAAGCCTCCTTTCCCTTGCTGCACCCTATCAACAGTGTCTGTATGCCTCAGAGCTGCTTGTGCTTCCTCTACTGCCTGCTTTGAGTTCCACTCCTCCCTCTAGTTACACTTGGCACCAGATTACTAACTAAGGTATCCTTGCTCCCTGATAATTGCACTTTAGCACACTAACAAAAGGAGACACAAAATACTGGGGTAACTCAGCGGGTCAGGCAGTATCTCTGGGGAGATGGAATCAGTGACGTTTCAGGTCAAGACCCTTCTTCAGATCTTCTTCATGCTGAAGAAGGGTCTCGACCCAAAACGTCACCTATTCCTTTTCTCCAGAGATGTTGTCTGACCCAAGATTCAAGAGAGTTTATTGTCATGTGTCCCACATAAGACAATGAAATTCCACTGATTTACTCCAGCATTTTGTGTTTATCTTCTACAGGTATAATCAAGAATTCCCACCATGTGGCCATGCACTCTTCTTGCCGCTACCGATGGGCAGAAGGTACAGAGAGGTCTGAAGTCTCATACTACCAAGTTCAGGAACAGCTATTTTCCTGCAACCATCAGGTTCTAGAACTGACGTGCACAGCCCTAATCTTACATCAACAATGGGAGACTACAGACTATGCCTTACTACTATGGATCCATATCTAATGGTGTTTTTGCACTAATGTGTTGTTTTACACAGCCCTTTTCTTTTCACTGACTTCTATGATTTATGTGTAACTTTGTTCAGTGTGCTGGCTTAGTCTATATGCCTGTGATAGAAACATAGAAAATAGGTGCAGGAGTAGGCCATTTGGCCCTTCGAGCCTGCACCGACATTCAATATGATCATGGCTGATCATCCAACTCAGTATCATGTACCTGCCTTCTCTCCATACCCCCTGATACCTTTAGCCACAAGGGCCACATCTAACTCCCTCTTAAATATAGCCAATGAACTGGCCTC
This sequence comes from Leucoraja erinaceus, assembly GCF_028641065.1. Classification (NCBI taxonomy): domain Eukaryota; kingdom Metazoa; phylum Chordata; class Chondrichthyes; order Rajiformes; family Rajidae; genus Leucoraja; species Leucoraja erinaceus. The sequence continues at coordinate 17,272,470 of NC_073381.1, forward strand.
AACTACCTCCTGTGGCAGAGAATTCTGCTACAAGCAGGTTTTCCATTGTACCTATACCTCACTGCACTTGTGCATCAGACAATAAACTTGATTTGACTTGAAATAGTCATACATTTCTTTCAGCTATATTCCACATTTTTTTATTATGCTACGACTTGGAAAAATCCCTCTCAAACCCACACAATTCCTAGCATAAGTCGTCATTGAAAATACTAATGTGTTTCAGATTTCTTCCTGTGTCAGCGTCCCATAGAAAGTTAAACATGATGTGAAGTTGTAGAGAATGTAGACAAAGGGCCTTTAAAGAGCCAACTCAGAAAAAAAGCAGCTGTTGCTAAGAACTGTGGGTAATTCAGGCAGGGTTATACACTGTCAGCAAAAGAGCCTTCCCCACATTGCATCTGGTTCTAATTCGTGAGTGGAACTCTGCACATCCAGGCTCCCCGAGGATTACTGAAGCCTTTTCTTTGCTGACATTACAGAAATACTTAGGTGACGATTCTTTATTTTGTTTTGCATCGTTGTGATTTACAACTGCGCAATATCTTCACAGAAAGTGCAAACAAACAAAAATCTTGGGTGGTCCCTTTCCAGGCATTTACAAATGTGTAGTTTATGAGAAAGTTTTGTTGAGTGTGCGTTAGATGTTGCCAAATGACGTGGTTCTACACAGTACATCACTCCAAGTGGCCAACTTGTCAAAAAAAAGAAAAATATGTTTTAAATAATGTACTTTTTATACATGGTTCAAAAGATGAGCCAATTAGAGGTAATAAAGCTGAAAGAAAACTGAGAGACATCCGTGTATGTTGGTATCCCACTGGGTCTTCTACCTTATACAGAGAGCTAAACTTGAATATGGAAGGCCATTTTTCCCTGGGATGATGACACCTTTTTCAACAATTTCAGCACCTTAGAGACATACTCAGGTCATAATTTACAACCCCTGGAGATTATATATGCAGCTGCTGGCAATAATGAACTCAGTCAGAAACCTGTTAGCAAGAGAGTGCAGTAGTGCTCTCTTCTAAAACATACTAATATGCTATAAACAAAGATGCTACAAATATTCAGCAATCAGGCAGTATCTGTGAGGGGAGAGAGTGATTACCCGAAACGTCGCCCATTCCTTCTCTCCAGAGATGCTGCCTGTCCCGCTGAGTTACTCCAGCGTTTTGTATCTACCTTCGATTTAAACAAGCATCTGCAGTTCTTTCCTTCACAAAGCCCGATCAAGGATTGTCCGAGGGTCACCAAAGAGGTATATGGTAGTGCAGCACTGCTCTCTGGCTGTGTTAGGATCATTCAGTTGCCTGAAGCGAATAAAGTATATCTATCATCACCAATTGTCAGTTACCCTAGGGGGGGGCTCCTCACCACAAGTTTAAATGTCTATCTTCCGTTTAAACCAGCATCTGCAGTTCCTTCTTTCACATGTATTAAAAATAACATATATATATATATATATATATATATATATACATATATATAATGGCTATACTGCACCGATTTATGCTACAACTCTTCACAGACCCAGTGCCTATGACGTCTGAACCATTCACCTGTGCTGCGCACCATTCGACCAATCAAACCGTCTCGTATTGGATTGGCACACGGTTTGACCAATCGCAATCAGGAGCAGAGCAGAAACGGGGAGAGGATCGTCCAATCAGAGAAGGGTGGGGGCGGGACGTTTGCCCCGGAGTCGGATGGTGGGCGGCTGACGTCATGGGGGGGGGGGTTTAACGGCCACTCGGCGGAGCGAGGAGTGAGTGTGTGTAGAGGGGCGGAGTGAGTGTAGAGGGGCGGAGTGAGAGTAGAGGGCGGAGTGAGTGTGTGTAGAGGGGCGGAGTGTGTGTAGAGGGGCGGAGTGAGTGTAGAGGGGCGGAGTGAGGGAGTGTAGAGGGGCGGAGTGAATGTGTGTAGAGGGGCGGAGTGAAGGAGTGTAGAGGGGCGGAGTGAGTGTGTGTAGAGGGGCGGAGTGAGTGAGTGTAGAGGGGCGGAGTGAGGGAGTGTAGAGGGGCGGAGTGAGGGAGTGTAGAGGGGCGGCTAGTGAGTGAGTGTAGAGGGGCGGAGTGAGTGTAGAGGGCGGAGTGAGTGTAGAGGGGCGGAGGGAGTGATAGGAGTGTAGAGGGGCGGAGTGAGTGTAGAGGGGCGGAGTGAGTGTGTGTAGAGGGGCAGAGTGAAGTGTAGAGGGGGCGGAGTGATGTGAGTGTAGAGGGGCGGAGTGAAGTGAGTGTAGAGGTGTAGAGGGGCGGAGTGGGGAGTGTAGAGGGGCGGAGTGAGGGAGTGTAGAGGGGCGGAGTGAGTGAGTGTAGAGGGGGAGGAGTGAAGGAGTGGAGTGAGGGGAGGAGTGGAGGAGAGGGGCGGAGTGAAGGAGTGTAGAGGGGCGGAGTGAAGTGAGTGTAGAGGGGCGGAGTGAGGGAGTGTTGAGGGGCGGAGTGAGGAGTGTAGAGGGGCGGAGTGAGGGAGTGTAGAGGGCGGAGTGAAGGAGTGTAGAGGGGCGGAGTGAAGGAGTGTAGAGGGGGGCGGAGTGAGTGGAGTGTAGGGGGGCGGAGTGAGTGTAGAGGGGCGGGAGTGAGAAGGAGTGTAGAGGGGCGGAGTGTGAGTGTAGAGGGCGGAGTTGAGTGAGTGTAGAGGGCGGAGTGAGTGTAGAGAGGGCGGAGTGAGTGTGTGTAGAGGGGCGGAGGAGGAGGAGTGTAGAGGGGCGGAGTGAGGGAGTGTAGAGGGGCGGAGTGAAGGAGTGGCGGAGCGGCGGAGTGTAGAGGGGCGGAGTGAGTGTGTAGAGGGGCGTAGAGTGAGTGTAGACTAGGGAGTGGGAGTGAGTGTAGGAGGGGCGGAGGGAGTGTAGAGGGGCGGAGTGAGGGTAGTGTAGAGGGGCGGAGTGAGTGAAGACTAGGGGGCGGAGTGAGTGTAGAAGGGCGGAGTGAAGGAGTCTAGAGGGGCGGAGTGAGTGTAGACTAGGGGCGGAGTGAGTGTAGACTAGGGGCGGAGTGAGTGTAGACTAGGGGAGGTGAGGGGAGTGAGTGTAGACCTAGGGGGGTGTAGACTAGGGGCGGAGTGAGTGTAGACTAGAGGGGAGCGAGTGAGTGTGACTAGGGGCGGAGTGAGTGTAGACTAGGGGGGGGAGTGAGTGTAGACTAGGGGCGGAGTGAGTGTAGAGGGGCGGAGTGAGTGTAGACTAGGGGCGGAGTGAGTGTAGAGGGGCGGAGTGAGTGTAGACTAGGGGCGGAGTGAGTGAGTCGACTAGGGGCGGAGTGAAGGAGTGTAGAGGGGCGGAGGAGTGTAGAGGGGCGGAGTGAGTGTAGAGGGGCGGAGTGAGTGTAGACTAGGGGCGGAGTGAGTGTAGAGGGGCGGAGTGGTACGCGTGTGTGCGCAGGATGTGAGAGCCGCCCAGTCCCTGGAGAGACGGCGGAGCAGAGCAGTGATGGACCCTCCCTCACTCGCTCCTCACCAGCCGCAGCTGCGACGTGAAGCGGCGGTGTCCATGGCGGGGAGGCAAGCGGACGGCGGCGGCTCGGTGCCCAACACGACGTGCCTGCAGGGTTTACCGCCGCTGCCCAAGAGCCTGAGCGGCCTGCTCAACTCGAGCGGCGGCTCCTGGCGAGAGGTGGAGCGTGTGTACGCCAAGCGCTGCATGATCCAGGAGGACCTGAGCCGGGCCCGCAGTGCGGGCAGCCGCCGCGCCCAGCAGCCCAGCAAGCCGGCCAACCTGGACGCCGCCCTGGCCCTGCTCCGCAAGGAAATGGTGAGTGTAGGGGCCCAGCCGGCCGGGGGGAACATGGCACCGGGGTGCACTGTTACACCTTCAGCGGTACAGGATACAGTTCATGGTGTCAGGATACCCTGAAGTACTGTCTGCCCCTGGAGAGTACATAGTGCCTTAGTATCTTCTTGCCCTTGGGCAGTACAATGTGCCAGGATACACTGCAGTGCACCCTGACCCTGTTGATTGTAACGTACCCATAACTGTGCAGTAAACTGTGTCAGGATGTATAATGATGCCCTTGTCTTAGGTAATAATCTGTCCCAATGTGCACTGTGGTGCTAAGCCTTTGGGGTAAACTATGACAGTCTACATCATAATGCAGCCCAACCCCAGGGATAAAGTGTGCCAGGATGTACTGTAGTGTTTACCCTAAGCCTAGGGAGTAAATTGTGCGTGATGAACTTTCATAGAAACATAGAAACCTAAGCCTAGGGAATAAAGTGTGCGTGATGAACTTTCATGCATTGATCTCTGGAGAGTAAAGTTTGCCAGTACGCCCTGTAATTCACCCTAAACATGTGGAGTAGGTTATGCTAGGATGCACTGTAGTGCACTCTGTCCTTGACGAGTCATGGTGTATGGTTGTACATTCTGCCCCTGGGGAGTTCATGGTGTCAGGATACCCTGAAGTACTGTCTGCCCCTGGAGAGTACATAGTGCCTTAGATACCATGTATTCTATGCTGACCCCGAGAGTACATGGTGCCAGTATCAGTGTTGAGATGCACTGGCATAGTGCCTGCCCTGGAGATTGTACCTTGCCTGTGTGGAGCAGGCCATACTTGCCCTTTCTACTTTCCCCAGTAGCCTGTCCAATGCTCATTGAGGCACGTTAGCAGTTGTTTACACTGTTCCACACTTCTGAGCATCATGCGGTGCTGTTGCATTATATCATACCACACTTGAGTTTGTTTAATGCTAGGGTAACCAGGGAATTTTGCAGGCAGTGACAGGCCAAAAGCAAGTGTTCGGTGAAACTGTCGCCTAGTCTACATTTGGTCTTGCTAATGTAAAGGAGCCCACATTAGGAGCAATGATTAGAGGTGGTGCATGTGAGCCTCAGTCACACCTCAAAGGGGTGTGGGGATCCCCGGATGGATATGAGGGAGAAGGTGTAGAGATAGATGTTAATCTCTAGTTGCAGGAGAAAATACCTGGGATGGGGTGGTTTGGGTGGGGAAGAGATGAATGAACCAAGGAGTTGAGGAGGGGGTGGTTTCTGCAGAATGTATAACTGGTGAGGACGGGAAGATTGATTGGTGGCGAGATGAAGTTGAAGGTGGCGGAAAATGCCGACAATGATATGTCCAGCGCGAAGATGAGAGATAAGGAGTAGAGAACTCGATCCTTCCATTTAGTTAATTATATTTAGTTACCATTGTATCTATTGTCATGGTGCAATTTGAACATGTCATTTGATCATGTCCAATAAATTAATCACATCTCCAAGTCCAGTTTCTAGAAATGAAGACAACAATGTTATGCACAGATGAACATGGTGTGCTAACACTGGGTTGTTAATAGTTTAAATGAACTTCAAATGTGATGAACATACGGGGCTCCTCGGGTTTTGGAAGATCTGACTTGGAGAAACCTGACCACCTACATGTTCTATCTTACATTTTTAATTATTTTTAAAAAATGGGAAAATTAGTTACAGACATATGACATTCTGATTCTGTACCATTGTAACTACACAAGGGAAAGCAATAAATAATCTAACATAATATTTTGTTTCTCTCAAAAGGAAAAACCTGTTTCTAGATAATTTTCAGTTACAGAACCACAAGAGCTGCCTCTATACAAATACCCAAAGGCAAAGAGGAAAAACTGGCCACATTTCACTTGCTTCTACTGTATTGCAGATGATTTAACTTGGGTTCATTTCTCTTCAAAACATTCAGTAAATGTTATTCAGTTTACCTCAGCTACTATAGCTGAGGTAAACATTTACATTTTCTTCCATTTAATTTGTATAATCAATTTTGGAACACTTTTTATAAAAGGGAAACATACTTTATTGTTTATGCATGAGATTTCCTTTTAGATGAATGGCAGGCACTTTATACTTGGATTTAAATAACGCCCCATTGACTGATCATTGCCGGCTGTCTGCATTAATGGGCTTCCTTCCCATTTTCTCTAACATTCCCTGCTTTTATCCCAAAATGGATATTTTGTCAAACATCAGTGAACTCTCTTCCACTGATCTTGGTGATACACAGAAGTGCAGGCTTGTATTTCCATTTGAGATCTTTACCAGTATGTTTCCCATACATGGTATAAATTTGGCTCGGAACCAGTGTGACCAAATGTTTAAACTGATATGGAACGGTATACAAAAATGCTGGAGAAACTCAGCGGGTGCAGCAGCATCGCCCCATAAATGCTGCTGCACCCGCTGAGTTTCTCCACCATTTTTGTGTACCTTTGATTTTCCAACATCTGCAGTTCCTTCGTAAATACATTGAACAGTATACTCTGGGCAAACTATACTTCTTTTAACATGGAGAGAAGACTTGCCTATGACAGCTGAATAATTGCAGTATCTTGCCGTATATCTCTTCACATATTATATTGTCTACAAGTCTCTCATTGACTCTTTCTCTGAATTCTATCTCTTCCTGAACTTTCAGGTCTCCTTTGCTTTTTTCCATCATCCATTACATATTTCAAGATGAAGTCTGTACTGGGTTCAGTCCTTCTATTTGAATCTCACAAAAACCTTTCATAATCTTTCAGCTTCTGTTTAATGTTTATGATGCAGCTCTCCCCTCCTGATTTTCCAGATGGTTCCTTTCACCTATTTGGGAACTGCCCCTTTTGTTTGTCATGGCTTTGATTGCAGTTAAGACCATGGAAATGGAAGTAGGCCAATTTTGACCCTTCCAGCTTGTTCCGTCAATCAATAAGTTTATGGCTGACCTGTGATTCATATTTATAGTCTATTTTCCTTGTATCCATTAAATTCATTTGATAGAAGTTTTGCTAACTAATTTCGGAATTAACATTTACAGTTAACTTGGAATCTATCATAATTTGGAAATGTTTCCCTTCTCCTGCTCATGGAAGCCTTAAGTGCCTGACCCACTTATGCGACAGCCGGCACCCGTGATAGGTCGCCAAAACTTTCAACATGTTGAAAATTCAGCGGTGACCAGAAAGACGCTACGACTCTTTGGAGACCCCTCACGACTATTGGAGACGTCTCACGACCATACGGGCGACCCCTGGCGACATGCCTGTATGGCCGTGAGAGGTCTCCTATAGTCGTGATGAGTCTCCAAAGAGTCGTAGTGTCTTTCTGGTCGCCGCTGAATTTTCAACATGTTGAAAATTTCAGCGACTTGTCACTGGTGCTGGCAGTCGCCTGTAAAGGTTACGTAAGTGGGACTGGCCCTTTAAGATGATAAATCAACTGAATTGCATTGATTGCTTATTTTTGCCGACTCTTCATGTAATATAGTAAGCTCTTTTTATTGGCAACCTTATCCAGACTGATTACAATCTTGTTCCTAGCTTTGGAATTTGCATACTTTGCTTTATTTAATATTGCAACACAATGTGGGCCATAAGATTGTTGCAATACTAAGTGAAAACAAATCAAATCCAGTGGCTAGGTTTGTAACAGTGATTCATCAATTTGTGTATTTTAAGCTATTGATATTTCTTGCTGAGGTAAATTACGGTCAGAACTAACAATTAAAATGGTGCTAGACCGAGTCAGATTTGTACAGCACAGAAGTGGGCTTTTCAGCCCACCATGTCCATGCTCATTTTTTTTTTGCCCGTTGGGGATCTATATTTTTATAGGCCATGCCTATTTGAGTCTGTCTAAAATGTTTCTTGAATGTTGAGTTTTTTAGTTTAGCAATACAGCATGGAAACAGGCCCTTCGGTTCACCAAGTCCACCAATCTCAATTCGATGTTATCCCACTTTCTCATCCACTTCCTAAACAGTGGGGGTAATTTACAAAGGCCAATTAATCTACAACCCGCACATCTTTGGGATGTGGGCGGAAACCGGAGCGCCCTTAATAAACCGTGTAAACTACGTACAGACAGCACCCGAGGTCAGGATCGAACCCGGCTCTTTGGCATTGTGAGGCAGTGGCACTACCAGCTGCGCCACTGTTCCGGAGATTGTGTCTGACTTTGCTACCTATTCTGGAAGTGAGTTTCTGAAATATAAACCTTTTTTTCAAAGAAAAAAATTCCCTTCAGATCCCCTTTTGAACTCCTTCCTCTCACCTTAAACCAATGCCCTAATTTTTATGTGATTTTATTTTACTCATGGAAGATGTTCTACTGCTGCTATGTCCTAACCTGGATCATTTTGTATTTTTTATTACATTCCAATCAGTATTCAATTTTCTTCCTTTGCCATGCTTCGTAAATTATTTTTTTGTAAATATCAGGTTATTTATTAAAAAGCCCATGCTCGTTATATTCTCAATTGAATGATATTTCAACATACGTTAAAGTATTCATATGAACTTAAAAATCAGCTAATGTAGATTATACTACTTGTATCATTCTGATTACTCTCATCTGGTCTTACTCGAGGTACGTCTGTTTTATAAAGCTTTCGGCTAGTTCACTGACTGGATGTGAGCTTTTTTTGTGTAGCATAGATGTAAATTGAATTTTGCATAGTTCTTGTAATTAAAAATAAATGATCGTTACAGTTGCTCTCTTAATTTGTAGTGAAATAAATCAATGACAGGATGTTTGCTTGCTCAGCTTTGGAGGAAAAAAAAATAGAAAGCCAAGCAGGGGCATATGTGAAAGACAACCTGTGATAATAGATTTCCAATTTCAATAAAGTTCAAAAGATCAGCTTACTTGAAACCTAAATCGCTGAGTGTGTAATGTTAAAGTCCTGGACCACTAAAAGCTGAAAGACTGTCAATAGTAAAATGTTAAGCTGTCACTGACGTCCTTCAACCAAGGCTTTACTTTGTCTATTCTCCTATCGCACATTTTCTTCAATGGTCAATAAGTTACGATCGGGAATGTCAATTTGACTGATGTTCTTTGTCATCCAAAGATACATGCTGACAGTTAATCTCTCTTAACTTTTCAAATAGCCAACTCATTTCTTTTGATTTTACCATGTGTCCTTTATATTCTGTCTTGTACAAATATGCTCAAATCTGATTTTAATTATTTAAAATCCTGCACAGCCAAGATTTCCTTTCTTGTGCGATCCCAAAATGCACAGAAACCAGACAAAGGGTCTCGACCTGAAACGTCAACTATTCCGTTTCTCCAGAGATGCTGTCCGACCTGCTGAGTTACTCCAGTTTTTCGTGCCTATTCTAGATTTTGGTGATTTGTTGGGATCAAAAAAAGTGGGATAATACAAGGAAAGCTTAAAAAGTCTAAAGTGATCTTTAACTTTTTCCAGCCAATTATCCCCCCCCCCCCCCCCACCTCCCCCATAAAGCCATCTTTGATTGCTAGTGTCCTAAGCAATTCCAGAAGTTCCAGCCAGGATAATGGGACCATGTCTTAAATGATCATTGCATCAAGACTCCTGACTGTAGGTCAACATGCAGGTTGGAAAACCAAAGTATCCTTCACATGTTTACAAAGATCCCCAGGTGGAAACAAAGGAATTCTTTCCATCCAGATTTGCTCCAACCAAAGCACATCATGGATGGAATTGGTGGAAAGGGCAGAAGTATATTTAAAATTGATAGAAGAATGTGCCTCAAAGATTTTTTGCAAACTGGTGGGGAAAGCTTTGGGGCTTGGTCTTGTTCTGAATTGAAAGGTTGTGGAATTTTATTTTTCCAACCATTTCCCCTTGCTCTAACCCTTGTAACCATTGCTTGTAACTTTCAGAAAAAATGATTCATCAAAGCTGCTCGTGCACCATCCTGATACATTGTATTTTGCAGTAAATATTCTGTGCACGCATTGAATTCCTTTTCGGTGTGTCAAGTTTTAACTTACAATGTAATCTAAATGCAAAATGTAGTATCAAATACTTTTTAAAAATCTCTCTCTCTCTCTCTAAACATCACAGGTTGGTCTGCGCCAGTTAGATATGTCGCTGCTGTGTCAGTTGTGGTCTCTTTATGAATCGATTCAGGAATATAAAGGAACATGCCAAGACCTATCAGCTGCAGCAAATTCGGATTGTTCCTATGGATTGGAAAATGGATACTTCGATGAAGAGGAAGAGTACTTCCAGGAAAGTGTGGAAAATGGGAAAGCTGACAACTTGGAGACAAACCTTGCAGTGCCTAAAACTCTCAATTCCCGTGACCAGTGGATGCAGGATTCTTTTCATATTACCATATAGAAGCTATTCTGCAACTCTGACCTTCACACTATTTCTACAGTAATACTGTTGTAGTTTTTGAAATCACTAAGAGTGAAGGTGAATGTTATCTGGGAAGAATTGGTGGAAAGAAAGTAAAGTTTTAGTAACCAGATTTCATTAAGCTGAATTACAAAGCAGTGTCATTTGTAACATTGTACACATGTAAGGATCTTTTGATAGGATTGGTACTTAAATGTCTTCTATTTGGAAGAAGCAATTCGCTTTGAACCAAGTACTATTTATTTGTTTTGGTTGATGCCATAGCAGGGATTTAAGTTTTGTGGTTGGGGCCATGCACGCTATTTCTAGTTGCTGAAGCACTAGTGTTGGGCTATTGTCGCTTGGTTCAATTTTTCAAACTGAATAAATGAGTTTGTAGGCATAAACAATATAAAACACTGTGATTACTATATTAAGGGCTGAGAACTTTCCAAAAAAACACCAAATAAAATTGCAGTCACAGAAGAAATTAAAAAAAAATCCTTCTAATCGTGTTGTATCAGACTCTGCCCCATGTAGATGCTTTGTGGTGATGATAAAATGGAGTTAATGTCAGACTGTTCTGCCTTTCCTATTTGAAGAAATGTACAGTTCTGGGCTAGGGTAAACTGGAACATTTTTAAGCGTAATATATTTGGAGTGTATTTACATAAACATGTAGAACTGTATTAAATAGAGAATTTATCATGCCGTTTAACTCTGCATTAATCCAGAAAATTTGGTTTTACCTGGTCCAATCTAAAACACATAGAAAAATACCAATTGCAGTGTGTAAGCTGGAAAGCCGTCAGCAAAATGTGAACCTGTTGTAAAAGTGCTTTTGGGAGTTGTTTGGAAAGAATGATTAACACAATACATGATTACAAAAATGCAATTGATTTAAAAATATTTGCTTAACCACTGGTGAGTAAGTTAAAATAAATGATTGGATTAGCCCTGAGATGGTGATAATATGAATGAGTTGAATATAGGATGAACTGAATTTATTAAAGTAACAGCAATATTTTACCGCAGAATAAAAGGTATTTGTGTAAATTGGGAGAAACCCAAATCCCATTACTTAAATGCAGCACTGTACTTGAATTGTTGCCAGAAACCAATCTCTTAAATCATTCTGAATTTTATCTACTTGATTTTTATAAATTCGTGCTGTTAAGGTACTTTGTTTATTTTAAAAATAAAAATAATCCAAGGAATAAAACCCAGCAAGAGCATACAAATTTTATTAAGGAGGTCAATAGCTTTTATACCAAATTAAGTTGTTTTATTATACATGGAAGATACACATGCAACTGGGGCTATTTCAACATAGAGTGAACTTTCTTAACTGTATAGAGCTCCATATTGAAAATGCAGTTTCTTTAATTTCATGGTTTGCAAATCTGGTTTTGTAACTGCTCATTTTGTATCTTGAGATTTGGTGTTTGAAACTTAATTCCGTTTTTTTAAATATTTCTAAGTTATGAAGTTTGGTACATAGTTATAATTACATGTTTTGTTTAGGACTTTTTAATAAGAAGATAGAAAATCCAATTCAATAACTTTTGTATAGGACTCTTTCTGAATTTCGGGCTTGGATTTCAAGTGTGGGCTACCTATACTAAGTTTTGAGACTGGGTGCTTGTGTCTGGCCTTTTGAGTGGAGCTGGTATTTTTTGTCTTTGAACATGGCAAGGGAATTTATCAACAATTGATAAATGTTTTTAAAAAAGATAACACTTGTGCTTTGCATTTTGCTCTTGCCTCCTATCCAGTTAACTGGTGTTTTAGTTTGAGTTCTTGCTGCAATTTAAGACTTCAGCTGTCATTTTTATGTTTAAAACAAAACTGCAAAATCAACGTCTTCCTGTTTACTATACTGAATGTGTCCAATGAAAGCAGGTTTTCTTTTATGCAATTGGGACTCATTATAAAACATGCTTCTTGTCCATTTGCACTTGTAGATTTCAAATGTTAGCTCTTAGCTTGTTTGGAGTAGTTGTGGTTATATGTAAGACACTAATTTTTGCATGCATTGTAAAGGGCTCTAACTCGAATTGGCTAAGAAACCTGGGAAGAAAGAACCTTGCATCATTGCATCTGCTAGCAAAAAAATATAGGATCTCTGGATGCCCAGCCTATTGTTGAATGCACACATTTTAAGTGTATTTTACATATTTGAAAATTTGACTTTTATTTTTAAACCTCACTTTTAAGGATGCAATGACCAAATACAGAAACCATATTGAAACATGGATATTACCCCTAAAAGATAATAAACCTAAATAGCTGAGATTTGCTTTGCCTTGAGTATTTTGTGTGTATTCCATTATTTTGCATATTAAACATTGTGTTTGTTGTAGATGAGGGAGCATGGTGGGGGAGATGCAATTCAACGCAGATAATAGAAGCTAATGACTAGACCCAGAATATTTAGGCACTAAAAAACTCTGAAATAGGTAGGCAAAAAGATAATAAAATTACAAAAAGGCACGAAAAAGGCATTTATTGACAAAAAAAGGCATGTATTTTCACTACCAAAATATGGTTAAAAATGATAATGTAAAGGTGTACTACATTAAATGGCCAAAGTTGCCTGGTTGCACGTAATTACTAGCATTTTTTTCCAGATGGTGTTAAACTATGCCGTCTGTCAGACAGAATATGCTTCAGTTGTGAAAAACTTCTTTCTACCTCAGCTGAGGTCACTGGTGCATACCCGAAACAAGCTACAGACTCTATATATTCATGTCAATATCTTGTGCATTGCAACCACCATTGAGAACTTTAGCTACGTTTTGTATTTCTGCAAGATCTTTGTTACCTAAATTCACTCTCTCACATTTTACTTGTATGTCAAGTTCAAGTTACATTTATTGTCACATGCACCAATTGGTACAGTGAGATTTGAGTTATCATACAGCCATACATTTATTGTCACATGCACCAATTGGTACAGTGAGATTTGAGTTATCATACAGCCATACAATGTCTTACTAAGGATCCACACGGCGATCCTTAGTAAGACATCGCCCGGGGGGGGGGATGGTTCGAAGATGCGACTCGGAGAATAGACGCATCTGACCAAGAAGTGACTGGGAAAGAGTTTTCCCATCTCCCCCCATAAAAAAAGATCTCCCCAGGAACACATTTAAAAATATGCCATTTATTGTCACTATACCAGGAACTCATACATACAAACAGACTAGCACAAAATAACAAAAAAAACAGAAAAAAGGACGGACAGAGGGGGCTGGCGTGGGGCGGAATAGGTGCACAATTTCGCGGCCACATACATATATACATATATACAGATGGACTAGGGTTAGGTTTAACAAAAAGGGTGACAGACTGCTGGCGTGGCTGCCGTGTGCGGCGCCACCCGATGACTATGTCTTTCCCTACATCGCCAGGAACATTACAAATATCATTAGTTACTTTGTTGAAAACCTGCAAGTTATTCACTAATGTTTCGCCATATTTCTCAAGGGAAGTGATAACTTGTGGGAGGTTTGCAAAATTTGAAGCAATAAACACAAGTGGAGGGACTTTTTCCTCATGATTTCACTGACGATCCTGACTGCAGCAGATTCTTCTTCAAAACTGTTGACGATTTATTTTATCTTTTATAAATTTGCAGCATAGTAGAGTACAGGAAAGAGCCATGTACCCCACCTAGTCAAAATGGGCTGAGGAGGTAGCGGAAACTCAGGTGCCATTTTTTTGAACAACCGCACACATGACGGTGCTTTGAGAAAGATTTTGTTGACATTGGAAACTAGGCGATCGACATTTGGAAACAAGCTACGTGTGTGCTTGGCAATTCTATAAAGTCCTTGAACTAATGTCAAATGAAACATTTTGGGGAATAAAACTTTAAGAGCACGAGTAGTTTTTTTTAATATATGGAGCTGCATCAGGCACAAACAGAACATTCTCGTGTTTTATACCTTCTGGTCAAACTACAGCAAGTGAAGATGTAAACAACTGAGCAATAGTTGAGCTCTTTGACTTCTCCAATACTTACGGTCAGCAAATACTCCTTTGATGGTTGACCTGCTTCTCGTGCACCGTTGACCACATTGGCAACTTATCTCCCCACAGCATCGGTTGTCTTGTCTATTGAGATTCATATTTTGTTGCATGCAACTTCACCTTTAATTTTCTGCACAACAATGTTGAAGTTGCTGTCAACATATTTTTTCTGTAATGATGACTCGTTTGGTATATGTTCCTCTGTCTATTTCTCTAAAAAATCTCTCTGAGAGATTTGTTTTCCGAAACGTCGACTATTCCTTCTCTCCATAGATGCTGCCTCACCTGCTGAGTTTTCCAGCATTTTTTGTCTACCATCGATTATTCCAGCATCTGCAGTTCTTAAATAGATCTTGGAGAAGACTGAATCAGCGGGCAGCGGCACGAACAAATGATCGACCTGCACCCGTGGATTCGCCCCGGTGGTGGAAATTTTCTTGTAAGTTATACTATGTGAACACGTTAATAATTACATTAATATTAACTTGTTAACATAGAAAATGTCATTGTGATCACGGTACAACTAGAGAAAATAGCACAATCTTTTAGCAAAAGGGCAAGAAAAGGCTGATTTAGGCTCGCGATCTGAAAAGGCATTATCCTAGTGAAATCAAAAGCATGATAAGGCACATGGCATTTATGGCAAAATCCTGGCTCTACTAATGACCCAACGTTAGGTGATGGTTGTGAGCCTAATGATTCAATTTTGGGTCTCTGGGAATGGGACAACAGGGTCTCTCCAAACAACAATGATGCTGTGATGAATTAACCAGTGTGGCCCATACTTTCCTGTATGAGACCTGCAACCACTATGGCTCTACAGATCTGGAAAGCCAATCTTATGGATACAGAATAGAGCAACACGGCCTGTGACTGGTGATTGCATATAAATACTGGCATGGGCCAGATCATAGTTCTCATCTTTGATTTCCCCCCTGCAGATCCTCACCAATGCCCTACTCCTAGCTTTGCTGGTTGCCAACGGTTTTGAATATAGATGACCTTTGGAAGTATTCAAAAAGGGGAAAATGATCTGAAGCTTTAATTTCAAAATGTTTACTTTTCCTGTAACATTGCTTGCTTCTGGTGAAAAAAAAATCTTGTTTTTAATCTACTCTCCCATGTAGCCCCATAATCCCCTTGCAGATCCTGCATGGATCTAATGGTGGGCGTTGTGTGGCAGAGCATGTTCACATCAAGTTCACATCAGAGTAGGTAGGGGAAGGTAGCTACCTGACCCAACCCATTCCTTTAGAAGATTTGGATTGGAGTGCATGGATTTCAAGGAAAATTAATTAAGACTGGGATCCAAATGGCCACTTCCTATGTCATGGAAATAACGGGCGGCACAGTGGCGCAGCGGTAGAGTTGCTGCCTTACGGCGTTTGCGACGGAGAAGGCCCAGGTTCGATCCCAAGTACGGGTGCTGTCTGTACGAAGTTTGTGTGCTCTCCGTGACTGCGTGGGTTTTCTCCGAGATCTTAAGTTTCTTCCCACACTCCAAAGATGTACAGGTATGTAGGTAAATTGGCTTGATAAATGTTAAAATTGTCCCTAGTGTGTGTAGGATAGTATTAATATGCAGGATTCGCTGTTTGGTGTGGACCGAAAGGCCTCTTTCCGTGCTGTATCTCTAAACTAAACTAAAAACAACTAAACTAAAAGAAAGTGAGGTGATGGCAGTAAAAGCCCTGTCCCATGGTACGAGTTCATTTCAAGAGTTCTCCCGAGTTTGCCCTGAGATTTACGGTAATGGCCACTCGTTGGTACACTCGTGGACATTTTTCATCATGTTGAAAAATCTTCATGAATCTTCCCGTGCTTACCTGCCATTAGCGAGTCTTCCCGAGTACCTGCCGTTAGCGCTTTAAGAGACGTCCCCGAGCTCCGACGTACCCGCTACGTTCATTCTCCGTGTTTACCACGAGTTTGATTTTTTTTTAAACTCGGGAGAGGTCTTGGAATGAACTCGTACCGTGGGACGGGGCATTTAATTGCAAGGTTTTAATTCATTTTGCATTGCATTATTCTGCACGTGTTAGTGTAATTTGGTATTGTTTTACACATTATTAGGTATTGAAATCATAGTTTCAGGTTCCATTCATTTGTACGCAATCATATGGATAGGAATACCATACATCTTTGTCCATGAGGTGAGGTATGATAAAGTGCTGAAGTCTGCAACGTGCTGAAAGCCAGTGTTTATCTGAACATTTTGGTTGTTTCCCTGAGTTAGGTGAACACCTTAAGTTGCCTGCAGAAATCTTGGAAAGAAAATGTTCCCGTATAGGATCTTCATCTATCTGATAGAAATTTCCCTCAACATTCCTTATTGCCAAAGGGATAATGGTGGAAAACAAACTGCTGGAAGAACTAGAGTCTGTGTTTAATTGTCACATGAACTGGCTGTAGAACAATGAAATTCTGCAGCTTAAAAGGACAAACTAACACAATACATACAAATAAATATACTATAATCATAATACAATAAGTGAAGCAGTAATATGTGGGAAGAGCACAGCCAAATGGTCTGTTTTTCTGAAGTGATGGAATAATGGACTTCTTTGAGGTAGCTGTAGTCAAGAATTTGATCCTTGGGTGCTCCAGCAATACGAGCCAATGGTGGTTTGAAAATCAGGATTTGACTGTTGCTGGCAAGATCAATGTTGGCCACCTCGAATTGCCTTAAAAGGTAGCAGCAAATGGCTCTCTGAACTACAGCAGTCCTGGAGCACGTGCTCCAACAGTGCTGTTGGGTAGAACATTCTAGAAGCGATGTAGAGCAAGTGATATTTTTTAGCAAGTTGGGATAATGTGCCACTTGTAGGGAACAGTGCTGCTATGTTCTGCCATTGTCCATGTGATAGAGGTTGTAGGTTTGGGAGGTTCTGCCAGATTATTTGGGGAGAATAACAGCGGTGTACATTTTCTTTGGACCATACACACTGCCATCATTGCACGCTATTCTCATATCCCTGATATCTGAATTCCAAAGATTTGCTACCTTTTGAGTGAAGAAATTTCTTCTCATTTCAGTTCTACATGGCCTTGCATTTACTCAGTGATTCTGATTCCTGGTTGTAGACTCCTCAGTCAAGGGGAGTAACATATAACCATATAACAATTACAGCACGGAAACAGGCCATCTCGACCCTTCTAGTCCGTGCCGAACACATAATCTCCCCTAGTCCCATATACCTGCGCTCAGACCATAACCCTCCATTCCCTTCCCATCCATATAACTATCCAATTTATTTTTAAATGATAAAAACGAACCTGCCTCCACCACCTTCACTGGAAGCTCCTTCCACACAGCTACCACTCTCTGAGTAAAGAAGTTCCCCCTCATGTTACCCCTAAACTTCAGTCTCTTAATTCTCATGTCATGTCCCCTTGTTTGAATCTTCCCTACTCTCAGTGGGAAAAGCTTTTCCACGTCAACTCTGTCTATCCCTCTCATCATTTTAAAAACCTCTATCGTCCCCCCTTAACCTTCTGCGCTCCAAAGAATAAAGCCCTAACTTGTTCAACCTTTCTCTGTAACTTAGTTGCTGAAACCCAGGCAACATTCTAGTAAACATCCCCAAGTCTATCTGGTCAAGTTATTTTCTAAATCTCAATGAGATAACAATTTTAAAAGTACAGAGACTGCAGAGGCAGTTTATGTAATCTCCACAGCGGACTCACAATCATATAACCATCTGACAATTACAGCACGGAAACGGGCCATCTCGGCCCTTCAAGTCGTGCCGAACACTTATTTTCCCCAAGTCCCATCTACCTGTACTCAGACCATAACCCTCCATTGCACGTCCATATACCTATCCAATTTATTTTTAAATGATGAAATCAAATAACTAATAAATAAATAAAATAAAAAAATTAAAAAATTAAAAAAACTGCCTCCACCACTTTCACTGGAAGTGGAATCCCAGGAATCTATTTAGTGAATCTTTGCTGTACTCCTTTGTGACACGTATGTCCATTTCTTTAGATAGGGGAACAAAAAACTGCACTCAAATGTTTGGCCATGGCCTTTTACATTACTCTATGACATTGTTACTCTGAAACTAAAATCTTGGAATAAAGGCCTTCCTTATTGCTTGCTTCATTAACATGGACAAAGATGCTCCGATCCCTTTTGAACATCAGCATTTCCCAATATGTGAACATTTTGAAGTACTACTTTATTGTCCGCTGAAGTGAATGACCTTGCATTTCGTTGCACCATATTTCATGTTCATGCCCCTTGTCTCTGTCCATGTCCCTTTTTGAAGCTTCTGTAGTCAAACCAATTTACTTTGTATCATCCATGGGCCGAGAAATGGGACTATTTGTTACCTCAACCAAATCCTTGAAGTAGGCTGCGAATAGCTGGGGTGCAAGCACTGGAAAAGGAAACCAGATAGACACTTGAGGGAAAATAATTTGCGAAACCTCATGTAAAGAGCAAGGAAATGGAACTGATGGTCTGCTGTATTAAGAGCTTGCATTGCCAGAATGGTGGTCTCCTGTGGTGGTGGTCCCATGTTTTGTACAATTGTATTTTTAGCTTTTATTCTATTTGCTTATAGAAGCCCTAAGTTTTGTTATTATTTACAATAGGTTTATCCTCATGCACTTGAATGAAGTTAGCTACTAAGGAGCTAAATATCGAAATGTGCTTATGTACACTTTTCAGGTTATTTTTAAATGTATACTTCTACTTCCTCCAAATGAATTACTGTTTGCTTATCTGTATTCAGTTCCTTTATGCCCATCTATTAGCTCAATCTGTGAAGCTGTCCTGAAGTCTTTGCTTATTTTGATGAACAACAGCCTCTCATTGTTCCTTTCGTGCCCAAGTACAAACTATTACGCACTGTGAGTCGTAATTACTGTCTCTCAATCACAGCTGCTTGCAGTGGAGCGAGCATAGAGGGGAATTCATGAGTTGAAATCATTGTCATTCGACAATATTTAGTTCAAATCAAATCAACAAAATCAAAGCAGTGTGGTGGAGCAACGGTTAACATAGAAACATAGAAATTAGGTGCAGGTGTAGGCCATTCGGCCCTTCGAGCCTGCACAGCCATTCAATATGATCATGGCTGATCATCCAACTCAGTATCCTGTACCTGCTTTCTCTCCATACCCCCTGATCCCTTTAGCCACAAAGGCCATATCTAACTCCCTCTTAACTATAGCCAATGAACTGGCCTCAACTACCTTCTGTGGCAGAGAATTCCAGAGATTCACCACTCTCTGTGTGAAAAATGTTTTTCTCATCTTGGTCCTAAAAGATTCCCCCCTTATCCTTAAACTGTGACCCCTTGTTCTGGACTTCCCCAACATCAGGAACAATCTTCCTGCATCTAGCCTGTCCAACCCCTTAAGAATTTTGTAAGTTTCTATAAGATTTCCCCCCCCCCCCCTCAATCTTCTAAATTCTAGCGAGTACAAGCCGAGTCTATCCAGTCTTTCTTCATATGAAAGTCCTGCCATCCCAGGAATCAGTCTGGTGAACCTTCTCTGTACTCCCTTTGAGTTTGACAAATTCCTCGCTTTGAATGTTATCTGTGGAGTTTGCAGGCTCTCCCTGTGATAGAAGAGTTTCTGACAGTCCCTCTGGTTTCCTTCAACATTCCTAGAGATAAGCTGGTAGGTGAATTTGCCACTGTAAATTGTGTAGGGGAGTGTCAGAAGAATCAAAGGTAGCTTGATGGATGTACGAGAGGGGGGAAAAAATTGTGTGAATAAGGTAAGGGGGAACTGGATACTCTGCTAGGATTTAGAATGGACCTTAATGACCTATTTTTGCAAGTAAGTAATCGGTAGCATACTAATTTAATGGAACTGGGTTTGGTGGGTTTATTTTCTGAATGTTCCTGCGTGTCTAAATCCTATCGTCTTCCTTGATCTAAGCAGATACTGACAGAAAATAATCTGTGAGCCAGAATCAATGATTGGACCAAGGTTCACAGCCTCAATGCATTAACTTATTGCCACTTTCATTTCACTGCACATCTCGTATGTGTATGTGACAAATAAACTTGACTTGACTTGACTTGACTTGACTTAACAAATAAACCCAGCCTAATCCCAGGGACCATCTTTTTAGAGGAGGAAGTGACTTGCAGAGTAGAAAGCTTGCGATTTTTGCAAACTTTTTCTATCAGATAGAACAGTAAATAAGATATCTTAATTTTAGCATCTCCAATGTGTTTCCTCTGGTAACTGGTGTCTTCCACTGGTGTCTTCCTGTTTGTTGGACGCGTTTCTATATTGTCTTCCTGTTTATTTGATTGTTTTCCTGTTTTTTTTGCATGATATCAACGGGGTGGATGTGGAGATGTTTCCTCTTGCGTGAGAAGCTAGAATTGGTGATTGGTGTTGAAAAATAAGGGTTTGCACACTGAAAGACTGCAGAAATAGGCTTTTCTTTCAGAGTAGCAAGTCTTTGGAATTGTTCCTCTACTGGGTGGTAGGAGAATCCTTAAATATTTTTGAGACAGTTAGATTTTTCAGCTAAAGAGTAAAGGATTATCGGTGTTTGATGGGAATGTGGAGGTAAGATTACAGTTAAATAAGATTTGATTGAACATAGAAAATAGGTGCAAGAGTAGGCCATTCGGCCCTTCGAGCCTGCACCGCCATTCGATATGATCATGGCTGATCATCCAACTCGGTATCCTGTACCTGCCTTCTCTCCATACCCCCTGATCCCTTTCGCCACAAGGGCTACATCTAACTCCCTCTTAAATATAGCCAATGAACTGGCCTCAACTATCTTCTGTGGCAGAGAATTCCAGAGATTCACCACTCTCTGTGTAAAAAAATGTTTTTTCTCATCTCAGTCCTAAAAGATTTCCCCTTTATCCTTAAACTGTGACCCCTTGTTCTGGACTTCTCCAACATCGGGAACAATCTTCCTGCATCTCGCCTGTCCAACCCCTTAAGAATTTTGTAAGTTTCTATAAGATCCCCCCTCAATCTTCTAAATTCTAGCGAGTACAAGCCGAGTCTATCCAGTCTTTCTTCATGTGAAAGTCCTGCCATCCCAGGAATCAGTCTGGTGAACCTTCTCTGTACTCCCTCTATGGCAAGAATGTCTTTCCTCAGATTAGGAGACCAAAACTGTACGCAATACTCCAGGTGTGGTCTCACAGAGACCCTGTACAACTGCAGTAGAACCTCCCTGCTCCTATAATCAAATCCTTTTACTATGAATGTTAACATACCTGCTTGAACAGATCTGATTGAATTGGCGGATCAGGGCCGAGTGGCCTTATTTGTAGACGCTGGAAAGGCCAGCGACTAGTTCCATGTATAGGCAGCTGCAAAGTAACAAGGGGGAGTGCTAACAACATTTCAGTTTATTGTCTCTGCAAGAGCAAATGGGGGGGGGGAAAAAAATTCTTGAAAGAAGTGGTGAATTTTAGGACTATTAAAGGGAAAAAACAGGGAGGCTTAAGGGAATTCCAGTGTTTATTGTCTTGGCAAGAGAAGGCATGGCTGCCTGTGATAGAGGTCATGTTTGAAAGAACACATATTTCAGAGAGGACTGGAGGAAATTGCAGAAATAGTGGGCAGAGCTGTGGAAGGATTTGAAAACAAGTAGAAAAGGGATGTTCCTGTGCACTTGCTTCTCTCGCCCTCTCTATCTATCTACGGTAGTAGGAGGAGAGAATGGTGGCTCGGATAGGGATCAAACAGGCTGTTTTATCCTGGATGGGTTCAAGGTTCCCCCATGTTGTTGGAGCTGCGCTTGTTCTGGCGAGAGGATCATGTTTCATCACATTCCTGCCTTGTGCCTCGCAGAAGGTTTGGGGAGCTGTGAGGTGAATCGCTCACCACAGCATTCCAGCCTCCGACTATTAAAGGAAAAAAGCTGGGAGGTTTTCTCATCAGTAATTATTTAGCTGGTTCAGTTGTTTCTGGTCAGTGGTGACTCCCGGATGTTGATGGGGACCATGGGGTGGAGATGGATGGGGGGGGGGGGGGGGGGGGGGGGGGTGAAGGATAATTAGACTAAAGATGGCCATCACTTGTGTGCTGCAAATGTTACTAGCCATCCATCAGCCCATGGCTGAATGCTGTCTAAGGCTCTCTTCCTGTATGGATGTCCCTGTTTTGTTTTTTTTTGCATTTTTGATCTACAGATTTGCAGATTTTAACATGGGTTTAGTGATTAAATGGTGCCCTCCTGAGGAAAGCTCTGCAAATTGAGCTCCCAAATTCAATTAGTGTGGAGAGACTGCCTACCACCCATACACAGTGTTGGTGGAACTCAGACGGTCAGGCAGCATCTAGGGAGGGAATAGATCAATAAAGTTTTGGGTTGGGACCCTTTTTCTTGTTGGTTGCAGTGGAGGAAGAGAACTAGAAAAGAGGTAGGTGAGCAGGACAAAACCTGGCAAGTGATAGGGGAAGTCGGGATGGAGGGAGAGGGGATTGATTGGAAGATCGGTGGAGTAAATGAGCAAAGCGAGAGGTGAAATGAAGACAAAAGGGTATAGGATAAGATGAGGAGTGAAATGCAAAGCCTGGGGGAGAGGGACAGGGAGAAGAGGAAAGAGGGGATAAAAGGGAATGAGAAACTCTGGGTGAGATGACTACACAAAGGGTTGGAAATGAGCAGTGTGTACAGCATTCATTGGAGGCTTGCACCATACAAAGGACATTTATTATCACATACACCAATTGGTGTAGTGAAATTTGACTTGCCATGCAGTACACAGATAAAGATAAAACACAACATTAAAGAATTTAATAATAAACATAAAAACATCCCCCCTACAATGGTCCCCACTGTGAGGGAAGGCACAAAGTCCAGTCCCCATCCTGTTGTCCACCCATAGTCGGGCCTATTGAGGCCTCCACAGTCGCCGCTACAGGGGGCCGATGTTACAGGCCCTTCTTCGCCGGGTGATGGTGCTCCGCACTCAGGAGAACCCTCTCAGCGGCTTGGGATGCCTGGAACGGCCGCTTCCTAACTGGAGACCGCGGTTTCCGAAGCCAACAGGCCGCGCTGGGCGGAGCTCCACCACTGGCGATCTCGGTGAGAGATCCCAGGCTCCCGATGTTAAAGTTCAGCACCACCGCTCCACAGACCGCAGCTCCGCGATATTCACCTGCGGTCTCAGCATTCCAGAGCTCCAGCGCGGCGACCCGGGCAAGGCATCGCCCGCTCCGATCCGCGATAGCGCTCCAGCGCTGCGCCGCCGCCGAAGCCGAGGTACTGGGCGGTCCCCGACAGGAAACGCCGCTCCAGGCCCGTTGGTAGACCCCCCCCCCCCCCCCACCCCCATGTCCAGCAGAGGAAGGACCCTAGACTGTGGCCCTCCCCCACTGAGCCTTGGCGTTGGCTGCAGTGCGTCCCTCAGCACGTACTCCTGCAGTCTGCAGCGGGCCGGTCGGCAACATTCCCTGACGGACACCTCACTCCGCTGGGTGGTGAACAATGCTCGGGCAGACCAAAGACAGTCTTTCACCGAGATGATGACCTTCCAGCAGCACTCTATGTCAGTGTCTGAATGTGTCCCTGGGAACAGTCCGTAAATCACAGAGTCCTCTGTGACGGAGCTGTTCGGAATAAATCGTGACGGGGACCCTTCCAAACTTCTCCAGACTCTCTTTGCAAATCCACACTCTGCAAAGAGGGGCAACCGTCTCATAGAAACATAGAAAATAGGTGCAGGAGTAGGCCGTTCGGCCCTTCAAGCCTGCACCGCCATTCAATATGATCATGGCTGATCATCCAACTCAGTATCCTGTACCTGCCTTCTCTCCATACCCCCTGATCCCTTTAGGCACAAGGGCCACATCTAACTCCCTATTAAATGTAGCCAATGAACTGGCCTCACTACCTTCTGTGGCAGAGAATTCCAGAGATTCACCACTCTCTGTGTGAAAAATGTTTTTCCCATCTCCATAGCAACTGTCTCATCTCCATAGCAGCCATCCGGAGGGCAGCGTGCGCTGGCAGTGAGGTTCCGACGGTGCAGGAAGGATCTGACTGGGAGGGCTCCCCTCACCGCCAGCCAAGCCAGGTCTTGGTGCTTGTTGGTGAGTTCTGGCGATGAGGCATTTTGCCAGACAAGCTGGGAAATCTGATCTGGGAACCACGCCACTGGATCCATCGAGTCCTGTGCCTGACCACTGCCCGATGGACATGTGGTCAAAGGTGTTGGTCCGGAAGAACTTTTCCACAAATGACAAATGGGACGGCGATGTCCAGCTGACTGGCACATACAATATACAATACAATACGGTTTATTTGTCACATTGCACATAAGTGCAAGTGAAATGAATAAGTCAGCAGCGGTACAATTATAAAGAACACACACAAAAACACAATAAAAATTTAACATAAACATCCACCACAGCATTCATCGCTGTGGTGGAAGGCACACAATTTGGCCAGTCCTCCTCCATTTTCCCCCGTGGTCAGGACCTCAACCCTCCGCAGCTGTTGCTGCGAGCGTCCAGATGGTAAAGGGACAAGGTACAAGTCCAGGTAAGTCCAGAGTCGGCTCTTCCCCACCGGAGACCGCGGCTTTAAGTTGGTGTAGGCCGCAGGCCGGCGGTCGAAGAAAGTTCCCGTCGCGCCGCAGCCAGAAGCACCGCAGACCGCAGGGCAGGCTGTCGAAGCTCCCCTCCAGGGGTGATGGTAAGTCGCCACCGCGCCCGCGGGGTAGAAGTTGGCCGTGGGCCGGCAGTGATGGCTTCTTCTTCCCCCTGGGTCCCCCATGAGGGATCCTGGGCTGTAGACGCCACGCCAGCTGGAGGAGCTGTGCAGACCGCGGCTTCTGGCTGCCGGCTGCCCCGGGCCAGCAAAACGGAGCGCTCCCCTCCAGCGAGCCCCAGTGAGGGCTAACCCACTCCACGCCGAGAGTCCACGCTGCGCCCGCCGCTGAAGCCCCGGGCACGTCTCCGGGAAAGTCCACGCCGATCCTTGCTGTTAGGCCACGGGGAGGCGACCTGGAAAAAGTCGCCTCTCCATGGAGGAGGCGGCCCAAAACGGTTTCCCCCCCCCCCCCCCCCCCCCCCCCCCCCCCCCCATACACAAACCCCACACATAAAACACAAAGGAACATTAAAAAACATACTTAAAACTTACTAAAGAAATAAAAAAAGTTGAAAAAACTAACGCGCTGCTGACAGGGCTACCGCCATTACAGCGCCCCCATTGAACAATTACGTGGCATCTGTGCCAGACCCATCCTTCGCAACACCGGGGACAGGTAGAACCTCAGCAGGTAGTGACACTTGGTGCCCATGTGCCTTGGCTCTACACTCCGCCTGATGCAGCCACGCATGAAGGTGGCCATCAGGGTGAGGGTGACGTTGGGCACGCGTTTACCCCCATTGTCTGCTGATTTGTGCATTGTGACCCGTCGCACCCAGTCTATCCTCGACCCCCAGATGAACTGGAAGACGGCCCGGGTGATCTCTGTGGCGTAGGAGGGAGGGACAGGCCACACTTGCACCAAGTACAGCAGCCCTGAGAGCACCTCACACCTGATGATTTGTTTCCCGTTATGGAGAGGGAGAGTTGCTTCCACAGTTCCAGCTTCTTCCCCACCTTGGCTATCCGCTCCAGTCAATTCTTGTCAAACGCAGACCCCCCCCCACCGAACCAAATCCCCCCCCCAGCACCTTCAAGAAGTCAGGTTTGATTGGATTGGATTCAATTTATTGTCATTGCCTCATAAGAGACAACAAAATGGATTTTCCTTACAGTCATTAAAATTAAAAAAAACACAGAAGTCCACGACACAACACATCCCCACAGCAGCACCAAACTTAGGGAAGGAATCAAAGTCCAGCCAGCCTCCCCGCCGATCTTCCCAGATGTTCACCAGTGGTCGAGACCCCCCGAGCACCCACAGCCGCCGCCACGTGTGGCCCGATGCTCAGGCCCTCTTGCTGGGAACGATGGAACCTCAACGCCGAACCCCGACGGAGAACATCCTCAGTGGCCCGGACATCTAGATCAGCCGCCTCCCACCGGAGCCCGCGGCTCCCGAAGTCCACAGGCCGAACCGGGCGGAGACCCACGCTGGCGACCCCCGACAAAGGGCCGCAGGGCTCCGCGATGTTGGTCAGCGCCGCCCGCGTTGGGAGCTCCGTGAATCACAGCTCCGCGATGTCTATGCAGCCCAACACTCCGGAGCTCCAAACGGCGATCCCCGGTAAGGCATCGCCCGCTCCACGATGTATCCAGCGCTGCACCGCCGCTGCTGGAGCTCTGGGCGGTCCCGGCAGGAAAGGCCGTGCCAATCCAGTAGGTAGGCTGCGGAGGGGTGGGGGGGGAAGCGAGGACGCGACTCGAACAATAGTCGCATCCTGTCCAGGAAGCGACTGAAGGATGGTATCCCCCTAACTGTACCTTCTCCCCCCCACATCAAAGACAAAAAAAACCCCCAAAAAACGCACTTCAAACATATCAAAAAACAAAAAAAGATACCGGACTGAAGGCGGCAGCAGCCATGACAGCGCCACCGTATGTCCAGTGCGGTGTGGTGAAGGGGACGGAAGATCGGTCGGGCCAGTTGCCAAAGAGCATGGCCTCGCCCTTCCTGCGGTTCACCCTGGTCTCCTGTGGCCGACTGAAACTGGTCGCACATGTTGATCAATCTGCAGACCGAACCTGGATCAGAGCAGAGATGCAACATCGTCCATGTACAGGGAGGTCTTGACTTGAGTGCCCCCACTGCCTGGCAATGTCACTCCTCTTATGTTCGCATCTTTCCTGATGGACTCGGCAAAAGGTTCAATACAGCAGACGAACAAGGCGGGAGAGAGGGCAACCCTGCCTGAGTCCAGACCTGATGGGGAAGCTATCTGATTCCCACCCATTGATTTGGACTGCACTACAGATATCGGTGTAGAGCAGTTTGATCCAATTTCAGATTCCCTCCCCAAAGCCCATTTTGGAGAGCACGTCCCTCATGTACGTGTGCGATATCCTGTCGAAGGCCTTCTCCTGGTCCAAGCTGACTAGGCAAGCATCCACCCACCTGTCCTGCACGTAGGCGATGGTATCTCTCAGCAGCGCTAGGCTGTCTGAGATTCTCCTGCCAGGTACAGCACAGGTTTGGTCCGGGTGGATCACTTGTCCCAGATCAGACTTGATCCGGTTGGCGATGGCCTTAGACAGGATCTTATAATCTACATTCAACAATGTGATGGGTCTCCAATTCTTTATATCCTTCATCTCCCCCTTCTGCTTGTAGATTAGGGAGATGCTGCCCTTCCTCATGGAGTCTGACATGCTGCCTGCTAGAAGCATGTCGTTGTACACTTCCAGCAGGTCCGGGCCCACCCAGTCCCACAGAGCCGAATACAACTCGGCTGGTAAGCCATTGCTTCCGGGAGTTTTACTGGAGTCGAAGGAATGGATGGAGCCAGTCAGCTCCTCTAGGGCCAGTTGTTGGTCCAGACTCTCCCGCTTGCTGTTCTCCAAGACCTCCGTGATAGAGGACAGGAAGTTCTGGGAGGCGGTGCTGTCTGCGGCCTTTTTGTCATATAATCCGTGTAAAAGGATTTGCAGATCCTCAGCATGTCCGCCTGCAAGGATGTTACCATAGAAACATTGAAAATAGGTGCAGGAGTAGGCCCTTCGAGCCTGCACTGCCATTCAATATGATCATGGCTCTCTGTGTGAAAAATGTTTTTCTCATCTCGGTCCTAAATGACTTCCCCAACATCGGAAACAATCTTCCTGCATCTAGCCTGTCCAACGCCTTAAGAATTTTGTAAGTTTCGATATGATCCTCCCTCAATCTTCTAAATTCTAGCGAGTACAAGCCGAGTCTATCCAGTTTTTCTTCATATGAAAGTCCTGACATCCCAGGAATCAGTCTGGTGAACCTTCTCTGTACTCTATGGCAAGAATGTATTTCCCTCAGATTTGGAGACCAAAACTGTACGCAATACTCCAGGTGTGGTCTCACCAAGACCCAGTACAACTGCAGTAGAACCTCCCTGCTCCTATACTCAAATCCTTTTGCTATGAATGCTAATATACCATTCGCTTTCTTCACTGCCTGCTGCACCTGCATCCCTACTTTCAATGACTGGTGTACCATGACACCCAGGTCTCGTTGCATCTCCCCTTTTCCTAATCGGCCACCATTCAGATAATAGTCAACTTTCCTGTTTTTGCCACCAAAGTGCATAACCTCACATTTATCCACATTATACTGCATCTGCCATACATTTTCCCACTCACCCAGCCTATCCATGTCACCTTGCAGCCTCCTAGCATCCTCCTCACAGTTAACGCTGCCCCCCAGCTTCGTGTCATCCGCAAACATGGAGATGTTGCACTCAATTCCCTCGTCCAAATCATTAATATATATTGTAAATAGCTGGGGTCCCAGCACTGAGTCTTGCGTACCCCACTAGTCACTGCCTGCCATTCTGAAAAGTACCCGTTTACTCCTACTCTTTGCTTCCTGTTTGCCAGCCAGTTCTCTATCCACATCAATACTGAACCCCCAATACCGTGTGCTTTAAGTTTGTATTCTAATCTCTTATGTGGGACCTTGTTGAAAGCCTTCTGAAAGTCCAGATATAACACATCCACTGGTTCTACCTTGTCCACTCTACTAGTTACATCCTCGAAAAATTCTATAAGATTCATCAGACATGATTTACCTTTCGTAAATCCATGCTGACTTTGTCCAATGATTTCACCACTTTCCAAATGTGCTGCTATCCCATCTTTAATAACTGACTCTAGCAGTTTCCCCACTACCGATGTTGGACTAACAGGTCTGTAATTCCCCGTTTTCTCTCTCCCTCCCTTTTTAAAAAGTGGGGTTACATTTGCTACCTCCAATCCTCAGGAACTACTCCAGAAAATCTAAGGAGTTTAAAAAAAATGATCACTAATGCATCCACTATTTCTGGGGCTACTTCCTTAAGTACTCTGGGATGCAGCCTAGCTGGGATGCAGTACCGAGCTGTCCTCCTCCATAAGGCTGTTGATCACAGAGCTCCTCCCCCTGTGAACCTTATGGAAGAAGAAACGTGAGCACGTCTCATTCTGCTCCATGTGGCGGACCCTGGATCGGAAGATGATCTTGGAGTTCAGAGGTAAAATGCCGAGCTTGCCGGTCCTTCACCCCTCTAAGTTCCTCCCTCACATCCACCCCTCTCGATTGCAGAAGGAGCAGTTGCTATAAATCTGTCTGGAGTTGACACAATTCCCTCTGACTGTCTTGCTCTCTGAACCCCTTTAAATAGGAAAAACTTCTTAATGTTCTCCTTGGTTGCTTCCCACCAGTGTGTCGAGGAGTAAAAGAGGGGCCTCACCGTTCTCCAACGTGCATAGTCCCTCTTTAGCTCCTCAATGTTCTCTGGGGTCAACAGCTTCACATTTAACTTCCACGTCCCTCTGCCCGCCTTCCGGTCCTCCTGTAGGTGACAGGAAGCCTGAAGGAGGCAGTGGTCAGAGAAGAACACCGGCGTGAGGTCAGCGTGTTTGACCATGACGGCCTTCGTCGTGAAGAGGAAGTCTATCCGGGACCGGACTGAACCGTCCGATCTCGACCAGGTGAACCGCGGCTGGGACCCGCCTGCAGGGTCGCTGAAGGCGTTGTGCAGCTTTGCGTCTTTTACCGTCTCCATCAGCAACTCGGATGTGCTGTCCAGTCTGTCGTCCAGCCGCATCAATGAATAGCATTGGACCATCATTGCCTGTGGCAGATTGTGCTTCCTCAGCTGTCGTAGGAAGTAGGTAGGAAGGTTGTGACTGTTTGACTGTGGAGTCGATGGTAGCCCCCCCACTGGTCACAACCAATTATCTGTTATTTGCACTTTATAATTTTATTTATTCATGTGTGTATATATTTATATTATAGTGTATGGACACACTGATCTGTTTTGTAGTAAATGCCTACTATATTCTGTGTGCTGAAGCAAAGCAAGAATATCATTGTCCTATCAGGGACACATGACAATAAACTCACTTGAACAACCCTCCGCCTTCTATCAGTAAGCAACTCGTGATTTTATAGGATTTTAGTTGACTTGAATGCCTTAAGGGGTTTTTGCTTTGGCTAAACATGTGGATATTTCGGACAGAGTTGGGGGGCGTATAAGTGCGGGGGGGGTGGGGGGGGGTGCAGTGTTACTGGGCTGCACCGTGCCTCTGGCCGCTGCCTACCAAAGGCTCTGCTCTATCTGTGATCTTTGCTGCCTACAGTTCCAGCCGGCTCCTAGCGAGGGAGTGGTTGCCCTGTCGCAGGCAGCTCTCGGCGATAAACATCCGCACAGGGAACGACACTTCTCATGAGATGTGGGGATTGTGGGAAAGCCGTGCTCGCAGCAGTGTTTTGATCCAAGCAGCTGATTGATTATCGCTGCCGTCCTTGCCCCTCCTGCACCGCCGCTGCCTTGGGTTTTTATTTTGCCTGCTGGATATTTGAACGATATAATCAAAGCACCAATTTCGGCTCGGCCTTCCACATTTTTTTCCAGGTGAGCACAAAAGGGAGAGCGGGGGGACTGGGCTGGAGGCGAATGGAATGCAATCTGGGCCTCTGTGCTCAGGGTGATGTTTGAGACGCTCGGTCGATGCTGTCCGGCCGGGATTGGCGACAGCTACAGCTACAGCTACGGACGGGGAGACCGGGAATGGGTGCAGACCCGACCGGGGTGGGTGCAGCTCTGGATGGGGAGACGGGAATGGGTGCTGTCCGGATAGGGGTGGATGCAGACCCGGCAGGGATGTGTGCTGTTGGGCCGGGGAGATGAGAATGGGTGCTGTCCCGGCTGGGAGTGCTATCCCGAGACGGGAGTGGGTGCTATCCCGGCTGGGAGTGCTATCCCGGCCCGGGAGACTGGGGTACTATCCCGGCTGGGAGTGCTATCTCAGACGGGGGGTGGGTGCTGTCCGGAGGGCAGCCGCTCTCCCGGGAACACCTCTCTCTGTCAGCCAGGAATGTCGAGGCTTCATTGAATATGTGGTTCTCCAGGGTTCAGCGGTCATGCGAGTCTGAGAGGAGGTTAAACATTAACTAGGGAATGATTTAATCTCTAGGGCTCTGTAGAACCCGGAAGAAAAATCGCAGGGACATTTCAAGATTTGCCTTTCATTTCCCCTTCCCTTTGCCGCCCGCCCAGTCATGTACGGAAGTCTTGTGGCTGGTCGTAATTGGGCCGCTCAGCCAGCCAGGGTGGACCGCTCTGTATGAGGGTGCAGCTCACACGGTGAAGCCTGCAGAAACAGCAACCCCAGCTGGGACTGCCATCACCTAAATCAGGGGGTTCCCAACCTTTTTCGCCCCGTTTACCCCTGGCAACTTTAATAGCTACATAACAATGCTATTTCACTTATGTTATGAACATCTAATGACGAAAAGATACCGGTATACCACAACCAAACACAGTCATTCAGTGAGAAAAAAAATATGTGCAAATCCAGAATTAACAAATTTATCCTCTGGGTAGGCGAATTTACCCCAGGTTGGGAACCCTTGAACTGAATGGACACAAAGTGCTGGAGTAACTCGGTGGATCGGGCTGGAGAAAAAGCCAACCTTTAGGCTGCTTTCGGTAGAAATCCCTTCCCCCCTATCACCAACCCGAAGTTGTTAGGATGTGGAACGCACGGTTTGAGTAGGTGGGGGAAACAAATTCAACAATACGTATTTTTTAAATGGAGTAGGATGAATACTTGAAATGTTTCAGTGCTGTTTATAAGGGTGAGTGAGTGGAACTAATTGGATAACCCTTTTCAAAATCTGTCAATGGTAGGATGCGTCGATTTGGAGAATCATTGGTCCTGTCTCTGCCAAATGATTCTCCAAATCGAACCAGTGTATGATTTTGTGATTCTAACAAGACGTGGTCCCTTTTATCTATTCAATCACAACGTCCACTCCTATCCACCTCCTAACGCCAGCTGTTTGTTCCTGCCTCAGCCCATTTCTGCTGAAACCACCCATACCTTCCTTTTTCCATGACTGTCTGTTCAACCTTTCAATAAACTGGAGATCCTCCAAACCCTTCCTGTGTCCAAACCCGCACCATATCCTGTTCACTTGCCATCCCACACTAGCTGACCTGTATTTTTAAAGCTGCCTCCTCCTGCTCATTTGTTTTCTTATTCACACTTGGAATGTGTGTGTCTCTGAAAAGACTAATACTTGTTGGTAGTCTCCGCTTGCCATTATGAGATTGTGTGTTATTACAAACCACCCTTTGACCTGTTGCAATCCATGTGCTGAAGGTTTTCCCCACAATGCAGCAGTAGGCAGCGGTTCTGGAGTAAGTGGGATTTTCTGCCCAGGTTAGAATGGTTTATTAATTGGAGGCGACTGTGGAGATAGTGAAAAAATTTTCCTTTGACTCCTCCCATTTCCTCCAAATACAAGGCGTAGCTATGGGCAGGCGCTTGGGCCCTATCTATGTGTGCCTCTTTGTAGGGTACGTCGAACAATCTTTGTTCGAGGCGTACCAGGACCCTATCCCCAAACTCTACCTCCGCTACATCGACGACTGCATTGGTGCTACCTCCTGCACCCGCACACAACTCACTGACTTCATCCATTTCACCACTAACTTTCATCCGGCACTCAAATACACCTGGACCATTTCCCTTCCCTACCATTTCTAGACCTCACTACCTCCATTGCAGGTGATAGACTACTGACCGACATCTACTACAAACCTACTGACTCCTAAGGCTATCTGGACTACACTTCTTCCCACCCTGCCTCCTGTAAGGACTCCATCCCCTACTCCCAATTCCTCCGTCTACGCTGCATCTGCGCACAGGATGAGGTGTTCCACACCAGGACATCGGAAATGTCCTCATTCTTCAGGGAATGGGGGTCTCCTGCTATAGATGAGGTTCTCACCAGAGTCTCTTCTAAACCCCGTAACTCTGCTCACTCCCCATTACCCCCCACTCGTAACAAGGGCAGAGTCCCCCTTGTCCTCACCATCCACCCTACCAGCCGTCACAAGCAGTCTTTCCAGGTGCGGCAGAGGTTCACCTGCACATCCTCCAACCTCATCTATTGCATCCGCTGCTCTAGATGTCAGCTGCTCTACATCGGTGAGATCTAGCTTAGGCTTGGCGATCGCTTCGCCCAACACCTCCACACAGTTCGCAATAACTTACTTGATCTTCCAGTGGCTCAGCACTTCAACTCCCCCACCCATTCCGAATCCGATCTTTCTGTCCTGAGCCTCCTCCATGGCCAGAGTGAGGACCACCGTAAATTGGAGGAGCAGCACCTCATTTTTCATTGACTTCTCTAATTTCAGGTAGTCCGTGCTTTCTCTTTTGGCCCTCCCCCAAGCTTCTCAGCTCTCCCTCACTTTAACTTGCAACCACAGGAAATGCTCTTATGTCTTCTGTCGCCCCCCCCCCCCCCCCCCCCCCCCCCCCCCACCCTCACAATAAGGAAGAAGGGCCTCGACCCGAAACTTTTAATACCTTCGCTCCATAGATGCTGCCTAACCCGCTGAGTTTCTCCAGAATTTTTGTCTACCTTCACTTATCATTAGGATGTTATGAAAATGTCCTTGTTATTTTCAAGGCAGAGGTCAGTCGTCACACATTTGGGAGTTGCTGTTGAAGAAATCATGCCAAGATGATGTAGTGTGCTTTTGTAGATTCTGTACAGGTGGTGAAGGAGGTAAGCTTGGAGAAGAGGTGTCAATGAAGCCGTGTGCTTTTTCCAGGATGGTGTTGAGTTTCTTTACTATTGAAGCTCCACTCAACCAGAGTGTATTCCATCACATACCTGGTTCTTGGTTCTTGGTTTCTTGGTTCTCCAAAATATTCCAAATGGAATTTAAACTGGAGGTGGTGGAGGGAGGACTTAAGCCAGAAAGGGTTATTGGGAAGAAAGAGCTACATTAAATTTAGTTGCATCTGGTTGGGTGACTATAGTTGGGTGGAGATTATTTGGGGGGAGAACGAATTGCTGTACACATCTGTCTTTGTAGCTGGGATCACAAATTGGATCGAATGCCCTCGTCTGCTCCTAATTGGTTTGGGTTTGGTGTAGGTCTTGTAATCTATGTCGAGCTGAACATTTAACATTTTGTAAAACAGGTCAAACGGTGAGCTTCATGTCTGTCTGTCTTGGCGAGGGTTCCACCCCAGAGAATTCAGAAGTTTGGTGACACTCGCTTCTCTCTCATAGGTGTTAGTAACAAATCGAGCGGCCTGTCTTTGGACACGTTCGATGGAAGAAATGTTTTTATTTGTGTATGGGTCCCATGCTGCAACTGCGTAGTCCAAATGAGGCCTAACGAGGGTGAAGTATAGCTTCTCCTTGACAGAAGTTGAACAATGATGAAAGTTGCGCCTCAGAAAGTTTAGGACATCTGTTACTTTCACCGTTGCATGATGAGTTTGACCATTCCAATGCAGAGGGAGAGGGAGACGGAGGAGGGAGTGAAGTCGTGCGAAGGTGAGGGAGAGAAAGGTTAAAAAAAAAGGAAGAGAAAGATAGAAAGAAAGAGAGAGAACGAAATAAATATAGAGAGAGAGAGGTAGGAGTCTATAATAAGTGGTGGGTCAGTGAATGGAAGGGGAGAGGTGATGACGACTGTCGGAGCTTTTTAAATAATAAATGTGTGTGTGTTTTTTCAGACTTGCCCAGTGTCGGTGAGATTACTTGCTGTTGCCCCCCAGAAAGCCCCTTCATGATTTCGTCCGACGGTGAAGACGAACTGTACAGCGAGAGGACGGCACTGATATCGGCCGACACCTCCACCACCTTGTCCTACCAGGACATGGATGGGACGCCTGGCCACAGCGACGCACAGACTAACCGGGTAGGAACTGCAATGCCGGCTGTGGGGCTGCGGCTAATCTCGGTGCACGTTGCGCTCTGATAACGGGCCAGTCCCTTCGGTAAAGTTAACACAGAGTTAAAGTAATATGGTGCTATGTGGCATTTCATTGGTACCACGTTGTGTATCTTGAATTACACAGCTTTGATTTGCACACATAACATGATGTCTATAGAACATGAGCAGGCCAAAGGTTAAATGCCGATCCCTCCAATCTACCTTGTTGCGGCCCTTGCACTTTTTTCTTTTACCTGCACTTTACCTGGGACACTATATTCTGCATTGCTTGATTGTATTCATACGCAATGTTTTTATCTGGATAGCACTCAAAATATACCTTTTCACTTACATCGGTACATCTGACAGTAATAAGCCAATTCCCAAATGCTGTAGATGCTGCAAATGCTCAGTCGGTCAGGCAACATATGTGGAGAGAGAATCAGTCGAGCTACAACCTTTCTTCTGACCTCTAGACCTCTAATCAGTGACCGGTTTCTCCCATCACAGCTGCTGCCTGACCTGCTGAGATTTCCCACTTTTATTGCAGAACCACGTGGTTCTCCCCAGTGTCCGTGCTCCAGGAGAGCTTCCTCGAGCCCTGCCTTCACATGCTCTCGTTCCACGCGCACTTACTCCTTGGGGGGGAGGAGGGGGGAGGTCTCGGCGCAGTTAACGTGACCTTGTGTTCTCTGATCCGTGCAGCGACGATCGGGTTCCAGTCGCCCCGCCAACCCGGCGGAGGGGAGCGAAGGTCCAGGGGGTGACCCCACGAGCAGGGACGCTGGCGGAGAGGGTGAGGAGGAAGAGGAGGAGGAGCTGATCCTGAAGTATGGAGCGAAGCACGTCATCATGCTGTTTGTGCCGGTCACCCTGTGCATGGCGGTGGTGGTGGTGACGATCAAGTCGGTCAGCTTCTACACCAGGAAGGATGGGCAGCTGTAAGTGTCCAGCATGGCACCCTCATGCAACCTGGCTGTCCAAGGATCTCTCCGTCAATCCTTACCCACGTGGCTGCCTTTCTTGTAGAAAGTTACAAAATTCTTAAGGGGTTGGACAGGCTAGATGCAGGAAGATTGTTCCCGATGTTGAGGAAGTCCAGAACAAGGGGTCACAGTTTAAGGATAAGGGGGAAATCTTTTAGGACTGAGATTAGAAAAACATTTTTTACACGGAGAGTGGTGAATCTGTGGAATTCTTTGCCACAGAAGGAAGTTGAGGCTAGTTCATTGGCTATATTTAAGAGGAAGTTATCCGATTCAGATTCAATTTTAATTGTCATTTTCAGTGTACTGTACAGAGACAATGAAATGCATTAGATGTGTTTGTAGTTAGATGTGGCCCTTGTGGCTAAAGGGATCAGGGGGTATGGAGAGAAGGCAGGGATGGGATACTGAGTTGGGTGATCAGCCATGATCATATTGAATGGCGGTGATGGCTCGAAGGGCCGAATGGCCTACTCCGGCACCTATTTTCTATGTTTCTATGTTTCCACAAGTCTGAAGCGCCATTTGGATCTCCAGCTTAGTTTAATTTAGTTTAGAGGTACAACGCGGAAACAGGCCCTTCGGCCCACCCAGTCCACGCCGACCAGCAATTTCCTTACACTAACACTGTCCTACATGCTAGGGACAATTTACAATTTTACCGAAGCCAATTAACCTACAAACCTGTACGTCTTTTGAATGTGGGAGGAAACCGGAGCATCCGGAGAAAACCCACACAGGTCACGGAGAGAACGTACAAACTGTGTATAGACAGCACCCGTAGTCAGGATCAGTACCGGATCTCTGATGCTATAACGCAGCAACTCTACTGCTGCGTAAATGTGCTGCCCCTGTTCTGTTCACAGTGTCCATCTGGATCTTTTGCTCTGCCCACAATGCCCAGCTGGATCTTCCACTTACAGTCATAGAGTGATACAGTGTGGAAACAGGCCCTTTGGCCCAACTTATCCACACCGGCCAACATGTCCCAGCTACACTAGTCCCACCAGCCTGCGCTTGGTCCATATCCCGCCAAACCTGTCCAATCCATGTACCTGTCTAACTCTTTGTTAAAAGTTGGGATAGTTTCAGCCTCAACAACCTCATTTAACAGCTTGTCCCATACATCCACCAACCTTTGTCTTCTCCCCACCTGGCCAAACGATCCAAATTCTGCTGCATTCTTTCACAACCATCTTCACTATCAGCAAAACCACCCATTTTTGTATCATCAGCAAACTTGCCCTATATGTTCTCATCCAAATCATTGATGTAGATGACAAACAGTAACAGGCCCAGCACCAAAACCTGAGGCACAGGCCTCCATTCTGAGAAGCAACCTTCCACCACCACACTCTGCTTCCTTCCATGGAGCCAATTTATTAGCCATTTTAATTCCCCTCCACACTCCCAGACCGAACAGTTCGGCCTCTGCCAGTGTGATACCAAACGCAATGCCACCACCCCATAATCTGCATGGGTAGTCAACAACCTAACAGTGTGAACATTGAATGATACAATTTCAGGTGACCCTCCTCCCCCATGTCCCTTTCTATTTCTCCTTCTGATCTACCCCGTTTCTCTTGCACGCCCCGTTCAGTCCCAACTCCTTGCTCTCTGTTACTCAGTTTTTTTTTCCCAAGCCCCATGGCCCCTGTTACTTAATTTCATACCCATCCTCAAAGTTTTGTTCCTCCTTCCCCTCCCCCCACCCCATCTGCCCATCATCACACACTCCTTGTAACTGGTCCCCATCCCCTCCCCCTACTGTTTCCACCTCTGCACTATCACTCTTATTTGGTTCCACTCTTCATTTCTTGTTGGATTCCATCATCTGCAGCCCTTCATGTCCACACCCCCTCCCAGCAGCTCACTTCTTCCACCCTCCACCCCACCCTGACTCCATCTACCAATCAATCCCCTCTTCCCCTGCTAGCTCTTCCCTTCGCCTCTTTCTGTCTGCTATCTTCGCCTAATTATAGGATAGATGTCAACAAAATAGAGAGAGTACAGAGGAGATTTACTAGAATGTTGCCTGGGTTTCAGCAACTAAGTTACAGAGATAGGTTGAACAAGTTAGGGCTTTATTCTTTGGAGCGCAGAAGGTTAAGGGGGGACTTGATAGAGGTCTTTAAAATGATGAGAGGGATAGACAGAGTTGACGTGGATAAGCTTTTCCCACTGAGAGGAGGGAAGATGCAAACAAGGGGACATGACTTGAGAATTAAGGGACAGAAGTTTAGGGGTAACATGAGGGGGAACTTCTTTACTCGGAGAGTGGTGGCTGTGTGGAATGAGCTTCCAGTGAAGGTGGTGGAGGCAGGTTCGTTTTTATCATTTAAAAATAAATTGGATAGTTATATGGACGAGAAAGGAATGGAGGGTTATGGTCTGAGCGCAGTTATATGGGAATACGTGTTCGGCACGGACTA
Source organism: Leucoraja erinaceus (assembly GCF_028641065.1). Taxonomy (NCBI): domain Eukaryota; kingdom Metazoa; phylum Chordata; class Chondrichthyes; order Rajiformes; family Rajidae; genus Leucoraja; species Leucoraja erinaceus. The sequence continues at coordinate 17,310,813 of NC_073381.1, forward strand.
GAAGGGTCGAGATGGCCTGTTTCCGTGCTGTAATTGTTATATGGTTATCTCTACTCCACTCTTTCAGTCTAAATGAAGGGTCCCGAACTGAAAGGTCACCTCCATTATCGTCCACAGATGCTGCCTGATGCCCTCAGTTCCTCCGGAAACTGCCAGCTGCTCCCATTGTTTCAGCTCCACACAAACCTTCTCACAGTGCTGTTTTTGGTGACATAGTGTGTAGGCCCGGGGTGAGCGGTTTAACATCTCATGGGAGGGTTGGACCCTTTGAGAGGGCAGCGATGCCCGGGCATAACACTGGGAGGATCCAACTGGATTTTTATGCTCCAGCCTACAACATTCGATGGGAACCCACAAACCTCTGACTTGGCATTGATACGATTTGAGTCTAATGCTCGGGTCAGAAGTTATCCCACCGTTTGTTTGCTGGTTGTAATCTTCAATTACATAACAACATGCCTCGGTGTAGAGCCTTCATCATCATAAACTGACTCTGAATCCGGAGATCAGTTCTTCATTTCATCTCCTATGTGGAAGCTGAAAACTTATGAACTGCTGTCCACAACCACTCCTGTTCTGTACCTTGCTCCCCTTTACGGTGCTCTTTAAAACTTGTTGGTCGCCTGTCATACCATCTCTTTTGGAGAAACAAGGAATTGCAGATGCTGGAATCTTGAGCAAAACACAAAGTGCTGGACTAAATGATCGGGTCAGGAAGCATCTCTGGAGGACATGTTTCATGCTGGAATTGTAGTTGACTGATTGTCATTGGTGGGAGAAAGATTTGGGGGGAATATGTCTGTAGATATTGTACCTATGAAGAGTCAGTGGATGTTTTTAATATATTGTGAGTGCAAGGTTGAAATTGTAGCTGTTGATATTCAGATATACCCAGGACTAATTATAATTAAAGTCCTTTAACTTCTATTGGCACAGAATCTACACCCCGTTCACAGAAGACACTGATTCAGTTGGACAGCGCATTCTCAACTCCATCCTTAATACTCTGATCATGATCAGCGTTATTGTCGTAATGACAATAATTCTTGTCTTTCTTTACAAGTATCGATGTTACAAGGTAAGACTTTTTGAACTCGTATTATATAATTAATTCAAATAGGTTCTGAAGGCTTCACCTCTTTAGCTTCCAATTAAAAAGCCAGGCATTGCAGATAAGCAAGTTATAGGGAAAGTCAAACCAGCCCACAGAGAGTTATGCCCCTGTCCCACTTAGGAAACCTGAACGGAAACCTCTGGAGACTTTGCCCCCCACCCAAGGTTGCCGTGCTGTTCCCGGAGGTTGCAGGTGGTTGCCGGAGGTTGCAGGCAGTGGAAGCAGGTAGGGAGACTGACAAAAACCTCCGGGAACCACACGGAAACCGTGGGTGGGGCGCAAAGTCTCCAGAGGTTTCCGTTCAGGTTTCCTAAGTGGGACAGGGGCATTACAGAAAACCACAAAAAAACGGGCCCTTTGGTCCACCTTGTCTATGCTGACCATGCTGGCATTCTGGGCTAGTGCCATTTGTCTGCATTTGGCCCCAAGCCCTCTAAACTCTTCCTATCCATCTATCTGTCCAAATGTCTTTTTAAAAAGGTAGAAATTCACTAATTAGCAGCAAGAATTAGGATTAGGGCTACAATACTGTGGGATAAGTACTGGAGACCCACGTTTATTATTCATTCAATAGATGTGGCCGCCTCAAGCTGAGGCAGCATCTAATTACCCATCTGTAGTTGCCCTTGCTGGTGAGCTGCCGCCTGAACTGCTGCAATCTTTGAGATGCAATATACCCACCATGCTATTAGGGAGAGAGTTCCAGGTTTTTGACCCAGCAACAGTGAAGATGCGGCAACACATGGATGGAGTGGGGCTTGGAGAGCAACTACCAGTCAGTGGTGTTCCCATGCTTTTGCTGCTTGACCTTCTCGCTGAGGCAGATTCTGGGTTTGGAAGGTGCAGTCTAACTAGTTTTGGTGATTACATAGAAAATGGGTGCAGGAGGTGGCCATTCGGCCCTTCGAGCCATTCATTGTGATCATGGCTGATCGTCCCCTATCAATAACCCGTGCCTGCCTTCTCCCGATATTCCTTGACTCCACTAGCCCCTAAAGCTCTATCTAACTCTCTCCTAAATCCATCCAGAGATTTGGCCTCCACTGCCCTCTGTGGCCCTCTGTGGCAGGGAATTCCATAAATTCACAACTTTCTGGGAGAAAACGTTTTTTCTCACCTCAGTCTTAAATTACCTCCCCTTTATTCTAAGACTGTGGCCCCTGGTTCTGGACTCGCCCAACATTGGGAACATTTTTCATGCATCTAGCTTGTCCAGTCCTTTTATAATTTTATATGTTTCTATAAGATCCCCCCTTATCCTTCTAAACTCCAGTGAATACAAGCCTAGTCTTTTCAATCTTTCCTCATATGACAGTCCCGCCATCCCAGGGATCAATCTCGTGAACCTACACTGCACTGCCTCAATCACAAAGATGTTCTTCCTCAAATTAGGAGACCAAAACTCCAGATGTGGTCTCACCAGAGCCCTATACAACTGCAGAAGAACCTCTCTACTCCTATACTGAAATCCTCTTGTTATGAAGGCAAACATTCCATTAGCTTTCTTCACTGCCTGCTGTACCTGCACGCCACGTTCAGTGACCGGTGTACAAGGATGCCCAGGTCTCGCTGTACCTCTCCCCCTTACCTAACCTAACCCCATTGAGATTGCTGCAGTGAATCTTGTGGGTAGTAGAAACTGCTGCTACTTGTGTCGATGGTGGAGGGCAGGGGTGGGGAACCTTTTCAAGTTGGAATGCCGCATTAAGTTAGCAGTAATCTAATAAGGCCGCATCCAAGAGACTTCAATTAGATGTACTTCACAATGTACATTATTATGTTAAAATAGCCCCCATAGACTTACTAATGTATTATTAATGTGGCCGTCAGTCGGGGAGGGTTATTTTGTTGAATCTTCTTTTACTCTTTGGTAATTTAAATACGTTCATTTTAAGATTAAAATAAAATAATAAAAGACGAACAAAACCATATTAATAAAAATAAAAGGATTTGTTCTACAAAATTTGGATTAATTCAAAAGGCCGCACTTAATGGCCTAGAAGGCCGCATGCGGCCTTAAGGCCTCAGGTTCCCCACCCCTGGTGTAAGGAGTAGTTCAAGATGGGGTGCCCATCAGGCAGGTTGCTAGGTCCTGCATTGTGTCAGGCTTCTTATTTCATTATACTGCGAGGAAACAGGCCCTTTGGCCTCATCCCGTACACCAGCACTGGGGACATTTGATCATCTTTTTAAATTTTTTTTTAATTGCAAGCAAACATGTTATGGTAAAGTATAGTTACATGTTATAGTAAAAAACTTTCCATGTACATCAATCATACATTATTAAAATTTTCAATTGTGGATTGATCATCTTTTACCGAAGCCAAATAACCTACAAACCTGAAAGTAGATACAAAGCTGGAGTAACTCAGCGGGACAGACAGCATTTCTGGAGAAAAGGAAAAGGTGACGTTTTGAGTCGAGACCCTTCTTCAGACAAGTTACTCCAGCTTTTGTGTGCCTATCTTCAGTTTAAACCAACATCTGTACTTCCAACCTACACACCTGTACGTCTTTGGAGTGGGTGAGGAAACTGGAGTACCCGAGAAAAAGCCACGCGGTTACGAGGAGAACGTACAAAACTCCATACAGACAGAAGGATCGAACCCGGGTTTCCTGCGCTGTAAGGCAGCAACTCTACTGTTGTGCCACCATGCCGCCCTTGAGTGCATTTGGCCATAATGATGAGCTTGGAAAGATTGGTAATAACCCACAGTGAGCAGGAAATTTCATTGCACACTGGTGTATATCACAATAAATGGAATCTGAAGGAGAGGGAGCTATGCTCGAGATATGGTTTGTCATAGTTGCCATCTTCCAGAAGAGATATTTAATGCAGGCAAAGTCTTCTTTTGACAGAGTACATCCCATTACACAAATTCAATGAGCAGCAGGCTTTCCCCACTGATCTGGCTGGCCTCCTTTATTCTTTAAGCAACATCAGAAAACATTGTCTAGTCATTATCAGGAGTTTGTGTTTGCAAGAACTGGCTGACTCCTCTCCTGCATTACAAGAGTGCCCAGACTATATTTGGTCTAACGCACGAGGTATGAGAAAGGCAGGTTTTTCACGGCTATTTGTGGTCTATAAAATTGTATGCTAAAATCAGTCAGACCATGATATGGTTGGTATTATGTCACTCTACTGGTTGGAAAAAAAGTGACATTTTCCTTTGATCTCCAACAGCAGATAAAACCTATTCTCGAACTGCTCTCTAACCAGAATGTTTGTGTCTTCCAGTTTATTCATGGATGGTTGATTCTCTCCTCACTGCTGTTACTGTTCCTCTTCAGCTACATATACTTGGGGTAGGTACATGTGTGCTTTGCCTGTTTCAGAGCAGCTGTCACCTCTTGGTATATTTTTCTGGGTTAATGGTTTGATGTGTTTTCTATCTAGCGAGGTGTTTAAGACATACAATGTGGCCATGGACTACCCCACCCTGATCCTAATCATCTGGAACTTTGGAGCTGTTGGAATGGTTTGCATCCACTGGAAGGGTCCCCTGCAGCTGCAACAGGCCTATCTCATCATGATCAGTGCACTGATGGCCCTGGTCTTCATTAAGTACCTTCCTGAATGGTCGGCCTGGGTCATTCTTGGTGCTATATCTGTTTATGGTAGGTGTGCCATTGGCAACGTGGCCAACAGTTTTACAAATTACATTGCAATATACAAAGTACTTAAACATTCCCATTAGTGCTCCAATTAGCACAGTCTCAGGCAGGATTCTAAAGCACAGAGCCATGGACAGAAAACGTGTTTATATAGGGTGCATAATGCATAGAAACATAGAAAATAATAGGCCATTCGGCCCTTCGAGCCTGCACCACCATTCGATATGATCATGGCTGATCATCCAACTCAGTATCCCATCCCTGCCTTCTCTCCATACCCCCTGATCCCTTTAGCCACAAGGGCCACATCTAACTCCCTCTTAAATATAGCCAATGAACTGGCCTCAACTACCTTCTGTGGCAAAGAATTCCACAGATTCACCACTCTCTGTGCATCTGAAAGAAGTGAATGTAGAGCATCGAACAGTACAGCATAGGAACAAGCCCTTCGGCCCACATTGTCTGTGCTCAGCATGATGCCAAGATAAAGTCATCTCTACTGCCTGCACATGATCCATATCAATGGAGAATGGGAGCTACCACAGCCCTAATAACACTACAGACTGCCGTGCCAGATTGGAGAATTGACTTGCTTCTGAGACAGAAGGTTTGGATGTTCCCCCTCCAGAGGCTTGTGCATGTTGTTGTGACCTGCTGGTCCCAGTGAGCTCCAAGGGCGCTGTGCCACCAGAAGGGCTGCTCTTTCAGCCTGGCCAGTTGGACAGAAAGATCCCAGACTAGTTTCTGTAGTAGAAACACACAAAAAAATGGAAACACCCATGGGACCGTGAACATGAAACATGTTTTTCATTCCACAGAATCTACCCCATACACCAAGTGTTACCAGCATTTTCTGTTTTAGTTTTGTGTTTCCAGCATTAGCAGATTTTTGTTTTTGGTTTATTATTGTCGTGTACTGTGTAAATCTTTGTTTTGTACGCTATCCAATCAGATCAGATAATACGCACACCTTGCCTTTTACGTGGGGGTTACGGGCATGTAAAACAGAGTGTAACTCAACCGTGCCAGGCACTGCATGGATTACAATCTAAATAAATTAGGGTAAATCACATCGTATAACATTATAAAACTCCTTTCCATCTGAACGATGCTTTACCTGAAATGCACAATGTTAACAGACAGTGCATAAAACAATATTACCCTTTTTTTACTCCATAACTACAAAAATATATCTGAAGGGCAGATACTTTTAAATATATAACCTAATAAGTACAGGCAATCATTCGAGTATTTTTCCTGTTAAGCAAAACTGAATTTAGAAGATAACTTTGAAAGCTGATGTGTAAGTTTGCCACGCATTAATTGGAGTGCATTATTCTGAAAATAGGAGCACATTAATTTTACTTCGGAGTCACGTGAGTGATTCCGTGAAGACCCCAGCTCCAGTGCGCATGCGGCATAATCGCACAGCGTGCAGAACGCGGCAGCCAGCGGGAGTCGGGCGCTCCCGCATCCAAGGACGAGAGGTAAGTACTTACCTTAATCGGGCCTTGTGGTTTTTGCTCCAGGGGGAGCAAAGTGAGGCATGGTGAGCGGGCCCCGTTTCGACTCCAGCGTGGGGCCGACAGTGACGGGGAAAAGGTGCCACCCGGACCCGCTAACGCTGCGGACCAAAGGTGCCACCCGGACCGCTAACGCTGCGGACCGCTGCTAGGAGCTGCGCTATACCGGTCCGCTGAACAGCTGTTCCGTACAGCCGCGGACCGGCGGGAAATTTTAAAAAACCCGACCGGCAGCCCTGCAGACTCCTGACCAGGAGAATCACCGCCCGGGAACCGCCACAACGCCGCCTGGAAAACGGCAGGCAGCCTCTACATGCAGGTAAGGGGAAATCTTACCAATTTACAGGTTCTACAGGAGCCATCTTCCTCCAAGCTGGAACAGGTTGGAGAAGGCAAAATAAGTATGTCTGTCTCCCCAAGCCAGAGGAGGTCATGAAGTTCACCTCCAGGAGAAGGACTGCCTGCCCAACTCCACACGAGGGTCCTTATCTGGGAGGCAGCCACCGGTAGCGGTGGAGCTATTTCAATGCTCCCGCTCACTCGACACCGAGCCGCTCCCTGTGCCGCCGGTGTAAAGGGGCACTGGCTGAATGCCAAGGGAGCTGACTCTTACCCCAGTGCTATTGCACTAGCCATCCCCCTTGTCGAGGGATTGATGCAACAGCGGAGTGGAGTGCTTTGCCTCCTCCCATTTAGCGCATCCTTTATGCTCCTTTTTTAAGGGCTAAGGAGGCCAGGGCTGGGCTGGCTTAAGTGCTGGGCAGGCGGACGAGAACAGCAGTATGCCAGGGGAGCAGGATCAGGAAGAGCCACTGGGTGTCGTGGGCCACTACATGGCTCCTCCACGCGACCATCTTCCCAACAAAAGCCCTGCAGGAACAGGCCTTTCCAGAGGCAAATCCGCAGGCAGCTGGGTCTCGTAGACTCGCAGACAAGCAGCGAATTCTACAGAAGGTCAAGATGTTACCACCTTTGCTCGCCTTTGGTGCTGACGCCTAAGATGTTCCCATATTTGGGATACTCGACTGAACGAAGGTGCATATAGACCTGCCCGCAACCCCGAATATATGGGGCTATGCAAACCGCTGCTGCGGGGAAGAGGGAGCAGGCTATGGGACGAGCAGGACATCACATCCAACACCCAGCTGGCAGCACCCCTCGGCATCCACCAGCAATATCAAACAAGGACTGGTGAAAGCCTGGTGACCGCTGCAGATCCCCATAGTTCTTTTTAGACGGGGCCCAGAGCGGAGCCGTGGGAAGATGCGCCGCCCCACCGACAGCACCAGCATACCAGCAAACTACGCCTTCATGAAAAACAACAAGCATGGAGGTAGGTAGTCTGGTTCCTCCCAGTTTACACTAAAACAAGGGTGTTCTACTAAACTGCATGGGGAGTGGGCTAAGCATGGGATGCTGTCACAAATAACCAAAATATACTCAACAGCATTAGAGGATAAAAACGAATTCAAATTGGGCATTTTACTGCCAGTTCAGCAATGCGCCCAAAGGGCTGTTTCTCCCTCTAAGAAAAGAGAAGTGAGAAGGCAAGCTGAACTAAACAGGCACATTACTAAACGGATTGGAATTTGTATCGAATATATTCACCAAAACTATAAAAGATGATGAATGTAGCATCATCATTGATCTAATATCACTAAATAAATCTGTTGAGTATATCCACTTTAAGATGGAGGTGGAGTTTTGTCACTGCCAGACATCTGATCTCCCTAGGATACCTATGGGGAGCATTGATATGGGAGATGCTAACTATCTTATACCATACACTAGGATCATTATAGATACCTAAATATATTTACCTGGATCATGGATATCCCGGTTAGGGCAACCATGGGAGCATATAGCATTTCATATGGTCTAAACCTCCGCCCTAAACTATTAAAAATGGCCATGAAAATATTAAGAAAACAAGCATAATCATGGCACATATTGGATGATATCCTCATATTAGGGGAAACAAAGGAATTAGCTGTGGAGCAGTTCTAGCTACGAAACAGCTCCCTAAAGCTGAGGTTCATCCCACG